>NC_133657.1:15351895-16551895 GCF_009905375.1 Apium graveolens | reverse complement strand
CTTGACTCATCACCTCTTCTTGGCATCTTCGAATCTTTTCCAACAGTTCTGGCTGGAATGTCATTGCATGAATAACCTTAGTAGATTCATTTGGAATACGAATCTCAATTTCCAACTTCTCAAATTCTTTGTTTAATTCTTCTGAAGAATTCAATATATTCAATCTTTCTTTCCGGCTTAACGCATCGGCCACGACATTCGCTTTTCCTGGATGATAGATGATTTTAACATCATATGCCTTGATCAACTCTAGCCATCGTTGTAATGCCCCCAAATCCGGGGTCAGGAATCTGGGTCGTCACGCCATCCTTCACTCATGTGTAACCTTTATTGATTCAGTAATCCAACAGACCCCAATCTCACGCGCGCGCACACACACACAAGTTATAGCCTTAGAAATGATGTACAAAATGTAATCTTCTTTTATTATACTCAAATGTACTTTACAGGATCTCAAACAATTATTCGTAACCTCTACATGATGTTACAATAATTACAACTAATATCTTATACCTATCTAATACTCTGGCTCATTTGAGACAAAGCTGCCAGGGATTCTCCCCATGACTGCAAGCGACTAAGTCCCACACCGGCATGCTGGTTATCTGTTGTGTTGTGACATTTAAAAGAAAGCAAGAGTGAGCTATAATGCCCAGCATAATAATGTACAGTATGAAATGACTGTATGATAAACTCAAGTATAATACCATATATGATAAATACGTTTTATTCAAAATTAGTTTTCCTTGGTGATACACACCTTCTTTTGAAAACAATTCTTTAGTGGATTTATTATCCTGCGAATACCTTAATGGTAAACCCAACACCTAGAATTGGGTTACGGTATTGCATCATAATTCTAATTGGAAGAATAGGACATTCACTGGAGCCCCCGACATACGATGATCAGTCGTATAACGGTAACAGTAACCTTTTCTACATGTAGAGGGACGACTTCCTAACATCCTGGTTGTCACCCAAGCCGCATTCGGGCTTTATATGCTTCCCCATTCTACCCGGGTATATTTTGCATACTTCGTATGTCCTTCAGTGCAAATGGTACCTTCTCATATGGAATATAAATATGGCAGTCTCCCCAGTCCATGAAGTACTGGATCTCTACCCCTTTTTGTCCTTTTAAGAATCCTATCATATACTTGGAATCATCGAACTATATCAAAGTTCCCCAAGCGTTTTCTTGTTGATAAGCATAACTTTACCTCATATATATATATATATGTACTTCCGAAAGTTTTCGGAAGAAGTACTAAATATGTGAGTTGACCGTTGTCAACAGATAAGTAAATAAGGGGGAGTTTCTTTTGAAACTATATTCAAAATATTTAAAATATGTTGAGATAATAATCACCGACGATCTGAAATTATTGGAATGATTTTCCGAAAATCAGAAAGTAATTTAAATCAGGTTTTGTGATTTTTAAATCATTTAATAAATAATTATTAATTAAATAATAATCTTTAAGTAATTAAACCTCGAATAATTATACTTTAAAAGATTATTTGAAATAATATTCCTCAACTAATTTATGATTAAGAAATTTTAAAGTAATCTTTAAGAATTAATCGAGTTTGAAATAAATAATCGTTGGAGAATACTTTTCTTATAATAAATGAATAGTTAAATAATATTCATTATTTGAACAATAAAATATAGTTGAGGGAATACGATCTTTGGAAATCGTTTTAATAAATGTTCAAGGTATTTAATGTTTCGTAAGAGGACATCGAGTCCCTTCGAATAAAATAGCTACGAACTTTTAATCATCCAAAACATCTCCGGGATGATTCCCGGGTTTATACTTCATAAAAATCGACCGACTCTCGGTCTTACAACTTATACATCACGCTCTACTGTGGCGTTAATATTCTTAAATAAAACACCTCCGGAATACTTCCGGGTTTTCATCAAATTATACTGACCGATCCTCAGTCCAAAATATACTCCTCATATATACAACGCTACTCTCTAGTGTTATCGATTGAAATTCAGTAATATTCATATACCAAATCATTAACATATCGTATGATATTATATATCACAATTCATAAAATATCATATTAGAACATCATGTATATAACATTTATTTGAAATAAAACACAACACAACAGTTTTAAAAAGGTAGGGTTGAAAACTTGCCTGGGTATTTTGAGGTGGAGGATGCTCTAGGGTCTGCTCGGAAATCTATAACCATAAACATAAACCGTTTCATTAGATCCTATTTTTATTTACGGTGACTTGTACTCATATGCTACTTATTATTTGTTTTCTAAACTCATTTTACCCTTATTATTCATTTAAGTACTTATTCATATCACGGTCGCTTCCTTTTTGAAGTATCTTATGTCCGTTTACATTTTCATCGTCGGCTCCGCTTATGATTTCAAACGGTTTTCTAATCGCGCGATCTTGGTTCCGGTATTTTTATAAAATTGAAAAATTCTTATTTTCACTTGAAATGTTTAGAGCAGTTAAGGAACTATATTTAATACTCTCTGTAAAAATTTCATGATTTATGAATATTATTAAGTCGATCATTTCCATTCCCAAAGTTCATAATTCGTAGCAGTTTTTGTCGCGTAAATTACTTTTACTAAAACGGTCATAACGTTTGATCCGTAAATCGGAATCAAGCGATTCAAGAACCTAAATGATATTTATGATATTTTCTACCATAATCAAGTGTTAATTTTCAAAAAACTACAGTTTATATCTTCGGAACTTTCCGCAGAAACTTAATGTTATGTTTTGTTCATTTTAGCGAGATTGTGATTACGATCCGAGTTTCGTTTACGCCTTAATGCTCTATACTACCACCAAAAATTATCAAATAATTATCACCACACTAACTTCTCTCAAGAACATGTTCTTGAGGTGACAATCATCAACCTTAAATCTACTTAACTAACATCAAGATTACAACAAATCATTCACCAAACCCGTGTTTACAACTATGTTCCAAAAGATTCTTGAACTTAAACCTTAAATAAAGATGGGTCAAAGATTTATACCTCTATTGAAATCTTGAGATGTGTTCTTGATGATGGTGAAGTCTTGGGAATGCTTGGTAGGATTTTTTGAACCTAGATCAACCATTAAAATCAAGAAACCAAAGAAAAGTTACTATTCATACTATTCATTATTATCTCTCTTGAATTTATTTCACTCATCAAACCTCTATGAAATGAGCTTAAAAATTTATCTTACCTTATATTAGGATGTATGAAGCTTGGAAATTAATGAGGAATTTTTGCCATGACTAGAGCTTGGAGTTTTGAAATTGATTTTCTCCTTTCTTTTGCTAGGGTCGAATGGAGAAGAAAAATAGGGAGAGAGAGAGAGAGAGAGTTTTCATGCTTTCTTGAATGCTTCTTGTATAAAATTGTATTATATGAGTTGTATCTCTTCTAGTATATATCTTATGAATAGATAATGTTGGCATATCTTAAGACATATGTTGCTAGCTTCCTAGGTTACAAGCTAATCTATTTAGTCTTAGGTTTTAGCTTTACTATTCCTAGCTTTAGGCCATCATTTCTACATAGCTAGGTTACTATTTAATGATTTAACCATGGTTAATTTCTTAATATGGTTAATTAGTTTAGTTAGTTTGGTTCGATACTTTTATTTATTCTTTTACGCGTTTACTCAGTCGCTTAATCATTTTAGTAATAATTTCTCGTAAAAGGTTCACGGTGTAAATCCTTTGACATATATTTTTTTATGTTTTGAAGTATCGTTCTTGGATATAAATCTGTAGGATTTTAAATTAGTAATTATGTTGTGATTCCCATGATCCTTGATGGTTTGTAGATACAGTCATTTTTCAAAGTTCATTTTCTTCGAAAACTAATAGTGTTTACATACACTCATTTGGTACGTATAATCATGTTATCAACTCTGAAACTCAATTTATCATGCACAACATAGTGTGGGCTAAAAAGTTTTTCCCGTCTGTCAGGGTTACTATTCATTAAGTGTTTTACAAGGTTTTAAAAATTCGAGTTATTATATTACTATTCATAAAGGTCTTTTACCGATGTCAAAAATTTGGGTTCTTACAGTCTTCCCTCCTTAAAAGGATTCCATCCCGGAATCAGTTTAGAAATAGGTGGGGATACGCTTCTTACATGACCACCTCGAGTTCTCATGTTGACTTTGCAGTATTGGATCTCTTCATAAAATTTTCACTCGTACATCAAATATATTTCGGGTACTCGTTCTTGTAGACCTATGACTCTACACGTTACTCGACATACACTTAGTCTGGCTACGAGTTTATTAGCTCATTTTCAGTCATATCTTTGGTGTTGACGGTTAAATTTCCTAACCTCGATTCGTGGTACTCGTTATAAACTTAGTGACCATTCGACAATGGTGCTAATTTATAAGCCAACTTTCTTAGTCCTTTAAAGATTTCAGCTGGTCCAATAAACTTTAGGTTCAACATTTCTTTCCCTTTCGAATCTCATCACTCCCTCCCCGGGAGGAACTTTTAACAATACTTGATCTACGGCTTCGTACTTTCTGTCTTTATAGTTCTGGTCCGCATATCTCTAGTGTTCATCTTGGGCTGCCACTAACCGGGTTCTGATAAGTTCTAGGAATTTCTTTGGTCTGTTGACTCAACTATGGTCCAAGTATTCTCCGCTTACCAACTATTTCCCAACCTAAGAGAGAATGATTTTTTTCCGTACAAAGCTTTGTAGCCGTTCCAATGCCCGCATGATAACTCGTTATTGTTGGTAATTCGATTAATTCTAATTGGTCACTTTATCTTCCTTAAAAATCTATAATATGAACTATTAGCTTATCTCTTAGCATTTGGAATCATCCTTCAACTTATTCGTTTCCCCCTCCATCGCTTCTATTAGTGCTTAGAGTTTCGTTCCTTAACGTTTTACCATTTTGGCGCATCATCTCTGTCGATTATTTTATGTAAGAAGTTCTCGTTGCATTTCTACACGCTCGTCTCCTGTTACACGCTTAGCGTCAGATGTAACATTTCTTTCTATAGTAATGTAAGGCACATCGTCGTCCTGTTGCCATCTTGAAGGAAGCACCATTTCATACGTAATTGATTGACACGTTTTAGAATTGTGGAATGCTCAGCTTCCGTCATCGGTCATACTTCTTTAATCGTTCCCTGTATAATATCTATAGTACTACGGTACCTTCTGGGTCGTACTTGTTATTCTCGCTAGCACCTTAGACATATTCACGTTCATTGGTACCTGCTACCAGTGGCTTTTATAGGGAGTGTACGATCTTTCTTGCCTTCAGTTAGCTCTAACCATAACATTCTTTATTCTTCCACATTGTTCTTCGTGAGGGATATCGGCGTCTATTTTCCGTATGCTCACGTGGTAAGTATATCTATATAAATTTTTTGTAAATGATGGGTGATTCTCCTAAACGTTCCAAATAAAAGGCAAGCCGATAAACATATCTTCAATGGTCTGGATAGTCCTCCCATTCTACTTGTCGATTTAAGAACTCTAAGTCGTGCCTCTGTTCGTCCCTTCTCGTGAAATATCTTGGGTCCTTACATGGCGCGATATCACGTGGTCTCTCCATCACCAATTATCTCCTCCGCGTTCATAACAATTTTATAGAGCAGATATCTATTATTTGCATAATAAACCTTATTTAACCTATTACTAAAAATCCTAAAATAGCACGATGGCTTACTTGGTTCTTGATAATCCTCCTCGAAAATTTATAATAAACTCTTACTCCCATTTGGGTCATCTGCAAGTCGTAATCGCCAAAATTTTAATCTTCGCCTTTCCGTTTTCATTTTCAATCACGTCTATGACATCCCTTTTTATATTTGTTCATGACTAACATCTTTTTTTAAGTTTCTAGACATCGTTAATTATTCTCGTTATGTAATAAGGGCTCTCTTCACATTGTATCAACTTCAAAATTCATTAATTCGATCCTTCTCATCAGTTGTCCTGAACTTTGTCATCCTCACTATATCTTTTCCCTACTTAAAGTGTCGGCCACCACATTGGCCTTTCCTTGATGATAATAGATTTCTCAATCATAGCCTTTGATCAATTTGACTATAGCCTCTATCTCGTGTCCATTAAAAAAAAATTAATTTCCTCATAAGTAAACTCTTTGTCCTTTCAGTGTGAACCTTATCGCAATTATTCTAGATCATTATTAGGACACCTTATGTCATGGTCCTTAAGCTGCGTAGACATATCATTATACTTCACACAAAATCCTCTACTTATCGTCGCGTATTGCTAACACGGGGTTGTTACAAATCTTACCTTCACTTTTTCTTTTCTTTTTTGAAAATCTTATTCCTCGAATTCATACATGCTTGGTCTTTCTTGAATTCATTAGTACCTATCCCGATAATGTATCATAGAAGCGTACATCACTAACCATGTTGGTATCTCTATTATCGTTCTTCTATAACCATGTTAAAGATCCTTATGATAATTACTAAACACGTTTTTTCCCTTTTTAAAACAACTTACTCATTATGATGCTCCGATTACACCAACATAGCACTGAGCTTTCAGTCTCATATTACAACAATCGGTTCTAAACTATACCTCTCTTTGTTCGGAAGGCAATTAGCCTTGGAAAATGATTTTCACAATATCGATGAAATTTAGACAATCTTAATAAGATTTAAATATCTAACATATGAACAAATAATGAGCTCTGAATAAAAGAGTCGCAATGCTCAAAAGATTTATAACTTGGAAGGAAGAATACAACAAGGATTATCCTTCCATGTCCTTAGAATTTTATATTATGATATAATAAAGAATATCTCTTGAAAGCAATGATTGCTGAATAATAACATCATTCGAATGACACTTGTAAGATTTCCCATTGAAAGAATATTTTTCTTTTCGAATAAGAAAAGAAATATCGAATAACATCCTCAACTAAAGGTACTTTATTTTGATAGAAGGAATTTTATCCAATGATTAAAAAATAGGGAAGTATATTATTCTTCAATCACTTTATGATTTTAATTGGATATTCACTATATAAACGAAAGAATAGAAAATTCATGAACAAAATATTTCATAAAACTGAATATGAATTCTCGTTTGAGTGGGCAACCTAGTTAGGTCTCAATTAAATCATTCTTTGAAAATTTCATCAACAATTAAATTTTGCATATATAATGCACTATGGAATAATAAAAATTTGATTGGAAGTGGAACTAGCAAAATAATACTAGTCCATATCAAGCAATATTATCAATCGGCTAAGAAAATGGTCAGCTCAATTGGTTTGACCCATAGCAACTAGCTAGGATAATTAGCTAGGCTTCCGTCGTATTAATTAAAATTTTGACTAGTTAGGACAATTATCTAGTCATTCATGAGAACATATGCAACTAAGCATATTTCATTTTGTTTAAAAAAATCTTAACATCATAACCACTGAAGAAATTTGTGGCTACCCGGATGACGATTTTGAAATAAAGAGTTTCCAAATTTGGGCCGAGAAAGACAATTATAACTCTGAATCGAGTGGTCTTGACATCGGAACAATCGATAACCTCTCATCAAATTCTTTTTTTTTCCAATAAAATGGTACACTCAGAGGTGCCCTTGTTCACATACTTTATCAGATTCTCAAATAGAATTGAATTCGGAAACCAATATCAATTTAATACCCTTACTATGATTTCAAAGTTCAATATACAATCTCATCCTGAATAGAAGAAAAGGATTACCGAGGAATCTATGGATATTAGATCATCCATGTTTTTAACAATTTTTTTAGATATTTACAATCTCGACTGAGAAGAGTAAGTAAGAAGAAGAATCAATTGAAGATACTCATTAAGAATATTTATCGATGGATTGAGGAAAATTTATTTAAAATGTCTTGGATAATTGAAATGAAGTATAAATAGCTCTGAGCTAAACAAGAAGATCATAATATATGGATGAAATTTTATGGATCAACTAAAAGAATTGAACAAGTCCTGATGCGGAGAAAGACTATTCAAGATGGTCACATCAGAAGTTCAAAGTAGGGAACGAAAATGATTGCCTGATATGACTTATCAAGGCAATATGAATTATCAACAGTTTGGAGGGAGTATCGTGATGGTGAGTATATGCCAAAAGAATTCACTGATTATCCTAACCCTTGTCATTATCCGTCTGAGGATGATCCCATCTCTTCATTTTCGTAATTTCATGTTTCAACTAGTGTCTCCCTCAGTCATCATTTTTAAATCACTTACTAACTTGACTTTCGTAAGTATGTCTGTCATTCCGGTGTTTTACCTCGAAGACCTTTCTCAGAATTATTCCAAAAGAATCTATTAAGCCGATAGAGGCCTGCTACACACATCTGTTACTAATTACAAATGGCCCATTCCCCCTGGGAACAGATCAAAGAGATCTCTTAGGAATCTCAATGCAGTCCATAAGTTCGGTGGCATGTGTGTGTAATTGAACATACGTTATCGAATATATTAGAGGTCTACGAGTATATATACGTAGTCTCTGACATCATATCTACCGAAGAATTCTGCTCTAGACTCACTGGTCTATCCTTTTAAAAGGTTCTAAGAACAAACCATCGCTCGTTGTAATCTTACGCCATTTAATTATAGACATGCCATCAATTCTTGATGCACTTGATCTATGAGCTAAACCATCATAACCTTACATATGAAGCACACTAATAATATTATGTAGTGTACTCCTCTTACGATAACATTCGTATATTACATTCAAATCTTCCTTAATGGAAATAAATCCTTAAGGGTATATTAGACACTATCTATGTTGAATTCGTTATTCGTACGGTATTCAAATCATCATTGGTAAAAGGATCATTTAATTAGTTTGGGTCAATAACCTCAACTGATATTAATAATTAAACTTCATGGTTCTCACATGTGATGCCCCCTCATAGGCAACCTATAAGGAACTACAAGTAAACAGACTCGTGTTATCCCGAATGAACATATGGTGTTGATCATACCGTCTTTCCCCAAATACCCTGGAGACTCATTTCTGAGTTCTACATCCACATCCTTGCCAAATCATATATGATTCTAATTTTTCTTCTCATTATTATGATAATCTCCAATGGTCCTATTAGTCATGCTTTAATACCACAAATATACACTTATCCTAACCTACACATTGGGGCTACATCCGGTAGTCCAGTGATAAACTATATATGAGCTCTTACAAAATCTCGCATCTAGATAGACTCCTAACACTCTCGTCTCTGAGTACTATAACTTATTGCTTTGATACCATTTCTGTAACGCCCCCAAATCCGGGGTCAGGAATCTGGGTCATCACGTCATCCTTCACTCATGTGTAACCTTTATTGATTCAATAATCCAACAGACCCCAATCTCACGCGCGCACACACACACAAGTTATAGCCTTAAAAATGATGTACAAAATGTAATCTTCTTTTATTACACTCAAATGTACTTTACAGGATCTCAAACAATTATTCGTAACCTCTATATGAAGTTACAATAATTACGATTAATATTTTATATCTATCTGATACTCTGGTCCACCTAAAATAAAGCTGTAAGGGATTCTCCCCATGACTGCAAGCGACTAAGTCCCACACCGACATACTGGTTATCTATTGTGTTGTGACATTTAAAAAAAGCAAGAGTGAGCTATAATGCCCAGCATAATAATGTACAGTCTGAAATGACTGTATGATAAACTCAAGTATAATACCATATATGATAAATGTGTTTTATTCAAAATTAGTTTTCCTTGGTGATACACACCTTCTTTTGAAAATAATTCTTTAGTGGATTTATTATCCTGCGAATATCTTAATGTTAAACCCAGCACCTAGGCTTGGGTTACGGTATTGCATCACAATTCAAATTGGAGAATAGGACATTCACTGGAGCCCCCGAGATACGATGATTAGTCGTATGACGGTAACAGTATCCTTTTCTACATGTAGATGGAACGACTTCCTAACATCATGGTTATCACCCAAGCAGCATTCGGGCTTTATATGCTTCCCCATTCCACCCGGGTATATTTTGCATACTTCGTATGTCCTTCAGTACACATGTACCTTCATATACTTTAAAAGAATATTTGAAATAATATTCCTCAACCAATTTATGTTTAAGAAATTTTAAAGTAATCTTTAATAATTAATCAATTTTGAAATAAATAATCATTGGAGAATACTTTTCCTATAATAACTTAAAAGTTAAATAATATTCATTATTTGAATAATAAAATATAGTTAAGGGAATACAATCTTTGGAAATCGTTTTAATAAAAGTTCGAGGTATTTAATGTTTCGTAAGAGGACACCGAGCCCCTTCGAATAAAATAGCTACAGACTTTTAATCATCCAAAACATCTCCGGGATGATTTCCGGGTTTATACTTTATAAAAATCGACCGACTCTCGGTCTTACAACTTATACATCACGCTCTACTATAGCGTTAATATTCTTAAATAAAAAACCTCCGGAATACTTCCGGGTTTTCATCAAATTATACTGACCGATCCTCTGTCTAAAATATACTCCTCATATAGACAACACTACTCTCTAGCGTTATCGATTGAAATTCAGTAATATTCATATACCAAATCATTAACATATCGTATGATATTATATATCATAATTCGTAAAATATCATATTACAACATCATGTATATAGCATTTATTTGAAAGCAAACATAAGACAAAAGTTTTAAAAAGGTAGGGTTGAAAACTTGTCTGGGTATTTTGAGGTGGAGGATGCTCTAGGGTCCGCTCGGAAATCTATAACCATAAAAATAAACCATTTCGTTAGATCCCGTTCTTATTTACGGCGACTTGTACTCATATGATATTTATTATTCGTTGTCTCAACTCATTTTACCCTTATTATTCCTTTAAGTACTTATTCATGTCACAGTCGCTTCCTTTTTGAAGTACCTTATGTTCGTTTAAATTTTCATCGTCGGCTCCGCTTATAATTTCTAACGGTTTTCTAATCGCGGGGTCTTGGTTCCGATATTTTTATAAAATTGAAAAATCCTTATTTTCACTTAAAATTTTTATAACAGTTAAGGAACCCCATTTACTACTCTCTGTAAAAATATCATGATTCATGAATATTTTTAAGTCAATCATTTCCATTCCCAAAGTTCGTAATTCGTAGCAGTTTTTGTCGCGTAAATCATGTTTACTAAAACGGTCATAACGTTTGATCCGTAAATCAGAATCAAGAGATTCAAGCGCTCAAACGATACTTATAATATTGTATATCATAATCAAGTTTTAATTTTCAAAAAACTACAGTTTATATCTTCAGAACTTTCTGCAGAAACTTAATGTTATGTTTTATTTGTTTTAGCGAGATTACGATTACGATCCGAGTTTCGTTTACGCCTTAATTCTCTATACTACCACCAACAATCATCAAATCATTATCACCACACTAACTCCTCTCAAGAACATCATGTTCTTGATGCAACAATCATCAACCTAAAATCTAAACTAACATCAAGATTACAACAAATCATTCACCAAAATTATGTTTACAACTAAGTTCCAAAAGATTCTTGAACTTAAACCTTAAATAAAGATAGGTCAAATATTTATACCTCTCTTGAAATCTTGAGATGTGTTCTTGATGATGGTCAAGTCTTGGGAATGCTTGGTTAGGGTTTTTGAACCTAGATCAATCATTAAAATCAAGAAACCAAAGAAAAGTTAATATTCATACTATTCATTATCATCTTTCTTGAATTTATTTCACCCATCAAACCTCAATGAAATGAGCTCAAAAATTTATCTTACCTTTATTTAGGATGTATGAAGCTTGGGAATTAACGAGAGAGTTTTTCCATGACTAGAGCTTGGAGTTTTGAAATTGATTTTCTCCTTTCTTTTGTTAGGGCCGAATGGAGAAGAAAAATTGGGAGAGAGAGAGAGAGTTTTCTTGCTTTCTTGAATGCTTCTTGTATAAAATTGTATTATATGATTTGTATCTCTTCTAGTATATATCTTAGGAATAGATAATTTTGCCATATCTTAAGACATATCTTGCTAGCTTCCTAGGTTGCAAGCTAATCTATTTAGTCTTAGGTTTTAGCTTTACTATTCCTAACTTTAGGCCATGATTTCTACATAGCTACATTACTATTTAATGATTTAACCATGGTTAATTTCTTACTATTTTTAATTAGTTTAGTTTGTTTGGTTCGATACGTTTATTTATTCGTTTACGCATTTGCTCGGTCACTTAATCGTTTTCGTAATAATTTCTCGTAAACGGTTCACGGTGTAAATCCTTTCACATACATTTTTTTATATTTTGAAGTATCGTTCTTGGATATAAATCCGTAGGATTTTAAATTAGTAATTATATTGTGATTCCCGTAATCCTTGATGGTTCGTAGATACGGTCATTTTTCAAAGTTCGCTTTCTTCGAAAACTAATAGCGTTTACATACACTCATTTGGTACGTATAATCATGTTATCAACTCCGAAACTCAATTTCTCATGCACAACATAGTGTGGGCTAAAAAGTTTTTTCCGTCTGTCAGGATTACTATTCATTAAGCATTTTATAAGGTCTCAAAAATTCGAGTTATTATATTACTATTCATAAAGGTCTTTTACCGATGTCAAAAATTTGGGTTCTTACAATCGCCATTGTCTCATGTTAAGTTCCTTCTGCATAAAATATACTTTAAACTCTTATGATCCGTGTAAATTTCACATTTATCACCGTACAGATAATGTCTCCAAAGTTTCAGTGCGAACACGATTGTTGCTAGTTCCAGTTCATAATTAGGATATTTCTATTCATGAGGTTTCAATTGTCTAGAAGCATGTGCAATTACGTTATCGTGCTGCATCAATATGCATCCTAGTCATCGATATGAAGTGTCGATGTAAATAACAAAATCCCCTTGCTCATCTAGTAACACAAGTACCGGTGCGGTCACCAATTGGTTCTTCAATTACTGAAAACTTTTTCACACTTTTCATTCCATACAAACTTTTCATTCCATACGAACTTTTCATTCTTCTGAGTTAACTTGGTTAGTGGCGTAACTATTTTTGCAAAATCTTTGACAAATCTTCTGTAATAACCTGCCAATCCCAAGAAACTTCTGACGTCCGTCGGTGTCTTTGGCCTTTCCCAATTCAATACGGCTTCAATCTTGGCTGGATCAACTTTAATTCCTTCCATGCTGTTGATATGGCTCAGAAATTGTACTTCTCTTAACCAAAATTTACATTTCGAGAACTTCGCATAAAACTGTTCCAATCTTAAGGATCCAAAACAATCCTCAAATGCTCGACATATTTTTCTTGAGTCTTTGAATAAATTAAGATGTCATCAATAAATACAATTACAAATTTATCCAAATAACTCTTGCATACCATATTCATCAAATCCATAAATATTATTGGTCCGTTAGTAAGACCAAATGCCATTACGAGAAATTCATAATGTCCATACCTGGTACGAAAAGCAGTCTTGGTAATATCTTCAGCTTGATCTTCAATTGATGGTATCCCGACCTTAAGTATATCTTGGAAAAACCATGCGGCTCCTTTTAGTTGATCAAACAAATCATCAATCTATGGAAAATGATATTTATTCTTGATAGTCAGCTTATTTAGTTCCCGATAATCGATACATAGTCGCATGCTGCCATCTTTTTTCTTCATAAACAATATCGGTGCACCCCATGGGGATAAACCGGGTCTTATAATTCCTCTCTTGTAATTGTGTTGACAATTCCTTCATTTCAACTGGTGCCATCCGAAACGGAGCTTTCGAAACTGGTTCCGTACCTGGTGCTAAATCTATAGTGCACTCAATTTCCCGGTCCGGCGGTAATCCTGGAAGTTCACCTGGAAATACGTCAGGAAATTAACATACAACTGCAATATCTTCTATCCTTGGACTTTCCTTCTCGGTATCCAGTACATAAGCTATATATATTTCATATCCTTTTCGTAGCAATCATTTAGTCGGCATCATTTTCAGAAATTTCTTTTGCCGTTTCTCACATTTAAACATTATCGTTGCATTTTCCGCAGTTCGGAGTTTTTCTTTCTTATTTGCACAATCGATCTGATCATTAAGACAAGCTAACCAATTTATTCCTAAAATAATATCAAACTCTCCTAACTTGAAAGGAATCAAGTCCATAGAGAAATGATGTTCGGCTATCTCGATATCGCACTAAGGACATACTTGATCTACAGGAATTTGGTCATCATTCGCTAATTTTATAATTAACGTTTCGCCCAACCGTTTAACTTCGCAATATATCTTATCAATAAATTTTTCAGAAATAAAAAATCTTGTGGCTCCAGAATTAATTAATACTTTTGCATCTACTAAATTCACAGAAAGCGTACCTGCAATCACACTAGAACTCTGCACAGCTTCTTTCATTATCATATTAAAAGTTCTCACAATAGGCTGATTATACTGTGGTGGTGGAGGTAATGCCAACATTTTTGGAACACTAGCGGCCATAGCTGGTCCGCTGCAATCCCTGGCTACATGCCCTCTCCTTTCATATTGGAAACAAGTAACTTCTATTTTTCCCGCTGGACATTCATTAGAGTAATGCCCTTTCTGCTTGCACGTGAATCATGTCACATTTGCCTTGTTGCAGACGCCTGTATGTTTCTGACCACATGTTTTGCAGTACGACATTGGGAGTCTGATAATTCCTTGATGGTTGGGAGCTTGGAAACGATTACTTGCTCTCTGGTTGCTTTGTCCTGTCTTTATAAAATTCATATTTGTTCGGGCTTGAAATCCTGCCTTCTTATTGGAACGGTTCTGAAAACTTCCTTGCACCTTTTCCTTTTGGGACATTACACTTTCCCCTTCAATAATCATGGCCTTTTGAACCATGGTGGTATAAGTCGTCAATTCAAAAACCGCCACTTGGCTGCGAATCCATGGCTGTAATCCCTGTTGGAACCTCTTAGCTCATTTCTCTTCCGTATCAACCTGCTCCGGAACAAATCTAGCCAATTCAGTGAACTTGGCTTCATATTCAGTCACCAACATATTACCTTGCTTTAGTTCCAAGAACTTGATTTCCATCTGGTTCTTCATATAGCGAGGAAAATACTTCTCCAGAAATAATTCCGTAAATCTATCCCAAGTCACAATGTCTTCACCCTCTAAAGCTTTCCTGGATTCTCACCAATAATTTGCTTCTCCTTTCAGGAAATAGCTAGCAAAATCAGTTTTCTGGTTCTCACCCACTTTCACAAGCGCAAATGCTTTCTCCATTTCTTTCAACCAAGCCCTAGCTTTCGAGGATCTGCTGTACCCTCAAATTCCGGAGGCTTAACTGACTGAAACTGCTTAAAGGTAACATCCGGCACAACTGGTGGTAGCTGAGATTCAAGACGAGGTGGCTGTTGTAACATCTGTTGTTGAATCTGTTGTCGATGTTGCTGCATTTGTTGCGCATCATTACCATCTGTTGTTGCATCAGATGGAACATTTGGTTCATAGTATCATTAGTCTGTCCCTCAAGGTTGCTGTTGGAGGTTTCAGTTCCGGTCTTTTTTTTGGTGCCATTTTTCTAATAATATAACAAATGATTCTTTTTAATGATTTTTTAAACAGTTGATAATAGATAAAGAAACAATTTTTATGGTGTTAAAAAAAGAAATTTAAACATTGGATAATGGAAAGAAAATAATTTGGCTAATATTAAAATAGGAAATTTAAATGATTCAAAATCTAAATAATCAGTTGAAATGCTTTTTTTTAATTTGGAATGATAATGATGGTACACTGTTTTAGATTAAACAGAGTTTAAAATATGGAAAACTATATAACAATAAAATAAATGTAAATGTTGTAAAGATAGGAATTTAAATAAATAAAAAGGAAAAGTGGGAAAAAGTTTATTATATATATATGACATCAGCCTCAGGTGTAAGTGCTTCGTACAAAAGGTCTACGTCAGATTTGTCATGGCTACTACTGATACATGTCAAAAGTAGATACTACACATATACATATCTAAACAAATCATACTATGCTGCTTCTATCTATGTATGTAACATATAATACAACACCTAGTCTCCAGTTGTCAAACATCAAAACCCTGGCGGAATGTGCCTCAACTCATCATGGAGAATCTCGATAACTGACTGTGCAAGACGGGTAGGTTTATCATACTCTGCATAAGAATGTGACCCATCATGCATCAAAGCATCTAACTCAAGAGTGGCACTATACATTATCGAATGAAGTCTCTGCCTCATCATGTATTCTAGCTGAAGTGCAGCTAACGGTCCTCTATCTCTCTGATTAAACAAATCCATGATCTCTCTACAATTAGATCTTCAATACTCAACATCCTCTATCACAACACTGCACTCATGATACAGTACCATGTGTGACTCTGTAACCTGTCCCACAGACTCCTGTGATGGAACCCTAGGTATCCCTACAGCACCCTGTTGTTGTAAACCCAACTGTAATCCCCCGTCATGCTCATCCATCCCCTCAACCGGGGCCATCTGAAACACCTCTAGCTCTGAAGCGTATACAGACAAATGAGGTAATACTGCTGGTGGAACCTCTGGCTCAATCTCCGGAATAAACTGATATTCTATCAGAAGTGGAGGTGGAAGCATCGCCTCAAAGAACTCTAAAGGATCAAACATCTCCTCGGGATCTAGTATTTGCTCTGGAGCTGGTGGTACTGGCTCCTGGGGTAGTGGTGGCGGTGGTGAGAGTGGTGCAAACATCTATGCTGACACTGGTGGTATAGCTGGTGTAGCTGGTCCAGTAACAGTCATATCGGAAGATGCTGACGATGCCATCTGATAATATAACAAGAAAAGAAAAAGGGTCACTTAGCAATCTTAGAACTTATACATTCCTAATCTAGACTTATCTAAACCCTAACACTCCTATTCATATCTTATATGATCTTCCTATCTTATCTTAATCCTAACGTTCTTATTTTCAGGGACCAAACCTAGAGCTCTGATGCCAAACCTGTAACGCCCTCCAGACCTAGGGTATAAATCTAGGGGTTACTAGCTAATCACCAAACCTGTACAACCTGTATAATATTTAAGCATATATATATATAACCCCTATAATACTAACCAGGATCTTTTTAGGTTGAAGAATGAAAACAAGAATCACAATCTAACTTTATTACAACCCAAATTTAAAACCTTACAAACTCTCTTTATTACAAACCATTCTCTAACCAGTTTAAAACTACTTTTCTCAATTATTCAAATACACACATTAACTATCTACACTACACCTGCTCAGGCAACTCAAAACTTTCCTCCTGAATTGGGATCAGCACTCTTAGTATGAGAGGGTCCCGCAGCTTGACTCGTTTTATCCACTCGAGTCCTAATAGGTTTCATTTTCCTTCTTAACTGAAAACAATAAGTTGAATAACAACAAAGAAAGGGGGAGCCATAAGTTGCTCAACAAGTCCTCAATATAAAAGCAGTGTTATAGTAAGTTAAATTAACCGGTACTTTGGTTATATCTGCAAAGATATAACCTCGCAAGAAAAAAATAAAGGCCACTATCGGTGATTATCAAATGAACTAAACTGGACACAAGTTCACACCTATATCCCGCTGATCAGCCAGGATACTGTGCAAATCCATACCTCAACATATAGATCCATTCAGGTACCCAGGCTCCACGGCCTAACACAAGGATCCGGCTAATTTCCGGTCCTTAGGATCAAGTGTATACCTGATCCCAATCATCGCCATCCAGTCCATAGAGGAGCAACCGGAATAATCGGTGTGCTTTGATATATCCCAACATCAGAATATATCAAGATATATGTATATATATAACTATTCGAATGTTAATAGAGGATTCAATGAATTAGGAGAAATCAGGAATCGAAATGAATAATGAATTAAGGCATGATAATTCTGTATCAGTGTTTGTGAACAAGAATTATAAGTATGTAATTGCAATAAGGATCTGAAGTAATTTCACTATTCTGAAATTAGAATAGGGGGAAACTTTCCTTTCACGCGATCTACCACAAGTACTTCACCGTCCTCTATCACCGGCTCGACTCGCCTTGTTGGCTTCGCTTTTATCAAAGAAATAGACTTATTTAGTCATCCCGTATCTCAATCGCGTCTCAAACTATAACACCCTCCAAATCCGGGGTATAGATTTGGTGCATTATTAACAATATCTACTTACTAAACCTGTACAAGCATAATATAAATAAATAATTACTCTGAACTACTACTACTCAGGATCTTTTCAAGGTGAAGGATTAAAAATAAGAATGATAAACCAACTTTATACAAACCATTCTAAACCAACTATTTCAAGAACTTTCTCTATTACAAACCATTATTCGATTCAAATTTTAAACTAAACATCTTTTATTCAAATTACATGTTTCCCAGTAAAGATACAATTATTTAAAGGGGGGTTAGATACAATTGTTTAAATGTTTCGAACAAGTAATAAAATATAACAGCTTTTTATATTTCTGATAAAAACTGTTATAAAACTCTCTCAAGAAATACTGATGTTCTTGAGAGCTGCTAGGTCGTATGATGCTCGAGATCGATTCCCCTATGTGATGACCTAAACTGTGTTTATATACTACACAGCTACAACTAAACAGTCTAAGTTATGCATTATCAAAAGCTAACTGAAACTGATACATATCTTCAACTAAATAGATAAAGTCATATAACTCAGACATAAAATATATCTACTCCACAATACAAGGAACAAAACATATCTTCTAAGCTGACTGTCTCCAAATACTGATGACATCCTGCTGATGATGTGTCAAATACTGATGACACTCGAATAGCCAGATCCTGAGCTTCTTCTGATCATTGAGAATCAATACGTAACAATCTCCCCCAATTTATGCTTAATGTAATGAAGCACAAATTCCATTCTCAATGATGCCAAAACCAACTACAAAATGCACAAGGAGTAAAGCTTACTTCAGTATCTTCAGATAACTGACAGTTGTTTCCAGAAAGTTTTTCAGTCTTTCTTCCTCCTTGTCCTTTAGGACTTTAACAAGCTTTTTCTTCAACTCTTTCTTTTCTTCAGTGTCTTCTCCAAGATGATAGATGGTTGATCTTAATTTAGAACTTGAGCTTTTGTTTATCTCAAGATCACCAATCAACATGAAGCTTAAAGTGACATCTTCATGATCAAGACTGGAAGATAACTGAGGACTGTTGAGAAAAACTTTTAGAACTACAGCTCCCTTTTCCATCTTCATTTCTTGACCAGTATAAGTTCTGTACACAGGAACATAATCACCATTGTATTTATCATCTTTAGTCATGACTCTTCTTCTGATGACTTCAAGTATCATAGAAGACCAATTCCTGGTGACACTGTTCTCAACTCTAAGCAGATAGTGAATGAATTTTAATTCTGTCATAGTCTTCATTAAGAGTTGCTACAATGTAAAGCTTTTTACTTTACCGTCCCTCAAAAACTACAGAATCTCTTCTCTGACATCATTATCATTTATCTTTCTATAAACAATCTTCACAACTTCAACTTTCTCAAGATGTGAAGGAGAAACTTTTTCACCAAGATTCTCAGTCACTGTATTTGTATCCAGCAGATCAGATCTTAGAATCTCCATATCAGAATGACCAACTCCTCCTCTGGTTCGAAATTTGACAAGTTTCAGTTTTTCATTATATTCCACCCAAGAAGGTCTCTTTATGGACTTATTAATATATTTATGTTCTGAAATAGAATCTCTTAACCCTGCTGACACAAATTTAACATGCTTGAACCCTTTCGGATAATCAAATGTATAAATGTCTTTCCATCTTTTATCCTTCTTGCTGAGAGGAGCATAACTTGTAGACAAATCATGAATCTTCGCTTTTGCTTTATGCCATAGCTTTCTCTGTGATTTTAAAACTCTCTGCACATATTCTTTGCATGCTTGATCAGCTTTCCTTCTGTCAACCTTTTCCTTTTCATCAACCTCTGAAATATGAGGAGTGACTACTGTAGTAAAGGCTGACTCATTTAATGCTTCGATCATTTTCTTCTCATCAGAGTTAAATTCAGTTATCAGGTTCAAAACATGAGGATCTACTTTTACCTCAGGATTTGTATCTGCTTCAGGAGTTACATTCTGATTTGTTGTATCAACTTGATCAATGTCAGTATCTGATCTTTTCTTTCTTTGAATAATCAATTCTTCTGGCTTCTGAACTTCTTCAGCTTCTTCATGTCCTTGTACAGGAACATAACCTTCTCTGGATAGAACATTCAGAAATGCAGAATTAAATGCAATCACTAGTCTTGGTTTTAGAAATCCTTCCTCTTCCTCTTTTTCCTCTAACTCTTATAGAACTTCCACCTCTTTTTCCTCTTCCTTTAGAAGTGTTAGCTTCAGCTTCAATTTGAGCCATTAACTCCTTTTGTTGCATAACTGCTTCTTCGGCTGTTAGATCAGGAAATTCTTCAGTTATAGAACCAAGAGCACTCCTAGCATTCTTTTGCTCAAACCTCTTGTCTTTGTAGTACAAGATAATCTCTTCACCTGTTTCCTTATGTTTGTAAGGAAAGAATAACCCTTTAGTATCTGCTAAATTAGATATTGTAACATCATCATCCTGAGGAGCATCAATAGTAGTCTTGTGCTTAGCTTTATGAGCACCAGTAGACTTCATTTGTCCTGAAGAACTAGTCTTCTTGGAATATTGAGGTTATTGAGCAGTAGAAGAAATTTGAACTTCTGTCACTGGATTCTTATCACCATCATGATCAATATCTTTATCCTTTATCTGAATAGAATCTGGTGTACATTTTGTAGCAACTATCTTCTCCCCCTTTTGGCATCAATAGTTGAAAGAAGAGAAAATAGAGCATCCAGTTTGTCAACTATAGAAAATACTTTATCTTCTAAGGAGGAAAGTCTAGAGGTCATGTTGTGTTGAGATTTAACAACATCTGTAATAGTATTTTTCACACTCTTGATGTCAGCTGAGGTAGGTGTGTGAAACATACATCCATCAATCTTATCTTTGACAGCAGCATGAGACTTCTTCATTTCATCAAGGTCAAAGTGAATTCCTTTAACAGAAATAGCAGAGGCCTTAAGATGCAACTTCAGATGAGGAGTTTAAATTTCATCATAGGCGCGATGAATATGTTGCAGGCTAACAACAGATAAGATAGAAGTATTTGCAAGTCTCCATTTATAATCCCATTTGGTCTGTCGAAAATGCTCAGCATCAGCATTGTAATAAGATGGATTTTCATTGAAGTGTGAAGAAGAACCAACATTGGACTTCTTAGATACATCAATTGCAGTCTTAAGCTGAGCTGTGTCAGAATCATCCTTATCACTGTCATCATCAGAATCAGACAGACCCTCAAAAGAATTTGTAGAATTAGGCAGAATTACCTTGCCTTTACAGAAATCCTTTGCAATAGGTGCATGTGGCTGATGAGATCCTGAAACAGAAACATAGTAACACCTAAATCTCTCTGTTCTTTTTAAGTGATCTCATCACTTCTCACACAATATATTACTTTTAAGAGTAATATGGTTCTCACAGAAGAAACTTTACAAGTAAGAAAAAAAAACTTATAAAATTCTTGTCTCAAGCTGCCTCTCCTATTGCCAGTACAGGAGACTACCACTCAACATTTTAATTTTCTCACATGATATTTTCACACAATCTCACAGAAAGGCTCAATCACACATGTAGCAAAGAAATAAGAGATGGCTGAGAAGAGTAGTATGCTTGTCATATAAATAGAGGTAACCTCAGAGAAGAGACTATTTATAATCATACAAACATGAGAGTATATGAGAAATATGACAAATACCTTAAGGTGAGTCCTCAAGTGGAAGTGATGATAGTGGATGAACAAACAGCACATCGGGATGCTTTTGCAAACTAGCAATTAGTAGAGGATCATCAATAGTAACTAGTTCAGTTGACAGATGAAAATCAGTAAAAGCTGTTGTAACATCATGATTTGACCTGTCAAGAGGCGGTGATAGACCAGCATCAGTACTTTGAACTGATGGTTCTTGTGGAGTCCGAGAAATGTGAGTTGTTTCAGCAATGCTTGGTGAAGGTTCTTGTGTGCTCTTCTCAAAAATAGGATTATTGATGATAGCATCCACCTTTGACAGTACCTCTTGATGAACTTGTTTTTCCTGTAGTAGTTGAACAGAGTCAGCAAGAAGATCACTCTGAGCAATATTAACAATGATTTGTGCAGCCTCGTTGTCTGCATCTTCCCTTTGAGAAGATGGTTCTTGTATGACTGGATGTGTTGCAGTTGCTAAATCCCTTTGAGAGTTAGGTTCTTGTGTACCGACATCCTTGCCAAGAGGCTGAGTCTTTTTCTTCTTTCTGATGTACCCAAATACTTCTTCACTATTTCTTTTCAACTTGCTCTTTGCAGTCGTGTTGAGCTCAGCAGTTGCTTCAATCACTGGAAGCTTGTCGAGCAGAGCACTAGCATCAGTAGTTGGCTCCTTGGTTCCAGTAATGTCAACAGAGTCATCAGGATGTTGAACAGTGGATTTCTTCGTTTTCAACAAAGACTCTATTTATATCTGATCATCGGAGTGAGAGTCATCTCGTAGGATCAGTCTTCTTTTCCTGACTGGAAAACAATCTTCTTTCTTCCCACTCTCACTCAGTGTGTTTGCTATTTGGAAGAAAAATTGCTTGGGTTAGAAATAAGATGGGTGGTTTCTTGATTCTCAGCATCGGGAATTTGGACAGAGGTGCCAACATCAGGATTTGCAGGCACTTGTGTAGGAGTAGGTCTATTTTTTAACAGAAATTGCCTGACCTCTCTAGGAAGAAAGGGAGGTCCTGAAAATTTATTCTTTTCATCCCTTTTAATATGATCAGTGATTGCATTTTCAGAAATTTGAAAAACAGGATGTAATTTATCATCATCAAAAATAGCATTAGGGCATAGAAAATTGAAAATCATTTGTAGAAATCTAGTATACCCTATCACTCCTGATGCATCTGCTCTCCTAGCAATTATGAAGTGTAGTATTGTATTACCATAATCAAAATTACCAGAGTAAAAAAGAGAGTACCCAATTTTCAGAGAAATGGATGGAAGAGCTTCAAAATTTGTTGTTTTGTTCAAGAAACACCTACTGATGCAATCAAAGAAAAAATTCCATTCTCTTTTCAGTTTAGTCCTTGCTAGTTTTCCAATGGTCGTATTTCTCCTTGATAGCCCAAAGTCCTTAGCATATCAAACAGCTGCTCAGTGGTATGAGTATCAGGAGCACCATCAAGTGCAGGCAATCTCAAAGCTTGAAGCAGAACATCAGCATCAACCTCATACCTGTGGCCCTTATACTCAAAAGAAAAACAAGTATTCGTTGCATAAACCAAAGCTATATTCCACACCTGCATTACAGCCCTGTATGGCACTTTGATAGGATTTGTAAGAGCATACCCAATTGGACATTGGAGTATAAAATCCTGAATATCATGAAAAGATGATGGTAGCTGCTGATGTGTAAGCAGAGCCAAGTAATTGTTAGTGCCAAATGTATTTCCATGAATGATTGTGGTTTGGCTGAAGAGTGGTGAAACTTCAGACGATGTCATGATATGTATAGCTTGTGAGAGAGAGTATAAGTGAGATGTGAACAATTAAAACTATGTGTATGATGAATTGTGTCACAAAATTACTTGTGGTTTTATAGCTTTGCTACTTTGGAGTATGTATAACACATTCATATGAAGAAGGTAATTTAGTGAATTTGACTTCGGACAGGTAACAATTACTGAGTAATAGAATTTGACGGTAGAGTAAATTGCGGAATGAAAGACAAAATACATACAGATTTGTCAAGACACGTCTGCAGAAATTTGTTTATCAGATAATCCACCATTAACCATTAATTAAGTGTGACACTTAATTGTAGCAATAAAACTACTAAGAAATTAATTAAGACTAATAATCTGAATTAGAATGTGCTGACATGTCATCAGTGTTTGAGACCTATTTTATGTTAGGATTTGACAGAATGAGGATATGTCGATTCAAATTCAACAGTTGTTTGTCAAAGCATCACAAATTATTAGCAAACCACAATTTTAATCAAAAAATCATCAAAGTATACATTGTAAGTGGATGATGTAAAGATTAACAGGCTTCAAAGAAGAACATTCACATGCATACATATCGAAATAAGCATAGACTAAAACTTGCAATCAAAAGAAATTTCATTAATTTATCATATGAGTACATTTCATTAAATTTGTAAATTACATGCAAAAGAAATTACAAGATATTATTAGTCTAAGAACAACATCAACATCCTTGTTCTAAGAAGCCTGACAAAGCTGATGGTGAAGAGAAATAGTTGGAGGATGTTCAGTACTTCTTCCTACTTTCAACAAAGAGAACAACAAGACAAATGACTCTTTCTTGCTGTTGAAGAGTGTGGAGATGAAGATCTCTTTGAAATCCTAGAAGATCATTTTTAATGTCTCCTGGAAGTTAAATCCGGATGTCGTTTGAGATGGAATTAATGTGATACGGAGTTTGCATTCCATCATTGAAGATAGTCACAATATTGGAGAAATGGTTTTAAAACCAGGTGAAATGCGCCATGTTTGATAAGAAAGAGATATGAGTAATGATGGTGAGGAGAGAGTTTTGTGTTTGAGTGGACATGGTTAAACTGAACAGAAATGATGGTTTAAATAACCAAAGGAATATCAAAGAACTAGGGGACTGATCAATTATTAAATGAAGAGTTAACTTAATGATTTAACCAAAAGATGTCTTGTTAAGGCAGGTCTCCCTAGACTGATTTGTAATGATGACTGATATATTTATTCATACATGCACACTTAGAAAATAAATTCACTCAATGCATTATGCATATAATAAAATACATCAAATATTCCTGGCTTAATATCTACATCAACATTTAGGACATATCGGGATTTGATCAATATACATCAGGATTTGATAAAATATAAATTGAAAAGAATTTCTTTGTCCCAACTAACCATACCAAGTTCATTGACAAGCTTTGTAAATGTTGCTTCAGGTAATGGCATTGTGAAGATATCAGCCAACTGCTGATCTGTAGGAATGAAATGAAGCTCAATTGTTCCTTCCATAACATGCTCTCTTATAAAATGATATATGATGCTGATATGTTTAGTAAGAGAGTGTTGCACCAGATTTCTTGTCATAGCAATAACACTTTGATTATCACAATAAATAGGAATTTTTGAAATGATAATCTATAGTCCATGAGCTGATTATAACAACTGAGCACAGCAACTCCCAGCTGCAATATATTCAGCCTCAGCAGTCGAAGTAGAAATAGATTTCTGCTTCTTGCTGAACCATGAGACTAATCTGCCTCCCAAAAACTGACAGCTCCCCGATGTACTCTTCTTGTCTATTTTGCATCCAGCAAAATCAGCATCTGAATAACCACATAATACAAAATCAGCTTCCCTTGCATACTAGAGACCAAGTGAAATAGTACCCTTGAGGTATCTGAAAATTCTCTTTACTGCAATTAGGTGTGGCTCCCTTGGATTTGCCTGAAATTTTGCACACAAACAAGTGGCAAATATAATGTCTGGCCTACCAGCAGTTAGGTATAAAAGAGAACCAATCATACCTCTGTAGCTTGTGACATCAACTGCTGTACCTTCATGAGGGTCAAGTTTTGTAGCAGTTGCCATATGAGTACTTGCAGTAACACTTTCTTGCATATTAAACCTCTTCAGTAGATTCCTTGTATACTTGGACTGATTAATGTAGATGCCATTATCAGTCTATTTAATTTGTAAACCCATGAAATAGCTCATCTCTCCCATCATACTCATTTGATATCTTGATTGCATCAACTTTGAAAACTTATCACACAGTGTTTGATTAGTTGATCCAAAAATGATATCATCCACATAAATTTGAACTAAAAGCAAATCTTTACCTTTATTCAGATAAAATAAGGTTTTATCTATTGTACCTCTTTTGAATCCACTTTCAAGTAGAAATTGAGCAAGGGTTTCATACCATGCTCTAGGTGCTTGCTTCAGTCTATAGAGTGCTTTATCAAGTCTGTAAACATAGTCAGGATGTTTAGGATCCACAAATCCTGGTGGCTGTTTAACATAGACTTCCTCTTCAAGTTCTCCATTGAGAAATGCACACTTGACATCCATCTGGAAGACTTTAAACTTCTTCTGAGCATCATTTTCCAAGAAGATTCTGATTGCTTCCAGCCTAGCAACAGGGGAAAATGTTTCATCATAGTCAATACCTTGTTTCTGATGATTGTTCCATCAGAATCAGTCTTATTTCTGAAGACCCACTTTGGGCCTATAATCGACCTGTTCTTAGGTCTAGGCACCAGCTTCCACACTTCATTTTTTTCGAACTCATTCAATTCTTCTTGCATAGCCATGACCCAATCTGCATCCTTGTGTGCATCTTCTACTTTCTTTGGTTCTTCTTTTGAAAGTAGATTGTGATACAAGCATTCATTCTGAGTTGCACTCCTTTTCTTTACACCATCATCATGATTTCCAATGATTAGATCAGGAGTATGATCTTTAGTCCATTTTCTAGCACTGGGAAGTGTCCTTCTAGAGCTAGATGCTCCCCTTGAATTGTATGCCTCATTAAATGCATTTGAGGTTCCCCCTAAATCTGTTATGTTATCTCCTGATGAAATATTGGGCCTTGACTCATGTTCATATGATGTTGAATCAGCATTGGATTCTCAGAGATTAGATTGAGAAGAACCTTGTGATGATTCTTCAGTGTTGGTACCATCAGCTGACCCTTGTTGTTGCTCCCCCTCAACATGTGCAGGTTCATTAGTACAATGATTATCTTCAGAATCTGAAGGAGTATCAGGATTTGAATTATTAGGATGTGACAGTTCATTAGAGTTTGATTCAGATTCCAATAATGCATTTTCATTTGCAAAGATTAGATTTTCATGAGTGTCTTCTTTAAAACCAGGAATCCTCCTATCATCAAAAAAAACATTTATGGAGACAACTACAGTATTTGTTCTCAGATTGAAAACTCTGTATGCTCTTGATGGTGAGTATCCAACAAAGATTCCTTCATCAGCTTTTGATTAAAACTTTCCTAGCTGATCATGTCAGATATATTTGTGATGTCATGTCTAATAATGATTTGTGTTTATTTTTCAGATCTTGACTAACAGGACAAATCAGGACTTAAATGGAAATCAGTACTTATACTGAAGTCAGAACTTAAGATATCAGAACTTAAGTTATCAGAACTTAAGATATCAGAAGATATTCATCAGGAGTTAATATCAGGACTTAAGAAGACTTTCAGATAAGGAAGGCGGCTAATTGAAAGGAAAGAAGATCAAGACTAAAACAAGAAGAGATATGCATGGAGAAGAATTCTATGAAGAATAGAAGACTTGGAGGAAAAGATAACTAATTGATATATTTTAGGATACAGAATTATATTCGATATCAATTAGAAGATTATCTTGTAACTGTATGTCTATATAAACAAAGCATAGGGTTTACACTAGAAGTGTTATCATTATCGAGAATATTATTCATTGTAACCCTAGCAGCTCTCATGATATTTGTTCATCACTGAGAGAGAACGGTTCCATTGCAATACTGTTTTATTAATAAGATAATTATTTGTTACATACTTGTGTTCTTAATTTGATTTGATTATAGTGTACACTGTATTCAACCCCCTTCTACAGTGTGTGTGACCTAACAAGTGGTATCAGAGCCTATCTGTTAACACATATACAGTAAAGATCCAAAAACAATCATGTCTGAAGAAGAACAAACTCTAACCAAGCCCACCAAAACTGAAGAAACTCCAAAGACTCAAATCCACAGTCGATATGAGACTATTAGGGTTCCCATGCTGAGACCTTCTGAGTATCCCATATGGAAAGTGAGGATGGCTATGTTTCTGGAAGCTACAGATCCAGAAGACCTTGACAGAATTAATGAAGGACCACATAAGCCAACCAAGCTCTCTGTTGTAGTTGCAGATCAGCCAGCAAAAACAGTACCAAAGGAGAAAAGTGAGTATACAGCTGAAGATATATCATCTATTGCCAAGAATGCAAAGGTAAGGCATTTGCTGCATAGTGCCATTGATAATGTCATGTCAAACAGGGTAATTAACTGCAAGACTGCAAAGGAGATATGGGATGCTTTGGAGATAAGATGCCAGGGAACTGATGTAATTAAGAAGAACAAGAGGACTATACTCACTCAAGAGTATGAGCACTTTGACTCAAAACCTGATGAGTCATTAACTGGCTTATATGACATATTTGTCAAACACTTGAATGATCTGTCACTGGTGTTATGGATAAAAAACTAAGGTTATTATTTGCTGTATTTATCACTAAGATTCGGGAGCTCAAGGCCTTTAATGGCTGCTCTCGTGTTTCGTAGCTTAATTCTGCCTTTACGAGATGCCTACGTATCTCTGTGAGTTAGAGAATCAAGCCAAAAAACGTAGTTCTAATGTGTGGGGTGAGACCCCTTATATAGATGTTGAGAGTCCTTGAATTGGACTTGGTATAGGAGACTTGGTGGGCAAGTCTCATAATTAGAATGGACTTTAGAGTCCTAGATAGTAGGAAACTGATTCCTTATCCTTTTAGGTCCCCTTGAGGCCAATCTACAAGGATTTATATCCATCCCCACTAGGACTTATCTTAATAGCTGTTTTCCTCCTTTATTTATTAATTACGAAATTAATAAATAATCAGGGCTTTTGGGCCTTCTTTGTTCCATCAGGCCTGATCTGGTCCATCAGGCCTGATCAATGTGTTGACCTTCTTGGTCTAAATTTCATACATCTTCTTATTGGGCCTAGCAGCCAACACCTTGCAATATTTAATTATATAATCAGGATTTATTTATCTCTATCATTTGTCCCCCAACCTTTGAGAAACATTGATTAGGTTTCGCAGAAGTTAAGTCTGTTCATTCCCTTACAGAGTTTCGTTTTTGCGTAAAGTGTGGAGCGACCTACACATTTACAACGATTTTTCCTTTAATTCAGGAATTATCTTAATTTCCAGGAATTTTTCCCTAATTTTCTGGATTTTTCCCTTAATTTCTGGGTTTTTCGCTAATTTTCTGGGATTTATCCTAATTTTCTGGGATTTATCCTTAATTTCTGGATTTTCCCTAATTTTCTGGGATTTATCCTTAATTTCTGGATTTTTCCCTAATTTTCTGGGATTTATCCTTAATATCTGGATTTTTCCCTAATTTTCTGGGATTTATCCTTAATTTCTGGATTTTTCCCTAATTTTCTGGGATTTATCCTTAATTTCTGGATTTTCCCCTAATTTTCTGGCTTAAAATCGATCAGGATGTATAAAAAATCGATCAGGATTCCTGACCGATTTGGATCAGGATCCTGATCGAACTAGCTCAGGAAGTAACATTCTGGTCGACGGGATCTTCGATCCGGATCTATGCGGAATCGATCAGGATTCCTGATCGATTTCGATCAGGACTCTGATCGAACTGGCCTTCAAAGTGACACTCTAGTCGACTGAAACATGGGCATAATCGACCAGAATTCCTGATCGATTTCGATCAGGATTCTGATCGAACTAGGTGGCTTTCTACCGTTCTGATCGAATGAAATATCGATCTGGATCCTCTTCTGTGTCGATCAGGACTCTGATCGATCTTAGTGGTTTTCTTCCTTCTTGCTCGAATGAGATATCGATCAGGATCCTTTTTGGGGTCGATCAGGACTCTGATCAAACTTAGGGGATTTCTTTCCTTCTGTTCGAATGATGTATCGATCAGGATCCTGTTTGGCGTCGATCAAGACTCTGATCGAATTTAATAGGTTTCTTCCCTCTTGATCGATTGAAGTATCGATTAGGATTTTCTTCTTTGTCGATTAGGACTCTGATCGAACCATTTTAAAATTCTGGTCGATTTTTGACCCTTCATTTTCCACAGGAGCTTCTAGATTATTCCTGATATTTCTGGTAGATGGACTTTTAGGTTGGGCCTGGCTAAATGGGCCTAGAAACGCCTCGTATTCCGAGCTTTTCGCCTATATAAGTGTAGTGTGAAGTGAGAGTCCTCACTTCACTTCACATTTCTCATTTTCTCTCACAAATCTCTCTAGAGTTCTCCCTTTGAGAAGCATATCAATGACGGATCGTGACTTAGCTCGTTTGCAGAAGATGAATGTCTCTAAGAGAGGTACAAACATTCAAATTCAATCTCCATATACTTCCCTACTTGATATGATTAACTCGAGAGGTGATGAATATCCCTCTCTATCTGAGTTAGATTCGTATAATCATGGTAACACCTTTCATGAGTTAGATGGTAGGATAGAGTCCATGAATACCCTGTACAGACTTCCACCCCACCTTAGGATCACTCCAGCCGCCCCTAAGGATAGGACTTGTAATTGGGAGGGGGATACTTTATTTATCTATCGAGGAGCCCCGACCGCGGGTCTTAGGTTCCCATTCCATGAATTTATTCCTCGCTTGCTTGCCGATGTACAAATTAACCCTTGTCAACTCCCTCCTAACGCTTGGAGGAACATTATCTGTTTTATGGTCCTTTGTCTTAGAAACAATTTTCCTCTTTCTGTAGCTGTCTTTAGGAAAGTTTTCCAGTTCTATAATAGCGCCATGAGTCAACCAGGTTGGGTTTTAATTCGTCAACGGCCCAAAATCCCTCATATCTTTGATAGTAATTCCATAGTTGAGAACAACCCCAAATGGAGGGATGAGTTTGTGAGGCTGACCTGGGCTGGGGGTGATTGGGCCACACTCTTTCGTAGGCCCTTTTGCAAAGTGTCAGATGGGAGTCGAGGTAGCATCAGATTATCTGATGAGGAGGAGGTGGCCTACCAAGCCTTAATTTCAGATGATGGTAAAACAGACACCTGGACCCTCTTAGAGGAGTTTTCCTTGAAGAAAGTCAGTCTCTCTCAGGCCAGTGATAAGGGTAAATTTATAACTGGATAACCATTTTTCCTTCCCTTTAATTGTAACGTTTTATCTCTCCTGCAATTTAATATTCTTTCTATCTTTTTTTTTCAGCTTGCGAGGCCATCAATAATGTCAACAGGCCCAAGGAAGGGGAGTCAGGCCGCCAGAAGAGGGGCAAGCTAAACAAGGACCCCAGGAGCAAACCTGACGGTCCTTCTTTTCTTAAGCCCCACATCCCGGTGGTCGATTTGGGGGACGATATGGATCCTCCACTTAAGGCACATTCCTTCAGGCCTAACTGGGGCTTCAAGAGGAGCGATACGGTGGTTGGATCCACCAAACATGCTAAGGATTGGTCGTACCATTCCATCACTCCCCATGACTTTATTGACATTGTTATGGGGAGTGATATCGAGACTATTGAACTTTTGGGTTCTCAAGCCCAAGCTGCGGTAACTTTATTTTTTCTCTTTTTCTTTGAATCCCAACTTTCTCGTATTTCAACGAATTTGTGCTAACTCATACATATTTCTTTGCAGAGTAATACCTACTTCCAGGCGGCCCTCCACCAGGCTAGGTCCTGGAAGGGTAACTCAGATGGGTTTGAGAAGGAGATGAAGAAATGGGAGGAGAGAGCCAAGGTCCTGGAGAAGAAGCTGGACACGAAGAAAGAGGAGCTGGCTAAGGCTCATTCCGAGCTGGTGAAACTTAGGAGCGATAAGGATAAGCTCATTGATGACTACATGGATTCTGACAAGTTTAAGAATCTCATGGAGATTCATGATGAGGGTCTTTATTCCCTACAGTTTACTCAGGGATGGGATGCGGCCGTAAAGGCGGTTTCTGAGAAGCACCCAGGCTTAGTCGACCCTAAGGACTTTATAAGTCCTGAGCAGGCTGAGTCGGAGGACAGCATAGATGCCCTCTTCAACTCCCCTCAGCCAGATGATCGCATCTTGGATCCTAACACTGCTTCTCCTCCCGCTTCTCCTGCGAAGGATGCTGAAGGCGCTGATAAGGAGCAAGAGAATGAAGGCTCCCGCATGGAGGAGTAGTTTTTCTATTCTGCAATTTTATCCTTAACTTATGTCTGGACTTTTGTTTGTATTAAAACTTATTACCCTCCGGGGTTATTTTATATGCTACTTTCCTTATTCGCATCTCTCTCCTTTATTTTTCCGATACTTTAATATTCAAACTTGGCCTAATGGGCCACACAAGTATTATCACAACTCAAACATCCATAGGTTGAAATAATTTCGAACTCTTCAATTCCAGGTCTGGTTTTCCAAAACCTTACATAATATGGGTTCGACCCTGATCAATAATAGCTACAAAATAAATATCCTACGCAAACAAAGCTTCAATCTGCTTTTAAACCTACTTGTCACAATGACAAGTGAGAATCGTACTTCGACTATCTTACACGTAGTAAACCTTCAGGTTCTGTGCGTGCCAGGTTCTCGGGACTTCAAAACCATCCATAGTCTCCAGCTTGTAGGTTCCTCTACCCTGAACGCTCTTGACTTTGTACGGCCCTTCCCAATTTGGGGCAAGTTTCCCTTTCTATCCTACCCCAGAAGCTTCTATCTTCCTCAAGACCAGGTCACCTTGTTTAAAGAACCTTTCTTTAACCCTTAAGTTGTAGTAGAATGAAGCCTTCTTCTGATACTCTACTATCTTTGCATGTGCTTCATCTCGTACTTCATCGATTAAGTCTAGAGCCAACCTTTGTCCTTCCTCATTTTCCTCAGCATTGAAAGCCTGAATCCTTGGAGAGGAATGTGATATCTCCACTGGAACTACTGCTTCTGCCCCATACGCCAACATGAAGGGAGTTGCTCCGGTCGTGACTCTACAAGTAGTCCTATAGGCCCACAATATGGGAAGTATCTCATCCACCTAATTATTTCTTGACTTCTCGATCCTCTTCTTTAGTCCATCCAGGATTATTTGATTTGCTACTTCTGCTTGCCCATTGGCTTGTGGGTGAGCCACGGAGGTGAACCGTAACTCAATTTCATTTTCTTCACAATACTTCTTGAATTCCTCGTTGTTAAACTGCATTCCATTGTCGGTGACTAGGTTACGGGGAATTCCATATCGGCACATAATGTTTTCCCACAGGAATTGTGCAACTTGTTTAGTTGTGATTTTGGCCAAAGGTTTGGCTTCAATCCACTTAGTGAAATAATCAATGGCTACAATCAGGAACTTCCTTTGTGCCGTGGCCATAGGGAAAGGCCCTAGAATATCCATCCCCCACATAGCAAAGGGAATAGGCGAGTTGATAGATGTCAGCATCTCGGGAGGTTGTCTAACAACAGGTGCATGCTTCTGACAGCGGTCACACTTCTTCACATATTCTTTGGCATCAGCCATCATTTCCGGCCAATAAAAGCCTAAACGAGTTATCTTATGAGCCAAGGCCCTGCCCCCCAAATGTTGTCCACAAATACCTTCATGCACTTCTTCAAGAGCCAAGCGTGCCTCATCGGGCCTGAGACACCTCAAGTAGGGAACCACGAAAGATCTTTTATAAAGAATCTCATCTATCAAAGAGTACCTTAGTGCTCGAACAGTTAACTTATGTGCTTCAGTTGCATCACTTGGCAACCAACCGGTTTGAATGTGAGCCTTGATAGGATCAATCCATGACGTCCCCAGGCCTATGGGAGCCACAAGCTTAACATCTATGCTTCATGTCTTCAAAACACGGAAGTATACACTTCCCGAACATTCTTCTATCTCAGATGAAGCAAACTTTGATAACGCATCTGCCTTAGCATTTTCTTCCCTTGGAATGTGTTCAACATGGAATTCATTAAATTGGGTCATCACAGCCCTTACTAGGCGGACATACTTAGCCATCGTATCATCCCTTGCCTCAAATTCTCCCTTTACCTGGGATATGATCAACTTCGAGTCTCCACGGACCTTTAATTTTTTGACTCTAAGTGTCCCAGCTAGACCAAGGCCAGCAATCAGGGCTTCATACTCTGCCTCATTGTATGTGGTTGGGAAGTCTAGCTTCATAGCATACTCAATTAAGAATCCATCAGGGCTTTGCAAAACCAACCCTGCTCCACTGGAATTTATTTTTGATGCTCCATCAAAATAGAGAACCCAATATTCTTTCTCCTTATCATCCTTCTCTCTGTCCCCATTATCGACTCCCTTATCTTGAGGTATGGTATCTTCCTGCCCCCCGACTTCTTGGTTGGGTATGGTACATTCCACCACGAAGTCAGCTAGTGTCTGGGCTTTTATGGCCGTACGTGGCTTATACTTGAGATCGAACTCTCCCAACTCTATTACCCACTTAATCAATCTCCCACTTGCCTTGGGACTGTGAATGATATTTCTCAGTGGCTGATTCGTTAGCACCTCAATCTGATGAGCTTAAAAGTAAGGACGCAGTTTTCTCGAAGCCATTACCAAGGCTAGAGCAAATTTCTCAATAGTTGAATAATTCAATTCAGCACCATGCAGAATTTTGCTGACATAATATACGGGTTTCTGGACTTTTAGCTCCTCCTTAACCAACACCGCGCTCAAGACGCTCTCTGAAACGGCCAAGTATAAGAATAAAACTTCATTCAAAGATGGTTTGGCCAACAACGGGGCCTGAGCCATATACTTCTTTAACTCTTCGAATGCCTTCTAGCTTTCCTCATTCCATACAAAGTCTTTGATATTCTTTAGTGACTTGAAGAATGACAAGCACTTGTCTCCTGACTTGGATGAATCGTCCTAGCGCAGCGACCCTTCCTGTGAGCTTCTGAACATCCTTGACAGTTTTTGGTGGTTCCATGTCTAGGATTGCCTTTATTTTATCAGGGTTAGCCTCAATTCCTCTCTTTGAGACCATTAATCCCAAGAATTTTCCAGATCCTACTCCGAAAGTGCACTTCATAGGATTCAACATCATCTTGTGGTACCTCAGGATCTCAAAAGCTTCCCTCAAATGGGTTATATGATCAGTCTTTACTAGACTCTTGACTAACATGTCATCAACATAGACTTCCATAGTCTTACTAATAAGATCCTTAAAAATTTTATTCACCAACTTCCCTCTAAGGGGCTCCTCTAGTGTGGCTCCAATGAAAGTCATCCTCTCAGGATTCTCGGGGTCTAAAGGAACCGAAACCAAGTCTTCTGCTGGCTTTCCTCTCTTCTCGTCATTTTCTCGGACATCCATATCTTCAATAGGAAGAACTTGCCCCCCGACTCTATCTGCCCTTAAAGAGGCCACATAACAGCTTCTAGCCATTTTTTGATCTCCTTTCTCTTCTCCAATCCCGTTTCGGGTGGGAAACTTCATAACTGAATGGTAGGAAGAGGGGACTGTCTTAAAGGCATGTATCCCTGTTCTCCCCATGATAGCATATAAATTGAACTAGCCTTTACTACCACGAAATCCAACATCTGCGTTGCTTGTCTTGGTTCCGTACCAATGGTGGTTGGCAGTTTGATTATTCCTTCCACAGGACATTCTACTCCAGCAAATCCATATATCAGCATGTCGGTTGGTGTCAACTGGGAATCGTTATACCCCATCCTTAGAAAGGCGTCGTGGAGCAATATATCCACAGAAGCACCATTATTTACAAGAACCCTCTTAACCGGGCTATTTCCTATTATTGGTGTTATGACCAATGGGTCGTCATGATGAAACTTTACGCCCTCTAGGTCAGAATCATCAAAAGCCAATGTTACTTCTGTCCTGGCCCTCTTCGGGCCTTCTCCAACAATATGCATAACCTCTCTAGTATATGCCTTTCTTGAATTATTGGACAATCCAGCAGCAGTCGGACCTCCAAAGATTATGTTTATCACAGGTCCTCGAGGGCGTCGTGGTCCTCCAAAAATTGCATTTATAACTGGCCCTCTAGGTTGGGCATTCCGCCCCTGATCGTCTTGGTCCCTCCTACGATCTTCAAAATTCTTCCTTCCACTATTACTTCCGTCCCCTCCATCTCCAGTATACTTGTTCAATCTTCCTTTTCGAATCAAAAACTCAATTTCATCTTTCAATTGCCTACACTCATCGGTGTCATGGCTAACATCCTTGTGAAACCTGCAATACTTGCTCTTATCTAGCTTGGCGGCTCAGCCTTCAAGGGCTTAGGCCAGCGAATATCTCTATCTTTCTCAATCTCCATCAAAATCTGACTTCTAGGAGCATTCAGCTTAGCGTATTCAGTGAACTTTTGCCCAGGTCCTCCCTTCTTGGGGGTTGAATCAGGGTTTTGTTCGATTCTAGGATATTTGTCCTTTGCAATATATTCTAGATCAGTTTTCCGCTTCTTGCCTCCAGTGGGCTCATTACTTATTACGGTCTTCCTCATGCTTTCTTCAACCTTGATATACTTCCATGCCCTCTCTTGGAGCTGCAACATGCTTTTAGGGGGACGTTTGGCCAAGGACATCTTGAAAAACTCGTCCCTAGTTCCTTGTTGCAGTGCTATCATGGCTACCTTATCATCAAGGTCCGGGACTTTTAAAGCCTCTTTTGTGAAACGATTCAGGTAATCTCTCAAGGATTCCTTAGCTCCCTGCACAATACTCATAAGAGATGCTGAACTTTTCTCATGGACTCTCCCACTGATGAATTGCTTAATAAAAGCCTAACTTAACTCTCTGAACGATCCAATAGAGTTTGGGGGTAAGCGACTGTACCATCTTTGAGCCATACCCGACAGGGTTTGAGGGAAGGCCCGGCACTTAATAGCATCATTCACGGGTTGCAGCAGCAGTGCATTAGAGAATGTCCTGACATGGTTAGCGGGGTCTCCGGTGCCATCATAGGCTTTGATAGTGGGCATCTTGAATTTCCTTGAGATATGGGCATTCATTATTTCTTTTGTGAAGGGTGGAGTTGGATCATCAGGATCTCCAAGGGGAAGGAGATTACTTGGATCAGTTCTTGGGAAGACAGCCCTTCTTCGTACCGGACCATCCAGGTCTATGACAGGAGGAGGATTTCTCCCCCTAGGAGGTATCCGGGGTCTGGTGGCCTGGTGAGCTTCCAAGTCACGCCTCAGCCTTTGGATCTCAGCCTCATGAGCCCTTATCCTTTCCTGCACTTCCTGGGGATTCGCCCCTTGGGTGCTTCGAGGGTGTTGCCTTCCATCGGCCATCGGCTCCTTGCCAGGACGTCTCCTTCTTGGGGCCACTTCATCATCCGAAGATTCAGAATCTCTCTCAGTGTAAGGACCAAAAAATTCCCGATCCTCGGGGATATGAGCCAAACCTCGTATATAAGGGGGCGATTGCCCTCGTGCTTCACTTCGCCCAGCATATCCACTTCCTCCAACCTCAGGGTAAAGGGCATCCCATAAGGGGGTTAGTAGTAACAACAGTTGAATATTCATACCCGACGGGTCGAGAATTCACAGGTATATGTACTTGTTGAACTTGAGGATTCGTACCTTGAATAGTCGGGGGAGTCGTCCCTTGTGGCTGAGGTTGAGTTGCCCCTATCTGGGTTTCTGCTTGAGTAGATGCATAAGTTGAGTAGGGAGGAATCTCCACGGTTGACGAAATCACCTGAGTTGTCCCTGATGGTGTTCTCTCCTCCAGAGCGCTAGTTGTTCTCCGTGTTCTCGCCATGGTTTTTGTTCACTTCCCACAGGCGGCGCCAAATGTTATGGATAAAAAACTAAGGTTATTATTTGCTGTATTTATTACTAAGATTCGGGAGCTCAAGGCCTTTAATGGCTGCTCTCGTGTTTCGTAGCTTAATTCTGCCTTTACGAGATGCCCACGTATCTCTGTGAGTTAGAGAATCAAGCCAAAAAACGTAGTTCTGATGTGTGGGGTGAGACCCCTTATATAGATGTTGAGAGTCCTTGAATTGGACTTGGTATAGGAGACTTGGTGGGCAAGTCTCATAATTAGAATGGACTTTGGAGTCCTAGATAGTAGGAAACTGATTCCTTATCCTTTTAGGTCCCCTTGAGGCCAATCTACAAGGATTTATATCCATCCCCACTAGGACTTATCTTGATAGCTGTTTTCCTCCTTTATTTATTAATTACGAAATTAATAAATAATCAGGGCTTTTGGGCCTTCTTTGTTCCATCAGGCCTGATCTGGTCCATCAGACCTGATCAATGTGTTGACCTTCTTGGTCTAAATGTCATACATCTTCTTATTGGGCCTAGCAGCCCACACCTTGCAATATTTAATTATACAATCATGATTTATTTATCCCTATCAACTGGTGGATAAGGAATATGATCTTGAAGATACTAATCTTAAATTCCTTTTAGCTCTTCCTGAAAATTGGGATTTGAAGGCAACCACTATAAGAGACAACTATGCTCTTGATGAAATTTATGGTATGCTCAAAACTCATGAACTTGAGATGGATCAAAGAAGCAAGAGACATGGGAGAAAGTCAAGAACAGTTGCTCTTAAGGCTGAGAAGGAATCCCCCAAAGTAGCTGCCTCAAAGAAAGGCAAATGAAAGGCTCTCATCACAAAGTCTGATTCAGATTCATCAAGTTCTGATGATGATGATGAGGATTCAGAAACTGAAAGTCTATCTGAGATGGACGCTGATGAAGAGATGATGAGATTGTGTGCTTTTATGGTGAAGGGTATCACAAAGATAGCCTACAGGAAATTCAGAAGGGGAAAGAAGTTTTCCAGGAAAAGTGGAAGTTTTGATAAGAAGGGATTCAGAAAATCTGAAGGCAAAGCAAGAAAGTCTGATAGAGGAGATTACTCAAATGTTAAATGCTACAATTATGGTAAGAAAGGCCACATATCTCCTGATTGCAAGAAAGGAAAAGGTGAGAAAGGCAAGGCACTTGTCACAAAGAAGAAAAGCTGGACAGACACTTCAGATTCTGAAGATGAAGTGAACTATGCCTTGATGGCAAATGCTGATAGCAGTCCTGAAGCTGCTGAGTTAAAGGTACCTCAAACAACTTATGCTTTTCATACTGATGATATTACTGAGTTGAGATCTTATCTTAAAACCATATTCATTAGCTATAGAGATCATACTTTAACATGTGATAGGTTAACTTCTGAAAATCTGGCTTTTAGAAAAAGGAATGACTATTTAGAAAAGGAGTTAGTTATGTTCCATCAAACTCAGAAAGAAAGAGATGATGCTTTTTATGTTAGAGATGAAGTGTTAAAATTGAATCAATCTCTAAAAACTGAATTAGAAAAGGAAAAGGAGTTTATCAGGACTTGGACTAACTCTGGCAGAACAACTCAGAATTTGCTAAGTAGTGGAAACTGGAAAGAGGGCTTAGGTTATGGAGATGATAAAAGTGAACAGGAACTGAACAAATTAAGCCAATTATTGTTAAACAGACTAATAAGCCAAAGGTAAATCCTATTAAGTTTGTAGCTAAAACTATAAAGTCTGATTCTAAAAAGATGAAAGATATTGAGACAGAAGTTAAAGCAGAGTCAACTTCTGACAAATTAAAACAGGATAAACCAGCTGAAGTTAACATAGGCTTAATGACAAAGAAGCAGCTTAAGTATAAGCTGAAAGAGATTAAGAATGTAAACAAGGTAAAGCCACCTAGGAAAAATAGGAATGGAAAGGAAGGTGTGAATAAAAGCAATAATTATAAGCCTGTTCCTAATGCTCCTAGAAAGAAATGCTATAACTGTGGAAACTCTAACCATCTTGTTTCTTTTTGCAGGAAGAATAAGAATATCAATTCTTTACCTCCTAAATCAGGAGTTAAGAGTCAGTCTGTTAAGGTTTAAACCATAAAATCCTTGTTGTCATTGTGGTAGTTTATGGCATTCCATTTACACTGGTAAGGAATATCATAGTTTGTACTATGATTATTATCAAATAAAACCTTTTTTTAAAGAAAGTTAGCATTATTCCTTCTAGTGTAAGTTCTGATGCAAAGTCTGATACTGTAAATTCTGATAAGAAAAATGTTAACATAAACTCTGATGTTAAATCCGTTGCAAATGTTAACAAACTTAATAAGGCCAAAGGATCCAAGCAAGTCTGGGTCCTTAAAACTAATCATTAGTGGTCTTTGTGATTGCAGGGCAACAGGAAAAACATCCTAGTTCTGGAAAGTGGATGTTCAAGACATATGACTGGAAATAAAGCCCTGCTATCAGACTTTGTGGAGAAAGCTGGCCCAAGAGTTTCTTATGGAGATGGAAACATGGGAAAAACTCTGGGATATGGCAATATAAATCTTGGGAATGTCATCATAAAGGAAGTAGCTCTAGTCTCAGGACTTAAACAGAATCTGCTGAGTGTTAGTCAAATCCGTGACAGAGGATATCATATGGATTTCTTTGAAGAACACTGTGAAGTTGTAAGCAAATCTATAGGCAAAGTTGTTCTGAAGGGATACAGGCATGGTAACATTTGTAACACCCCCAAATCCGGGGTCGGGGATCCGGGTTGTCACGAGTTCCATTTCCCTTAATAACACCCAATCTTAATAAATAATCAACTACTCTGTACTGTGACCCCACAAGAAACACACACACCACAAGTTATAGTCTCAGAGATGAATATCCAAAAATAATCACAAGTCGTTTTATTCCACAATTATATGCTAATACACCTTAAAAGGGTTTCTGAATAAATTTACATTTCTTTGCCATTATTACAATTGATAAAGATACATAAGTCTGGTACATCAAAAGTTGAAAGCCTAGCCTATTGGTAGTTCCTACCTCAGTTACAGCGACATCAACGCCTATAGGAAACTGTAGAACGTTTCCTAATCGCTTGCGAATCGGGAGCTTGGTCCTGTTCATCTTTTCTATCTATTTTTTTGTGATGAAAGAAGAAATCAAGGGTGAGCAGCAAGCCCACCAAAATAATATGTATAATGATTAACAATATATGAGCCTTCTCATAGTACTCATGAAAGTCTTGGTCAAAAGAAATGAACCAAGTTTGATATCTTAATGCGATGAAGTCGCAAAATATTCAGTATATGTACATATATACTTTTCACAATCTTTGAAATCCTCTGACGTGTATAATATACACAGAGTTCCAGTTTATAACTGTATAAAAATATCGTTGCAAGGTGATCTCATATATCTAACCTTGTCTCAACGTTTTTCCGAAAATCTTTGACACGCACAAGATAATCATTTACTAGATATAAGTTTAAAAGAGGAAGTTACAAGATACTCTAATATACTTATATCTTTCCGAATACTACTTGACCTACCACCGTTCAAGTTATAATTAGTTTCAAAAGTTCATCACATAGATGAGAATACAAGATAAGACTTGAATAGATTCAATCTTTGAAATATTATTGAATGAAATGAAGTTACGAGATACTTCATTAAGTCCCGATATATATATATATATATACACATATATCCATATATATATCTCTCATACATTTCCTGAAAACCTCTGTCATGTAAAGTATGAACAGAGTTGCAATATCCAATGAATTTTGGAAAGAAAAGAATTTTGGCATAAAACCGACATCTTGCTGATCAGGCAAAGATACCAATAAGAAACCTTTTCTACTAGTAGATGGATGAATCCCCCACCGGTCATCACCCTGGCCACATAAGGACCTTGTGCTGGACCGCCACCCGGCCTCTTACGCGTTGATGGACTGCCACCCAGCCACTTACACTTTGATAGACCGTACCCGGCCTGTCACTTATGCCGACTCAATTAGATGGACTTACTTCCCGAACATTGGGTAAGTAATCAATTCATTTATCAAAACAGCAACCTTGTTGCGAATATAAAATACACCACAGAGCCGGATCCCTCAGGTTTTGAGCGAGTATTTAAATCCCCTTTAAAAGGAACATCTTAAATATAAAAATGAGTTTTGGGGTCCGCTCTAACTTTTAAAAATCATTTTTAAGACTCGAAAACACTTTAAAGAGTGTTTGGAATAATGCTGATTTAATAAAGTAAATCAGTCCCAATATATTAGAAATATCTGAATATTATTATTTAAATAATATTCCCATAAAGAATAATCTTTATACGAATAATTGAAGTAGAAGTTTTAAGACTTATACTTGAAATGAGTATTAGATAACTAAAGATATACTTATACGAAAGTACTATCTTTATTTGAATAATCAAAAATAAGTTTGATTATCGACACCTTATTCTTTAATAAAATAAAGTATATATCTCAGCAAATAATCGGAGTCATAGATCCTCAAATGAATATTCAAATAATATTCAATAAATAATATAAACTGAGTCATAAGCCCTCGAATGAATATTCGAAATAATATTCATTAAATAAAATAAACTGAGTCATAAGCCCTCGAATGAATATTCGAAATAATATTCATTAAATAAAATAAAGTTATCGAATAAACCTTATTCGATTAATAGTTTTAAAAACTATATCAATATATATATATAAATATATATTATACTCGGGAGCCTCGCCTCCCGGTTTTAGAAAAGTTCACCTTTTGATCCCCTATACTAAGGGTATACTCAAATACCGCTTATCTCTAGCATAGGTATTATGCAACTATAAGCATTGAACCAACAGATATATAAATCAAGAATATGAAACAGGCATGCATATATACCATATCACATGCTACAATATATCGCAAGAATTTGCTAATAACAAATATGCATTTATCGCAAGATCATGCATATACACATATACATCACAACAACAGTTATACGGGTAGAAAACTTGCCTGAGTTCTCCCGGATAGGCTTAAGCTTAGAGTGGGTCCGATAACCTATGAATAACAACATAAGTCGGAATTAGACCCCGGTCGCTTAAGAAACTAGACTTTAACCATTTAGAGTCCTAATGTTCGCTTTCGCGCTTAACGATTCACTTAAGTCGCTCGAGTACCCTTGGCTCCACCATTTTTAATAAATTAACCATTACGAGTTTTAAGGTGATTCTTTCGCAAGTGTCTTACCAACTGCCTATTACACCTTACATAAATGTTTCATACTTCAATTAGTCCTTTAAGGTCTTTAACCTATGTTTCAAAGTAAGGCGAGGGGTAATGATTCGTTCGCGAAACATCGTTACTTAAAACGGCCGTTTCTCCTAAACCGTACATCGGAATCAAACGAACCACATATCAAAACGAAGCTCGTAACATGAACTATCTAAACATTGCAATGGTCAAAACCTAGCAGGGAGTTCTCGGGTCCTAATGTTATGAACAAAAGCAGTCTAAAGTAAATCAGACATTACGACGGCTATGTTTACGCGATTTCCCAAATTTTATACCATTTCAATTAAACCACCAATCAATCCCAATCCATCCATACAACCAAAATCCATCCTCACTACATCATAACAGCCCCAATCAACTCAACATTAACAATTTATACTTATTCTTAAACTTGAATTTAAACTATACTTAAGTCCTTTAACCAAACCATAAGATTTCAACCTTCAATTCACTACCATTCCAACCCAAACTCTAAACCAACAAGCATCAAGCTACTCTTTACCATAACTATCAAAATCATCCTAATATACAAAGTAAAGCTAGGGTTTGGAGATGTTATACCTTCCTTGAAGCTTTTAATCAATGAAAGATCCTTGGAATGCCCATGGAAGCCTTGATCTATGCTTAAGCTACCTTGAACTTTCATAAAAAATCAAGAAAACCAAAGTTATTTCTTGAAGGTTACTATTCACCATCTTCTTCCTTGATTTATTGGAAGAGATTGTGAAGGAATTAGAAGCTTAAACTTATAGGATATCCATATCTATGTACAAGGAACCTTAGATAATTACCTTGTGATTTAACAATGCTTGGAACTTGATTTTTGATTTTTCTTCCTTTGAAAAGAAGAAAAAGCCGAGAGCAATATTGAAGGAATGAAATAATTTTGTGTTTGCTTTAATTTGTTTTGGCTAGCTTGGTTGTTTTTGTTTTGTTTTTGGGTAATTACCTTTCTAACCTTGATTTGTGTGGTTTTAAATCAACCACATCTCCTTCCCCTTATGTCATGCTTATGTCATGCTTATGATGTCATCATCCCTTACTTGCCCTCTTCTTATTGGTTGGATGACCTCATCATCCTTAACCTCCTTGATTAACTTCCTAATTATTTGCCTAATGACCGCTGATCTGTTATAGGGTTCGCTTAACTTTCGTTTTCGTTTATCGTTTGAGGGATCATACCCGGGATCTTATTACTTGGGTTTCCTTAACCTTTCTCAATACATTATATTCCTTTTATGATCCTCTCTCATAATCCTTTAATTTAAATCATTTTTATCCTGTTACCTTATACTCAATTCTTTCCGTATCTAGTGGATTTCCGGGAAAAATCAAAGTGTTCGGAATTGGATTCTGACGATCTTTACATACACTTATATGTCATATAGAGTGCCAACAAAATCTCAGAATATCCATAAAAGAACCCCTACCTAGTGTGGCATGAAAAGTTTTCTCATTCAGCAAAAACACTATTCATAAGGGTTTCAAAAATTTTCCAAAAATTGGGGTTATTACAGTCTCCCCTCCTTAAAAGGATTCCGTCCCGGAATCAGATAGAAAATGAATAGGGATACTCTCTTAGCATTGCACTTTCTAACTCTCACTTAATTTTCCCTCATTGGGGTTCTACCATCAAACTCTAACTAGTTTGATAACCCTTACTGGTTGCTCCATATAGGTCAAGTCTGGTTGCATGTCTATGTGCTCATATGCCCCTATTTATCTGGCATCCGAATTACACTACCTTAATATTGATACGTGGGACACGTTATGAACTTACTACATGTTCGGGGGTAGGGCTAGCTCATATGCTAACTTCCCAATACGTCTTACTATATCCAAGGGTCCAACAATTCGTGGGCCTAGCTTTCCTTTCTTTCCGAACCTCATCCATCTTTTCCAAGGGAATACCTATAACAGCACTAGGTCCCCTACTTCCTATTCCTTGTCCTTTCGTGTCAAATCAACATATTTATCATGTCCATCTTGGGCTACTACCATCCGTCCTCTGATTAGATCTATCATATCCTTGGTCCTTTGGACCACTGCTGGTCCGAACATCTTGCGCTCTACAACTTCATCCTAACATAAGGGAGATCGACATTGTCTTCCCTCAAGGATCTCATAAGGCGATATCTCAATACTGACATATGATCTATTATCGTAAGAAAACTCAATCCATGTTAAGTGATCATTCCAATTTCTTTCAAGTCTATTGCACAGACTCTCATCATAGCTTCTAGCACTATGGCTTTTGCTTCTCAATACCCATTCTTTTCCATTTTGTAGTCATTACTATCTTCCGTACATAATACTATACTGGTTACACTTTTGCTCGTTAGCGTTCTATAACCTTTTAATAACCACGTCAACCTTAGTATCACGAACGCGTTAGAATCAGAATACCACCGTACTGATACTACTTCCTTTAGCTGCTTCCATCTTCGAAAGCTTGGTCCTTCATATAGAAGTAAAAGAATTTATTGAGAGATCACTATGATCATGAACACTTGTTATATCGCATAGTTAGTACAGCAGGTGGCCAGCCTTTAGTACTTGACAAGCAATTAAACAATAGATGGTATCCTACTAGGCTTCTATCACACAGATAGATAGTCATTCGGCAATACCTCCCCTTCTGGAAGGGTTGTTCTTCTCAGCTTATATGAAATGAAAAGGAGAGAAAAGAACGAACTGAAGAGAATTGTATATATAAAAAATATACTGCCACAAAATATCTGTCTTGTAACCTACCTCTGAACTATAGAGGTTTGTTATAGGAGAACAAAACATATATGTATACATATCAACATCAATTATTATAGCATCGTATTTCACGTGCTTAAATATTTTTGCTATTCCATCCATCATTCTATGGACCCTTGCTCTTCCTCGAGCTTATACACAATCACCTTTGAAACTCCCTCGATATCAAAAATCGAATCTGGGATCTCATTCTAGACATCATCGTTACTAGAATTCTATGCTTGCACCGCAACCTTCCTCATATAGTAATACGACTCTCTTTTCATAAGAGGGAATAAATATTCAATAGGTAGATACTCTACTTAATTAGTCTATCAATGATAACTTATACACTACCATGAACCGACTAGTGGTACTTAATCTCAACATCCATTCCAATACAACTCTCATGGTTGTAATCAGCTCATTACTCGCATAATCATTGCTGCATTACTATGGTCCACTACTGACCTACTATCGTCATTCACGTTCCATGAAATCTTAATATCTAACCATACGGAGTCCATACCTGTCTTATCAAATTCTTCTAAGGAGTTAACATAATCACCATTCATGATTCATGAAGAACACTCCAAACTCTGACGTACTTTCATGACATGAAGTAGATAAAATTGCAGAAGAGTTTCAGTCAAAGCAACGATAGCAGGTTAATACCATTCTTAATCGTATGCCTTAAATAGAAGACTTAACTCAAGGGTTCATCTAGTCCTTTTTGAAACATGGTCCTGGCTTATCTCAAGATAGTATCTTCTGAGATAGATAGCCCGCTCATGGCGATTACACGAATTGAACCTTTACCAACTACTATTACGGTTGGGTATTGCACAGCCATCAGAAGGAATGTCAATCTTCCAAACCATAATACAACCTTCATAGCTTTAACCATCATCATTGTATTCCTTTGGCACAAGCGCCTATAATTATCCTCTTACCTTTAAAGTGTCGGCCACCTCTTTGGCCTTTCCTGATAGTAAAATTTCCTTACAGTCAATGTCATTTTAACCACCTCCAAATAAATTTTCTACCTCATTTCAATCACTGCTTATATGAAGATGTTTTCCTTAAAGTCTGATGAGTAAAAAAAATAAAAAAAAAATTATCACCATTTTTCCATAAGTTATTGCCTCAGTCTTTAGAGGTTAATCACTGTCACGACTGACTTTTAATCATACTTAGAACATCTTTTTTTCTTAAGTCCTAATTGCCCTGAACAATATCGACCATTACTGGTTCGATCCATACTTTCTTGTGGTTTAACATGTGCCCCACTTGGCATCATTATAATTACGTCATATTTCCTTATCAACATTTCTATTCTTGAGAATTTTGAATATTACCTTTCTCCTTGTAAAACCTCTAAGGTTATCCTTGAATTGTTCCTCCTGTATTCCCTAGATACAGGGCATATCAAAATACCATTTACTAATACTAGAACCATTGTCTATATACTTTTGAAAAATTTCTCCACTGATCCTTAAAGATTGTTGTTACCTTAATCCTTTCCAATTCATACTGTCAAAACTCATACTATCCCTATTAAGGGTGAAATGCCAACCTTTATGTATTCCCCTAGGATTTATTTTAAGTTACTGAGGTTCTATCCTTAATTCCACCTTTAAAAAGGTACATGCATCCTTCCATGGATAAATAAAGTCATATATCCCTGATAAGGGTATCTTATTCAATCATTTCCACCTCGATAGTCTATACCAAATTTCACAATAGCATCCTTATTCAAGTTGAGGTCAATCCATATGGCCTCCAAAAGATAAAAAAATGGTTATCCACTTTTCTTTCATAATTTTGTAATGATCACATGGATGTTCTGGAAGATATTGGTCGTGTTCAACGTGAACTTCTTCTTAATAAATCCTTATTTACTTTTGTTGTTTATCTCAACAGTCATCTCAATGTTGGGATATCTTTTGTACTTGGTGTCTCCCTTTCGGGTATCAAGTCACAGGTGTTACATACACTTTCCATTTTTGAAGGTTACTTCCTTCATCCAATTTCCAAATTTCTTACTTTCTTGTCTCTTCCGTCTATCCGTGTCTCATTATTTATCCTTCGAACTATCTCAAGGTTTCCTCGAATCCTCCCAACTTAAAGGGGATAAAATATATGTATCTTTTATTCCTTCAATCATTAACTTTAACTCATGGTGAATCACCCTCATCCTGACGATTACATACTTTTCTATTTCTATTGCTACGAGTCTTTAGGGTTTCCTCATACCCAACTCCCTTATCATTCCTCAAACTTTATTGCCTTTATATTCCTTTCCACTTCAGTTTCTTTCTATTTACCTCTCTCTTACAATCTTTTCACGAACCCACTAATCATTGACTTCAAAGATCACGTTGTTCTGGGATTCTTGTCATCAGAACGAATCTTGACAACTTTTACAATCTTAGATTCATAATTTATCATATTCGTCCGCCTTTGTTTCGGCTCTAAAGCTTTTACACTATCTCCATAACCTTGGGAATTACTTTCCCGAAAACAATTGTCTGAACTTTAATCAGTTTATTATAACCTCTGGCTCCGTGCCTTTCTTGGCCTTTCACCAACGGGTGGCCTCTCTCTTAGGAAGGTAAGTGACAAAAACAGTCTTTTGCGTTTCGTCAATCATTTAGAATCTCAAATGATTCCTATATTTCCTTTAGCCAAGCTCTTGCCTCGACTGGGTCAACCTGTTCCTTGGAACTCTGAGAGCTTAGCGACTTAAAGGTCATGAAAGGATTTCCTACCGCATTGTTTCCTCAAGGTGGTGGATGGGAATAAGAGTATAAGTTCTGTTTAGACAGGTCCATGAATTTCTGTATAGGAGTACCATCTCAGGTTTCCTTATCTTGCTCGACTTCTGTTTTCTCAGTATGAAATGTTTCATCTTTCTCCCATAATCAGGGTTATCTTATACGTTAAAATCCTTGTTTTTCATTTCATTATGTTATGGTTCCTTCTATCTTGATGGCGACCTCCCTCACTATCACATTCAGGGTTTGCCCTAAATCTTATTCCTCGAACTATGACTTTCATCTAAGATCCCGTCCTTAAGCTCTTGAACGTTTGGAACCAAAATTCTGTAGGAACACCTCATTATTCCATTATCATCTTACTCGGTATTAATCTCTTCTCTATTTGTTGCCTCCCTGCCTTCATTCATCACTTTCTCTGGCACAATATGTTCTTTTCCAATAATTCGGGCTGTATTGCAATCTCAAACATCTTTTCGGTACCGGCTCCGGTTACCTTCACTTCTATTTCCATTTTCTCAAAATCTCTTATAAACTCTCCCAAAGACATTATCATCTTGAGTTTCTCCTTTTTACTAAGGGCATCAGCCACCACATTGGCTTTCCCCGAATGATAAAGAATCTCCCAATCAATATTCTTGATTAGCTCTAACCGCCTCCTCTGGCGTATGTTGAGCTCTTTCTACGTGAAAATGCACTAGAGCACTTATGGCTTGTGTAAATCTCGTACTTCTCTCCATACAAGTAGTGCCTCAAATCTTTAGGGCAAAACTATTGCCACGAGCCCAAGCTCATGGGTGGGGATATCGAATTTTATATTCCCTTAATTGTCTTGACGCGTACACGATTACGTTGATGTGCTGTATAAGAAGCACCTTAATTCCTTATGCGAAGTGTTACTACAGATCACAAAATCTCCTTTTCCATCCGGCAACGCCAACATAGTAGCCGTCACCAACCTTTGCTTTAGTTCTTAAAAGCTGTTCTCGTATTTCTCTGTCCATTCGAACTTCTGAGTCTTACGAGTAAACCGTGTTAAAGGGGCTACTATCTTTACAAACTTGAACGAACCTCCGATAGTGACCAGCCAATCCTACCTCTGGTAGTCGCCCTGACCATTGTCATCAATTCCTCAGTGGTCCTTTATTCATTCTTGTCAGGATCCTCCACGGAATCCTTCTCAGTAATAATCCCTTCTAGGACAACATCTTTAACCGCTACATCCTCAATATGAACATCATCTGGTCCCGTGTTAGGACGCTCTATCGAATCCACAATCTGATCTCCAATAATTAATAAAACATCATCGCGTTGTTGCTCCTCAACCTCAGGGTTCGGAGTTCCACTACCATATACGATAATGAACTACGCTTTTATCACGATATTTATAAGGGTTCCCATAAGGGTTTTCACTGTCAATACTACGTTAGGTAGTCCGACTATGAACTTGGCAAGAGTTCTTATTTATCTTAGTGAACTTATTATTTTAACGTCACTTCATCTCTGAGGTTTATAACGCTTAGCTCTGATACCACTTCTATAACACCCCCAAATCCGGGGTCGGGGATCCGGGTTGTCACGAGTTCCATTTCCCTTAATAACACCCAATCTTAATAAATGATCAACTACTCTGTACTGTGACCCCACAATAAACACACACACCACAAGTTATAGTCTCAGAGACGAATATCCAAAAATAATCACAAGTCGTTTCATTCCACAATTATATGCCTACACCTTAAAAGGGTTTCTGAATAAATTTACATTTCTTTGCCATTATTACAATTGATAAATATACATAAGTCTGGTACATCAAAAGTTGAAAGCCTAGCCTATTGGTAGTTCCTACCTCAGCTACAACGAGATCAACACCTATAGGAAACTGCAGAACGTTTCCTAATCGCTTGCGAATCGGGAGCTTGGTCATGTTCATCTTTTCTATCTATTTTTTTGTGATGAAAGAAGAAATCAAGGGTGAGCAGCAAGCCCACCAAAATAATATGTATAATGATTAATAATATATGAGCCTTCTCATAGTACTCATGAAAGTCTTGGTCAAAAAAAATGAACCAAGTTTGATATCTTAATGCGATGAAGTCGCAAAATATTCAGTATATGTACATATATACTTTTCACAATCTTTGAAATCCTCTGACGTGTATAATATACACAGAGTTCCAGTTTATAACTGTATAAAAATATCGTTGCAAGGTGATCTCATATATCTAACCTTGTCTCAACGTTTTTCCGAAAATCTTTGACACGCACAAGATAATCATTTACTAGATATAAGTTTAAAAGAGGAAGTTACAAGATACTCCAATACACTTATATCTTTCCGAATACTACTTGAACTACCACCATTCAAGTTATAATTAGTTTCAAAAGTTCATCACATAGATGAGAATACAAGATAAGACTTGAATAGATTCAATCTTTGAAATATTATTGAATGAAATGAAGTTACGAGATACTTCATTAAGTCCCGATATATATATATACATATATCCATATATATATATCTCTCATACATTTCCTGAAAACCTCTGTCATGTAAAGTATGAACAGAGTTGCAATATCCAATGAATTTTGGAAAGAAAAGAATTTTGGCATAAACCCGATATCTTGCTGATCAGGCAAATATACCAATAAGTAACCTTTTCTACTAGTAGATGGATGAATCCCCCACCGGTCATCACCCTGGCCACATAAGGACCTTGTGCTGGACCGCCACCCGGCCTCTTACGCGTTGATGGACTGCCACCCAGCCACTTACACTTTGATAGACCGTACCCCGGCCTGTCGCTTATGCCGACTCAATTAGATGGACTTACTTCCCGAACGTTGGGTAAGTAATCAATTCATTTATCAAAACAACAACCTTGTGGCGAATATAAAATACACCACAGAGCCGGATCCATCAGGTTTTGAGCGAGTATTTAAATCCCCTTTAAAAGGAAGATCTTAAATATAAAAATGAGTTTTGGGGTCCGCTCTAACTTTTAAAAATCATTTTTAAGACTGAAAACACTTTAAAGAGTGTTTGGAATAATGCTGATTTAATAAAGTAAATCAGTCCCAATATATTAGAAAATATCTGAATATTATTATTTAAATAATATTCCCATAAAGAATAATCTTTATACGAATAATTGAAGTAGAAGTTGTAAGACTTATACTTGAAATGAGTATTAGATAACCAAAGATATACTTATACGAAAGTACTATCTTTATTTGAATAATCAAAAATATTTTTGATTATCGACACCTTATTCTTTAATAAAATAAAGTATATATCTCAGCAAATAATCGGAGTCATAGATCCTCAAATGAATATTCAAATAATATTAAATAAATAATATAAACTGAGTCATAAGCCCTCGAATGAATATTCGAAATAATATTCATTAAATAAAATAAACTGAGTCATAAGCCCTCGAATGAATATTCGAAATAATATTCATTAAATAAAATAATGTTATCGAATAAACCTTATTCGGTTAATAGTTTTAAAAACTATATCAATATATGTATATATAAATATATATTATACTCGGGAGCCTCGCCTCCCGGTTTTAGAAAAGTTCACCTTTTGATCCCCTATACTAAGGGTATACTCAAATACCGCTTATCTCTAGCATAGGTATTATGCAACTATAAGCATTGAACCAACAGATATATAAATCAAAAATATGAAACAGGCATGCATATATACCATATCACATGCTACAATATATCGCAAGAATTTTCTAATAACAAATATGCATTTATCGCAAGATCATGCATATACACATATACATCACAACAACATTTATACGGGTAGAAAACTTGCCTGAGTGCTCCCGGATAGGCTTAAGCTTAGAGTGGGTCCGATAACCTATGAATAACAACATAAGTCGGAATTAGACCCCGGTCGCTTAAGAAACTAGACTTTAACCATTTAGAGTCCTAATGTTCGCTTTCGCGCTTAACGATTCACTTAAGTCGCTCGAGTACCCTTGGCTCCACCATTTTTAATAAATTAACCATTATGAGTTTTAGGGCGATTCTTTCGCAAGTGTCTTACCAACTGCCTATTACACCTTACATAAATGTTTCATACTTCAATTAGTCCTTTAAGGTCTTTAACCTATGTTTCAAAGTAAGGCGAGGGGTAATGATTCGTTCACGAAACGTCGTTACTTAAAACGGCCGTTTCTCCTAAACCGTACATCGGAATCAAACGAACCTCATATCAAAACGAAGCTCGTAACATGAACTATCTAAACATGGCAATGGTCAAAACCTAGCTGGGAGTTCTCGGGTCCTAATGTTATGAACAAAAGCAGTCTAAAGTAAATCGGACATTACGACGGCTATGTTTACGCGATTTCCCAAATTTTATACCATTCCAATTCAACCACCAATCAATCCCAATCCATCCATACAACCAAAATCCATCCTCACTACATCATAACAGCCCCAATCAACTCAACATTAACAATTTATACTTATTCTTAAACTTGAATTTAAACTATACTTAAGTCCTTTAACCAAACCATAAGATTTCAACCTTCAATTCACTACCATTCCAACCCAAACTCTAAACCAACAAGCATCAAGCTACTCTTTACCATAACTATCAAAATCATCCTAATATACAAAGTAAAGCTAGGGTTTGGAGATGTTATACCTTCCTTGAAGCTTTTAATCAATGAAAGATCCTTGGAATGCCCATGGAAGCCTTGATCTATGCTTAAGCTACCTTGAACTTTCATAAAAAATCAAGAAAACCAAAGTTATTTCTTGAAGGTTACTATTCACCATCTTCTTCCTTGATTTATTGGAAGAGATTGTGAAGGAATTAGAAGCTTAAACTTATAGGATATCCATATCTATGTACAAGGAACCTTAGATAATTACCTTATGATTTAACAATGTTTGGAACTTGATTTTTGATTTTTCTTCCTTCGAAAAGAAGAAAAAGCCGAGAGCAATGTTGAAGGAATGAAATAATTTTGTGTTTGCTTTGATTTGTTTTGGCTAGCTTGGTTGTTTTTGTTTTGTTTTTGGGTAATTACCTTTCTAACCTTGACTTTGTGTGGTTTTAAATCAACCACATCTCCTTCCCCTTATGTCATGCTTATGTCATGCTTATGATGTCATCATCCCTTACTTGCCCTCTTCTTATTGGTTGGATGACCTCATCATCCCTAACCTCCTTGATTAACTTCCTAATTGTTTGCCTAATGACCGCTGATCTTGTATACGGTTCACTTAACTTTCATTTTCGTTTATCGTTTGAGGTATCATACCCGGGATCTTATTACTTGGGTTTCCTTAACCTTTCTCAATACATTATATTCCTTTTATGATCCTCTCTTATAATCCTTTAATTTAAATCTTTTTTATCCTGTTACCTTATACTCAATTCTTTCCGTATCTAGTGGATTTCCGGGAAAAATCAAAGTGTTCGGAATTGGATTCTGACGATCTTTACATACACTTATATGTCATATAGAGTGCCAATAAAATCTCAGAATATCCATAAAAGTACCCCTACCTAGTGTGGCATGAAAAGTTTTCTCATTCAGCAAAAACACTATTCATAAGGGTTTCAAAATTTTTCCAAAAATTGGGGTTATTACAACATTTATGAAGCCAAGCTTTCAATAAGTTCCTATGGTTCTGCAATCTATTTGTTAAGCAGAGCATCAATTGAAGAAAGCTGGGATTGGAACAAGAAACTTTCTCATTTAAATTTTAACAATATAAATGAACTAGTCAAGAAAGATCTTGTGAGAGGACTGCCAAAATCAGTATTTGCTCCTGATGGCCTTTGTGATTCATGTCAAAAGGCAAAACAAAGAAAATCTTCATTCAAGAGCAAGACTGAATCTTCAATTCTTGAGCCTCATCACCTACTACATGTTGATCTATTTGGTCCAGTGAATGTCATGTCTATTGCAAAGAAGAAATATGCTATGGTCATAGTAGATGAGTTTACCAGATACACATGGGTGTATTTCTTGCACACAAAAAGTGAAACTGCATCTATCTTGATTGATCATGTCAAACAACTGGATAAGTTGGTCAAAGACTCTGTGAAAATTATAAGAAGTGATAATGGCACTGAGTTCAAGAATTTGATCATGGAAGAGTTCTACAAAGACCATGGAATAAAGCAGGAATTTTCTGCTCCTGGAACTCCACAACAAAATGGAGTTGTTGAAAGAAAGAATAGAACTCTTATTGAAACTGCAAGAACTATGCTTGATGAAGCAAAGTTACCAACCTACTTTTGGGCTGAAGCTGTGCAAACTGCTTGTTTTACTCAAAATGCAACACTTATCAACAAGCATGGAAAGACACCATATGAGATGGTGAAGAAAAAGAAGCCAAATCTGAAGTACTTTCATGTATTTGGATGCAAGTGTTTTGTTCTTAAGACTCATCCTGAACAGCTATCCAAATTTGATCTAAAAGATGATGAAGGAATTTTTGTTGGATATCCACTTTCCACAAAAGCCTTCAGAGTCTACAATTTAAGAACAAGGGTAGTCATGGAATCTATCAATGTCTCTTTTGATGATAAGAAGATTACCGGACTTGAAGATTTCAATGATCATGATAAGCTGAGATTTGAGAATGAAGCTTTAAATTCTGATTCCGTAAATTCTGATAGTCTAAATCCTGATACTGCAAACTCTAATGGGTTAAACTCTGATGTTATTGAAACTATGGTGACTACGCCAAAGGAAAATGCACCTGTACAGGGGGAGCATATTGAAGATCCAACCACATCTCAAGAAGCATCAGAACCTAGAACATGCTCTTCAACTTCTGATTCATCAAGTTCTGATGGGCCAAGTTCTGATAATTCTGGAAACTCAAATTCTGAAGGATCCAACTCAGAGAGCATAATTTCAGGGGGAGCATCAGAAAATGTTGATGGAGATAGCATGGATCATGGGGGAGCATCCAGTTCTAGAGATCACCTTCCATCTGCAAGGAAGTGGACTAAAGCACATACTCCTGACTTGATTATTGGAAATCGTGAAGCAGGTGTTAGAACTAGAACAGCAACATCAAATGAATGTCTCTATCATTCTTTTCTCTCTCAGGCTGAACCAAAGAAAGTTGAAGAAGCTCTTCAAGATGCTGATTGGGTGCAAGCAATGCAGGAAGAGTTAAATGAATTTGAAAGAAATAAAGTATGAACCCTAGTGCCAAGACCAAAGAACAGTTCAGTTGTTGGTACAAAATGGGTGTTCAGAAATAAAACTGACAGTGATGGCATAATTACAAAGAATAAAGCAAGACTGGTTGTAAAAGGATATTCTCAATAGGAGGGAATTGATTATGATGAAACATTTGCACTAGTTGCTAGACTGGAAGCCATAAGGATATTTATGGCTTATGCTGCTCACGAAAAGTTTACATTCTTTCAAATGGATGTAAAAAGTGCTTTTTTTAATGGAGAATTGGAAGAAGAAGTATATGTTGAACAACCTCTTGGTTTTGTAGATTCAAAATTTCCTAATCATGTCTACAGACTTGATAAAGCACTTTATGGCCTTAAGCAAGCTCCAAGAGCATGGTATGAGACATTAGCTCAGTTTCTTCTGGAAAGTGGATTTAACAGAGGGACTATTGATAAAACTTTATTCTATCTCAACCATGGAAATGACTTACTTTTGGTGCAGATATATGTTGATGATATCATTTTTGGTTTTACAAATGACAGACTTTGTAAAAGGTTTTCCAAACTAATGCAGTCAAGATATCAAATTAGTATGATGGGAGAACTTAGCTATTTTCTGGGCCTTCAAGTCAAGCAGAATGAAGAAGGAACTTCTATTTGTCAATCTAAGTACACCAGAAATCTGTTGAAGAAATTTGGAATGCAAGACTGTTCAACTACATCCACTCCCATGGCCACTACAACAAAATTAGATAAGGATACAGGTACATCAGTAGATATTACTGATTATAGAGGTATGATTGGCTCACTACTCTATCTAACTGCAATTAGACCTGATATTATGTATGCTACCTGTCTTTGTGCAAGATTTCAAGTAGATCCAAGAGAACCTCACTTAACAGCAGTGAAAATAATTTTCAAGTACCTTAAGGGTACAGCTGATCTCGGATTGTGGTATCCTAGGGAATCAGACTTTAAGCTAATAGGTTACTCAGATGCAGATTTTGCAGGGTGCAAAATTGACAGGAAAAGCACAAGTGGAAGCTGCCAATTTCTTGGAGGCAGATTAGTTTCTTGGTTTAGCAAGAAACAAAAGTCAATTTCCATATCAACTGCAGAGGCGGAGTATATTGCTACAGGAAGCTGTTGTGCACAAATTCTTTGGATGAAGAATTAGTTACTGGATTATGGGTTAGAATTTTGCTAAAATCCCTATTTACTGTGATAATCAAAGTGCTATTGCTATGACAGGTAATCCAGTTCAGCACTCAATGACAAAGCACATCAGCATTAGGTACCACTTCATAAGGGAGCATATGATGGAAGGTACAGTGGAATTGCATTTTGTTCTAACAGATCAACAACTAGCAGATATCTTCACAAAACCACTATGTAAAGCTACTTTTACAAGATTGGTAAATGAACTTGGAATGGTTTCAGGTTCTTTCTCTAAATTTGTTTAGTTTATGTTCTGATACATCAGACTTTATAATCAGTATTTACAGATATTACTATTTTTATATAATCTGTGCTTAAATTGAAATTTACCTAAGTGCTGATTGTTGTCTGATATGAATTTCTAAACTCTGATAGTGCTATGAATGTTTCTGTGACTATTCAATCCAATGAGGATAATTGTGCTAGATGCTGACCTAGTAGTCTCTAATATACTAAAGATCCCATGTTTGAAGTAATTGTTTATGTGGAAATCTTTTAACACAAGCAAATTCTGATATTGAGCTTGGTTGGGTTTACTTTGTGTATCTTATTACTAAGTCAAAAACTAGAATAGTGCTTGTTATCTGTTAAGTTTTGATGTTTGTAAATCTTATGGATGTACTAAGTGCTGATAAGCCTCGCTTATCAAAAGAAAAAGAAAAGAAATAAATATCAGGTACTCCTATGAGATCTAGAGAAAAATGTATGTGGAAGGGAAGACCCAAGTGCATTGTTGGTATTAAGTAATATGCATTAGAAAAGCAAAATAAAATTTTGTTGGTGACTTTTCAAATTCTCTGATTACTGGAGAAATACTCTGATAACAGCATAAATTCTGATAAGCAGTTGTGACTCACTTACACTGAGAAGCCACTGTAAAAAGGAATTTCAAAAGATGCATAAAATGAGCACAAAACAGTTGAGGTGGACTCATGCATGAACTCATTCTATAGTAGACTTCAGACTAATGACAGATTTTGAGCAAAGTTCTTAGTTATGCCTTATTTTTAAGATGTACTGAAGTGAATCAGACTTTACTCTTTGTCTGATATTTAGCTTAAAGCACACACTTACACTCCATATGAATGATGAAAATTATTGTGGTGATCAATGTTGTTTTAGATGAACAATTTAAGTGTTAGTTGCATATATTTTGGGGACAAGTTCTGATGGAAGTTCTGATGATTAAGTTCTGAGGAAACTATATCAGTATTTGTCTGAAGAATTATAGAAATAAACATTCACTTTTTGAGTACAGAAGCTGTAATAACCCCAATTTTTGAAAATTTTTGAAACCCTGATGAATAGTAACTATTGTGGATATTGCTGATTAATAAAAATTGTCAGACCACCCTATGAAGGGGTTCTTTAATGGATACTCTGAGATCATATTAGCACTCCATAATGTATATGAGGGTATGTAAAGATCGTCAGAATTTGAATTCGGACACTTTGATTTTTCCTGAAAATCCACCAGATACCGACAGAATTAAGTATAAGGTAAAATGATGAAAAAGAGTTCAATTCAAGGATTATAAGAGAGGATCATTTAAGGAATATAAAATATTAAGAAAGGTTTAGGGAATCCCAAGTAATAAGATCCCGGATATGATCCCTCAAACGATTAACGAAATCGAGAGTTAAGTGAACCGTAAAACAAATAAATGACCAAGGGGCAAGCACATGCAAGTAGCATGAGAAGGAAGCTTCCAAGAGAAGCTAAAACATGTGATTGTAAGTAAAGACACCCTCACACCATGAGATTGTGACATATGGCAAAGGAATGATGCAAGCAATGACATGAGCAAGTGATGTCATCACTTTATCAAGATATTTTAGCAAAATTGAATAACAACCAAGGAAAATCATTCACTAACACCAAACCACTTCATCTTATTCTCTCCCCATTGTTTAGGCTCGACTTTTTAATTAAAATACAAGGATTTGATTTTCAAAGTCTAAGCTCCACACCTTCAAAAATTAAGAGGTTTGTTTCCATGGATTCTATATTTCTAAACTTAGTTATGGTATGATTTTGAGATCTAGATTCCAAGGTTTACTAAGCTAATCAATTCATCAAAGTTCTTGATGAATAGTGTTTTCAAGAACTAACATTTTGTTTTCTTATGTTTTCTTTAAGATCCAAGCTTGGTAGAGATAGTTAGAGGTTCCCAGAGGCTTGTTAGTAATTTTCCGCTCTCCAAGGAAGGTATAAACTCTTGAACCCTTAGTTTTTAACTTGGTTTGTTTGGATGATAATGGTGATTAGGATTTTGGGTTGTTTGTGGTTGATGTTTGGATTGTTAATAATGTGTTGATGATTTTTAATGGATGAGAGATTAAGCATGATTTTGAACCTTGATTGATTAAGTAGTTTAGCTAATTTTGTAGATAGTATGATATTGGATTGGATTGAGATTCTTGGGCTCATTATGACTGAAATCAGTAGCATAGATGTGTATCTTGAGTTGTTTTTGATTGTGAGTTGGATTGTGGTTGCTTGGAATGGTTTAAAACTTTGGTAATCGCGTAAACATAGCCGTCGTAATGCCCGATTTACCTTAGACTGTTTTTGTTCTTAGCTTCAGGACCCGTGAACTCACTTTAAGATTCTTACCATTGCCATGTTTAGATATTTCATGTTACGAGCTTCGTTTTGATATGTGGTTCTCTTGAATCCGATGTACGGTTTAGGAGAAACGACCGTTTTAAGTAACGGCATTTCGCGAACGAACCATTACCCCTCGCCTTACTTTGAAACCTTGGTTAAGGCCCTTAAATGACTAATTGGAGTATGAAACAATTATGTAAAGTGGATTAGGCAGTTGGTAGAGCACTCACAAAAGAATTGCCTTAAAATTCTTAATGGTTAATTTATTAAATATGGTGGAGCCGAGGGTACTCGAACGATTTATGTGATTCGTTAAGCGTAGAAGTGACCATAAGCGAACGTTAAGGTTCAGTTGGTTAAAGTCTAGTTTCTTAAGCGACCGGGGTTTAATTCCGACTTATGTTGTTGTTCATAGGTTATCGGACCCACTCTAAGCTTAAGTCTATCCAGGAACACTCAGGCAAGTTTTCTACCCGTTATACTGTTGTTGTGATGTATATATGTATATGCATTATCTTGTGATAAGTGCATGATTATTATTAGCAAAGTCTTGCGATATATTGGAGCATGTGAAATGATATTTATATGCATGCCTGTTTCGTAATCTTGATATCTAATTGTTGATTCAAATGCTTATAAGTTGCATAATACATATGCTAGAGATAAGTAGTAGTTCTGTATACCCTTAGTATAGGGGACCCAAAGGTGAACATTTTCTAAACCGGGAGTCGATGTTCCCGAGTATATTATATATATTTATATACATATATAGATATAGTTTTCAAAACTATTAATCGAATAAGGTTTATTCGATAACTTTATTTTATTTAATGAATATTATTTTAAATATTCATTCGAGGACTTATGACTCCGCTTATTTTATTAAATAATATTCTTTATTTTATTAAAGAATAATGTTTCGATAATCAAACTTATTTTTGATTATTCAAATAAAGATCGTACTTTCGTATAAGTATATCTTTGGTTATTTATTATTAATTTCAAGTATGAGTTTTAAAACTTCTACTTCAATTATTTTTATAAAGATTATCCTTATGGTAATATTATTTAAATAATACTATTCAGATATTCTCCAACATATCGGGACTGATTTATTTTATTAAATCAGCATTACTCCTAACATTCTCAAAAATGTTTTCGAGTCCACAAAATGATTTTAAAAGTTAGAGCGGATCCCTAAACTCGTTTTCAAATTTAAGATATTCCTTTCGAAGGGGACTTGAATACTCGCTCAAGAAAAAAATCTGAGGGATCTGGCTCTGTGGTGTATTTTATATTCGCAATGAGGTTGCTATTTTAAGAAAACAATTTGATTACTTGCCCAACATTCGGGAAGTAAGTCCATCTAATTGAGTCGGCATAAGCGACAGGCCGGGGTACGGTCTATAAAGGTGTAAGAGGCTGGGTGACAGTCCATCCACGCGTGAGTGGCTGGGTAACAGTCTAGCGCGAGGTCCTAATGCGGCCAGGGTGATGACCGGCAAGGAATTCATCCATCTACAGTAGAAAAGGTTATTTATTGGTATCTTTGCCTGATCAGCAAGATATCGGGTTTATGCCAAAATTCTTTTCTTTCCAAATTAATTGGATATTAAAACTCTGTTTATAATTTTCATAACAGAGGTTTTCAAGGAGTGTATGAGAGATATATATATAGGTGAATATATATATATATAGATATATATATATATATATCGGGACTTAATAAAGTATCTCGTAACTTCATTTCTTTCAAATGATATTTCAAAGATTGAATCTATTCAAGTCTTATGTTGTAGTCCCATCTGTGTGATGACCTTTTGAAATTGATTATAAATTGAATGGTGGTAGTTCAAGTAGTATTTGGAAAAGATATAAGTATATTGGAGTATCTTGTAACTTCATCTTTTCAACTTATATCTAGTTAATGATTATCTTATGCATGACAAAGATTTTCAGAAAAATGTTGAGACAAGGTTAGATATATGAGATCACCTTTGTTGGGTCCCAATGTGTTTGTAGAAGGGGGGGTTGAATACAAACAGTACCGAATAATCGAATTAAATGCGGAATAAAAAATGTGAAACAAAATTCAAGTTAAATAAAAATATTATTAAACTTGAAAGGTGTTACAACAACTGTATCGATTACAAGGTATTAATCTCAAATCAATTATCACAAATCTAGAATAAATTCGACATGAACTTTTTCTATTTTTGCAATAATTAGAATCAAATGCTAAACACAATTTGAGTTTAAGTTCTAGGGATTTTAATCCGCTAGATTGATACACAAGAGCAAGATAAAGATTTCTAGTGGATTGGATTTAACTTTACAATCTAGAAATTTAATCTTGAAGTATGCAGATGAAAAGATGAAATATTTCTTCTTGATTTTCTTTTCTGCCTTGTTTCTTGACTTCTGTGTTCTTAATAATAAGTTGCTGCTTCTCTGCTTCTTTTTAAATCAACAAACGAATAGAATTGACTTGGCATGACAATCCTATAGCTGGCAAGACTTTCGGTGAGACAATTGAATGAACTAGCAAGACAATCTGAATGAACTAGCATGACAATCAGAATGAACTAGCAAGACAATCATCCTCCTAGAGTAACTTTCGGTGTGACAATTGAATATGGCCTAGCATGACAATCGGTATGACAATCCTGATTGTCATGCTAGTTCATTTTCAATTGTCTTGCTGATTTAATGCTTGAATTTAATCCAATTAAACTTCTGAAAATTCCTAGAATTAATTCAGAATTAATTAATCAATTAATTCAATTAATAAATAAATTATTCTTCGCAGATATAATTTATTTTCTGAATTAAATTAGATGACTTAATTAATTAATAGAGAATTAATTCTAGTCTTGAGCAGCAACCATTCTTCTGCAAATCTTCTGAAAATCACTGAAAATTATGAATCAATTCCACCACTTCAACGTTGACACTCGATGTACTGTCTGGTTCATGAGTGACTAACTTCCGTGACGTTTCTTCATGTCTTGACTTTGACGCTTTGATTTTCTTCAGATTAAATCCTTGTAATTAATGATACTCTGACGAGATCTCTGTCACTTGATTAAATCCACGATCTTGATTTATATCACTGAGGCATGATCAACTTCTTGAACTTCTTCCAGTGAATTAACTCCTCAAGTCTGCAGATGAACCTTGTTTCTGAATCCTTTGACAGATATTACTTTGCGAGATCTCTCTGACGGTCGATCCACTATTTACTTATTACATTCTTATTTGAGTTGAGTTGAATCCTCGAATATACAAATAGGCTATGACATATGACTTACAATCTCCCCCTATTTGTTTGTTAGACAATAACACACAAAGACCTAGAGGATAACTCAACTAACAAATAAGAAAAAGATATAAATATACATGCAAAGTAAATAGTAGAAAAGTTCTGGATGAGATTTAACATTTTCCAGATTCCAAGTAGATGTTCCTCTAGACTGAACATATCTTCAAGTAGTTCCATCTTCATTTGTACAACCACATTTCCTGTTGAGAAGCCCATATCTCTTGCTTCTCCCCCTATGAGAATCAACTGGTTAAAGAAGATCACCTTCGTTTTACCACCTCTCCCGTACAATATGATCCGCAGATAAAAACCAATGGTACTCCCCTAACAGCTTCTTCCCTTACTAGGAAATCACCTTGTGTTTACCACCTCTCCCGTACAATAGGATCCGTAGTTACAAACAACAATGGTGTGGTGTAGTGTACATTTTTAGGATCTTTTTCTTCCTCCCTGCTATTTCTCCCCCTTAGTTGAGGAATCCTCCAACCTATTACTTAAGCTTTTATCTCCCCCTTAAAGAAGGAATGTATGCCGTCGTCTGAAGGAGTTCTCATATTTCACTTGGTTGGAAAAGAAATAACAAGTGTTTCTCTTTCTTCCTCACTGTGAGTGTGTGATTGTGTTTTAGTGTACCTCACATGTGTTTCACTCTTCTCTCCACTCATGTTTACACTCATTCTCACAAGTGTATCACTCCTCTCATAGCTCCATAATCCAGCTATACCTGCAAGGAAAATCACCTTAGCCATCCTTAAGGAGGTCACAGGTGGTGCAATGGGAGTTCACAAATCCCCATCCTTGTTAAACTCGTCAGATGAATCTGAGTCATAATCTACAAGTTGCTAGTTTCCCTTTTAGGGTTCCAGATTTGAATTCTGGGAAGGTAAACAATGATCCAAAGATTTTAGCATAAAGATCAAGGTTCCCTTCTAATGTCTGTGAAGACACTTCCTTGTGACTCATCAGGTAATATCTGAATCATTGTCAACAAGTTGCCGATCTGCACCTATGTCAGATCCACTATCCGCAGATGCATCCAGGGGATTTAAGCCTGGGGAGGTAGAAACTGACCACTGACATATGGCTTTTGGATCAGTATCCTCTCCTAACACCTGTAAAGGCAATTGGTCCACTAACGAACCTTGAACAATTGAATCTGACCTTAAAATGGTCGAAACTCTTGTTTCCGTCAACTCATCCTTTATGTGTGTAACCTCTCCTTGTGCATCAAGAATTGATTATATTTGAAGTGGTGACACTACATCGGATACCTTGGCCGACAGGCAAAATTCAATAGACTTACCCTGTTGAGAGAATGAATCTAGTAACTGTTTTTGTGCCTTTTCAGCCATTACATCTTTTTGAGAAGATGTATGGGGGCTAGCAGTTGTCTCGGTTTAAATATTACTCATCTATGTAGGAGACAGAGCTACTGGGTTGACTACAGAACCTTCCTTATGTGGTGCACTAGGCACTATCTCCCTCACGCTCATTCATACTACTTTTAGTGGTAAAAGAGTGTTGGTTGGTTCTGTTTTTGTGTTTGTCTTTACAGTCTGGGATAGACGTTGTGGGTTTTCAACCTCATGACTGTCAATGAAAGAAAGTCATTGGAGACTGAACCTGTATCATAGAACATATGGTAATAGAGAGAAAATGATTTACAATAGTGATTTCAAAAGATTTTACATGAAATAAGAAATCACTAATGTAGAAAGAAGTTTAATTTTGTTTTTCAATATGAATGAGTTTTTGATAAAACATTGATCACTTAGGGTAAAGTCTAAGTAATTCTCATTCATGTCAAAAGCTTATAAATATCTGCAACATAATGTTAACAACATATCATTGACCGATACTTGTCAAGTACTTTAGATACTAATTGTTATGTTGCATTACCAATATACCACTGCACATATAAAACAATATGATTGTGCTTAGTGATAAGAGAGTTATAAATATGACGACTCTACTAGTTCATATAAAATTATAACTTCTGTTAGAGTGCCATACCATGTCCTTGACGATTGCTTGAGCAGTATACTAGTTCATACCAACCTGAAGTGTGATTGTGAAGAAGAGATTGCATAGTCCAATAGATCTGCAACTGCAAAGTCCATGAACTGTGGTGCACTGACTTCCTCTTTTGACTCACCAACCAGGAGTACACTTGTACACATCTTACTAGAGTACAATTCCAAGTGTAATGTGCAGCAGGTGTCTGATATGTCGAAATATTCTCAAGTCTCGTCACTGGTGCTATATGTTAGATACTGCTTCTTGATAATAACCTAGCACAATATACAAAATTACAATGATAACATTCCCAGCTTGCAAACAGCCATATCCCTCAGATAAACCTTTGCTGTTATCTCCAAAGGTAATCAGGGGGCCAGCTTTCTCAACCACATTTGATAGCAGGGCTCTATCTCCGGTCATATGTCTTGATGATCCACTGTCAAGAATCCACACTACCGGTTATACTTGTTTAATGCCCTGCACTACAAATGGATTAGACCTTCTTCGGAACCCAAACTTGGTTGGGCCCGGCATACTTGTAGAACTGACCTTTGTCAGGCAAAACAACATTTTTAATTTTAATTGTCTCAACTTTCTCAATGACTGAACATTTGACCTTGTAAACAGCTTTAACAAATTTCTGTTTAAGCTTAGGCACAAATGTCTCCTTTCTAGCCTTATAAGGACTGGCAGGCTTAGACCTATCATGCTTCTTGTTATTCACATGCTGACGAGGAGTAGTCTTAATATTAGACACATGCTTACCATTAAAATAAGCATACATCATATTAAAAGCACAAGACATACAATTAGCAACACCACATGCTTTATGAGAGTGATTAATAGCAGGTAATTTATGCATGGTAGACATGGCATTATTGTTATCCAACTCATGTGTGTCTGAGTTAGTCTCAGTTGCTTTCACAACTTTGACTGGAACTTTCGACTCACTTGACTTGGAAACAATCTTCTCATTAGCATGATCCTCAGCACATATTTCTTCTTGAATAACAGAAGAGGTCGCATCAAATGGTTCAACAATTGATGCTTTATAGAGGGGTTCATCAACACCCTTAAGCACATGTGGTACTTCCCTCCCTTTAGCACATACATGAGGAGGGGAGTTTATGCCTAATTCTCCAATAGCAGCATTGTAATCATAACCTATTCCAGATGTTTGATTAACAGCTTGCTTACTGTAGAACTCTTTAGCCTTCGAACAAGAATTGAAGTAGGCTCTAACCTTAGTCTCAAGACCGGTGATCTTGTCTTTGAGAATAGTTTCGAGTTTTCTATAACAGTCAACTCTATTCTCTAGAAAAGATACCTGTTCTTTTAATTTGTCTTGATTAATGTGCACAAGTCTTAATTCATTGACCTCTTTCTCAAGGTCTGTGATCTGTAAACTTAACAGTTCATTATCACGACGTGCACAATCTAAGTTACCTCTTAGATGATAAACCATTTCAGCATCAGAAAGTTTTACCTCTATTCTTGACGATGAAGCTTTTCCATCAATAGCCATAAGAGCAAGATTTCCTTCATCTTCATCTTCACTGTCAATATCATCCCAGCTTCTTCCCTTTGCCAGATAAGCCCTTTCAGAGTTCTTTCTTACTTGCTTTGGCTTTCTACATTCTGTGGCAAAGTGTCCCAACTCATTGCAGTTATAGCATCTAATGGTGCTCCGATCAACCATCCCTGTTTTGTACCCACCACTGCTGGTGTTAGAGGATGAAGATCCACCTTTCTGGAATTTGTTGTAGTTGGACTTGTACTTAAGCTTGGGATTCCTCCTGAATCTGACATGGGAGAATCTCTTGACAATTTGGGCCATTGATTCATCTTCCAATTGCTCCAGCTCTTCCAAGGAATAAAAATCATCACTTGATTGATTTGTAGTAGGAGGATCATATTCTGCTACTAACTCATTTTCCTCACCCTTGGAAAACTGTACCATTCTTTCTAACTGTTGAGATTGTTGTTGTTGTTGACCTTCAGCTACAAGTGCAGTAGATGTGCTGACCATTCTATCCTTCCCGTAGACTTCCTTCTGTTGAATCTGCTCCAACTCATAGGTTTTTAACACTCCATAGAGCCTGTCCAAAGAAATCTCACTCAGATCTCTAGCTTCTCTAATGGCAGTGATTCTATGTTCAAGATGAGCTGGCAGTGTTAAAAGGAACTTTTTGTTGACCTCCCTGATTGAATAATACTTTCCATTGATGTTCAGGTTGTTGATCAACGCATTGTACCTCTCAAACACTTCAGTAATTCCTTCTCCTGGATTTGATTTGAAATGTTCATATTCAGAGGTTAGGATTTCCAACTTGTTCTCCCTAACTTCCTCTGTGCCTTCATTAATCACCTCAATAGTTTCCCACATGTGTTTGGAATTTTTACAGTTCATCACATGTCTGTTCATCAAGGGATCAAGGGAATCAATTAATATTAATTGAAGGCTGGCATCCAAGGAGGCTTCTTCCTTCTCAGCAGGAGTAAAATCTTCAGGCTCTTTTGGATAGGTTCTAGCTTCAGTAGTCACCACACCATCTATTATTACCTCCGGTTCAATAACCATCGGAGTTTTTATACCCTTCTTTAACAAGTTTGAATATTTGGGATTTGCAACTTGTAAGAATAATAGCATCTTCTTCTTCCACATGATATAATTCTCTTTATCAAATTGTGGAATTTTAACGGTTCCAACTTTATGTGAAGTCATTATGAATTTTTGAATAAATAAAAATTCAAGGAGTTGAAAAATCACAAAAGTGTAGGATCTTGATTTGTTCGTTAATCAGAAGGCTCTGATACCAATTGTTGGGTCCCAATGTGTTTGTAGAAGGGGGGGTTGAATACAAACAGTACCGAATAATCGAATTAAATACGGAATAAAAAATGTGAAACAAAATTCAAGTTAAATAAAAATATTATTAAACTTGAAAGGTGTTACAACAACTGTATCGATTACAAGGTATTAATCTCAAATCAATTATCACAAATCTAGAATAAATTCGACATGAACTTTTTCTATTTTTGCAATAATTAGAATCAAATGCTAAACGCGATTTGAGATTAAGTTCTAGGGATTTTAATCCGCTAGATTGATACACAAGAGCAAGATAAAGATTTCTAGTGGATTGGATTTAACTTTACAATCTAGAAATTTAATCTTGAAGTATGCAGATGAAAAGATGAAATATTTCTTCTTGATTTTCTTTTCTGCCTTGTTTCTTGACTTCTGTGTTCTTAATAATAAGTTGCTGCTTCTCTGCTTCTTTTTAAATCAACAAACGAATAGAATTGACTTGGCATGACAATCCTATAGCTGGCAAGACTTTCGGTGAGACAATTGAATGAACTAGCAAGACAATCTGAATGAACTAGCATGACAATCAGAATGAACTAGCAAGACAATCATCCTCCTAGAGTAACTTTCGGTGTGACAATTGAATATGGCCTAGCATGACAATCGGTATGACAATCCTGATTGTCATGCTAGTTCATTTTCAATTGTCTTGCTGATTTAATGCTTGAATTTAATCCAATTAAACTTCTGAAAATTCCTAGAATTAATTCAGAATTAATTAATCAATTAATTCAATTAATAAATAAATTATTCTTCGCAGATATAATTTATTTTCTTAATTAAATTAGATGACTTAATTAATTAATAGAGAATTAATTCTAGTCTTGAGCAGCAACCATTCTTCTGCAAATCTTCTGAAAATCACTGAAAATTATGAATCAATTCCACCACTTCAACGTTGACACTCGATGTACTGTCTGGTTCATGAGTGACTAACTTCCGTGACGTTTCTTCATGTCTTGACTTTGACGCTTTGATTTTCTTCAGATTAAATCCTTGTAATTAATGATACTCTGACGAGATCTCTGTCACTTGATTAAATCCACGATCTTGATTTATATCACTGAGGCATGATCAACTTCTTGAACTTCTTCCAGTGAATTAACTCCTCAAGTCTGTAGATGAACCTTGTTTCTGAATCCTTTGACAGATATTACTTTGCGAGATCTCTCTGACGGTCGATCCACTATTTACTTATTACATTCTTATTTGAGTTGAGTTGAATCCTCGAATATACAAATAGGCTATGACATATGACTTACAACCTTGCAACGATATTTTTATACAAGTTATAAACTGGAACTCTATGTATATTATGCCTGAAAGAGGATTCTAAGAATTTGAAAAGTATATATACATATATACTGCTTATTTTGCGACTTGGTCGCGTTAAGATATCAAACTTGGTTCATTTCTTCTTGACCAAGACTTTCATGAGTACTATGAGAATGCTCATATATTGTTAATTATTATACATATTATTTTGGTGGGCTTGTTGCTCACCCTTGCTTTCTTCTTTCATCATACAACAACAGATAGACAAGATGAACAGGACCAAGCTCCCAATTCGTGAGCGGATAGGAAACGTTCCGCAATTTCCTATAGGCGTTGATGCCGTTGTAGCTGAGGTAGGAACTACCAATAGGCTAGGCTTTCAACTTTTGTTGTACCAGACTTATATATATTTATGAATTGTAATAATGGCAAATAATATGTAAATTTATTCAGAAACCCTTTTGAGGTGTAATGACTTATAATTGTGGAATAAAATGACTTGTGTTATTTTTGGTATTCATCTCTGAGATTATAACTTGTGGTGTGTGTGTATATTGTGGGTTCACAGTATGCAGTAGTTGATTGTTTATTAAGAATTAGGTGTTATTAAGGGAAATGAAACTCGTGACAACCCGGATCCTCGACCCCGGATTTGGGGGTATTACAGAAGCCATATTCTGATGACTTTTAAATTCTGATAATAATCATGTTCTGATGCTTATGTGGCAGTATTTATTTACTTGATTTATGTTTGGTCAATGCTTGAACGGTTATATTTTATCAGAATATTGGTTTAAGTGAGATAAAGACAGTAATAATCATTTGTTTAGTGGGAACAGTTTTTTTAAAAAACTGCATGTGCATAGTAATCATTACTTATTTCCCATGCCCATTAACTTTTGTCTAAACTACTGCATGGCTGACAGGTGTAAAGTCTGTTCCACTTCTCAATAACTGCTGTCAAGTGGCGTGTACAAGTAAAAGAGAGAAAAGATTTTAAATCTTTTATTTACATTTCTTTCTATACTCTCTCTCTTTTCTTTTATTCTCTCTATATACACTGATGGTTTTCATACAGACATTTTATCAAACACCTTTCAGGCACTCTAAATTCTCACTTCTTTTTCAATGGCACCCAAGGATATAATCTTTAATAGAGCAAAGTTTGTACCAAACAACTACGCTGCCATTCTCACTAAGAGTGAAGCTCCTTCGGAACTTCATTTTATTCAGGATTTCTTATCTCATAGTGAAATTGGGTTCGCTTTGACGCAGCCATCCTATTTATCTGGAACTCAAGTTCTGATGTTTTGGCGTACAGGACTTTATGATGATGGTGGTAAGAATGGGACTCCAAACATCGTGTTTACAGCAAAGGAGGTTGAGTATGTTGTTACTCCGGTAACAATTCCAAAAGCTTTACACCTACCTAAAAACTGTCAATTCAGTTTTGCTGTTGAGGAGCCATTGCTACAGCAAATGATGGCTAATCTTGGGTTTGAACAGAGTTTGGCTAAGTTGGGTCAACTTAAACGCCCATATATTCGAAAGGAATGGAGCTTCTTCTTCGATTGCATCACGAAGACGTTTGCCAACAAGTGCTCGAATTTTGATGCCATTCCTATTCTGACACAACAAATTGGGTATGCACTCTTAAACCAGTCTTATTTTGATTATGCAAAGACTGTGTTATGTTTTATAGGAGATAGAATGAAAGAGGACAGGAATGTAGTTTACTTTGCTAGGTTCTTTCAGTTAATTTACAGTTATTGTACATCAGATGAACCACAACTAGCAAGTGAACACATAGAACCGTTTAGATTAGCTAAGAGGGCTTTTACTGATCTTGTAACTGCTGACAACAAGAAGGGAGTTTTGAGACCCCTTAGAATTCCTTTATCAGTAAAGCCAGCCCTTGTAAATGCTGATGCTGCTACCTATTCATTGCTATATCCTGATGTCCAACCCACCAACACACAACAACCATCAGCACCTACTACTGTCACTCAACAAACACTCACATCATAATATGCCATCCAACTATCGGCATATAATCAGGTGAAGCCTTCTTCTTCTAGAGCAAATAGGACTAAGACAGTACCTTAGTCACAGCAGAAAAGAAGGAAGATAATTTTAAGAGATGAGTCTGATGATGAGGTACAGGTTCAACCATCAGAACCTGTTGCTGAAGTAGCTGAGAAGGTCTCTTCTCAGAAAGCTCAAGAAACTGGGAGTTCTAGGCCCCTAAAAAGGGTTAGAAAGCTAAACTCTGATGATCAAGCTCCCAGAGTCTCTCCATCATCTAAGAGACTTAAAAAGCAAAGAGCAAGGAGGGCTGTAGAATCATCAAAATCTAAAGAAGAAATGGAAGCAGCAATTGAGGAAGGAGGTCAGGAATCTCTGATCTCAAAAGACCCAATTGTGATTTAATCTCTTCCCACTACTGAACCAGACTTTACTGAAGTTCACAAATCTCCTATTCAAGAGCCAGAGAATACTCAAGAACACATGCCTACACCTCCTATGTCTCCTATCATTGATCAAGTACATGTTTATACTCCAGGTACAAGTGCTGAAATAGATATTCACAACTTGAATGTGCCTGAGGTTCTGTACTTGGAAGCTCCAACCATTCCTCAGCAAACTCCACCAACAACTCCACTGCTAGATGTTGATGTCAATGTAAATGAATCTTCTATTGCTTCACATATAATTATTCTGTCACAAGATGCTGATACTGAAGATTCTGCAAGTTCTGTTGAAATAAATGCTGAAAATACTAGTGAAGCTACTACAAATGAAAATGCTGATGCAGCTGGTCCTTCAGGACATGCAAACCCCAGTACCTTGGAGTGAAACTAACAGAGGAAGGGAAATGATCAAGGAGTGGAATAAAGTTGATTTTATTCCTACTGCAAATATTCTTGCTGAGCACCTGGCTAAAGCTGATGAGATGCTAATGAATGATGACTTCAAAGCACAGCTCAGAGTTATTGCATTGAGTACCAGGAACCTTCAAGGTCAACACTCAATAACTCAAGCCAAGATGAACAAAATTCAAGAAACACTGATTCAGCAAGACATGAATGTCAAATTGGACAAGAAAAGGTTTTTCAAGCCAGCCTTTGACCGCATTGAGTATATAGAAAAGACTCAAGAAAAGCAGCAAGCTCAACTATCTGATATTTTAAAAAATCAAGCTGCTCAACAAAACCAACTCAATGAAATCCAAAACTCTGTGGAATTGCTTGTCTCCCTGCTTCTACCAGATGATGCCAAAAAGGGGGAGAAAGTGATTAAGTCCAAATACAAAACTGATCAACCACTGAAGGGTAAGGATGATGATAATGAAGACCAGGGAAATTTGAAAATAGTAAAGGTCTAAGTCAAGGCAAGGGTTCTTTATCAAGAAAAGCCAGAACTACAAGTCAAAGAACAAATTCTGATACTGGTAAAAGGATAAGTTCTAGAGAACAAACTCTGAAACTTGATGAAGAGATCTCCAAAAGGTTGTTCCTAAAGGACAATCCAGGCATGGATATTGAAAGTCTGAAGGAAGAAGAGATTAGACTAAAAGCTGAAAATGACAAGTCTAAGTCAAAGTCTAAAGCTCAAGTCATTGCAAAGAAACCACATAAGCCTAAGGGCATTGTGATCAAAGAGAGGACAGATACTGAGGCATCCAAGGCAATTCCAAATCACAAGTGGAAGTTGATCCTAGATTCAGGGGTAAGGCAAAAATTGATGAACCTGTAAAGATATATATGCCAATCATGGATCTGGAAGCAAAATATGATAAAGATACTAGTCTGATTTTGAAGAAGAAGAAGAATATTCAAACAACCTCTGACAGAGCTCATGTTGTTCAAGATCAGGACTTAGTACATTCTGATATTACAATGAAGCAAGCAACCTCTGACAGAGCTCAAGTTGTCTTGACATCAGAAGAAAAGGAAACCTTTGACATTGCTCATGTTAAACCTTCAAAAATTCTACTACCTGGGTTTACTAAAGCTCAACAATCTGCTCAACCTATGAAGACTTCAACAAATGTTTTTAAGGGTAGATTGCTTCAAGGGAAGGAAGCTAGAGATAAAACAGGACTGGGTAATGCTGATGAGAAAAGAGTAAACAACTCTACCTTAGATCCTACATCTCTTTCTGAACCAGGAGTAGGGACAACTCCAGAAGGACTAAATCAATTGGAATCTGTACAGATGGTTTACAACTCCAAGCTGAAAGAAGATATAAGGCTTTATTTTATGACAGATGGGAGAGTATTCCAGATAAGAAAGGATGCAATTCGGTTGAAGTATTATGAAGAACTGTAACATGTTTTATTTCTACTTTAAGTGAAGAACAGGTCAACAGATGGTGCTGCCAGTTACTTAAAATCTGATATTCAAAGGGAGAAGAAACTTTACTCTGTAAAGTCTGACATACCATACTATCCAAGGTACAGAGCTCACAATGGTGAATTAGTTGAGATGAAGCCTAATACTGCCAAGATCACTACTTTTCTGGGTATTAAGGGTGTTAAATTTAATCTGGAGTCGGACAAAGCTTATCTGATCAGAATGGATCAGGAAATAAGGAAAACAAAGATTAATGATCTCAGGGATGCTATCTTTCAGACAGGAGAAGATACAGTTGAACTTAAAGATGCTAAAAGTAGGATGATAAATGAACTTGAATATGTTGAGAGAACTCTTTTGAAGAACTATCTCAGAACAACTCCTGACATTCAAGAGATCACACACTGAAGCCAAGTCAAGGACTACAAATGTTAAATTTTGAAGGATATACAGGCTAAAGCTGATATCAGACTTTAAGGATGGTAAAAGCTACAAGGACTGTGAGTTTTAGTTATCTAGTCAAATTCTCACATGCATTTGTACTTAATATTTGACATCATCAAATATCTATTGAACTTGTATATTATGCTAATTTATAAGTTGGGGGAGATTGTTAGATATATTTGTGATGTCATGTCTAATAATGATTTGTGTTTAGTTTTCAGATCTTGGCTAACAGGACAAATCAGGACTTAACTGGAAATCAATACTTACTGAAGTCAGAACTTAAGATATCAGAACTTAAGTTATCAGAACTTAAGTTATCAGAACTTAAGCTATCAGAAGATATTCATCAGGAGATAATATCAGGACTTAAGAAGACATTCAGATAAGGAAGGCGGCTGATTGAAAGGAAAGAAGATCAAGACTAAAATAAGAAGAGATATGCATGGAGAAGAATTTTATGAAGAATAGAAGACTTGGAGGAAAAGATAACTAATTGATATATTTTAGGATACATAATTATATTTGATATCAATTAGAATATTATCTTGTAACTATGTGTCTATATAAACACAGTATAGGGTTTACACTAGAAGTGTTATCATTATCGAGAATATTATTTATTGTGACCCTAGCAGCTCTCGTGATATTTGTTCATCACTGAGAGAGAACGGTTTCATTGCAATACTGTTTTATTAATAAGATTATTATTTGTTACATACTTGTGTTCTTAATTTGATTTGATTGTAGTATACACTGTATTCAACCCCCTTCTACAGTGTGTGTGACCTAACAGATCAGAATGAGTTCTTAAAACAAAGCACTTACATCCAAATATCAGAGTGATATTCTGGGTATGACATGTTGTGTTTACTGCTTCAGCCCAGAAGTAAGTAGGTAGTTTTGCTTCTTCTAGCAGAGTTCTTCCAGCTTCAATTAAAGTTCTGTTCTTCCTCTCAACAACACCATTTTGTTGAGGTGTACCAGGAGCTGAGAATTGCTGTTGTATGCCTTTGTACTTGCAGAATTCCTCTATTTTTGAATTCTTGAACTCAGTGCCATTATCACTTCTCAGTATTTTCGCTTTATGAGTGGATCCATTTTCAATTTGCCTTATGTGATCCAGAAGAATTTCTGGAGTTTCATCCTTTCTGTGTAGAAAATAAACCCAAGTAAATCTAGTTAAATCATTAACAATTACGAGTGTGTACCTTTTCTTGTTGATGGACATTATGTTCACTGGTCCAAAGAGGTCCAAGTGTAGCATGTGATATGGCTCAGAAATAGAGAATTATGTTTTGCTTTCGAAAGATCTTTGTTTGGAATTTTGGCAAGCATCACAAAGACCATCAGATGAGTATAACATATTTGGTAATCCTCTTACAAGCTCCTTCTTGGAAAGTTCATTGATTGAATTGAAATTGAGATGTGAGAGCTTCTTGTGCCAGTTCCAGCTCTCATCTACTGATGCCTTAGAGATAAGGCAAGTAGCTTCATTCTCAAGACTTTCATGTAGCCTTGCTTCATATATGTTACCATATCTGTATCCTATCAAGATAATTTTATTTGACTTGTTATGAACATATTTGGTAATCCTCTTACAAGCTCCTTCTTGGAAAGTTTATTGATTAAATTGAAATTGAGATGTGAGAGTTTCTTGTGCCAGTTCCAGCTCTCATCTACTGTTGCCTTAGAGATAAGGCAAGTAGCTTCCTTCTCAAGACTTTCATGTAGCCTTGCTTCATATATGTTATCATGTTTGTATCCTATCAAGACAATTTTCTTTGACTTGTTATGAACAATTTCACAGCGTGAGTCGTAGAATACCACATCATAACCTCTGTCAGTGATTTGACTGATGCTGAGAAGATTATGCTTTAGTCCTTCCACTAGAGCTACATTCTCTATTGCTACTTTTCCAATTATCAAGTTGCCATATCCCAGAGTATTTCCTACATTTCCATCTCCATGAGATACATCTGGGCCAGCCTTCCTTTCAAATTCTGACAGCAGGGATATATTTCCAGTCATGTGTCCTGAACATCCACTATCCAAGACAGGTGTATTTGTCTTGTTACCCTACAATCAGAAGAATAATTAATTAGAAGGATTTTTAAGGATCCACACTTGTTGGGCCCTCTTTTTGGACAACTTAAGCCTTTGTGTGTCAGGAGTACTTCTGACAGTTTTTACTTTGTCAAGATTTATCTTGTCAAAAGCAGATTTAGTAGAACCAAAAGAATTAAGCATACAAGCAACTTTATTAAATTTAGGCAAAGGTTCATAATAATTGTGATACAGCTTATGATAGGAACTACAGGTATAAATCGAATTCCAACTACTACCACAATGAAAACAAGGATTTTGTGGTTTGTAAAATACTGATCTACTCCTAACAACAGATTCAGGAATAACAGTTTTCATTTTCTTACTCCTCTTGCAATCAATAGCAAGATGATTAGTATTTCCACAGTTAAAACAAGTTTTTCTAGGAGCATTGGGAACAACCTTATAATTAGAATCCTTGGAAATACCTTGCTTACCATTCATGTTTCTTTTAGGACTTTTTACTTGAGCTTTGTCAGTAACCTCAGATAGTTTCTTTTTCAATTGTCTTGTAGACAAAAGTCCTATGTTCTTTTCTTTCTTTACCATTTTAATGGTTTCCTTGCTTTCCTTTCTTTGAGATTTATTACTTACTATTTTTTCTTGTGATCCTGATGTTGAACCCTTTTCAAAGATAGATTTAGGTTCATCAGCTTCTGAAGAGATAAACTTAATAGGAGTCTTAAGGGAAATTTTATTTTCTGTGTCAACATCTTTAATTCCATCTTTATAGCCAAGGCATTCTTTCCAGTTTTTCTTTGAGATCATCTCATGAACCTTTTTGCCTGAGTCAGTCCAGGCTTTAAGGGTCATTCTCTCATTTTCTAAATCTTTTTCTAACATACTGTATCTAGCCTCAAGGATCTTTACTGTATGTGTAGCTCTCTCACATTCTTTCTTCAAATCAATCTGATTTATTAAGTCAGACTCTAACTATACATTCCTAGACTTTAAGATCTCAATTTCAGTTATAAGTCTATCATTTTCTGGAGTCTTATTCTTAAAATTACCATGCAGAGATTTAAGAATAGATTTCAATTCAGATATATCTTCAGTATTAAAAGAGAAGAAAAGAGTTAATACCTTAGACTCAAAGGAAGTAGGATCATCAAAGCTAGCCACTAGTGCATAGCATGTGTCTTCATTTTCAGAATCAGAGGACTCCATCCAATTCTTTCTTGATGTAAACATGGCTTTGTTCTTCCCTTTGTCATGCTTTGTCTTCTTGCACTTTGTAGCAAAGGGACCAGGTTCATCACAGTTGTAGCACTTATTTTTGTCCTGTCTACCCTTCCATCTTTAGAGTCCTTTCCATCTCTTCTTCCTATTGACTTCCTTTCACCTCCAGTGAACTTCTTCCTGAAGCTTCTATTCTTCTTAGAATTCCTGAATTGCATCCTCTTGAAGCCCTTAACCAGCAATGCAGCCATTTGCATGACATTAGAATCTGTCATGTTCTCATCAGTTTCAGAATCAGTATCATCATCAGGATTTGATAATGAATCATCAGTATCTGATTCTGGAAGATTGTACTTCTTCCTTTGAACTTCAACAAACCTTTCTTTTGAAGCTTTATCATTCACTTTCGAAGCAACTGATTTTCCTTTGCTGCTTTTCCTCTCTTTACTTTGTTGGACTTCCAAGTCATGAGTTCTCAGCATGCCATAGACTTCATCCAGAGTAATTATTTCCAAATCATACTGATGTCATATGATTGAAGTCTGAGTCTTCCATTCTTCATTCAAGGCTCTCAGAAACTTGGTGTTTGAATCCTCTCGATCATACACCTTTCCCACCAAAGACAAATTATTGAGCAGGGTCAAAAATCTGTCATAGATGTCAGTGAAACTTTCATCAGGCTTGGCCTCAAATTGTTCATATTCTTCAATCAGAACAGCCCTTCTGTTCTTCTTGATGGCCATGGTTCCTTGACATTGAGTTTCAAGAGCATCGTAGATCTCTTTGGCAGTCTTGTAGGCTATAATCCTGTTTGACATCACAGAATCAAGACTTTTATGCAAAATGTTTCTTACCTTTGCATCTTTCCGCACAACTACTTTCTCTTCTAGTGTGCACTCACTCATCTCCTTCAACTGATAATGTTCAACAACAGTAGGAGTTGCAGGCACCAGTTTTGTTGGCATGTAGGGTCCATCATTAATTACGTCGAGATAATCTGGATCTGTAGCTTCCAGGTGCATGAGCATCTTCACCTTCCATGTAGGATATTCAGTCTTTTTCAGAATGGGAATTTTAATACTTTCATACTTGTTCAGAGACATGTTTAGATTGCTTCTGATTGTAAGTTTATCAGTTTGCTCTGATACCAATTGTTGCCCGGTAAAGATACAATTATTTAAAGGGGGGTTGGATACAATTGTATAAATGTTTCGAACAAGTAATAAAATATAACAACTTTTTATATTTATAATAAAAACTGTTACAAAACTCTCTCAAGAAATACTGATGTTCTTGAGAGCTGCTAGGTCGTTGATGCTCGAGACCAATTCCACTATGTGATGACCTAAACTGTGTTTATATACTACACAACTACAACTAAACAATCTAAGATATGCATTATCAAAAGCTAACTGAAACTGATACATATCTTCAACTGAATAGATAAAGTCCTATAACTCAGATGTAAAAGATATTTACTCCACAATACAAGGAACATAACAAATCTTCTAAGATGACTATCTCCAGATACTGGCGAGATCCAAATGCTGATGATGTGTCAAATCCTGACGACACATTAAATACTGATGACACCTGAATAGCCAGATCCTAAGCTTCTTCTGATCATTAAGAATCAATATGTAACATTACAACTATCACTTATCCTGCTACACATACTCTGGAAACTCAAAGATCTCTTCTGGAATAGGGACAAACACTCTTGGAATTAGAGGGTCCCGCTGTTTGACCCGCTTCTTGACTATTCGGGTTCTGATGGATTTCATTCTCAACCTTAACTGAAAAACAAGGTGAACAACAATAAAAGGGGGTGAGCCAAAATTGCTCAATAAGCCTGCAACAATATATATTTATATATGTAAAGAGAGAAGGATAAATGAACCGTTAATCTACTGGTTTGAATAACCATCTGTTTCTGTAAAGAATAATAAATGCCATTGCTGGCGAGTGCCAAATAAATGAGACTGGGAACAAGAACCAACATATGCACTATAACCTGCTGATCAGTTAGGATATAGTATGGATCTATACCCAACTGTATATGGGGTACCCAGGAAACTATGGCCTAATATGCAAGGGTTCGGTTAATACCCGACCCATATCGTAACCATCCAGTCCATAGCTTAACATCCGGAACAATCGGTATGCTTTCAATGTATCCCAACATCAGGATATATCAGAGTATATGTAAATAAGGGTGTAAGTATTGGAATATGAATAGAGGATTCAATGAATTAGAAGAAATCATGAATCGAAATGAAATAGAAACAAGGATCAATAATTGTGTATTAGTGTTTGTGAACAAAAATTATCATAGTGTAATTATAATGGAAAGTTGGACGTAATTCACTATTCAGAACTTAGAATAGGAGAAAAACTTTCATGGCGTGCACTTCACCTCGTATGATTCACAGCCGTCTATCTCCTGATTGATTCACCTTATTGGTACTGAATCTATCAAAGAAAGATATTCGTTTAGATGAATTACTTCATATGCAAATCTCAAGTTGATATTCGTTTCACATCTTTCGCCATAAAGGTAATGTCCCCAAAGTTTCAGGGCGAATACAACTGCTGCTAGTTCTAGGTCATGTGTCGGATACTTTTGCTCATGAGGCTTTAGTTGTCTAGAAGCGTATGCGATTACGTTGCCATGTTGCATCAAAACACTTCAAAGTCCTCGATAGGAAGCGTCGCTATAAAGGACAAAATCTCCTTGATCATCAGGTAAAACAAGCACATGTGCGGTTACTAATCGATTCTTCAATTCTTGAAAACTCTCCTCACATTTTTCCTTCCATTCAAACTTTTCATTCTTCCGGGTCAACTTGGTCAGTGGTGTAGCTATCTTTGCAAAATCTTTAACAAATCTTCTATAATAACCTGCTAATCCCAAAAAACTTTTAACTTCCGTCGGAGTCTTTGGTCTCTCTCAGTTTAAAATAGCTTCAATTTTTGCTGAATCGACTTGAATTCCTTCAACACTGATGATATGTCCTAGAAATTGCACTTCCTTTAGCCAAAATTCTTATTTCGAAAATTTCGCATAAAGTTGTTCCTTCCTCAATGTCTCCAATGTCATTCTCAGGTGCTCTGCATGTTCTTCTTCAGTCTTCGAGTAGATCAAGATGTCATCAATAAATATAATAATAAATTTATCCAAGTACTTCTTGAATACCCGGTTCATCAAATCCATGAATGATGTCGGTGCATTAGTCAGTCCAAACGCCATCACAAGAAATTCGTAGTGTATGTATCTCGTTCGGAACGCAGTCTTTGGAATATCTTCTGCCTTGATCTTCAATTGGTGATAACCCGATCTTAAATCGATTTTCGAAAACCATGCCGCTCCTTTCAGTTGATCAAATAAGTCATTGATTCGGGGCAAATGGTATTTGTTCTTGATAGTTAACTTGTTCAACTCACGATAATCGATACATAGTCGCATGCTACCGTCCTTCTTCTTTACAAACAACACTGGTGCACCCCATTGGGATACACTGGGCCTTATAATTCCTCTATCGAGAAGATCCTGTAATTGCTTTGCTAACTCTTTCATCTCAAAAGGCGCCATTCGATACGGAGCTTTTGAAACTGGTTCAGTTCCAGGTGTTAAATCAATAGTGAACCCGATTTCTCGATGCGGAGGTAGTCCTGGAAGTTCATCTGGAAAGACATCGGGAAACTCACAAACTACAGAAATATCTTCGATCTTCGGACTTTCTTTTTCCATATCCAATACATAAGCTAAATAATCTTGACATCCTTGACATAAAAATTGCCTCGTTTGCATCATCGTTAAGAATATCTGCTTCTGCTTTTGGCCTTTAAACGTTACTGTTGTAGTCTCCTCGGTTCGTAAATTTACTTTCTTATTCGCGCAATCGATCTGAGCATTATTACTGGCTAACCAATCCATTCCTAAAATAACATCAAATTCTCCTAACTTGAAAAGTATCAAGTCAACTGAGAAATGATGTCCCGCTATTTCAATATCACAAAGTGGACACACTCGATCTACCGCAATCTGATCATTGTTAGCTAACTTTATGATTAATGTCTCGTATAACCGTTGGATTTCACAACATAGCTTAGGAATAAATTCTTCAGAAATAAAAGACCTCGTAACTCAAGAATCAATCAGTACTTGTGCATTTACAGAATTCACGGGAAGCATACTTGCAACCACATTCAGACTCGGCACGGCTTCTTTCATTGATATGTTAAAAGTCATTGCCTTGGGATGATTCTGTTGTGGTGGCGGAGGTAATGCCAAAACCGTTAGATTGCTGACGGACATTGCTGCTCCTCTACAGTCTTTGGCGATGTGTCATTTTCTTCCGCATTGGAAACAAGTGGCTTCTGCCTTCCCTATCGGACATTCCCCAGAGTAGCGTCCCTTTTGCTTGCACTTGAAGCACGTGATGTTTGGCTTGTTACAAATTCCAGTATGCTTCTTCCCACATGTTCTGCAGTCAGGTATTGGCGGTCGGATAAGTCTTTGTTGATTTGGGGCTGGGAGTCAGTTACCCGTCCTCTGGTTGCCCTGCTCCGTCCTTCTAAAATTCACATTTCCCCGGGGTTGAAACCTAGGCCTTCTATTGGAGCGGTTCTAAAAACTTCCTGGTCCCTTTTCCTTTTGAGACGCTTCACTTTCTCCCTTGATAATCATGGCCTTCTAAACTACGGCTGTATATGTCATCAGTTCAAACACTGCTATCCTACTACGGATCTCTGACTTCAATCCCTACTGAAACCTCTTGGCTCGCTTTTCATCAGTGTCTACCTGCTCAGGAACAAACCTAGTCTATTCAGTGAACCTGGCTTCATAGTCTGTGACCGACAAATTTCCCTGCTTCAACTCCAAAAACTTGATTTCCATTTGATTCTTCATGTAACGAGGAAAGTACTTCTCTAGAAAAAGATCGGTAAATCTATCTCAATTCACGACACCTTCGACTTCCAGTGCTTTTTCAGATTCCCACCAGTAATTGGCCTCTCCTTTCAAGAAGTAACTAGCAAAATCCGTCTTTTGGTCTTCTTCAACTTTAACCAACGCAAAGGCCTTCTCCATTTCTTTTAATCAAGCTCTTGCCTTAGTAGGATCTGCTGACTGCTCAAATTCCAGAGGCTTCACCGACTGGAACTGTTTAAAAGTAACTACAGGTACTGCTGGTGGTGCTTGTTGTTCTTTGTTGCTGAAATCGTTGCTGCTGTTGCAGCATCTGCTGCTGCATCATCATCATTTGTTATTGCATAAGGTGGAACATTTGGTCCATTTGGTTATTGTTATTCTGACCCTCGATATTACCATTAGACGACTCGGTTCTTGTTTTTCTTTTTGGTGCTATGGTTCTCAGTCAACCTCATCGCTCGGCGGTAAACTGCATCGGTGCGAACATCCTCCCGCCTTAAATCGGCAATCTCCTGGGAACCTGCCCTATGTATCTGATGAAGTCTCTCCTTCAATATATAATATGGTTGCAGCGCCCTAACTGGTCCACACTCCTGCGTCTCAAATAATCCAAGTATCTCTCTACACTGATCCTGCCATCTCTGCATCTCCTCTCTCTCACTCTGATACTGCTGATAAGGTACCATACGGGGCTCACGAAGATTCGTTCGAGAACCTCTAGTAGGCAATGGCACTGGTTGTGACAGCCTCAACCCCGGGGTCAGGAGTTGACGTCACCAATAATAATAATAACAATCATTGGTATCAGAGCTTCAGGTTTGAGTCCCTGATTTAGGTTAAGAAGATAGTCAAAAGAGTGCAGGAAGGTTCATAGACGTCAGCAATTCAATCAGAGGAGCGAGTCTATGAGTTCAGTTAAGGGTTTCAGAGATGTAACCATGATGTCTATTAGGGATTGTCTGGAACTTCCCTAGATTTAAGTAAGTCTCCCTTATATATAGGTATCATTGTCAATGTCTAGTTGAGGTTTCTAGTTTCTTTTCTCGAGCAAGTGAATCCGATCATGAAAGTTCAGGTGGAAGGGTAATAGTCAGCGGCTGCCATGACAGCTGAGTCTCATAGTGAATGTGGATTAGTACTGAGGTTTATACCTTGAGCCCTTATATTTCTTTCCTCGGAGGTTCTATCGGTTGATTGGGGCAAACAATACATATGATGTGACTATTTGTTTGTGTGACAAAGGGTCTGGTGGGACACCACCGAATTATATGATGTAAACTGTATGGTACTAAGATTGGCCATCTTACGTACTTGTATGGTTGCTCCCAGTCATATCCGCATCTCCTTCACATCTCTTTTAGAATGGATTATCCTGATTTCAAATTTTTATTTGGTATTTTATGGCAATGAATTTCCTTCGGTAACCACTGTGGTCAGATCGTCCTAGTTATGGAAAGTAAACGAAGAGTTGACCGTCAGGAGAAATAAGAGTTCTGTATCCGGTTGCTATTTTGGAATGATGGCAACAGTAAGGATTTGTGACCCATTGGAAAAGGTTGTCGTTTTAGAAAAGTTAATTCAGTGATTATCGAGTCTATGGCAAATGATAGGGAACCGCCTTTAGAAGAATGGTTGGCTAAAACTTGGACTAGTAGGCCTAGCAGAGGTCCTTAAGTTGACCTAGTTTGCGAGGTTGCTTATTGGTAATTGTGGTTGAAATAGCCAACCCCGTTTTATTAGTTGGTTAGTGATACATATGGTTATTAATATGTTATGTGTCATAGTATTGTGAACCGTGGAGTGGAGTGGTGGAAGATGGTTAGTATACTTGTTGGTGGTGTGGTTGATATTGATGGGTTGATATGGTTGTTGGTTGATTGTTGGTGTCGACTTGAGTCCGACTGGTAGTCAATAATATAGAGGAAATGCCGCCCAAATTTTTGGAATATACCCTACTTTTAAAGATACAACATATACTATGATGTGTTACTGATGTTTCCGTTGATACTCCAATTGATCAATTAAAAGAGAGGATTCATGATTCGATATTGAAGGTTCCAGCTTTAGAAAAGCTGATTCCGTGGAAGATGGATCAATTGTAAGAGATAAGAAGTCGCCTTGGGAAGGATGGTTGATTGAAGCTCAAACTAGTGCGTTAGCCAAGTCTGTGATTCTTAAGATTAACTTGAGTTACCAATTTACCCTTTATGGGGTGATGCCTAGTATAACCCGTCTAGCCTTGCGGTATAGGAAATCTGTTAGTGTTGTAACTTAATAGTGCTAGAAGGTTGTTTGGTGGTTGGATTGAGAGGGTATACCATAATGTTTAGTACCTTTATATTCCAGTTTTCTGCGCTGTTGTTGATTTTGCTACTGTTATCATTGCTATTGTTGCTAGTGTTGCTAATCTAGATATCTTTTATAAATGGATCCTAAGAATAAAAACATAGGTGCTTTGATTGGGCAGCATTTTCCTGACACAAGTGCACCGTTTGAACGGTGACATTTTTGATATACAATCTCGTTATAATTTTGAATAAATTTCCTGTTATATTTCAGGAAAATGCCACCCAAGAAAGCTACCCAGTCTAAAGAAGATAGTAGTAGTTTGGCGGAGGGTCCAGTTATAAATGAAATTCTAGATTTGTTGCGCCAGCAATAGCAACAACAACTGCAGTTAATCCAACAGGTTCAGCAGCAACAATATCAACAAAGAGAGCTAAACCAAACTACTCGATTTAAATCCTTTCAGTCTGTTAAACCCCCAGAATTCAAGGGCGAAGTGGATCCTGTTGTTGCCAGGAATTGGCTAAAGGAAATGGAAAAGGCATTTACCCTCACGCAAGTAAATGATGATCTTAAGACCGATTATGCGAGTTACTTTCTCAAGAATGAAGCAAATTATTGGTGGGAGTCAGCTCGAGCGTTAGAAGGAGAAAGCCCTGTTTCTTGGACACGATTTACAGAATTATTCTTGGAGAAGTATTTTCTCGATGGTTTAAGGCATCAGTTGGAAGTCGAATTTTTGGAACTGAAACAAGGTGAAAGAAGTGTGTTGGAGTATGAGGCCAAGTTTACAGAATTGGCCCGATTAGTTCCTGAGTATGTAAGTACCGAGATTCAGAAAGCAAGGGTTGAAGCCTGAGATTCGCAGAGGAGTTGTGGCATTACAACTCTAGACATACTCCTCTATGGTTCGGGCCGCCCTGGTAGTGGAAAGTGATCAGAAGCTGGTTGTTAAGGAAGAAAGTTATAAGAAAAGAAAGTCGGAAGGTGTTATGAACAAGGCAGACCAAGGAGGATCCAGTCAGGAATTTGAGAATCGGTTTGGCCAAAATAGGAGTAAGGGATTCCGGAGACAGAGTTTATTTCAGGCTAGGTCAAGTGCTACTTCAATTGCTTCCCCTCCAGCTCAGTCAGTCAAGTCAGCAGTGGATTGTAAGTCCTGTGACAGGAGACACAGTGGTTCGTGCAAAAAGAATATGGAATGTTTTAAATGTGGACATAAGGGTCATTACGCATCAGAATGTAATCCAGAAAATCCAGGAGTTACGTGTTATAATTGTGGAAAAGTTGGGCATATTGCAAGGAGTTGTAGAACGGTTACTCAAGATACTACATCCCAAGGGCCAACATCCAGCATAGCTAGAGGTAGAAATTTTAAAAGGACTAAAAGATTGAGCATTTAGAATTCGGATGTAGTTGCACCTGATTTAACACCCTTCGAACTAGTAGAGTTCGATGTGATTTTAGGATCGGGCTAGTTGTCCTGTGGTAAGGTAATGAGTGGTTTTTAGAAGAAGCAAATTGTAAGTGTGCAGAAGCAATATAAGAAGTTCTTTCAATCATGCGAGAAAAAGAAGAAATTAGTTAGGGATATTGTTGGAAAAAAGAAATGGGACGGAATTACGAGATTGTGTACCGCTTATCGGAAGTTTAACAAAGCGACGAATAAGAATAAATAACTTCTATCAGGAATTGATTACTTATGTAACTTAGTTTAAGAAATGTGTAACTTCTCGGGAAATTACTCGAGATCCAGCCTGAGAACATGTCAAAGATTGCGATGTGAACGAGTTATGAGCGTTGCAACTTTGATGATATCATGTAAAGTAACAAGTGTATGAGTCGTCTCTAAGAATTTAAAGAACATGGTGTATGAGGAGTACTTGGACAAGCAAATTGTATTTATTGATAACATCCTCAGCTATCTAAAGAATGAGAAAGTCGGTATAGAACGCTTAAGGACTTCCCTATGAAGATTAGAAAGACGAATTTGCATCGTTTTCACTTTTAAAAGTAAATTTAGTGCAAATTTATTTACATAAATATTTGGAATGTCTCTAAAATTGTTTTTATGGTTTCATAATTGCAATAATTATTTTTAAGATTTTATAAAATTTAAAAATTAATATTTCATTAATTATTTAGCCCTGCATGATTTTCTGAGTGCATTTATTTGTAAAATCCGTATTTAATTCTAGAATTCTTCAAAAATTATGAAACTCGTATTTATCTAAGTTTGGAATATTTTGAGAATTTTAAAATTATTTTGGGAATTTTTGGGATTAATCTCACCCACGCGTTGTTTCGTTTATTCGTTAAAAGCGGGTATAAATTGCAATTCAGGAAATATTTTTATGTTTTTATTAATTTCAGGATATGTATGATATTTTAAGATTAATTTGGTAATTTTCTAAAATTGTTTAAAACGCGGCATGATTCGTTACTTACGAATTTTGTGTTAAATCGGGCTGCTTTATTTTTGGCTACGTGTCTAAATTATACGAATGATAGTACACGTGTAGTTCAGTTGGGGGGAACTACAGAAAATTAATAATAATAAAATAAGATAAACACAGACCCAATTGAGCCTGTGTTCATCCCCTACCCCCAATTAATCTCTCTTGCCCTCTCTACACTTTTAATCTCTCACAACCTCCCCTGTTATTTTCTTTTCTCGTTCCTTGCTTCTCCCGTTTGTCTTTTGTTTACTCACCCTGTTTCACATGTTTTCTGGTTATTCCGGTAAGAAGAGAATCACTGCCTTGGTTCTTTAATTTCCGGTCTGTTCCCGGTTGTTACCCGCGTCTAGCTTCTTGTTGTCTTTTTCTTCCCGTATGTATATTTATACTGTATGTATACATGTGTTTATATGTGTAGCAATTGTGTAAGTGTGTGTTTTGTGTGTGTTGGCGGTTATCTGTTGCCGCCCTACTTCCTTTATTTCCGGTGCCTGAACTTTTGTTTCTGCCGGGCTGCCGCCGGTTCTCCGGTGAGGTGGCCTGTGTAGTGGGTTGCGAGACATACACGCGCGTGTGGTGTGTATATTTGTGCAGGGATGTATTATGTTATTTGCTGTCTGCTGTGATTCTGCTTATTCTGAAATTTAATTTTTATTTTGCAGGATATTGTTTGAATAAATTTCATGATATAAACGAATAAATAAATATTCCGTATCAGGAAATTTATTTAATTGGTAGTAGTTGCGTTGGAAACCCGAAATTTATTCGGGTACCCGCAAGTTTTACCGCCGTCGGCGATGAGCCTCGGCGAGCCGACGGTGGACTATGATGACTAGATCTGAGTCCTATAATTTAAAATACAAAATATGATTAAAAATTATAAAACATGAGTTAAGACATAAAAATGCGGACAATAACGATTAATAAGTGTATTTGATTGGTATATGTGAATTGTGAATTGACATTGTTGGTTGAATCGGTGGATGGGACTTGGACATTTGGATTTTTAGTGCTTGTGTTGGGATTGATTTGACGTCGGGACGTTCGGCGGGTTAGCCGATAATCAAAGGAGGTGCTGCCCGATTGCTGGAAAATTAAATTACGGAAATACGAGGCCGTTCCCAATAACTATCGGAATGTCGATCGGTTATATGTAACTACTTTGTACGAAACCTGATTATGTGTTGTGATGTAGTACTTTGCTAAAACCGATAACCCTAATTTCGTAAAAGGACGAAGATACTATTTTCTGGAAACGAACACCGAACCGATTTTCGAGAACGTGAACCCTACTTGATACGTGTATTATTATATGAAGTATTACGAGTCGAGTTTTGTTAACGTTCGGGTAGGTTGTTAGCGAGGATATGTCAAGCATAATCGAAGGTCAAAATTAGGGTATTTCGACTTTATAGGTGCTAGTCGAAAAGCCCAAGAGTTGGCGTTGGATAGCCTAGTGGACAGTCATCGAGCTCAGTAAGGTTCCAATCGAAGGACCTAAGTGTTGAAGTCGAATCCAGGGTAATCTAGTGATTAGACGGTAAAGCCTCAGCGTCCGTATCGGCTCAAGGTCAATCGATATTATTTGTAAAGCTCTGCAAGGAAAGTACCTATGAACATATCTTTATGGTTCAGCATATATGGATATACTATTATTTTATTCTCGTGGTAAAACAGAAAGTTTTAAGTTATGTATCCCCTGTGTTTGAAAATGTTGTTAAATATGTGTTTTTGGGGAAAGTAACTTCTGAAAATACCTATCTCTAAAGTGTAATTAAAAATGGAAAAGAAGTTTTGAATTGTGTGCTGTGACAGAATTGATTTTAACAGGAGATAGGTAAAAGTGATTTTGAAACTGGATAAAACGAATCAGATATTGGATAACGTTGTGTAAGTGGCTAATTCAGCTGCGCGCATTTCATAATCGATTAGTCCAGCATAGTTAATCAGAGACCTAGCTAGTTTCTGCGGATCCGGTGATTTTGTGTGAAAGCCCGATCAGCTTTCCTAGACATTTTGTGTGATAGCCCGGCCAACTATCCTAGATAATTTGTGTGGAGGCCTGATCGGTCGTCCCTAGATAACATCCAATACATATCTGATTGTGATTTAGTGGTTCCCGTAACGGAATAGATGATTTTGTGGTTCCAGTAATGGAACAAGTGATTTTGAGGTTCCCGGAGAGGAAGAGGTATTATAGGTCCTGTGATGGGACAAGTTTTATGGTTCCTGTAACGGAACAAATTAATATTGGCTCCCCGTAACGGGACAAATGGTTTTATGGGTCCTGCGATGGGATGGAAGATTTAAAAATAAAAGAAGCATGCTAAAATTGAAATTGATATTTATGCACAGCACACAACTAATGATTTGGTTTTACAGAGCATGCTAGTTTTGATATCCAGTTCATATATGTTTTACTTGTTTTCTAGCAAGTTATGATTTCTGTTCCTACAACTGTTTATCATAAACTGTTTTTGATTATTATTCATATAGTGGTACTGCTGAGCAATTGATTGTTCATCCTTGCAAAATGTTTTATATATGTATTGCAGATGCCTAAGAGATTCTCCCGTGATAGTCAGGGCAGAGTTCCAGTTCCTTCCGTGTCAGGCTCCTCTGAGGTAGTTGTGTTCAGACCGGATGAGGTCTATTGAGTTGCTGCATTAAATTAGTGGTCAGGATTATGTAAGGTAATTTGGGTTGTGTTAGTTCAGTAACCTAAGTCATACTTATACTTGGAAAAGGTCTTGGTAAAGGGGTCGTAGTTATGTATCATTAATGAGTTGGACTGAGTTATGATTGTTGTTGGTGACGTCAACTCCTGACCCCGGGTTTGAGGCCGTCATACTGGCTGATCGACAACCTCGTCCATAAAATCATGCTGTGGGAACTGATATACCCCAGGCACAGGGGCATAGATAGCTAGTGCTGTTGGAAACAGTACAGGCTGATCTGGTGGCGCAAATACCTGTGGATCTGGATGTGGATGCGTTTGTGGAATCCCGGGCTGCTCTACTGGAACCTGCGGATCTAAATCCTCCCAGTGAAGCAAATCATCCAGATCAGGAATATCAAATACTGGAAACTCTAAGGGTGGTAGCTCAGGAATTTATGGCTCAAAGTAGGGAAAGTAATCAATGAAATACGGTACCTCTGGTGCTAGTAACTGGTCCGGTGTTGGTCCCTGTGGCAAGGGTGGTGGTGGTGGTAATGGTGGAAATACCTGTTCTGACCCTGGTGGCAATGCGGGTCCGGACTCTGTCCTCTCTAACGAAGATGCTGAAGATGCCATCTAACAGAATAACCATAATACAAGAAAATCAAATCACATTCCTAGATCTCACAATTTCCTAATCTAAGAAACTAACAACCCTAATACCATTATTCTTATCTTATGTGATCTTCTATCTTATCTTAACTCTAATGTTCTTGTTTTCAAAGGCCAAAACCTAAGCTCTGATGCAAACTATAACACCCTCCAAATCCGGGGTATATATTTGGGGCATTATTAACACTATCTACTTACTAAACCTTTACAAGCATAATATAAATAAATAATTACCCCGAACTACTACTACTCAGAATATTTTTAAGGTTAAGGATTGAAAACAAGAACGACAAACCAACTTTATTACAAATCATTCTAAACCAACTATCTCAAGAACTCTTTTTATTACAAACTATTATTCTATTCAAATTTTAAACTAAACATCATTTATTCAAATTACAACTATCACTTATGTTACGCCCTAACAATACAACAAGAATTACAGAAGGGGGTTGAATGTATTCTGGCTTCTTTTTAAGGATTTTAAAACAGTTCTTACTTGATAATATATAAGTGTTTGATTTGCAGAGTGTGGAATAAATGATTTATATGAATCAAAACACAAAGTAATAAAAATACAAGCTTTTAAAAATTTCTGGTGGATTTGAAAGTATCCAACAGATATATATATATATATATCGAGTGAGAACCTTGTGAAGCTTGAATAGCTCACAGCTGCTTACAAGTAGAACAACTAAACTTACAGAGAAATGCTACAGAATACAGCTTGAAAATATTTCTCTGAAAATGTGTGTGCTTAGTTGGTTGTTCTACTAGCTACACTTGGTTTATATATCACCAAGATTACATGACAATAAGACAAGATAATAAAACAAAACATATCTAGTCTAACTCCATCCTGCTTCACTACTCTATTCCAGCATCTTTGAATATCTTCATAATAGCATGGAAATGGTAATGCTTCTTTGTTCTCAAATTCCTGCTTAACAGGATGCCACATTCCTTTTGTAAAACACCCAACGCATGTGACTGTGTTGTCACTATCAACAGATATTTGAATTTGATCATCCGTCGGGTACATGCTTGTCATCCGTCGGGTAGCTTTGTTGATCATCCGTCGGGTAGCTTTGTTGATCATCCGTCGGGTAGCTTTGTTGATCATTTTCGGGTAGCTATTTGTCACTTGGTTCCATTTCACTTATACAGAATTACAAGACATCTCATATTTACAATTAATCAACCTATTCTTCATATCTACTAGTAGTCAACATGACTCATATGCTCCTACAGAATCTACACAAAGTTGTTTGCAGAAATGTACTACAATACTTATTTGTTACATAAGCTACTCACCCGGTGGATGTCAAATCATCATCCGTCGGGACTATATTGAATCATCCGTCAGGACTATATTTGGTCATCCGTCGAGTGCTACAAAATTCATTAAGTTAAATCTACTAAGGTGTTTTGTTTAATTTATCATTAAGTTCATATTATATTCCTAACAATCTCCCCCAATTTATGTCTACTGGAATTGTAGCCATAAATTAAGAGAAACTTGATGATAACAAAACATCCAAAAGATACAGAATAAAAAATAGTAGATAAAACTGATAAGTGCTACAAGTCTTATTGAAAATTTAATAAGGCAAAGTATACAAAGAAGTTGCCCACAATCATTACCAAGGTGCTCCTCTAGTCTGAGAAGATAAGTTTATTTCCTTAATTTTCTAGATTTCTTCCCAAGCCTCCTCTTGTTCTCTTCTATCTGATTTTGGAGTTGTCTGTGGAACTCAAGTTCATCAGCTTCTGAGAGATCTAACATTTCTTGCATTTCTAATAGAGTCTCATTGCTAGAGATACTCAACTAGTCCTCCAATCTGAAGAATCTTCTTACTCCCTTTTCATCCCTGAATTCTATCAGCCAATAGGGCCTCAAATGCACTCTCTTTCCTGTGAAGGGAATTGATAGAGTTTTTGGTAGTGCATCTTTGGCTCTATTACTCCTCAGCTCCTCAATCTTCTTTAGAACTAATCTCCTTGCAGTCACATTATATCCAAAGTTCTTTTTGAAAGATACGTAGATCTTTATTAGAACTGATTGGCATTCTAGAAGAAATCTGTGAAGTGGCCATATTATCTCTTTTCCTCCCTTATATTTAAACACCAGCCTTTCAGGAAGATGTCTGTGAGCATCAATTCCTCTTACTTCTTCCAATTCATCTAAGTAGAGGTTTATGTCAGAGAACTCCTTGATGTCACAGATGTATAACAAATCTCCCTTGTTGACTGTAGATTGAGTTTTGGTTAGGGTCTTGGATCTGAGAGTCACAGTCTTCACTTTCTTGCTTGCTCTAGTCTTTGTCTTCTTTGGCTTGTTGAAGATAGGAAAATTTAGCTCAGGAATTGGCAAGCTATCCCAGTCTATTGGCTCATCCTTAGGAATAATGGGCTCACCATGAATATTCCTAGTTGGATCCACCACCTTGAATTCTTCAAATACCACTGAGGGTTTTGATGTCTGAGTTGAAGTTGTAGGCTTTTTGGGAATATAGTCTTCCATTTCCTCATCACTGAAGTCCAATTTTCTTTTAGAGTGGAGCTTGTATCTGAATCTTCTATTCTGTTATGGTTCATCTTGCACTTTTTGATCTTGAGGTTCAGCAATTACAGATGGTTATGCAGAAATCTCAGTCGTGGTCTTTACAGCTTGAAGTTTGGCCAAGATAGCAGCTTGCTTCTTCTTTTGTATGAGTTTCTTAGCATCCAGAGCAGCTTGCTTCTTTTCTTGCATGATTCTTTCCTTTTCTTCCATTTTAGCTTCCACAAACATAGGGTGTCCAGCCACCACACAAATTTCCTTACCATTTCTGTAAATCTTGGATAATCTTCTTTTGAGTGCTGAATCTGCTGGATCTTTGTAAAATGCAATTGACCTAGCCAATAACTTCTTCTCATCTGGCCTAGGTGTCTCATACTCAATATCCATGGGATTTTTTTCTGAGAACTTTGAGTAGTTCCTTCTAGGCTTCTTGATCATATTCGCCTTTGGATATTTGATGCAAGATGTTTGGCATTTTTTCAGATAATTCATACTCATTTCATTCACAGAAATATTCTTGACTTGAGAGTGATGAATGAATGTTTTATCTGGCTTCTGAATTGACCCAAACTTTTGTTGAATTTCTGCATCTATCTTTCTCCATTTATCATCTAGTTCCTTCTCCACATCTGCAACATCAAGCATCTTAGGAATTGACTTTGACTCAAGCTTGGCAGCTGTTATGTGGATCAGATCAATGTTGTCCAATACTGGTGGCTTTGGCAGAGTAATTTCTGGAACAATTACTTGGCTGATTTGTACATTTACCACTTTCTCCCCCTCACTGGATGGCTCTGCTTGACTGATTAGAGATAATGATTTCTCCCCCTTTTTGTTATCATCAAGTAGAGTGGAGGAAGAAGATTATGCAACCACCAGTTGTTGCAGCAGTTGAGTTTGTTGTGCTTGATGTAGATGTAGAGCTGTGAGAGAAGCTTCCATAGCAGTCATCCTTTTTTCCAAGGACTCCGCCTTTGTGGCAAGATTAGAGTTCTTCCTTAGTTGTCTCTTAATGTCAATCATTGTTGATTCTGGAAGTTTAGCATCCAATCTTTCAGAAATGTTCTTCTTCATTTGATCAACCTCATTTTTTATAGAAGTGACATTCTGACTGTGTTGAAAGCCTTGGATTTGTTGTAACTGAAGAGAAGCAAGATGTGCTTGTAGGAGCTTCTTGGTGCTGGAATTTGTTGTTGATTGAAGAGCAGATTGTGTCTAACTGATGAGTTTAATGAGGGTGGTCTTGAAATAATGTTCATCACATTTCTTTGAAAATGCCCAAGTTGGCATACCAGATCTATCTGGAACTAGGGCCTACTTCTTCCCCTATGTCCAGTGACTCTTCTTCACTATCATTATCCTCATTACCAAAGAATTCTTCTGACCCACCAGCCTCATAATCTATGTCATCACCAGCTGTAGAAAGCATAGCTGTGATGGCTTCCTTTGTTCTTTGCATAGATTGAGTGGTGTGTACCAAATTTAGCATCCTTTCTGCATTTTCATTGCCCTGTCCATCCAAAAGTTGATATGCTAGAATAGGATGAGTAAATGTCTCAGCATCCAAAGAGGTAGAATCTATAACAGCTTGACTATGCTGAGATAGTTCCTCTATGTCTGCTTCATTGACATTCATTGACTCACTAACAATGATGTCCACCATTATTTCACATATACTTATATTTCTCTCATAATCTCTCTGTTCTTGAAACAAGGGCTCCCCTTGGATACCCACCCTCACACCCTCACCTTCACCAAGGTGGGACTCCTCTCACTCACTTTTTCCAGACCTGAAGAAATGGTCTGCATTTGATCACTCATGTTCTCTCTTTTTTCCTGGGAGCACCCCAGACTCTCACTCAATTCACTTCCTTCCCTCAGTCCTCAGAGTGATTGAACTACCACGAAGTCTTTTGTACTTGTAAGAATTGAAGAAATTTGAAGTTGTGTAGAGACACCAAATGGATGATGAATATCCATCGGGATAGTAGTATGGCTATCCGACTGATGATTGCTGTTAGGATTATCCATCGGGATACAATCACTACTCGATGGATGATGAATATCCATCAGGATAGAAGAAATGAATGAGTTTGGGTGGAGACTATTGTAGACTCTGTGCAGATTGATGAAAATTTAGGCACAGATGTCTCAACAGACTCAGAAAGAAATGGCAAGTGAGCCAACAAATCATCTAAAAGATGATGCTCACTTGCTTGGATTTTTTGCTTCTCCATAAGAGTTAAAGATGGTGAATTTGGAAGTGATGTATTGATCATGTCAACATCCAGTGAGTGTGTGGGTGAATTTGGTGTTTCAGGTGCTTCAATTGTTAAAGATTTTGGCTGTGACTCCACATTTATTGGAGTCACATCAATCTGACTTTGAGAAGGTGCAGTGACTGGGTCTTTAGTACCAGTTTTCACTGTGTGCGTTCCCTGTGCATCCTCAAGGGTTTTCGATCTTTTCTTTATAGCATAAGTCTGTGGTGAACTAGTGTCCCTACCCCTCTTGGCCTGTGGTCTTGGTTAAGAGCTTGTTTCAATAGTAACATCCTTTTGGAAGGATGAAACTAGAAATGAGCTAATTTCCTTATTAACAACCACAGTTTGTTGGGAAACTGTGGCATGCCTAGGCTTGGGTACACTCAACTCACCAGACTTATCCTTAGGGTTTCTTTGATTTTCACCCTGTCCCTCACCTTGCTCACTCACCTTCACACTCCCCTCTTTGTGTTTAGTGGCTTTTACAACTGATTTCTTTTGAAAGAAACCAAAGGGGGCTTTTTTAGATTTGGGTTTAGAAATTGTTGTTTTGGTAGCTTGGGTAGGCATTTGTTGGGTCATTGACACAGCTGTCATAGCTACACAAGAAGGCAAAGAAATATGTGGGGTTGGAAGAGTGGAGACAGTAGTACTTACCTCACTTACCTGACGACCGTCCATGTAAAAACCCAAACTTTTGACATCGATAAAAGACCTTTATGAATTGTAACCTTGCGGTCTAATAAAATTTTTTGCGACCACACCATATACGAGTTTTTAATTTAAGATTCCGAGTTGATATTGTGATTATACGTACCAAATAAGTGTATGTAAACGCTATTAGTTTTCGAAGAAAACAAACTTTGAAAAACGACCATATTTACGAATCATCGAGGATTACGGGAATCACAATATAATTACGAATTTAAAACCCTACAGATTTATATTCAAGCATGATAATTCAAAACACAAGGAATAAATACGAATGGATTTACGTCGCGAATTATTTACGAGAAGGTATTACGAAAACGTTTAAGCGACCGAACGAACGCGTAAACGATTAAATAAACGTAACGCGCTAACTAACCATGATAGAAAAGTAACCATGGTTACTTTATCAAATAGTAAGCTAAGCATAGGATGATCAACCAAGGGCTAGCAAATAGTGAGCTAAAGAGCTAAACCAAGTGGCTTAGCTTGTAATCTACCAATGCTAGCTAGTTTTGTCTCCAAGATTGGCAACCAAGATCAAATCCTAGGATATATACTAAGGAATAAAAAAATCAACTAAAGATATCACCACATTATTTCAAGAAGCTCCCAAGAAGCAACAAAATTTTCTCTCCCCATTTCTTCTTCTCTTCCATTCGTCCCTTTTCAAGAAACCAAGAAATCAAATTCAAACCTTCAAGCTCTAGCCATGGATAAATCCTCACATTAATTCTCAAGCTTCCTACCAACCAAACTAAGGTAAGATAAATCTTTGAGCTCTTTTAATCAAGGTTTGATGGGTGAAATAAAATCAAGAAAGTTGATAATGAATAGTATGAATTGTAACTCTTCTTTGGTTTCTTGATTTTAATGATTGTTTTAGGTTCCAAAAACTATACTAAGCACTACCAAGACTTCACCATCATCAAGAAAAATCTCAATCTCTCAAGAAAGGTATAAATCTTTGACCCAACCTTATTTAAGATTTAAGTTCAAGATCCTTTTAGTATATAGTTGTAAACCTAGTTTTGGTGGGAGTATTGTTGTAATCTTCATGTTTATCTAAGTAGATTTAAGGTTGTTTTTTTTGCCTCAAGAACATGATGTTCTTGATAGGAGTTAGTGTGGTGATGATGATATGTTGATTGTTGGTGGTAGTATAAAGATTTAAGGCATAAACGAAACTCCGATCGTAACTGTAATCTCGCTAAAATGAACAAAATATAACTTTAAGTTCTGCAGAAAGTCCCGAAGATGTAAACTTTAGTTTCTTAAAAACTAACCCTTGATTATGATATAAAATTTTATAAGTATCGTTTAGGCTCTTGAATCGCTTGATTCCGATTTACGGATCAAAAGTTATGGCCGTTTTACTAAAAGTGATTTATGCGACAAAAACTGCTACGAATTACGAACTTTGAAAATAAAAAGGATCGACTTAAAAATATTCATAAATCATGAAACCTTTACAGAGAGTATTAAATTAAGTTTCCTAACGTTCATAAAAATTTGAAGTGAAAATAATAATATTTCAATTTTATAAAAATGTCGGAGCCGAGGTCGCGCGGAGTATGAATGTCAAAAACAACCCCTGTTAGGAAACTGCCACTTCAGGATTTTCACCCCTGTTACCAGAAAACTATTTTCAAATAATGTGTTTTAAATTTTGACTAGATCGCGCACACGAAAATGGTGCGTCAATTGAGTTAACGGTTTGAGAGATATCAACATATAAGTGAAAGCGGTTTGAATAGTAAAACTCTGTAGTTGACCGAACTTTTGAAATGTTTTTCACCTAATTAAATTCATTTTATCAAAATGAAAATTTTAGGATAAATATTAAAAGAAATCAAGAAGCTCCTCGAGGTGGTTTCGTATTAAAATACTAATTTTACGATTTATTAAAAATGATAGAATGTGAGTCGCGTAATAGTAACATTCCGTAAAGTCAACTCTAGAAGACTACTTTGACCGTCCGTTTCGACCAAGGATTGATACTTATTTCGATTCGGTCGAATATTGAAATTTATGAAGTATTGAACTTATTAGAATATAAGTTGGTGATGAGAGTAGGAATACTGATTAATATTATGATATTTGTTGAATAGAAAACCCAGAACGAGAGGAAGTCGGAAAACGTATCTTGGATTCCAGGCAAGTTTTCAAACCCTACCTTTTTAGAACTGTTGTGTTGTGATTGCTTTTAAATACTGCAATATATACATGATAAATGTTTTACGGAGATTTATAAATTGTTATATATTGAATCATAAGATATGATGATTTTGGTATAATAAAAGTACCGGATTTGAAACGATATATTTAGACCGAGGATTGGTCGGTGTAAGTTTATAAAAACTCTGGAAGTATTCCGGAGTTGTTATATTTGGGAAATGTTAATGCTAGAGAATAGCGTAACATGTATATTATAAGACCGAGAGTCGGTCGGGATTTTAAAATAAAAACCCAGGAATCATTCCGGTGATATTACAGAACGATTAAAAGTCCATAGTAGTTACGTATTAAGGGACCCAACGTCCACTTACGAAATATTAAAACACCTCGAACTTTTATTAAAACGGTTTCTAAATATCGTATTCCCTCAACTATATTTTATCGTTCGAGTAATAAATATCATATACCTACTCATTTATTATGGGAGAAGCATATCCCAACGATTATCTATTTCAAAACCGATTAAACTTTAAGGTTATTAAATTACGTAAACATAAATTAGTTGAGGAATATTATTTTAAATATTCTTTTAAAAGTAAACTCCTTCAAGGTTTAATTATTTATCGATTATCATTTAATTAATTATTATTTATTAAAGGGTTTATTTATGATTTAAAAATCATAGAACTTGATTTAAAACACTTTCTGATTTTCAGAAAATCATTCGAATAATTTCAGATCGTCGAAGAATAGTATCTCGACTTATTTAAATATTTGAATATAGTTTCAAAAGAAACTCCCCCCTTATTTAATTATTAGTTGACAACGGTCAACTCACATCCTTAGTACTTCCTCCGAAAAATTCGAAAGTACGTATACATATACATATATACACTAATAAATCAAGTTATTTCTATCAACAAGCACAACGCTTGGGGGAACTTCGATGTGCTTCGAGTTCTCGAGATATGATAGGATTTCCTAAAGGAGAAAGGAGGGGTAGGATACAAGTACTTCGTGTATTGGATAGACTACCGGTACCGTAGTGGATGGTACAATATGTTCCTAAGGACCTGCGAAGTGTGTGTATACCCAAAATGAGGACACATAGCCCGTATGCGGCAAGGGTGATAACCGGGATACGAAGGTGTCATCCTCCTACTAGTAGAAAAGGTTACTTTTATCGTAGTACGACTGATCATCGTATGTGGTGGCTCCAATAAATGTCCTATATTCTTCCAATTGGAATTGAGATGCAATACCATAACCCAAGCCTAGGTGCTGGGTTTACCATTAAGGTAATTGCAGACTAATAAGGCAATCAAAGAATTGTTTTGATAAGAGGCGTGTATCACCAAGAAAACTACTTTGAATAAATACATATTCTTGTACGGAGTTATATAATTTCCTTTAACAGTCTTTTCATACTGTTGATTATTATGGCTGAGCATTATTGCTCACTCTTGCTTTCTTTTAAATGTCACAACACAACAGATTACCAGTATGACAACATGGGACTTAGTCACTTGAAATTGTGGGGAGAATCCCTTACAGCATTGTCTCAGGTGGACCAGAGTATCCAGATAGGTATAAGATGTTAGTAGTAATTATTGTAACTTCATGTAGAGGTTATGAATAATTGTTTAAAATCCTGTAAAGTACATTTGAGTGTAGTAAAAGAAGATTACATTTTGTACATCATTTCTAAGGCTATAACTTGTGTGTGTGTGTGCATGAGATTGGGGTCTGTTGGATTATTGAATCTATAAAGGTTACACATGAGTGAAGGATGGTGTGACGACCCAGATTCCTGACCCCGGATTTGGGGGCGTTACAGAAATGGTATCAGAGCATTAAGTTATAGTACTTAGAGACGAGAGTGTTAGAATTTTGTCTAGATATGAAATTTCGTATGAGCTCATATAGAGTTCATCATTGGACTACCAGATGTAGCCTCAATGTGTAGGTTAGATTAAATGTATGTTTGAGGTATTAAAGTGTGACTAATAGAACCATTAGAGATTATCAGAATGATGAGAAGAAAAATTATAATCATATATGATTTGTCAAGGATGTGGATGTAGAACTCGGAGCTGAGTCTCCGGGGCATTTGGGGTAAAGACGATATTACCAACACCATATGTAAATTTTGATAATACGAGCCTTGTTACTCGTAGTTCTTTATAGGTTGCCCATGAAGGGGCATCACATGTGAGAACCATAAAGTCTAATTATTAATATACAGTTGAGGTTATTGACCCAAACTAGTTAAAGGTGTCATTTTACCAAGGAGGATGTGAATATTGTATTAATCACGAATTGACCAGAGATAGTGTCTAATATACCCTTAATGATATTTTCTATTAAGGAAGATTTGAATGTAATATAAGAATGTTAATGTAAGATGACTACACTACATGATATTATTAGTACGCTTAACATGTAAGGATATGATGGTTTAGATTAAAAATTAAGAGCATCAAGAATCGATGGCATGTCTATAATTAAATGGCGTAAGATTCTAACGAGCGATGGTTCGATCTTAGAACCTTTTGAAAATGGATAGACCAGTGAGTTTAGAGCGGAATTTTTCGGTAGATATGATGTCAGAGGATACGTATATATATTCGTAGACCTCTAATATATTCGGTAACGTATGTTCAATTACACACACATGCCACTGAACTTATGGACTGCATTGAGATCCCTAAGAGATCTCTTTGATATGTTCCCAGGGGGAACTAACCACTTATAGTTAGTAATGGATGCATATAGTAGGCAACTATCGGCTTAACAGATGTTTTTGGAATATTTCTGAGTAAGGTCTTCGAGGTAAAATACCGGAATGACAGATATACGCGCGAAAGTCAAGTTAATAAGCGATTTTAAAATGATGTTGAAAGAGAAACTATTTGAAACATGGAACTACGAAGAAGAAGAGGTGGGATCATCCTCATATGGATAATGACGAGAGTTAGGATAATCAGTGAAATATTTTGGCACCTACTTGATAAGTGGCATTTTATACCACTTAGAACGTCTTATAATGGCTTGAATTGATGTCTTGAAATCAATTATTTTGTGTATTTGATGCGTTTTTCTAGTGTTTGTGCATTTCAGGGCATAACTTGCGTTTGTGGGGAGATTTCATTAGGAAGAAGCCTAGGGGAGTGCTTGGCATTGCAAGTGGGAAGTTAGGAGCAGAACGCAGCAGAAAACGGGAGCAGAATAAAGTTTTTTCCAGTAAGGTGTTGGGTGCCCGCTCAGCCTGGCTGGGCGGCCGCTCAGGAAGCTGGGCGCCCGCTCAGGATTGCTGGGCGGCCGCTCAGGGGCGTAAATTAAAATACTGATTTTTAGAACCCTGATTCTGTTGGACTTCTGACTTCTGAGATATGTGGGTCTTATGGGGCTTCTATATAAGTAGTTTTCAGAGACGTTTCTCATATGAATCGTGGTATCAATCTAGGAGTAAGGAGAGAAGGAAGAAGACCGTTTAAGCACATCGCAACGAAGAAGAGGAAGCATACATTTTCTTGTGATTCTTTTATTCGTTGTATCAGTGGATACTAGTTTTCTTTACTTTGAACCTTATTACTCTTGTGATGTACTCTGGTTTTAATAAGTATTTTTATTAGTTTACCTTGTGTGTTATTATCATGTTTTCATATGAACCCATGGTGACGATGAATTCTATCATGGGCTAATCGTGATCATGGGGTCGTAACGGATTTACTATGGAATTCTTTAGTTAGTTGTTTAATACCTTAGTATGTGATGATTGTATGATATCTAGTATAGGTTGCGCTTATTCGTCTTATGTGCGTCGCGAACATATAAGATAGGGTGTTAATCTCTTGTGAAGCGACGGTGGATCTTGAGGTTTAGAACTTGCCATGCTAGCATAGGTTCATGTATGTGTGTGCATGATTAGTGGGTAACTCTAACCGTTTTACTTCCCCTATGTAATCATAAGGAATAACTTGTGCTTAAATCGTTATGTTGTCAAATTCTGTAGACATATAGGGTCTCAACATAATTGATGCCTATTCAACTTCTATCTTAATTGTGGATGTTTGGTAGAATGGTATTAGTACAACGAAAGTTGGCTTTTATCAGTTTCGTGTTGTTTGATTAATATCATTACCGTTACATGCTAAGGGTAATAACAATAACTATTGAAGGAAGTAGTAATGAAGTTATGATCTCATGTATGTTTAATATTGTTAATTCAAGTGTCAATTAAGTGTTTAATTCTCGTAGTTAATTATAGTTAATAATTAGTTAATCAAATCTACGTGTTATTGTCTTGACATTGAGAAGTAATCATACATTGGTGAGTAAGTGTTAATTGAACATAATTAGTCTGAGTCTCAGTGGGAACGAACTAGAAATTATTCTATATTACTTGTGAACGTGTATACATGTGTGAATTATTAGCGCGTGTTTTGTGCCTAACAAGTTTTTGGCGCCACTGCCGGGGACTCGGCATATTTGTTTAGTTTATGTACTTACCATCAGTGGTCATTAGGACTCATTGATTAAGACGTATTACTTATTGTTTCCGGTTGTATTTCAGGTACTTTAGTGAGCGTTTATGCAAACACGTTCTCGTACTCACAAGAGGAATTTAGATACGGCTGAGGAGACAGACTCAGTTCTTGATATTTCAGAGAAGATAGATTTTGAAGATTCAGATAAAGAGAGTGAGCAGAAAGAACAAATAATCATGGGTGATCGTATAGTTCTGGCAGATCCAGCTCTTATGGACTTTTCTCGGCCTAAAATTGATGACATTCAGTCAAGCATCCTTCATCCGGCTATTCAGGCTAACACTTTTGAAATCAAGTCGGGCACTATTCAGATGGTGCAGAATTCTGTTTCTTTTGGAGGTGCTGCGATTGAAGACCCCAGCATGCACATCAGGAATTTTGTCGAGATCTGTAGTACTTTCAAATATAATGGCGTGACTGATGAGGGTATCAAGCTGAGGCTTTTCCCATTCTCTCTGAGGGATAAAGCTAAGGATTGGTTACATTCTGAACCAGCTGGGTCCATCACTACTTGGCAAGATCTTGCACAAAAGTTTCTAGTGAAGTTCTATCCAATGGCAAAGACTGCATCTATGAGGAGTGCTCTTACTCAGTTTGCGCAGCAACCAACAGAATCAATGTGCGAAGCTTGGGAGCGCTACAAGGAAATGTTGAGAAAGTGTCCACATCATGGTATGCCTGACTAGATGGTGATCACTAGTTTCTATAATGGTTTAGGGACCCAATCTCGGTCCATGCTCGATGCAGCAGCTGGAGGCGCTTTGTGGGCCAAAAGCTATACTGAGGCTTATAATCTTATTGAAACTATGGCTGCAAATGAGCATCAAAACCCAACTCAAAGGATGATGCCTGGGAAGGTAGCATGTATTCTGGAAGTTGATGCAGCTACAGCTATTGCAACAGAGCTCCAAGCGCTGTCTTTGAAGGTCAATTCTTTAACCACCTATGGAGTCAATCAGATAGCTATGGTCTGTGAGCTTTGTGCAGGTTCTCATGATACGGATCAGTATTTTCTTATCAATGAATCTGTTCAGTATGTGAATAATTATCAGCGACCGCAGCAGCCTGTGCCAGCTACTTATCATCCTAACAACAGAAATCATCCCAATTTCAGCTGGAGCAATAATCAGAATGCTGTTCAGCAACCATATCAGCAAGGCATGAGTAAACAGTTTAATCCACTTGGATTCTAGCAACCACAACATTATGCTCAAAGGCAATTATATCCTCAACATGGAGGTGTTGCTCCACCTTTTAGGGCTGATTTCGAGGAACTCAAGCTGTTGTGCAAAAGTCAGGCTGTTTCTATCAAGACCTTGGAAAATCAAATCGGTCAAATAGCCAATGCAGTGCTCAACCGTCAACCTGGCACACTTCCCAGCGATACTGAAGTGCCAGGTAGGAACGAAGCTAAAGAGCAAGTCAAGGCTATTACCTTAAGGTCTGGAAAAGTTGTTGATGCTGAAAAAGCGAAAGATGGAGAAGCTGAAGTTGTTGATGAAGAAGAGAAGCAAAAGGAGAAAGCGGCAGAACCAAGGACGACTACTGTTGAACACACTCTGCCTGAGGGTAATACAGGGGAGTTCAGCTCTATCCTCCACCACCTTTCCCTAAGAGATTGAAACAATAAAAGCTGGATAAGCAGTCCGGTAAGTTTCTGGAGGTGTTCAAGAAACTTCACATCAACATACCTTTTGCTGAGGCTCTGGAGCAAATGCCTAGTTATGCAAAATTCATGAAGAGTATTCTTTCAAGGAAGGTGAAGTTGGATGACTGGATGACCTTGAGACCATTGCCCTAACGGAAGAGTGTAGTGCTGTGCTGCAACAAAAATTACCTCCAAAGCTTAAAGATCCAAGTAGCTTCACCATTCCTTGCACCATTGGCAAGTTGTCTTTCGACAAATGCCTGTGCGATTTGGGAGCAAGCTTCAATCTGATGCCACTGTCTATCTTCAAAAAGTAGAATTTTCCTGATCCAAAGCCCACATACATGTCTTTACAATTGGCTGATCATTCTATTACATACCCATGAGGCATAGTGGAAGACGTGTTAGTAAAGGTGGATAAGCTCTTCTTCCCTGCAGACTTTGTCATTTTGGATTTCGAGGAAGATAAGAAGATTCTCATAATCTTGGGAAGGCCTTTCTTGGCTACAGGCCGTACCTTGATAGATGTGCAGAAAGGTGAACTTACTATGAGGGTGCAGGATCAGGATGTGACATTCAATGTATTCAAAGGAAATTCCCTACAAAAGACGAGGAGTGCTTAAAGGTGGATTTGATTGATTCTGCGGTCACTTCAGAACTTGATCATATGCTAATGTCTGATGCCTTAGAAAAGGCCTTAGTGGGGGAGTTTGACAGTGACGATGAGGATGGCAATGAGCAACTACAATATCTAAATATTTCTCCTTGGAGGCGAAACCTAGACATGCCATTTGAATCTCTTGGTACTTCTGATCTCAAGAATGCTGAAGGAAAGCTCAAACCATCTATTGAGGAAGCACCTACTTTGGAGCTTAAACCATTGCCTGAACACTTGAGGTATGCCTTTTTAGGTGATGCATATACTTTACCTGTTATTATTGTATCTGACCTTTCAGGTAGTGAGGAGGACAAGCTCTTGAGGATCTTGAGAGAATTCAAATCGGCTATCAGATGGACTATAGCAGATATCAAAGGGATCATCCCTTCGTACTGCATGCATAAAATTCTGCTAGGGGAAGGTAGTAAGCCGACTATTGAGCAACAACGATGACTTAATCCTATCATAAAAGAAGTGGTGAAGAAAGAAATTCTGAAGTGGCTGGATGCAGGAATCATATCTCCTATTTCTGACAGTTCTTGGGTGAGCCCCGTGCAATATGTACCTAAGAAAGGAGGTATTACTGTGGTAGCAAATGAGAAGAACGAGCTCATCCCCACTCGAACAGTCACAGGATGGAGGGTATGCATGGATTACAGAAAGTTGAACAAAGCCACGAGAAAGGACCACTTCCCTCTTTCATTTATTGATCAGATGCTTGACAGGTTGGCTGGTCATGAGTATTATTGTCTTCTGGATGGCTATTCAGGGTATAATCAGATTTACATTGCATTAGAAGATCAAGAAAAGACTATCTTCACTTGTCCATTCGGCACATTTGCTTTTCGCAGAGTATCGTTTGGCTTATGTGGTGCACCGACCACTTTTCAGAGATGTATGATGGCTATATTCTCTGATATGATTGGAAACAATGTCGAAGTGTTCATGGACGACTTCTCCATCTTTGGACATTCGTATGATGAATGTTTGAATAATCTTCGTTCGGTGCTCAAAAGGTGTGTGGAAACTAATTTGGTGCTCAATTGGGAAAAATGTCACTTTATGGTGCATGAAGGCATTATTCTTGGGCATAAGGTCTCTAGAAGGGGTCTTGAGGTGGACAAAGCCAAGGTGGAAATCATTGAAAATTTTCCACCACCTATTTCTGTGAAAGGAATCCATAGTTTTCTTGGTCATGCGGGTTTTTATAGGCGTTTCATCAAGGACTTCTCGAAGATATCTAAGCCATTGTGCAACTTTCTCGAGAAAGATGTGCCTTTCAAAATTGATGATGAATGTTTGGCAGCATTCGAGACTCTAAAGAAGAGTTTGGTAACTGCACCAGTTATTACGGCACCTGATTGGACAGAGCCTTTTGAGATGATGTGTGATGCGAGTGATTATGCGGTGGGAGCAGTTCTTGGGCAGCGCAAGAATAATCTTTTTCATGTGGTCTACTATGCTAGTAAGACTCTAAACGGAGCTCAAATGAACTACACCACTACTAAGAAGGAGCTCTTGGCTATAGTCTTTGGTTTCGAAAAATTTCGATCTTATCTGCTTGGGACAAAGGTGACAGTATTCATTGATCATGTTGTCATTTGCTATTTGGTCTCAAAGAAGGATTCGAAGCCTAGACTTATTCATTGGGTGCTCTTGCTACAGGAATTTGAGTTAGAGATCAAGGATCAAAAAGGTACTGAGAATCAAGTAGCTGACCATCTCTCTAGATTGGAGAATCCCGATATCACTTCACATGATAAGACATTGATCAACGAATCTTTTCCGGATGAGCAGTTGTTCGCAGTTCAGGAGGAAGAGCCATGGTTCGCAGATATTGTGAACTATCTTGTCAGCAATATAATGCCTCCAAATATGAATGCAGCTCAAATGAAGAAGTTTCTGTATGAGGTGAAGTGGTACATATGGGATGAACCATATTTGTTTAGACAAGGAGCTGACCATATCATCAGGAGATGTATCCCATTCTGTGAGACGGAGGGGATATTATGAGACTGTCATTCCACAGTTTATGGTGGACATTATGGTGCTGAAAAGACAGTAGCTCGTATTCTGCAAGCAAGTTTTTTCTGGCCTACTTTGTTTAAGGATGCACATCAGTTCGTTTTAAGGTGTGATCGTTGCCAAAGAGTGGGGAATCTTACGAGGAAGGATGAGATGCCGTTAAATGTGATGCTTGAAGTCAAGGTCTTCGATGTTTGGGGAATCGATTTCATGGGACCATTTGTCTCAGCTTGCAATAATCAGTACATCTTGCTGGCAGTCGATTATGTCTCAAAATGGGTAGAAGTCAAGGCTCTACCGAGGTTAGTGTTGAGTTTTCTCCATAAGCAGATATTCACAAGGTTTGGAACGCTACGAGTAATCATAAGTGATGAAGGGTCGCACTTCTGCAATCGTAAGTTCACTTCTATGATGCAGCGCTACAATGTGAATCATCATGTTGCTACTGCCTATCATCCGCAAACGAATGGTCAAGCTCAACTGTCTAATAGAGAGATCAAGCGTATTCTAGAGAAAGTTGTTTATCCGTCAAGGAATGATTGGTCTTTAAAGCTCGATGAAGCTGTTTGGGCTTATAGAACAGCATACAAGACTCAACTTGGGATGTCCCCATTTTAACTTGTTTATGGTAAGGGATGTCATTTACCTGCGGAGCTTGAGTATAAGGCTTATTGGGCGTTGAAGAAGTTGAACCTTGATTTAGATGCAGCTGGGAAGAAGCGAATGCTTTAGTTAAATGAACTTGATGAATTTCGACTTCAAGCGTACGAGAACAATAAAATGTACAAAGAAAAAGTGAAAAGGTGGCACGACAGGAAGCTATCTCCTAAGTCATTCGTGTCGGGGCAACAAGTTCTTTTATTCAACTCTCATCTCCGAATTTTTCCTGGAAAGTTGAAATCATGGTGGTCTGGACCTTTTATTGTCAAAACTATGTTTCCACATGGAGCGGTGGAGATTTTTGAGAATGATCTGGGCCAAGCATTCAAGGTTAATGGTCAGCGTTTGAAGCATTACTATGGGGACCTGGCAAACCGGGAAGTGGTTAGTGCCGTTTTATTGTCAACTTGATCGAAGTACTCTACGTCAAGCTAATGACGTAAAAGAAGCACTTCTTGGAAGGCAACCCTAGATTTGTTACTATAGGAACCCTTAGAAGTTAGTAACCTATCCAAAACCACAAAAAAATCAGAAAAATTTGGGCAAGAATTTTTTTGACCAGGGACCCTCTTGGCGCCCGCTCAGCTTTGCTGGGCACCCGCTCAGCTTTGCTGGGCACCCGCTCAGCTTTGCTGGGCGGCCGCTCAGGATGCTGGGTGCCCGCTCAGCTCAGCTGGGTGGCCGCTTAGGACCCGTCTGCCAGATTCTTTTTGCCTTATAAAAAAAATTCCAAAAAAATAAAAAAAAAACAAAAACAAATAAAAACCCACAAGCCACGATTTCTTTTCCCACAACCCACGTTTTATCTCCCATAAACCCCAATCCTACTCAATTTTTAACCCTAATTCCTACCCTATATATACACACAACTCCTCTATATACACTCCCATATACTTTCAACTTTAAAACTCTCTCCTACACTCAAAACACAACTCTTAAACACTTTTTCTCAGTTTCAATGGCACCTAAGAGATCCAGAACTATTGATAGCAGCATCACTGTTCCTACTACTGATTCTTCGAGGGGAACTGCTGCGACACCTCGTTTGTTTGATAGGGCTGCTGAGGAGGAGTATACTAGGCTTCGGGCTAAGCCGATTTTGAAGGAGAGGGGATTCTTACCATCGGGGAGGGATGGTGAGTTGTTGTCGATGATTGCTGAAAAGGGGTGGATTTCTTTTTGTGAGTCACCGGAGGCGTGTCCGTTGAGCGTGGTTCGTGAGATTTATGCGAACGCAAAGGATGAAAAGAATGGGTTTACTGTTGTTCGTGGGCTTACTGTGGATTATCATCCTGAGGCGATTCGCCGTGTGATTGGACAGCGACAGCGGAAGCCCACGGAGGAGAATTGGAATGAGAAGACCCCCGAGGACTTTGATTTGGATTTGATTTGTGCTACTCTTTGTCAGCCGGACACGGTGTGGAAGTTCAAGACTGGTTCTAACGAGTATCATTATTTTCCAGCGACTGCGATGAATAGGTATGCCCGTGCATGGAATGCCTTTATTTGTGCTAATATTTTGCCTACATCACATGCACATGAGGTTACAGTTTAGCGAGCAAGGTTGTTATGGGGGATCTTGAATGAGGAGTATTATATGGACCTTGGTGAGTTCATCTACCAAGGGATTTTGAAGTTTTTGAGGGGAGCGAAGCACATGAACATCCCTTATGCATCTACTGTCACGAAGCTATGCCGAGCAGTGGGAGATCATTGGCGTTCTCACGAGCAGTTGCAGATGTCGGCCGCTCCTATTGATTCAGCGACTATGAATGTGATGCAGGAGTGGACGGGTGGAGAGCCCGAGGAGCATGGGTTGTGTTATCGTCTTCCAGGAAGACGTCCAGCAGCTGGTGCTACCATGGCTAGGCCTAGTCAGGTTCGTGATGAGGCAGGCTCTTCTAGAGCTCAGGAGAGTGCTAGGATGGCTAATGCCCAGTATAGGAGGCTGTTGAGGAGGATGGATGCAATGTATGAGTCGTAGAGTAGGTTCGCTCAGGAGCTCACCCTTACACCTGGGACTGCTTTCAGAGGCCTTGGAGCCGACATCCAGTGTCCTGTTTTTGGTGAGGACTCTGCTTATCCACCTTCTGATACTCCACCCTCTGAGGGTGATGATAATGATTTCTCCGAGTAGGTATACCCTGTGTTCCTTTCTACTACCTTCACTGGGGACAATGAATATTTTAAGTTTGTGGGTGGTAGTTAAGGAATATTTTTGTGTGTGTGTGTCATGTAGTTGTATATTCATGATAGTTTAGTTCATATAATTGCATATTTTTTCCATATAGTTTTTTTTATTTTATAGCTTTATTTATCATGTCATTTCGCTCATGCATATACCATGATCCCTTTTGCATTGCTTTACCGATTGATATGTGATATTGATGCAAGTGTAGTGATAGCATTCGAGTGATGTTGAGTCTTATAGGTTGACATGCATGCTAGAAACACTTGTAATTTCACTAAGTCTTAGAGTATGCTTAAGGACTAGATTGTTGTCATGGTTTGATGGTTTTTGAGGTTAATCTATTGATTATGCCTAGAATTTATGATAGGTTCTTAATGATAAAAGGCATGAAAAGAAAAAATTAGAGTAAAAATTGGAAGTCATTGCTAATTGTGGCTAGGCTTCAAATGGCTAGTAGCCGGCTCGTATTTTTATGCGAGTAGTCTAGGGTTGAGCAAGATGGAGCGAAACGCACTTGCTCAGAAATTTGAAAAAAAAAAGAAAAACAATAGAAAAATGGAAAAAAAAGAACTAATAAAGAGTTAATGCATAATTGATCACGAGTGGGCTCTTTGGTATTCGAGTTATTAAGTTCTTAGGGGACTTTGTGCCTAGTGACCTAAGGCTTTTATAGTCTGGGATCCACTAACCTAACGCTCGCTAAATGGATGCCATTGCATAAGTCTTTTATGAACATCACTCATTGCACGGTCAAATAAGCATTTGTTGTTGTGTTGAATAAAAAGCATGATTCCGTAATAAGCTCCAGTGATCTTGAAGTGTTATGAGTCATTTTGTGCCTAGAATTTATTCTTCGTATAATCATGTGATTGCCTTGAGGATAGTCAAGTTATGATAATTGATCTAGTTTCAAAGCATATATGTTAAGCATCCGCACACATCATGTTTCTAGTTGTATGTTAGTGTGCATGATTTGATTGATCTTTATCTGCCTAACTGCATTTGTTGAGATGTTATGAGTTGGTTGGTTTAGTCATTATAAGGGGGATCGCTGCATTTCATATAGATTGCATTCTTGCATGTTTTTGTTTTGTTTTTGAGTCTGTGATACTTGAGGACAAACATCGATTTAAGTTTGGGGGTGGGATAAGAGGCATTTTATACCACTTAGAACATCTTATAATGGCTTGAATTGATGTCTTGAAATCAATTATTTTGTGTATTTGATGCGTTTTTCTAGTGTTTGTGCATTTCAGGGTATAACTTATGTTTATGGGGAGATTTCATTAGGAATAAGCCTAGGGGAGTGCTTGGCATTGCAAGTGGGAAGTTAGGAGCAGAACACAGCAGAAAACGGGAGCAGAATAAAGTTTTTTCCAGTAAGGTGTTGGGCGCCCACTCAGCCTGGCTGGCGGCCGCTCAGGAAGCTGGGTGCCCGCTCAGGATTGCTGGGCGGCCGCTCAGGGGCGTAAATTAAAATACTGATTTTTAGACTCCTGATTCTGTTGGACTTCTGACTTCTGAGATAGCTGGGTCTTGTGGGGCTTCTATATAAGTAGTTTTCAGAGACGTTTCACATATAAATCGTGGTATCAATCTAGGAGCAAGGAGAGAAGGAAGAAGACCGTTTTAGCACATCGCAATGAAGAAGAGGAAGCATACATTTTCTTGTGATTCTTTTATTCGTTGTATCATTGGATGCTAGTTTTCTTTACTTTGAACCTTATTACTCTTGTGACATACTCTGGTTTTAATAAGTATTTTTATTAGTTTATCTTGTGTGTTATTATCATGTTTTCATATGAACCCATGGTGACGATGAGTTCTATCATGGGCTAATCGTGATCATGGGTCGTAACGGATTTACTATGGAATTCTTTAGTTAGTTGTTTGATACCTTAGTATATGATGATTGTATGATATCTAGTATAGGTTGCGCTTATTCGTCTTATGTGTGTCGCGAACATATAAGATAGGGTGTTAATCTCTTATGAAGCGACGGTGGATCTTGAGGTTTAGAACTTGCCATGCTAGCATAGGTTCATGTATGTGTATGCATGATTAGTGGGTAACTCTAACCGTTTTACTTGCTCTATGTAATCATAAGGAATAACTTGTGCTTAAATCGTTATGTTGTCAAATTCTGTAGACATATAGGGTCTCAACATAATTGATGCCTATTCAACTTCTATCTTAATTGTGGATGTTTGGTAGAATGGTATTAGTACAACGAAAGTTGGCTTTTATCAGTTTCGTGTTGTTCGATTAATATCATCATTGTTACATGCTAAGGGTAATAACAATAACTATTTAAGGAAGTAGTAATGAAGTTATGATCTCATGTATGTTTAATATTGTTAATTCAAGTGTTAATTAAGTGTTTAATTCTCGTAGTTAATTATAGTTAATAATTAGTTAATCAAATCTATGTGTTATTGTGGTGACATTGAGAAGTAATCATATATTGGTCAGTAAGTGTTAATTGAACATAATTAGTCTGAGTCTCTGTGGGAACGAACTAGAAATTATTCTATATTACTTGCGAACGCGTATACTTGCGTGAATTATTAGCACGTGTTTTGTGCCTAACACTATTCACTGTCACATTACTCCCTCCAAATTGTTGATCATTCGTATTGCCTTGATAAGTTATATCAGGCAATCCTTTTCTTTCCCTACTTTAAACTTCTAATGTGACCATCTTGAATAGTCTTTCTCCGCATCAGGACTTGTTCAATTCTTTTAGTTAATCCATGAACTTTCATTCATAGATTATGATCTTCTTGTTCAACTCAGAGATATTTATACTTCATTTCAATTATCCAAGAGATTTTTTTATATATAAATTTTCCCTCAATTCATCAATGAATATTCATAATGAGTATCTTCATTTGATTCTTCTTTCATACTTACTCTTCTCAATCGAGATTGTAAATATTTAACAAATTGTTAAAAACATGGATGATCTAATATCCATAGATTCCTCGGGAATCCTTTTCTTCTAATCGGGATGAAATTGTATATTAAAATTTGAAATCATAGTAAGGGAATCAATTTGATATTGGTATTCGGAATTCAATTCTATTTGAGAATCTGATAAAGTATATGAACGAGGACACCTCTAAAGTGTACCCTTTTATTGGCAAGACAAATATTTGATAAGAGGTTATCGATTGTTCCGGTGCCAAGACCACTCGATTCAAAGTTTTAATTATCTTTCTTGGCCCAAATTGGAAAACTCCTTATTTTGAAATCGTCATCCAGGTAGCCACGAATTCTTTAGTGGTTACTATATTGACATTTTCTCTTTCGAACAAACTGAAATATGCTTAGTTGTATATGTTCTCAAGAACGACTAGTTAATGTCCTAACTAGTTGAAATTTTAATTAATACGATGAAAGTCTAGCTAATTATTCTAGCTAGTTGCTATGGGCCAAACCAATTGTGCTGGTCATTTTCTTAGCCGGTTGATAATATTGTTTAATATGGAATAGTTATTATTTTTCTAGTTCCACTTCCAATCAATTTTTTTTATTTTACATAATGCATTATATATGTAAGAGTAATTGTTGATGAAATTTTCAAAGAATAATTTAATTGAGACCTAACTAGGTCGCCCACTCAAACGAGAATTCATATTCAGTTTTATGAAATATTTCGTTCATGAAATTTCTATTCTTTCGTTTATATAACGATTATCCATTTAAAATCATAAAGTGATTGAAGAACAACATACTTTCTTATTTGTTAATCACTGAATAAAATTCCTTCTTTCAAAATAGCATCATTTTGAAACCTCAATGGTTAACCTTTGGTTGAGAATGTTATTTCAAACTTCCTTCATTTTTCGAAAAAAAAAGTTTTCTTTCAATGGGAAAATCTTATAAGTATCATTCGTATGATGTTACTATTCAGCAATCATTGCTTTCAATGGATATTCTCTATAATATCACAATATAAAATTCTAAGGACATGGAAGGATAATCCTTGTTTTATTCTTCCTTCCAAGTTATAAATCTTCTGAGTGTTGCGACTCTTTTATTCAGAGCTCATTATTTGTTCAGATGTTAGATTTTGAAATCTTGTTAAGATTGTCTAAATTTCATCAATATCGTGAAAATTATTTTTCCCAAGGCTAATTATCTTCCCAACAAAGAGAGGTATAGTTGAGAACCAATTGTTGTAGTATGAGACTGAAAGCTCAGTGCTATGTTGGTGCAATCGGAGCATCGTGATGAGTAATTTATTTTAAAAAGGGAATACCATGTTTAGTTATTATCATAAGGATCTTTAATATGGTTATAGAAGAACGATAATAGAGATACAACGTGATTAGTGAGGTACACTTCTATGAAACATTATCGGGATAGGTACTAATAAATTCGGGAAAGACCAAGCATGTATGAATTCGAGGAATAAGATTTTCAAAAAAGTGAAACCATTTAAGCTTGCTAAGAGAGCCTTTATTGACTTATTATCTACTGATAATAAGAAAACTATTTTGAGACCCCTCCAAATTCCACTTTCAGTCAAACAGTTTTTGGTAAATTCTGATCCAGTCACCTACATTGCATTATATCCTGATGTCCAACCAACCCAATCTCCATCAGTACCTCCAACAGCTACACAACCAACCACCTCTCAACCTCAACCAACTCAACCTACAATCAGAACTTACTTACAACCATCAACTCAATCCTCACAACAACAACTATTAGCACATACCATCAGACCTTCATCTTCCAAGCCTAAGAGGGAAAAGTCTATTCCTCAACCTCCATAAAAGAGAAGAAAGATGATTCTCAGGGATGAATCTGATAGTGAAGAGGAGCCAGTACAGGTTCATGCATCAGAACCTATGACAGTTGAAGCTGAAACTCTGGTTTTTCAGAAAGAAACAGAAGCTGAAGGGTCAACCCATCAGGTAAATGTTGAAGCTCAAAATCTGATACTTTGAAGAGAAAGAGATCTATAAGTTCTGATGTTGCTAAAGCAACTCCTTCACTAGCAAGGAGATTGAAGAAAATGAGGGCTAAGAGGCATTTGGCTAAGCCTCCATCAGAAGATATTGAAGAAGCTGAGGAAGGAGATCAGGAATCTCTGATCTCAAAAGAGCCAATTATCATTGAAGCCCTTCCAGAATCAAAAGACACTGTTCAAGATACAATGGTTATACCTCTTGTCTCTCCTCTTCATGAAGATGTTACATTTGAAAATTCAGGCTTAAGTCCTGAAATTGACATCAATAGGCTGCACATTCCTACTATTCTTTATTTGGAAGCTCCTACAGCAGCTCAGCTATCTACTGATAATTCTCCAATCTTAATGCTGATGCTGAGATACCGTCTACACCAATTCTGGATCAAGAACCTGAAGATCAGAATTTAGAAGAAGTTGAATCAGAAACTCCTATAGCCTCATATACTGTTGTGTTATCAGAGGATAATGAGTCTTCTTCAAGCTCTGGAGATAGTGTTTCTGTACATACTCCAGCTCCTGTACTTGGAAAGGAAGCATTGGTCAAGAAATTTGTTGAACAAGATGCTCCTGTACCTTGGGATAAAACTCATAGAGGAGTAGAGTGGACCAAGAAGTGGAATGATTCTGATTTCATTCCAAGCTCTAAAGTTCTGACAGAGCACATTGCTAAGGCTGGTGAGCTGATGACTAGTACTGATTTCAGGAATCAACTTAAAATCACAGCTCTATCTACCAAAAGCCTTCAAGGTCTACAATCTGAAACTCAAGCAAAGGTTGATAAACTACAAGAATCAGCTAATAAGCTAGATATGCAGATCAAGCTTGACAAGACAAGGATTATCCGACCTACACTTGAGAAAGTAGAAGCAATTGAGAAAGCTAAAGAGAAGTAACAGGCCCAAATTGCTGAGGTCCTACAAAATCAAGCCTCTCAGAAAGCTCAATTGGATGAAATCCAATCTTCAGTTGAACTTCTTCTCTCACTCCTACTATCAGATGATGCCAAAAAGGGGGAGAAGATTGTTAAGTCCAAATGCTCTTATGATCAAATACTGAGGAATAAAGATGATGAAGCTGATGACCAGGGAAACCCTAGCAAGGGTAGAGGTCAAGTTCAAAGTAAAGAGCACAACAGCAAGGTTTCTTCAAGAAAACTAATTACCGATGCAAGCAAATCTTCTATTCAAAAGAAGACAAGTTCTGAAGCTGCTCAAACTCAAAATCTGATAGCAAGTACTGAAACTCAAAATCTGATATCAAGTTTTGATGAGCAAAGTCTGATGTTCTGATACAAGGTGGAAGTCAAGATTCTCAAAAGTTTATGCAAACTCTGAAGCTCAAGGGAAAGCAGACTAATGTCTACTACAACGATCCCAAGATTCAGACACTTGATGAGGAAATTGCTAGAAGATTATTTCTAAAGCATAATCCAGGAATGGACTTAGAAAATCTCAAGGAGAAAGAAGCTAGATTTAAAGCTGAAAAGAAAAATCTAAAGCCAAAAGCTTCTGTTGCAAAGAAACCTCCAAGGCCTAAGGAAAAAGGCATTGTGATCAAGGAGAAATCAAATACTGAGGCATCAAAGCCCAAAACAAGATCGCAGATTGAGATTGATCCCCAAGACAAAGGGAAAGGAAAAGTCGGTGAACCTATAAAGCCACATGAGATGAAAATTCCTCAAATCCTGATAAAACCTGTGTGTAAACTGGTTCAAGTCACTGATGATATTCTTGCTGAAGATGAAGATGTTCAAACTCTGAAAAGAAGGAAGATTTCTGAAGAATCCAAGACAACCTCTGACAAAGCTCAAGTTGTTCAGAGTGAAGAACTGCAAGCTACAACAGAAACAGCAAGTTCTGATAAAGTCATCAAGACATCAATCTCTGACAGTGCTCAAGTTGATTTAGACAAGATGGAAGTAGCTGATAAAAAGAAACTTCTGTGGAAAAATGTCAAACCATCAGATCCAAAGAAAAGCCAATTGTTGTCTACTTTCATGACTATTAGGTTAAATGCTAGAGAACCAAGAGACAAGGTTGGACTAGGTTCTGATGAAGCTCAGATCAAAACAGGAATTGAAGTTACTACTATAACGTCTGGGAAATTTACGTCCGTATTATATCATATTTAGAATAAATTATGTGTGTTAATGTGTCATTTATGTGGAATTAACTGTCAGACCCTAATTGCTATGTGATATGTGCATTCTGTGTCGTCCAGGTATTGTTAATGTATTTTTCAGGTATTTTATTTTTCATTTATAGGTTTCATTTCAAAAGTTTTACGACCCGAACCATGATTTTAAAGCAGATATTTCATATAAAACAATGGGCCTCATTTTTCATCAAATGGCTTTTACCATCGCAATATTCTGAATATTTACGCATTTTATAAATTTTCTCGTTTTGCGAAAAAATGACTTTTCTGGGCCCCATTGGGTGTTAAAAACCCCACAAAAATCACATTTTTATTTTTATAAATTTATAGGACTTTTATTTATACCATTTCTTTGTAATTTTGCATTATTCACAATTTTTGGGAAATTTTGGCATATATATTGTATATATAAAATATTGATAAATTAAATTTTAATACTCAAAAATTATAAAATTAGGGGATTATTAATGTTAAAAAGCGTAGAATTAGGGCCTTAATTTTAATTAGGAGTATTAATTTTACTACTATAAATAGCCTAAATATTAATTAATTAATTAATTAAAAACCAGAAAATTAGAAAATTCTCTACAGTCTGCAGTCAAGAATTCGAGCAGTGATTCCGATCAGTTTCCGGCATCGATTACAGTCATGTAAGTACTCAAAACGAAGCTCTTGAGTTGTTCTTTCGGTTTGTGTTATCAATTTCATGTTTAAATCAGTATATTTGTGATTTCGATTCTAGGGTTCATAACTGCGATTTGGGGTTTTTAGTTCTAGGGGTTGTTGACTGATTTTGATGACTGATATAGTTTCTCTGTGTTGTAAGCAATCGATTGGTACTAATTAATTGAACAAACGATACTTGAATCGATGAACTCGATTTCTAGGATTTATGTTCGATTTTCAAATCATAACTTTGTATTTCTGTGAATCTTTGGTTCAGGTAATGTTAGGGCTTTGATTGTAAGTGTTATTAGCTATAATTTGCACTATTAAACGTTCAATTTCATGTATGATTCCGTAAGTTCGATGTTTGGCCGGAGTTTGGCCGGTGTTCAATCGATTTTGGCCGGAGAAATTGTTGTTGGGATGATTTTGATGAACAGACCGTTGGACTGAATTGTTGGTATGATTTGCAATGAAAACCCCTCAAGAATCACCTCAAAAGGTGAAGATTTGAGGCTTATCGGAACATGGCCGGAGTCCAGGGAACTCGTCGAGTTCTGAAAATTTTCCGGCCAGTTCATCCCGACCGGATTGTTCCTGACAACCCGATTTCAACCCGGTTTTTAAACCCGGTTTTGATCCGAAATTGTCAGAATACAATTTTGTGACAACTATTTCTGGAAATTATTTTTACTTTTTAATTTTAATAATTTTAAAAATCAGTTTTATTTATTTTATAAATTAATTAATTAAGTATTTAATTAATTGATTTATATTGTAAATAATTCTGAAATATTTTCTAAAAATCAGATTTAATTATTTTCTCAATTATTTATTAATTATTTATTAATTATTAATTATTTATTAATTATTTTAAAATAATTAATTATTTTAATAATTAATCAAATAATTTTCAATAAATCATAATAAATTCATTTTAATTCCAAAAATTATAGAAAAATCATTTTTTAAATCTGATTTTTCTTAAAAAATTATTTAAAAATTATTTTAGGGTTTAAAAAATAGTAATAATTATTTATATTGAATAATAAATTGAATTATCCATGTTTAATTGATATTAATTAGACCGTTAGTCCGATTCGAGCGAAACGAAAGCTCTTTTGACTCGGAAAAATAAATTCTTTTCATTAAAAATAATATTAATGCTTAATTTCTTCTAGAAATTAATTGACTTTGTTATTTGTTTGATTATCAATTAAATCCCGTGCCGATACGAGTCTGAAAAATTTTAAAAAATAGGAAACGAGTCAGATAATGATCAGTTGAACGATCAGCGAGTCGATTTTGATTCTAAAAATTATTTTAACTATAAAAATGATTATGTGCTTATGTTTTTATGTGGTTAATCGAGTCCTACTTGTTAATATATAATATACGAGTCAGTCATAAATGCATGGATAGACTATAGGAACGATGTGAAGTCGGTTCAAGACGCAATTGAAGTGCGAAATGACTAAACCAGTCTATTTCTCTAACAGAAGCTAAGCCAGCAAGGCAGGTTGAGTCGATGATAGACGAAGATGACATAATTGCAGTGAGTCGCGCATAAGGCAAGTTTTTCCCCTATTCTAATTTCAGAATAGTGATATTTCTTCAGATTTTTATCACACTTGCACTCTTTTGATTCTCTTGTTCATATTTCATTTCGATTCTTAATTTCTCCTTTTCATTTGAATTCATTGTTCATATTCCAATCCTTACTCACAAATATTGATATATTCTAGTGATTAGAATATATCAAAGCATACTGATTGTTCCGGTTGCTATTCCATGGACTGGATAGTGATACTTTGGGGATTAAGTTTACTTAATCCTAAGGACCGGGACATAACCGGATCCTTGAGATGGGTCGTAGTATCTGGGTGCCCGGCGGGATCTATATAGTGGGATATAGATATGCACTGTATCATGGCTGATCAGCAGGGTATAGATGCGAACTTGTGTCCAGTTTAGTTCATTTGTACTCGCCAGCAGTGGCCTTCTTTCTATTCTCGCGGGGTTATATCTTTGCAGATATACCCAGGTTACCGTTTCACTTAAGCTGCTTAATACTGTTTATATTTTGCGGACTTGTTGAGCAATTTTTGGCTCACCCCTTTTTGTTGTTTTTCACCTTATTGTTTTCAGTTAAGAAGGAATATGAAGCCCATCAGGACTCGAGTGGTAAAGAAGCGGGTTAAGCCTCGGGATCCTCTCATACCCAAGGTGTTAATCTCAATCCAGGAAGAAAGATTTGAGTTGCCCGAACAAGTGAAGTGTAGATAGTTAGTGTGTGTGTTTGAATAAAAGATAAAATTAGTTTAAAATTGGTTAGACAATGGTTTGTAATAAAGAGAGTTTGTAAGATTTTGAATTTGGTTTGTAATAAATTAGTTAGTGGTTCTTGTTTTCATACTTCAACCTAAAAAGATCCTGGTGAGTGTTAAAGGGGTTTAGATTCATTTCTTTATTATTCGTTAATCAGGTTGTACATGTTTGGAGATTAGCTAGTAACCACCAGACTTATACCCCGGGTTTGGAGGGCGTTACAGGTTTGGCATCAGAGCTGTAGGTTTGGTCCCTGAAAACAAGAACATTAGGGTTAAGATAAGATAGGGAGATCACATAGGATAGGAATAGTCAAATAGGAAGAGTAGTGTTAGGATTTAAAAAAGATTAGGATAGGAAAGTATTAGTGTTAGGAATGATTTAGTGACCTTTCTTCTTTCCTTGGTATATTATAGGATGGCGTCGTCAGGTTATTCGGCTTCTTCTGAGAGGACAGTTACCGGGCCAGTCGCACCAGTTGTGCCACCAGTATCTGAGTTTATGTTTCCTCCTCTTCCACCTCCACCACCATTGCCACAGGAGCCAGCACCCCCAGTGCAGGGGATAGTTCATGACCCTATAGAGATGTTTGATCCATTGGAGTTCTTTGAGCCGATGATCCCACTTCCACTTCTGATAGAGCATTAGTTTATACCGGGGATTGAGCCAGAGCTTCCTCCTATACCAGTACATGCCCCAGAGCCAGACATATTTCAGATGATCCCAATAGAGGGGATGGGTGAGCATGATGTGGATTTATAATTAGGATTACCACAGCAGGGTGCAGGGATACCGAGGGTTCCGTCACAGGAGTCAGTGGGTCGAGTTGCATAGCCACATATGGTACCGTACCATGAGTACAGGGTTATGAGAGAGGACGTTGAGTATTAGAGAGCTCAGTATAGGGAGATTATGCATCTATTTGATCAGAGAGACCGAGAAATGTTAGCCGCTTTACAGCCAGATTATATGATGAGGCAGAGGTTACAGTCTGCTTTGATGAGTGCTACATGAGAGCTGGATGATTTGACACATGAGGGACCACCTTCTTTTGCGGAGTTTTTACAGGATTTTTCGTTTGGTGCAGACTTTGGTTCAGATACTTAGGGATGAGCTGAGGCGTATTCCGCCGGGGTTCTGAGATGTTGACTTCAGAGGACAGATGTATATAGATGCAGCTTAGTATGACATAGTGAGTAGTGTGTATGTGTGTAGTAGTAGTTTGACTTGTAGTAGTATTTTGACTGAGAGTAGTTAATTTGAATTATAGTCGCAGTTATGACCTGCAGAGCGAGACTTTTTGTACCAAGCACTTACACCTAAGGATGGTGCCATATATATAAAATGAACCTTTTAAATTTCTTTACTTAAATTTTAGTCTTTACAGTTTTACCGCATTTACCTTTACTTTATTTTTTTACAGCTTTTCGTACTTTAAATTCTGTTGAAAAACAAAGAAAAAAAAAAGAAAAGAACAAATATTTCATTTAACTGTTCACATTTTCTGTTAACATAAACTGTTTATACTTCCTGTTTTTAAATTAAGTAAATTATTTTCTTTCTTCGAACCATTATCTAAATTTTGTTAATACATGATAAATTATTTTCTTACCTACTGTCAATTGTTTAATAAACTGTTAAAGAGACATCACTTGTTTTATTATCAACAGCAAATGTTACAACAGCCACCTCGTCTGTAACACCCCCAGATCCGGGGTCGGGGATCCGGGTCGTCACGAGTTCCATTTCCCTTAATAACACCCAATCTTAATAATTACTCAACTACTCTGTACTGTGACCCCACAATAAACACACACACCACATGTTATAGTCTCAGAGATGAACATCCAAAAATAACCACAAGTCATTTTATTCCACAATTATCTGCCAATACACCTTAAAAGGTTTTCTGAATAAATTTACATTTCTTTGCCATTATTACAATTCATAAATATAAATAAATCTGGTACATCAAAAGTTGAAAGCCTAGCCTATTGGTAATTCCTACCTCAGCTACGGCGGCATCAATGCTTCTAGAAAACTGCGGAACGTCTCCTAATCGCTCGCGAATCGGGAGCTTGGTTCTGTTCATCTTTTCTATCTGTTGTTGTGTGATGAAAGAAGAAAGCAAGGGTGAGCAGCAAGCCCACCAAAATAATATGTATAATGATTATTAGTATATGAGCCTACTCATAATACTCATGAAAGTCTTGGTCAAAAGAAATGAACCAAGTTTGATATCTTAATGCGATGAAGTCGCAAAATATTCAGTATATATACATATATACTTTTCAAAATATTGGAAGTCCTCTTCCATGCATAATATACACAAAGTCCCAATGTATAACCGTATAAAAAAATATTGTTGCAAGGTGATCTCATATATCTAACCTTGTCTCAACGTTTTTCTGAAAATCTTTGTCATTCATAAGACAATTATTAATTAGATATAAGTTTAAAAGATGAGGTTACCAAATACCCCAATATACTTATATCTTTCCCAATACTACTTGAACTACCACCGTTCAAGTTATAATCAGTTTCAAAAGTTCATCACATAGATGAGATTACAAGACAAGATTTGAATAGATTCAATCTTTGAAATATTATTGAATGAAATAAAGTTATGAGATACTTTATTTAGTCCCGATATATATATATATATATCCACATATATATATCTCTTAAACATTTCCTGGAACCTCTGTTATGTAAAGTATGAACAGAGTTTGAAACATCCAATGAATTTTGGAAAGGAAAAGAATTTTGGCATAAACCAGATATCTTGCTGATCAGGCAAAGATACCAATAAGTAACCTTTTCTACTGTAGATGGATGAATTCCTCACCGGTCATCACCCTGGCCGCATTAGGACCTCGCGCTAGACCGTTACCCGGCCCCTCACGCGTTGATGGACTGCCACCCAGCCACTTACACTTTCATAGACCGTACCCCGGCCTGTCGCTTATGCCGACTCAATTAGATGGGCTTACTTCCCGAACGTTGGGCAAGTAATCAATTCATTTACCAAAACTGCAACCTCGTTGCGAATATAAAATACACCACAGAGCCGGATTCCCCAGGTTTTGAGCGAGTATTTAAATCCCCTTAAAAAGGAAGATCTTAAATATAAAAATGAGTTTTGGGATCCGCTCTGACTTTAAAAATCATTTTGAAGACTCGAAAACACTTTAAAGAGTGTTTGGAGTAAAGCTGATTTAATGAAGTAAATCAGTCCCCAGAATATTTAGAAAATGACTGAATATTATTATTTAAATAATATTCCCATAAAGAATAATCTTTATAAAAATAATTGAAGTAGAAGTATTAAAACTTATACTTGAAACGAGTATTAAATAACCAAAGATATACTTATATGAAAGTATTATCTTTATTTGAATAATCGAAAATAAGTTTGATTATTGACACCTTATTCTTTAATAAAATAAAGAATATACCTCAACAAATAATCGGAGTCATAGATCCTCAAATTAATATTCAAATAATATTCATTAAATAATATAAACTGAGTCATAAGCCCTCGAATGAATATTCAAATAATATTCAATAAATAATATAAAAGAGTCATAAGCCCTCGAATGAATATTCAAATAATATTCAATAAATAATATAAAAGAGTCATAAGCCCTCGAATGAATATTCAAATAATATTCAGATAAATAAATAAAAGGAGTCATAAGCCCTCGAATGAATATTCAAATAATATTCAGATAAATAAATAAAAGGAGTCATAAGCCCTCGAATGAATATTCAAATAATATTCAGATAAATAATATAAAAGAGTCATAAGCCCTCGAATGAATATTCAAATAATATTCAATAAATAATATAAAAGAGTCATAAGCCCTCGAATGAATATTCAAATAATATTCAGATAAATAAATAAAAGGAGTCATAAGCCCTCGAATGAATATTCAAATAATATTCAGATAAATAAATAAAAGGAGTCATAAGCCCTCGAATGAATATTCAAATAATATTCAGATAAATAAATAAAAGGAGTCATAAGTCCCTGAATGAATATTCAAAATAATATTCATTAATAAAGTAAAAGGAGTCATAAGTCCTCGAATGAATATTCAAAATAATATTCATTTAATATAAAGGAGTCATACGCCTTCGAATAATATTCAAAATAATATTCAATAATAAAATAAAGTTAAAGTTATCGAATAAACCTTATTCGATTAATAGTTTTAAAAACTATATCCATATATATATATATAAATAAATATATATATATATATAATATACTCGGGAACATCGACTCCCGGTTTAGAAATATGTTCACCTTTTATCCCCTATACTAAGGGTATACGCAACTACTTGCTTATTTCTAGCATAGGTATTATGCAACTATAAGCATTGAAATCAACAGATAGATAACCAGATTACGAAACAGACATGCATATATACCATATTAGCATGCTCCAATATATCACAAAATTTGCTAATAACTATCATGCAATATCACAAGATAATGCATATACATATATTTACATCACAACAACAGTATAACGGGTAGAAAACTTGCCTGAGCGACTGGGGGTTACGAATGGCTCGGGACGAGTCTGGTAACCTATAAACAACAAATAAGTTGGAATTAAACCAAAGTCACTTGTAAATCTATACTTTAACTAACTTAGACTCTAACGCTTGTTTTGCGCTTACTGATTCTCTTAAGTCACTCGAGTACCCTCGGCTCCACCATTTTTAATAATTTAACCTTTACGAGTTTTAAGGCGATTCCTTCGCGAGTGTCTTACCAACTACCTAACACACTTACCATAAATGTTTCATACATTAATTAACCCTTTTTGGTCTTTAACCTATGTTTCAAAGTAAGGCGAGGGGAAAAGTTTCGTTCGCGAAACGCCGTTACTTGAAACGGTCGTTTCTCCTAAACCGTGCATCGGAATCGAACGAACTACATATCAAAACGAAGCTCGTAACATGAGCTATCTAAACATGGCAGTGGTCATAATCTAGCAGGGGGTTCTCGGGTCCTAATATTATGCACAAAAACAGTCCAAACAAAATCGGACGTTACGACGGCTATGTTTACGCGATTTCCCATATTTAAACCATTCAAAACCAACCACAATTCAACCCCAAATCAATCATACAACCAACATCCCTCCAAACCACATCATAACAGCCCCAACAAATCCACATTCACCATTTATACTTATTCCCCACATGAACTAAAAGCTTTACTTAGGTTCTTTAACTAATTACCAAGATTTACAACTCCAACAATACAACAAAACCAACTAATCTCTACAAACTCAACCAAACTTCAACCAATCAAGCATCATGCTTCACATATGCTATATCAAACACATTCAATCCTAATTACTCAAAACTAAAGCTAGGGTTTGTAGTTTATACCTTCCTTGGAGAGTGGAGAATCAAGAGAATGGCTTGGAATCACCTTTAAAGCCCTTATCCAAGCTTAATCTAAACAAAACTTCAAGAACACAAATTTTAGTTCTTGAAAACACTATTCACCATCTTCTTTCATGATTTATAGAAAAAGATTGGCTTGGAATTAGAAGCTTAAACTTATAGGAAGTATGTAACTTAACTAGGAGGAGCTAGGATAATTACCTTGTAAAATAGCAAGTGGAGGAGCTTGGACTTCCCATTTCTTAAGAAAGAAGCCGAGAGCTTCATGAAGAAATGGAGGATTTGGTGTTTTGTGATTTGTTTTGCTTGGTTGCTAGGTTTTTGTTTTGTTTGATTTAGTCAATTACCTTGTTGCCCTTGAATTTGTGTGGTTCTCATTCAACCACACCTCCTTCCTTCCCATGTCATGCCTACATCACTTTGTGATGTCATCACCCCTCCTTTGTCCTCTTTCTATTGGTTGGATGACATCATCCCCACTAATCCCTTTGATTAGCTTTTAATTGATTGCCTAATGACCGCTGATCTGTTATACGGTTCGCTTAACTTTCGTTCTCGTTTATCGTTTGAGGGATCATACCCGGGATCTTATTACTTAGGTTCCCTTAACCTTTCTCAATATATTGTATTCCTTCTATGATCCTCTTTTATAATCCTTTAATTTAAATCCTTTTTATCCTGTTACCTTTTTCTCAATTCTTTCCGTATCTAGTGGATTTCCGGGAAAAATCAAAGTGTTCGGAATTGGATTCTGACAATCTTTACATACACTTATATACCACATAGAGTACTAATAATATCCCATAAGATCAATAACAGATTCCCTACATAGCGTGGCATGAAAATTTTTCTCATTCAGCAAAAACACTATTCATAAGGGTTTCAAAAATTTTCCAAAAATTGGGGTTATTACAGTCTCCTCTCCTTAAAAGGATTCCGTCCCGGAATCAGATAGAAAACAAATGGGGATACCTTCTTAATATTGCACTTTCTAACTCTCAAGTCAATTTTTCCACATTGTGGTTCTACCATCAAACTCTGCCTAGTTTGATAATCCTTCTCCTAAGCACTTGTTCCTTTTCACTCTATAACCTTTCCTGGTTGCTCCATACAGGTTACGTCGGGTTGCATATCTATGCGCTCATATGCCTCTATTTATCTGGCATCTGAATTACACTTCCTTAACATTGATACGTGAAACACGTTACGACCTACTACATGTTCGGGGTTAGGGCTAGCTCATATGCTAACTTCCCAAACGTCTTAATATATCCAAGGGTCCAACAAATTGTAGACTTAGCTTTCCTTTCTTTCCGAACCTCATCAATCCTTTCCAAGGGATACCTATATCATTACTAGGTCCCCTATTTCATACTCTTTATCCTTTCGTGTCAAATCAACATACTTATCATGTCCATCTTGGGCTACTACCAGCCGTCCTCTGATTAGATCTATCATATCCTTGGTCCTTTGGACTACTGCGGGTCCGAGCATCTTGCGCTCTACAACTTCATCCTAACATAAGGGAGATCGACATTGTCTTCCCTCAAGGATCTCATAAGGCGACATCTCGATAATGACATATGATCTATTGTCGTAAGATAACTCAATCCGCATTAAGTGATCATTCCAAATTCTTTCAAGTCTATTGCACCGGCTCTCATCATAGCTTCTAGCATTATATCTTTTGCTTCTCACTACCCATCCTTTTCCAGTTCGTAGTCGCTATTACCTTCCGTTCCTAATATTATACTGGTTATACTTTTGCTCGTTAGCGTTCTATAACCTTTTAATAACCACGTCAACCTTAGTATCACGAATGTGTTCCCATTCCGCATACTACCACCACTTTATTACTCCTTTTTCAGTTGTTCCTATTTTCCAAAATTTGATCAATCAAATAGAAGTAAAGGAATTTGTTGAGAGATCACTAAGATCATGAACACTTGTTATATCGCATAGTTAGTACAGAAGGTGGCCAGCCTTTAGTACTTGACAAGCAATTAAACAATAGCTGGTATCCTACTCGGCTTCTATCACACAGATAGATAGTCATTCGGCAATACCTCCCCTTCTGGAAGGGTTGTTCTTCTCAGCTTACATGAAATGAAAAGAAGAGAAAAGAACGAACTGAAGAGAATTGTATATATATAAAAAAATATACTGCCACAAAATATCTGGCTTGGAACCTACCTCTGAACTATAGAGGTTTGTCATAGGAGAACAAAACATATATGTATTTATATCAACATCAAGTATTATAACATCCTATTTCACATGCCTAAATATTTCTATTCCGTTCATCATTCTATGGACCCATGCTCTTCCTCGAGCTTATACACAATCACCTTTGAAACTCCCTCGACATCGAAAATCGAATCTGGGATCTCATTCTATACATCATCGCTACTAGAATTCTATGCTTGCACCGCAACCTTCCTCGTATAATAATACGACTCTCTATTGATAAGAAAGAATAATAATTCACTAGGTAGATACTCTACTTAATTAGTCTATCAATGATAACTTATACACTGCCACGACCCGATTAGTGGTACTCAATCTCAACACCCATTCCAATACAACTCTCACGGTTGTAATCAGCTCATTACTCGCAGAATCATTGCTGCCTTACTATGGTCCACCACTGACCTACTGTCGTCATTCACTTTTCCATAAAATCTTAATATCTAACCATACGGAGTCCATACATCTCGTATCTAATTCTCCTAAGGAGTTAACATAACCACCAATCACAATTCATGAAGAACACTTCAAACTCTGACGTACTTTCATGACATGAAGTAGATAAAATTGCAGAAGAGTTTCAATCAAAGCAACGATAGCAGGTTAATACCATTCTTAGTCATATGCCTTAAATAGAAGACTTAACTCAAAGGTTCGTTTAGTCCTTTTTGAAACATGGTCCTGGATTATTCTCAAGATAGTACCTCCTAAGATAGATAGCCCGTTCATGGCGATTACACGAATTAAACCTTTGCCAACTACTATTACGGTTGGGTATTGCACAGTCATCAGAAGGAATGTCAATCTTCCAAACCATAATACAATCTGCATAGCTTTAACCATCATCACTGTATTCCTTTGGCACAAGCGCCTATAATTATCCTCTTACCTTTAAAGTGTCGGCCACCTCTTTGGCCTTTCCTGATAGTAAAATTTCCTTACAGTCAATGTCATTTTAACCACCTCCAAATAAATTTTCCACCTTATTTCAATCACAGCTTATGTGAAGATGTTTTCCTTAAAATCTGATGAGTAAAAAAAAATCACCATTTTTCCATAAGTTATTGCCTCAGTCTTTAGAGGTTAATCACTGTCATGACTGACTCTCAATCATAATTAGAACATCTTTTATCTTAAGTCCTAATTGCCCTGAACAATTTCGACCATTATTGGTTCGATCCATACCTTCTCGTGGTTTAACACGTGCCTCACTTGGCATCATTATAATTACGTCATATTTCCTTTATCAACATTTCTATTCTTGAGAATTTTGAATATTACCTTTCTCATTGCAAAACCTCTAAGGTTATCCTTGAATCGTTCCTCCTGTATTCCCTAGATACAGGGCATATCAAAATACCATATACTAATGCTAGAACCATTGTCTATATACTTCTGCAAAATTTCTCCACTGATTCTTAAAGGTTGTTGTTACCTTAACCCTTTCCCAATCATACTGTCAAAACTCATACTGTCCCTATTAAGGGTGAAATGCCAACCTTTATGCATTCCCCTAGGATTCGTTTTAAGTTACCGATGTTCTATCCTTAATTCCACCTTTAAAAAGGTACAAGCATCCTTCCATGGATAAATAAAGTCATATATCCCTGATAAGGGTATCTTATTCAATCATTTCCACCTCGATAGTCTATACCGAATTTCACAATAGCATCCTTATTCAAGTTAAGGTCAATCCACATGGCCTCCAAAAGATAAAAATGGTTATCCGCTTTTCTTTCCTGATTTGGTAATGATCACATGGACGATCTGGAAGATATTGGTCGTGTTCAACGTGAACTTCTTCTTAATAAATCCTTATTTACTTTTGTTGTTTATCTCAACAGTCATCTCAATGTTGGGATATCTTTCATACCTGGCGTCTCCCTTCCTGGGTATCAAGCCACCGGTCTTACACTTCACATTCTTGAAGGTCACTTCCTTCATCCAATTTTCTTAATTTCTTACTTTCTTGTCTCCTCAGTCTATCCGCGTCTCATTATTTATCCTTCGAACTATCTCAAGGTTTCTTCGAATCCTCCCAACTTACAGGGGATAATATATATGTATCTCTTATACCTTCAACCATCAATTTAACTCATGGTATATCACCCTCATCCTGACGATTACATATTTTTCTATGTCTATTGCTACGAGTCTTTAGGGTTTCCTCATACCCAACTCCCTTATCATTCCTCAAACTCTATTGCCTTTATATTCCTTTCCACTTCAGTTTCTTTTTATTTTCCTTTCTCTTATCATTATTTCATGGACCAACACAACATAAACATTGATTTCATACATCCCGTCATTCTGGATTCGTGTCCTCAGAACGAATCTTGATAACTTTTACAACTTAGATTCATAATTCATCATACTCGTCTGCCTTTGTTCTGTCTTTAAAGCTTTTACACTATCTCCATAACCTTGGGAAGTACTTTCCTAAAACAATTGACTGAACTTAAATCAGTTTATTATAACCTCTGGCTCCGTGCCTTTCTTGCTCTTTCACCAGCGGGTGGCCTCTCTCTTAGGAGGGTAAGTGACAAAAACAGTCCTTTGTGGTTCGTCAATCATTTAGAATCTCAAATGATTCCTCTATTTCCTTTAGCCAGGCTCTTGCCTCGGCTGGGTCAGCTTGTTCCATGGAACTCTGAGAGCTTAGCGACTTAAAGGTCCTGAAAGAATTTCTCACCGTACTGTCTCCTCAGGGTGGTGGTTGGGGATAATAGTCTAAGTTCTCTTTAGACAGGTCCATGAATTGTCGTATAGGGGTACCATCTCGGGTCTCCTTTCCTTACTCGACTTTTTGTTTCCTTAGTATGAAATGTTTCATCCTACTCCCCATAATTGGGGTCATCTTTTAATTTAAAATCCTCATTTTCCACTCCATTATGTCATGGGTTCCTTCTATCTTGATGGCGACCTCCCTGACTATCACGTTCAGGGTTTGCTCTAAATCTTATTCCTCAAACTAGCTTTCATCTAAGATCTCATCTTTAAGCTCTTGAACATTTGGAACCCAAATTCTGTAGGAATACCTCATTATTCCCTTCTCATCTTTCTCGGTATTAACCTCTTATCTATTTGTTGGCTCTCTGCCTTCATTCATAACTTTTTCTGGCACAATATGATCGTTTCCAATAATTCAGGCTGTATTGCTATCTCAAACAGCTTTTCGGTACCGGCTCCGGTTACCTTCACTACTATTTCCATTTTCTCAAAATCTCTTATAAACTCTCCAAAAGACATTATCATCTTGAGTCTCTCCTTTTTACTAAGGGCATCAGCCACCATATTGGCTTTCCCCGAATGATAAAGAATCTCCAATCATAATTCTTGATTAGCTCTAACCGCCTCCTCTGGCGTATGTTGAGCTCTTTCTACGTAAGAATGTACTAGAGCACTTATGGCTTAGGTAATTCTCGCACTTCTCTCCATACAAGTAGTGCCTCCAATCTTTAGGGTAAAACTATTGCCACGAGCCTAAGCTCATGGGCGGGGATATCGAATTTCATATTACCTTAATTGTCTTGACGCAGACGCGATTATCTTGCTGTGCTAAGAAGCACCCTAATTCCTTATGCGAAGCGTCACTACACTTCACAAAATCTCCTTTTCCATCCGGCAACGCCAGCATAGGGGCCATCACCAACCTCTGCTTCAGTTCTTGAAAGCTGTTCTCGCATTTCTCTGTCCATTCGAACTTCTCAGTCTTACGAGTAAGCCGCGTTAAAGGGGCTACTATCTTTACAAACTTGAACGAACCTCCGGTAGTGACCGGCCAATCCTATCTCTGGTAGTCGACCAAACCATGGTCATCAATTCATCAGTGGCCCTTTATTCATTCTTGTCAGGATCCTCCACGGGATCCTCCTCAGCAACAATCCCTTCTAGGACAACATCCTCAACCGCTACATTCTCAATATCAACATCATCCGGTCCTGCATTAGGACACTCTATCGGATCCACAATCCGATCTCCAATTAGTAATAAACATCATCGCGTTGTTGCTCCTCAACCTCAGGGTTCGGAGTCCCGCTACCATATACGATAACGAACTACGCTTCTATCGCTACATTTATAAGGGTTCCCATAAGGGTTTTAACTGTCAGTACTACGTTAGGTAGTCCGACTATGAACTTGGCAAGAGTTCTTATTATCCTAGTGAACTTATTATCTTAACGTCCCATCATCTCTGAGGTTTATAACGCTTAGCTCTGATACCATTTCTGTAACACCCCCAGATCCGGGGTCGGGGATCCGGGTCGTCACGAGTTCCATTTCCCTTAATAACACCCAATCTTAATAATTACTCAACTACTCTGTACTGTGACCCCACAATAAACACACACACCACATGTTATAGTCTCAGAGATGAACATCCAAAAATAACCACAAGTCATTTTATTCCACAATTATCTGCCAATACACCTTAAAAGGTTTTCTGAATAAATTTACATTTCTTTGCCATTATTACAATTCATAAATATAAATAAATCTGGTACATCAAAAGTTGAAAGCCTAGCCTATTGGTAATTCCTACCTCAGCTACGGCGGCATCAATGCTTCTAGAAAACTGCGGAACGTCTCCTAATCGCTCGCGAATCGGGAGCTTGGTTTTGTTCATCTTTTCTATCTGTTTTTGTGTGATGAAAGAAGAAAGCAAGGGTGAGCAGCAAGCCCACCAAAATAATATGTATAATGATTAATAGTATATGAGCCTACTCATAATACTCATGAAAGTCTTGGTCAAAAGAAATGAACCAAGTTTGATATCTTAATGCGATGAAGTCGCAAAATATTCAGTATATATACATATATACTTTTCAAAATATTGGAAGTCCTCTTCCATGCATAATATACACAAAGTCCCAATGTATAACCGTATAAAAAAATATCGTTGCAAGGTGATCTCATATATCTAACCTTGTCTCAACATTTTTCTGAAAATCTTTGTCATTCATAAGACAATTATTAATTAGATATAAGTTTAAAAGATGAGGTTACCAAATACCCCAATATACTTATATCTTTCCCAATACTACTTGAACTACCACCGTTCAAGTTATAATCAGTTTCAAAAGTTCATCACATAGATGAGATTACAAGACAAGATTTGAATAGATTCAATCTTTGAAATATTATTGAATGAAATAAAGTTACGAGATACTTTATTTAGTCCCGATATATATATATATATATCCACATATATATATCTCTTAAACATTTCCTGGAACCTCTGTTATGTAAAGTATGAACAGAGTTTGAAACATCCAATGAATTTTGGAAAGGAAAAGAATTTTGGCATAAACCAGATATCTTGCTGATCAGGCAAAGATACCAATAAGTAACCTTTTCTACTGTAGATGGATGAATTCCTCACCGGTCATCACCCTGGCCGCATTAGGACCTCGCGCTAGACCGTTACCCGGCCCCTCACGCGTTGATGGACTGCCACCCAGCCACTTACACTTTCATAGACCGTACCCCGGCCTGTCGCTTATGCCGACTCAATTAGATGGGCTTACTTCCCGAACGTTGGGCAAGTAATCAATTCATTTACCAAAACTGCAACCTCGTTGCGAATATAAAATACACCACAGAGCCGGATTCCCCAGGTTTTGAGCGAGTATTTAAATCCCCTTAAAAAGGAAGATCTTAAATATAAAAATGAGTTTTGGGATCCGCTCTGACTTTAAAAATCATTTTGAAGACTCGAAAACACTTTAAAGAGTGTTTGGAGTAAAGCTGATTTAATGAAGTAAATCAGTCCCCAGAATATTTAGAAAATGACTGAATATTATTATTTAAATAATATTCCCATAAAGAATAATCTTTATAAAAATAATTGAAGTAGAAGTATTAAAACTTATACTTGAAACGAGTATTAAATAACCAAAGATATACTTATATGAAAGTATTATCTTTATTTGAATAATCGAAAATAAGTTTGATTATTGACACCTTATTATTTAATAAAATAAAGAATATACCTCAGCAAATAATCGGAGTCATAGATCCTCAAATGAATATTCAAATAATATTCATTAAACAATATAAACTGAGTCATAAGCCCTCGAATGAATATTCAAATAATATTCAATAAATAATATAAAAGAGTCATAAGCCCTCGAATGAATATTCAAATAATATTCAATAAATAATATAAAAGAGTCATAAGCTCTCGAATGAATATTCAAATAATATTCAGATAAATAAATAAAAGGAGTCATAAGCCCTCGAATGAATATTCAAATAATATTCAGATAAATAAATAAAAGGAGTCATAAGCCCTCGAATGAATATTCAAATAATATTCAGATAAATAATATAAAAGAGTCATAAGCCCTCGAATGAATATTCAAATAATATTCAATAAATAATATAAAAGAGTCATAAGCCCTCGAATGAATATTCAAATAATATTCAGATAAATAAATAAAAGGAGTCATAAGCCCTCGAATGAATATTCAAATAATATTCAGATAAATAAATAAAAGGAGTCATAAGCCCTCGAATGAATATTCAAATAATATTCAGATAAATAAATAAAAGGAGTCATAAGTCCCCGAATGAATATTCAAAATAATATTCATTAATAAAGTAAAAGGAGTCATAAGTCCTCGAATGAATATTCAAAATAATATTCATTTAATATAAAGGAGTCATACGCCTTCGAATAATATTCAAAATAATATTCAATAATAAAATAAAGTTAAAGTTATCGAATAAACCTTATTCGATTAATAGTTTTAAAAACTATATCCATATATATATATATAAATAAATATATATATATATATAATATACTCGGGAACATCGACTCCCGGTTTAGAAATATGTTCACCTTTTATCCCCTATACTAAGGGTATACGCAACTACTTGCTTATTTCTAGCATAGGTATTATGCAACTATAAGCATTGAAATCAACAGATAGATAACCAGATTACGAAACAGACATGCATATATACCATATTAGCATGCTCCAATATATCGCAAAATTTGCTAATAACTATCATGCAATATCACAAGATAATGCATATACATATATTTACATCACAACAACAGTATAACGGGTAGAAAACTTGCCTGAGTGACTGGGGGTTACGAATGGCTCGGGACGAGTCTGGTAACCTATAAACAACAAGTAAGTTGGAATTAAACCAAAGTCGCTTGTAAATCTATACTTTAACTAACTTAGACTCTAACGCTTGTTTTGCGCTTACTGATTCTCTTAAGTCACTCGAGTACCCTCGGCTCCACCATTTTTAATAATTTAACCTTTACGAGTTTTAAGGCGATTCCTTCGCGAGTGTCTTACCAACTGCCTAACACACTTACCATAAATGTTTCATACATTAATTAACCCTTTTTGGTCTTTAACCTATGTTTCAAAGTAAGGCGAGGGGAAAAGTTTCGTTCGCGAAACGCCGTTACTTGAAACGGTCGTTTCTCCTAAACCGTGCATCGGAATCGAACGAACTACATATCAAAACGAAGCTCGTAACATGAGCTATCTAAACATGGCAGTGGTCATAATCTAGCAGGGGGTTCTCGGGTCCTAATATTATGCACAAAAACAGTCCAAAGAAAATCGGACGTTACGACGGCTATGTTTACACGATTTCCCATATTTAAACCATTCAAAACCAACCACAATTCAACCCCAAATCAATCATACAACCAACATCCCTCCAAACCACATCATAACAGCCCCAACAAATCCACATTCACCATTTATACTTATTCCCCACATGAACTAAAAGCTTTACTTAGGTTCTTTAACTAATTACCAAGATTTACAACTCCAACAATACAACAAAACCAACTAATCTCTACAAACTCAACCAAACTTCAACCAATCAAGCATCATGCTTCACATATGCTATATCAAACACATTCAATCCTAATTACTCAAAACTAAAGCTAGGGTTTGTAGTTTATACCTTCCTTGGAGAGTGGAGAATCAAGAGAATGGCTTGGAATCACCTTTAAAGCCCTTATCCAAGCTTAATCTAAACAAAACTTCAAGAACACAAATTTTAGTTCTTGAAAACACTATTCACCATCTTCTTTCATGATTTATAGAAAAAGATTGGCTTGGAATTAGAAGCTTAAACTTATAGGAAGTATGTAACTTAACTAGGAGGAGCTAGGATAATTACCTTGTAAAATAGCAAGTGGAGGAGCTTGGACTTCCCATTTCTTAAGAAAGAAGCCGAGAGCTTCATGAAGAAATGGAGGATTTGGTGTTTTGTGATTTGTTTTGCTTGGTTGCTAGGTTTTTGTTTTGTTTGATTTAGTCAATTACCTTGTTGCCCTTGAATTTGTGTGGTTCTCATTCAACCACACCTCCTTCCTTCCCATGTCATGCCTACATCACTTTGTGATGTCATCACCCCTCCTTTGTCCTCTTTCTATTGGTTGGATGACATCATCCCCACTAATCCCTTTGATTAGCTTTTAATTGATTGCCTAATGACCACTGATCTGTTATACGGTTCGCTTAACTTTCGTTCTCGTTTATCGTTTGAGGGATCATACCCGGGATCTTATTACTTAGGTTCCCTTAACCTTTCTCAATATATTGTATTCCTTCTATGATCCTCTCTTATAATCCTTTAATTTAAATCCTTTTTATCCTGTTACCTTTTTCTCAATTCTTTCCGTATCTAGTGGATTTCCGGGAAAAATCAAAGTGTTCGGAATTGGATTCTGACGATCTTTACATACACTTATATACCACATAGAGTACTAATAATATCCCATAAGATCAATAACAGAACCCCTACATAGCGTGGCATGAAAATTTTTCTCATTCAGCAAAAACACTATTCATAAGGGTTTCAAAAATTTTCCAAAAATTGGGGTTATTACATCGTCCTGAGCCCCAGATACCACCAGCTATACATATTGTTACTTTCAAACAATTTCAGTTGGTTAAACCTCCAAAGTATGATGGGTCAGCAGATCCTATTAAGGCTACCACTTGGTTGAAAGATATAGAGAAAGCATTTGCGCTAGTAAAGATAGGTGAAGACCAGAAGACTGACTTTGCTAGTTATTTGTTAAAAGGAGAAGTAAATTATTGGTGGGAATCTAAGAAGGCTTTAGAAGGAAAAGATGTTATTGCATGAGATAGGTTTAAAGAGCTGTTCTTAGAAAAACATTTTCCTCACTATGTGAGAAATCAAATGCAGATTAAATTTTTGGAATTGAAGCAGGGAAGTATGTCCGTGACAGAATATGAGGCCAAATTTACTGAATTGGCCAGGTTTTTCCTAGAATAAGTGGATACTGAAGAAAAACAAGTCCAAAGGTTTCAAGAAGGATTACGACCGTGGATCCATGGACAAGTTGCAGTTTTTGAGTTAACGACATATACTGCCATAGTCCAGAAAGCCTCGATTATTGAAGGGGAAAGTGAAAGATCTCAAAAGGATAGAGGATAGGGAAATTTCTAAGACCGCTCCAGCAGGAAGCCGGGATTTCAAGCCCGGACAAATATGAATTTTAAAAGGATAGGGCAAGGTATCCAGAAAACAGGTAACCGTTTCCAAGCCCCTAGCCAGCAGGGAATTGTCAGAGTCCCAGTGCCGTACTGCAGAACTTGTGGATAAAAACACACTGGTGTATGTATCAAAGCGGATGTGACATGTTTCAAATGCAAGCAGAAAGGGCACTATTCTAACGAATGTCCAACGGGAAAAACAGCAGAAATTATTTGCTACCAGTGTGGAAAGAAAGGGCATATTGCTAGGAATTGCAAAGGACCAGCAATGGCAGCCAGTATACCGAAAGTGTTGAAATTACCTCCTCCACCGCCGCCTAATCAACCCAGAGCAAGAACTTTCAACATGACAGTGAAAGAAGCAGAGCATAGTCCTAGTTTAATTCCATGTACGCTTTTGATGAATTCTGTAGATGCAAAAGTATTAATTGATTCTGGAGCTACTCGTTCATTTATTTCTGAAAAATTCCTTGATAAGTTACATTACGAAATTGAATGGTTGGGCGAGACGTTATTTATAAAATTAGCGAATGACGACCAAGTTCCGGTAGATCGAGTGTGTCCTGTGTGTGATATCGAAATAGCCGGACATCATTTCTCCGTAGACTTGATTACTTTTAAGTTAGGAGAGTTTGACGTCATTTTGGGAATGAATTGGTTAGCTTGTCATAATGCTAATATCGATTGCGCGAACAAGAAAGTCAAATTGCGAACTGCGGAAAATGCAACGGTAATGTTTGAAGGCGAAAAACAGCGAAAGAAATTTCTGAAAGTAATGGAGACCAAACGATTGCTTCGACAGAGATGTGAGATGTATATAGGTTATGTGTTAGATACCGAAAAGGGTAGTCCTAAAATAAAAGACATTCCAGTTGTATGTGAGTTTTCTGACGTCTTTCCAGATGAGCTTCCAAGGTTACCGCCAGATCGAGAAATTGAATTTACGATTGATCTAATGCCAGGTACAGAACCAGTTTCGGAAGCTCCATATCGAATGACACTAGTTGATATGAAGGAATTGTCAACGCAATTGCAAGATCTTCTAGACCGAGGCATCATAAGACCCACTGTATCTCCGTGGAGCACACCAGTATTATTCGTAAAGAAGAAAGATGGCAGCATGCGCTTATGTATTGACTATCGGGAATTGAATAAGCTCACTATCAAGAATAAGTATCCTCTACCGAGAATCGATGACTTGTTCAATCAGCTAAAAGGAGCCGCTTGGTTTTCGAATATAGATGTGCGATCGGGTTATCATCAATTAAAGGTTAAAGCTGAAGATATTCCCAAGACTGCATTCCACACTAAATATGAACATTACGAGTTTCTTGTAATGGCATTCGGTTTGACCAACACGCCAGCAGCATTCATGGATCTGATGAATAGGGTATTCAAGAAATACTTGGATAAATTCGTGATTGTATTTATCGATGACATCTTGATTTACTCAAAGACGGAAGAAGAGCATGTTGAGCACTTGAGGATAGCTTTGGAAATTCTAAGGAAAGAGCAACTGTACGCTAAATTCTTGAAATGTGAATTCTGGTTGAAAGAAGTACAATTTTTAGGGCACATCATCAGTAGAGAAGGCATTCAAGTTGATCCAGCAAAGATTGAAGCTGTGTTAAGTTGGGAAAGGCCAAAGACACCGACGGATGTTCAAAGTTTCTTGGGATTGGCAGGATATTATAGAAGATTTGTCAAAGATTTTGCGAAAATAGCAACGCCGTTGACCCAGTTAACTCGAAAAAGTGAAAAGTTCGTATGGGATGACAAGTGTGAAGAAAGTTTCCAAGAGCTGAAGAATCGATTAGTAACCGCACCGGTACTCGTATTACCAGACGAGCATGGAAATTTTGTCATTTACAGCGATGCTTCATACCGCGGATTAGGATGTGTATTGATGCAGCATGGTAACGTCATTGCATATGCTTCGAGACAGCTAAAACCTCATGAACAGAAATATCCTACACATGACCTGGAATTAGCAGCGATCGTATTTGCGTTGAAACTTTGGAGACACTATCTCTGCGGTGAGAAATGCCAAATCTACACGGATCATAAAAGTCCGAAGTACATCTTTACGCAGAAGGAACTGAACATGAGACAACGCCAATGGCTGGAATTGATTAATGATTACGATGTTACAATCTGTTATCATCCAGGGAAAGCAAATATTATGGCAGACGCTCTGAGCAGGAAAGAAAGATTGAATCTGTTAACTTCATGTGAAGAATTAGCCAAGGAATTTTTAGAAATCAATAATTGGATATGTACTAAGATTCCTTATTCATGTATATCATTTCGACTAGATTGATTGTGTAACTATGCAGTAAATAAGCACATATTAGGTTAACACTATATGTGTCGATTATTGTTTTATCATTCTATGTAACCTAACAGCTTTCAAGGATATATGTTCATCCTTTGAGATAGTTTTTGTAATCAATTTTTATCCATTAATATAAAAATTGTTTTTGAATGTTGAGTTTTAATTCGAATTAATTGTTTATACAGTATTCACCCTCATCTACAGTGTGACGCCCTCAATCTCGGGGTTAGGAAATGAGGACCCACACACCTTTAATCTAATAATTAAATAAGCATAAACCCCAATCAACTACTAACATGATCAAACAGGATAAAGAATGAGACAAGATTATAACTACCAATCATAAAATATAACTTACAACCCCAAAATAATATAAAATATACATAATCGATTCCGGTTTGGAACCGACCGATAACCCATTGTATCTTTACAACCTTCTGGCTAAGCGCTTTCTCACTCAAAAACACCACTACCTGCTCTGGAAACCGGAAGCCCTTAACACGATAGGGACCACCAGGTACGCTCTTACGAGAAGTGCACCTAAGCCTGACCATCTTCTTGCTTAACTGTCATGGTTAGATTAAAACAAAACATATGAGTATAAAACTCAGCAAGTAACTATAAAGCAGTTCTACGATATGAAATCCACAATATACTTTACCAAACTCAGGGCATTCTACTTTATCAGTTCTAGGTGGCAGATTTCCATCTTTCGGGTTAAAAAGGGTTATGAAGGAAAAATGTGGGGCTTTCAAAAAGTAAGACTCAAAGCAAGGTGAAAGCCGATATTCATCACAAATCATTAAAGGATCAGGACAGATCTTTCAGAAAGGAAAGCGACAATATTTCCATTATATGGAATCAATTATATGATCAATAGATTAGAATCAGGGTTCACGAGCTTTAAGCTTCACAATATCACAATCAACTCTTTTGACAACAATATAAACCATTTTTCATTTTCAAAATATTATTTACTGAACAGGAAGTTTCAGTTCCATTTTAAATATTCAACATAGAACCCTTGATTAGATCACTTTATCTTTCATTTCATTATAATACGGGTGATCAGCCCGTACCGACCTCCATCCGGTCATTAAGGTACCATGCGGCATAATTTTAGCCTTATACTGGACTAGCCCCGCTAGCCTCTTATAATGACTGGACTAGTCCCACTAGCCTCTTACGTCCCATCCAATCCATCAGGAATTCATTTGGAAAACCTTAAGTTGGAAAAAGTAGGTTTTCTAAATTCATTTTATCATTACCAAGAATATGAAATCATTCGGACTCTTTCGAGTCAAAACCCATTCTTAAATCAGATTTCAAGAAATCAAAGTTAAGGAAATGAATCAAGGACAAGCAAGGAGTAATTGTAGGGATTTTGAATCAAGGATAACAAGGTACTTAAATTAGAAGGATCCATATCTGCTTCAAGGATTAATAGGAAATATGGTGATCAAGGAATATGGTATCATTATAAGGGGTTCGTGAAGGTAATTATAAGGTTTATTACTGTTCATAGTATAACAATTAAATTGAACAGGGAAGACAGATTACCAAAGGGTTGAATCAATAAGCTTATCAATAACAGTTTAACAAGATCAAAGACAGGGTATCTCAAATCATTAACGGGGGTTCATTATTTAAATAGTTCCATACTCTACATGGTATGAACAATAACCTCTCTATAACCATTTTCACAAATAATGAGAGTTAGTAGCCTGAATTTGCTTTCCTAAAGGTTGAACTACTGCCACCTAGTATACCTTTTCCTTTCCTTGCCTGAATGCCCTCACGCTCCGAATCTACAATAAAAACCAAAACCTTAATCAGTTTCTCAACTCTCGTTCCCGGAACGATCACTCAATACGATGGCTCGATTATACTCTTGACTCAAATATACGAGTATAGCTTATACACATAAGCACATAGCACATAACACATTCCTTTCTCATAGTCTTTATATCTTTATATACTTATCAATCGACGCGTACTTGCTTAACCTTAACTATTTCTCAAATCACACCAATATAACTCTTACGAGTACATGATTTATTCACAACTAAATCTTTTACGACCATAACTGTCACTTATAGTTCTTTAATAACAAACCACTTAATTTCCTTTTCTTTTATTCCTTAATTCAAACCACAACAACCACAAATAAATCACATATCTCCTAGAATTTCACATGCAATTACTTAGCAAGGTATTGGAACCAAATCATTCGCTTTTCTACTTATATTCCATTCGGCTATACACATAAAACACAACCACGTATACTCAATTTCAATCTCATATAATCAAACACAATAAACCTCTTTGGTATGCATATTACAAGGGTCTTTTACGCAATTACGCTTCATTCTTTTAGTCCAAAAACCGAATCATATTCATTTTAAGAATCAAAATTCAACACCCTCTTTTAATTATCAAATTCGAACACAAGCATCATCCAATCAAAGTCATGCAACCAAGTTCTTATTAGTAACTAAGATAATTAGCATATAATCTCACAAAAATCCACTTAATTCTCTTTTTAACCATAAGACCCATTCAGGTTTTTCAAGAAATCACACATGCAAGGATCAATCTTGACATGCAAAGTTTTATATCATATCTTCAACTTGTTTTAAGCCTTAAATAAGTCATTCAACTCAATTTCATCACAATTTTCGAATCACAAACCAAACATCACCTAATAACCCAAGCTTTAATCAAATTATCCAATCAACATGCATGCATTCACTTAGTCATCAAGTAAATCTCTTCTAGACCCATTTTTCATTCGGCTAAATCATGATTCACAATCTCAAGGACCGAACAATGACATGCACTACTAGTCCTTCTTTTAAACTAACATGCAATCACATTTCACACTAATTAAGCTTAGTTTACACTAAGATCAAACCACCAAATCTAATTCCCCTTTTTATTAGCACAATGCCGAACCAAAACCCCAATATGCAACCTTCAAATTTGATTTTCTAAACATCAAATCACTTACACACATCCAAATTCTTTTAAAGCAATCAAAGCAATCCATTTATCAATCATATACTTAAATTTCAAAGGAAGTACCAAAACCCTTTTTCTTTTTGCTCTTTTCAAGAAACCAAAACATGCAATAACTACATAAAATTTTAAAGAGCATAAAACTCAAAGATCACATCAACAAATCATTTTCTTAAAATTCCACCAGCTCTCCTTGGATCATGGCCGGTGGGGGTCGAACTTAAGGGTGACCATAACGGGTCTCCTTTTGAGTTTTAAACCACAAAATCTTCTTGAATCTACTCTTATGATCATATATCAAGAAATTGATTTCCTTGAACACAACCATAGATATGGTCACCATAAACACTTACATAAACACTTACATGCAAGTGGTAATTGAGTAGTATACAAATAAATAGAAACTATAGGTGGTAATATCTTTGAGTTTGGGTGAATATTTGATGTTGCATGCAAGAGAGAGAAGAGAGATGGGAGAGAGCCGAAAGAGAGGGAGAGTGTTCGAGAGAGAGAGGAAAAGAAAGTGAGGGAGAGGGGGAGAATGTTAACGGGAAAGAAAGAAAGAAAAAGGGGGGGAGTGTTTATATTGTATTAGGGCCAAGGGTATTTTAGTAATCTACTAAATCCCTTTTTGGTTTGATTAATCCTTCCTTTTTACTTAAATAAGATAAAGATCAAATATAAAATATATCCCTCTCGGAAAGTCGAAAATTATTGCAAATGACAATTTTAAGACGTAAATCTCGAAATTAGCTTTCCAAGCATTACTCATAATAAACTTTTGAGCAAACACTTATTTTATATGATTTTCACAAGTTCCTACTAAATATAGCATTTCAGCACATAAAAATCAATTTAAAATGCAACGATCACCAAATAAATTCGTCCATCATTTTTAGAAAGTCTCTAGGACTAATGCGAAGATAACATAACAAATCTCATGCCTTTATCTTACTCAGATAATTTTATAAAAATGTGCGAAGGTTAAATAAACCTTATTTAAACCAAATAATTCCCTTAAATTCACAAAAAAGTCAACAGATCACGTAGTCATGCACACAGACAAGCAAACACACACATACGAACACATCACAACTCATACCTGATCAGAAAATTTGTCCTTTAATTTTATTCCTTTCTACGCGTACCGGGTCACGTTCAGCCTGACGGCCCGACGCTCAGCGTTTCAATTACGCTTCACAATATCGATATCGACTAACAGATCATTAGAACGCATTACTTTACTCAAGCATTTTATTTCACATAATAACACATAGTTCACATTTTAAATACCTTAATCCCTTTTTAGGACAGGTTCCGATCTACTCGACGGCCCAACAACACAGCTTAATTTCTAAGCTGACTCTTTAAATTGAAACGCTTCTATATACGCTCCTAGATTCTAATATACAGTAAAGACAATTAACCAGCACTTAATCACGTAAGTATAATCACATCACATAAATCATACTTTATTGACTTAATTACGTCGCAAAATTCTCAGTCATCACAATCTACCCTCCTTAAAAGGATTCTGTCCCCAGAATCTAGTCTAAGCAAATAGATGGGGATACTTTTCTTGCATTTCGCTTTCTAATTCCCAAGTTGATTCCTCAACTAGTGGATTTCTCCACAGTACTCTAACTAGAGGTACAACTTTATTTCTAAGCGTCCTTTCCTTTCGGTCTAAGATTCGAACTGGTTGTTCCACATAAGATAAATCCGGCTGAATTTCCACTGGTTCCAATTCGATCACATGGCTCGCATCAGCATTATACTTCTTCAGAAGAGAAACATGAAATACATTGTGTAGATGTTGCATTTGCGGAGGTAGCGCCAATTCATATGCCACCTTCCCAACTCGTCGCAGTACTTCAAATGGTCCAATATACCTAGGACTCAACTTCCCTTTCTTTCCGAATCGGGTTAAACGCTTCCAAGGAGATATCTTTAACAAGACTTTGTCTCCAGATTCGAATTGCACATCTTTTCGTTCATGATTTGCATACTTCGTTTATCGATCTTGAGCTGCAACTAATCTTTTCCGAATCATTTCTACTTTTTCCTTTGTTTGTTGAACTAGCTCTGGGCCAATTAATTTGCGCTCACCAACCTCGTCCCAATATGCAGGGGACCTACATTTTCTTCCATACAACGCTTCATAAGGCGGCATGCCAATACTCGCGTGATAACTGTTATTGTAGGAAAACTCCATTAACGGCAAATGATCGTCCTAATTTCCTTTGAAATCTATTGCACAAGTTCGCAATATATTTTCAATTTTCTGAATTGTCCTTTCACTTTGTCCGTCCGTCTGCGGATGATATGTCGTACTCATTTTCAGCTTAGTTCCCAAATGATCATGGAATTGTCTCCAAAATCTCGAGTTAAACCTTGGATCTCGATCAGATACAAGAGATACAGGAACTCCGTGACGCATCACAATCTCATCCAAATCTAATATGACTATCTTTTCCAACGAAAACATTTCATTTATCGGCAAGAAATGTGCTGACTTCGTCAATCGATCGATTACCACCCAAATCGCATCATGATTAGACTTGGTTTTAGGTAATCCTACCACAAAATCCATCGCAATATGTTCCCACTTCCACTCTGGTATATCCAATGGCTGAAGCAATCCGCTTGGCCTTTGATGTTCCGATTTGACTCTTTGGCACGTGTAACACTTACTTATCCATTCCGTAATTTCCTTTTTCATGTTTGGCCACCAATAATTCTCTCTTAAGTCCTGGTACATTTTAGTACTTTCAGGGTGAATTGAAAATCTCGGGTTATGCGCTTCTTGTAAAATCTCATGCTTTACCTCCACAACATTAGGTATCCAAATACGTGAGTTAACATGGTATATTCATTTTCCATCCTTTTGAGCTTTAATTTCTTCTCCTGATAACTTATCCTTTTCGCGATTCATTACTTGCTCTTGACAGCATCGAATCTTTTCCAAAATTTCGGGTTGAAATGACATCGCATATATAGCTTCACCTCCAGATTCTGGAGTCTGTACTTCTATTTCCATCTTTTCAAAATATTTGACCAAATCTTTCGACAACGTTAACATATTCAACCTTTCCTTGCGACTTAGAGCGTCCGCTACCACATTTGTCTTTCTAGGATGATAGTTTATCGTACAATCATAATCTTTGATCAACTCTAACCATCTTCTCTGTCTCATATTCAATTCCTTTTGAGTGAAGATATACTTTAAACTCTTATGATCTGTATAAATCTCGCACTTTTCCCCGCATAAATAATGCCTCCAATTCTTAAGGGCAAACACAATTGCTGCCAATTCCAAATCGTGCGTTGGATACTTTTGCCCGTGCAACTTGAGTTGCCTTGACACATATGCTATTACCTTTCCGTGTTGCATTAACACACATCCAAGTCCTTTATACGAAGCATCACTGAATATCACAAATTCTCCTTTTTCAACCAGTAACACCAACACTGGGGCGGTTACCAGCCTCTTCTTTAATTCTTGAAAGCTTTCCTCGCACTTTTCCGTCCACACAAACTTCTTGTTCTTTCTTGTCAACTTCGTTAATGGGACAACAATCTTAGAGAAATCTTGCACAAACCTTCTGTAGTATCCGGCTAATCCCAGAAAACTTCTGACTTCCATAAGAGTCTTGGATCTTTCCCAATTCATTACAGCTTCTATCTTGGCTGGGTCCACTTTAATTTCTTCTTTATTAACTATATGACCAAGAAATTGCACTTCCTTTAGCCAAAATTCACACTTTGAAAACTTAGCGTACATGCTTTCTTTTCTCAGAATTTTCAAGGAAATACTCAAATGCTCCTTATGATCTTCTTCCGTCTTGGAGTAAATCAGTATATCATCAATAAACACAATAACGAATTTATCCAAATATTGCTTGAACACTCTGTTCATAAGATCCATAAATGCGGCTTGCGTGTTCGTCAAACCAAATGCCATTACCAAAAACTCGTAGTGTCCATATCTCGTTCGAAACGCTGTCTTGGGTATGTCTTTCGCTTTAATCTTTAACTGATAATACCCAGATCTTAAATCAATCTTGGAGAAACATGACGCTCCTTTTAACTGATCAAATAAGTCATTGATTCGCGGTAGAGGGTACTTATTCTTAATCGTCAACTTATTCAATTCGGGATAATCAATGCATAATCTCATACTTCCATCATTTTTCTTTACAAACAACACCGGTGCACCCCACGGGGATACAGTCGGTCGAATCACTCCTTTATCCAACAATTCTTGCAACTGAGCTGCTAATTCCTTCATCTCGACTGGCGCCATACGATAGGGAGCTTTCGATACTGGTTCCGTTCCAGGAGCCAAATCAATCGTAAAATCGATTTCTCTATCTGGAGGTAATCCTGGCAATTCTTCAGGAAATAAATCTGGAAAATCTCTTACTATTGGGATATCTTCGATCCTCACGGACTCTTTCTCCATATCCATAACATGAGCCAAATAAACTTCGCATCCTTGACGTAATAATCTCCTTATCTCGATAGCCGTTAGGAATTTCTTCTCTTGCCTCTTTCCTTTAAATAACACTTCATCGCCATCCTTGGTCCTTAACTTCACCTTCTTACTTTTACATTCTATTTGTGCTTCATGGTTTGACAACCAATCCATTCCTAATATAACCTCAAATTCTCCTAACTTAAAGGGAATTAAGTCAGCAGAAAAGTGTCGACCTTCTATAATCACATCACAATCGGGACAAGTATTATTAATAATAACTTTCTATTGATTTGCTACCTCTATAATCAAATTAGGTTCCAGAGGGTACGCAACACAATTTAACTTATAAAGGATACTTTCAGAGATAAAAGATCTAGTTGCTCCAGAATCCATCAATACTTTTACTTATACTGAGTAAATAACAAGCATACCTGTTACCACGTCCACATCTTGCACCGCATCTTTCATTGTCATATTAAAAGTCCTAGCTCTGGGTTGAGCTGATGGTGCTGGGAGAGATGGCGGTCCGGCAATCCTAAGAACATTGGCCTTTTGAACAGGCTCCTTACAATTCCTGGCCACATGGCCCACCTTTCCATACTTGAAACAAGCCAAGTCAGGCTTCCTTGCTTCATTTGGACATTCTGAAGAATAATGCCCTTTCTGGTTGCACTTGAAACAGGTCACATCCAGCTTATTACACCTTCCCGGGTGCCTTTTCCCACAATTCTTGCATTCTTGAATCTGAGGTCTGTTATCCTTCCCCGGTTGTCCTGCTTTCTGGAAACGGTTCTTCTGAGCTCCGTTACCGGGTTTAAACTTCTGAAACTTTTGGTGCTGACCTCCACCATTCCTTCCAAACTTTCCTCTAAACTTCAAGCTTCCTTGCTCTTGCTCCGAGCATTCAAATTTCCTTTTTCTTCCTTCATTTTCTCTCCTCGCAGCTTCACGCTCTCCTTCTACTATCATTGCCTTTTGTACCAAGGCAGCATAATTCTTGATCTCCAACAACGCTACTTGACTCCTAATCCATGGCTTAAGTCCCTGTTGGAACCTCTTAGCCTTCTTTGTCTCCGTATTCATATTCTCAGGTACGAATCTAGACAGTTCCGAAAATTTTACTTCATACTCCGCTACCGACATATCCTCTTGTCTAAGGTCCAAAAATTTCATCTCCAACTGATCTTGCATATAACTCGGCAAATATTTCTCCAAGAACATTTCAGTGAACTTCTCCCATGATAAGTCATTTCCTTCCAACAACGCTTTCGAAGACTCCCACAAGAAACTCGCTTCATCTTTAAGGTAATAACTTGCATACTGAGCTTTCTTATCGTCCTTAAATTCTGTTAATTCAAAAGCTTTTTCCATTTCTCTTAACCATGACTGTGCTTTAATCGGGTCTGGAAAACCTAAGAATTCTGGGGGATGAACAGATTGAAAGTGTTTGAAATTTCCAACTTTAGGGGCCACAGGTTGTTGCAAATGCTGAGCAAGTCTGCTCATCATGGTGGTTTCTAGGTTTACTTCTGGGTCTTGGGTTGGAATTTCTTCTTCTTGGTGATCTGCTGAGTTGGCCATTTCTTAAAAACCTGATTGAGCAATTATTTAGCAATACGATAGCATGTCATATATACAACAACATTTTATTATGAAATGTTTTTGTGGGTTTTAAGCTTTACCCCATTTAACACATGCAATCCTATTACTACATAATTCTCATATTAGTGTTGTTTTATCATGGCACAGAATAGGGTATTACGAATTTTAAACATGGTTGTATGGAAACATGATATTTAGAACAGTTTATGAGATATTTAGGGTGCATAATGGAAAACAAGATAATGGATTTATTCAAAGAAAAGATATATAAATAAAAGTTTGGTTACCATAAGTTCAGAAATAAGGTACAATAATATAGCAGGGTTAAACAGAGGAAAAACTGGAAAACATCCCATATCTACCCCTAACTTCTACCAACTACTACTACCACAAAGTTTCGAAATACAACATAACAAATGAAAAAGGGATCCCGGCATCTGACCAAGTATCCTAAAGCCTACTGGCGCTGAAAAACAACAATCTACGGGCTCAACCAAAAGTCCTGTCTAATCATCCAGAATCTCTCTCAACACAACCAACATCCAGCGAATGATCTTATGCAGCCTCCGGGTCTCAGCATCAGCATCACTAGTGGATGGTCCTGAAAGAGATGTGTCCTAAGTCCAATCATGTATGATGATTTAAGAATAACTTTTATGTAATCTGTTTTGATTTCATTGATATTAATAAAAGACTTGTTTTGGTTTTATTGCGGGCTTTATCTATTTAAGTATTTAAATAAGATATACCATAGTTTAGAGTAAAGCTTTTTATGGATTATGATGAGATCATAATCCCAAAGATCGGTACATACTATGCTTGCTTCATAATGAAGGATGTCTGTTCTCATAGACATTTGTGTGATGACACTATAGCTAGTATGTAGGTGCTTATTATAGAATAAGTTCACTGAACATGACTCACACAGCTGAACAACTGATGGAGTTCACTCACGTGTCAGCAGATAGTTGTACAAGTATCCTTAGACTTGAGGTCATCATAGTCATCTTGTGTACACTGAACTATGCTTTGGTTTAGTTCTTAGTCTCCAGGGACAATTATAAGGGCTCTACTGGGTATAGGAATTTGTACACGAAGATAGTGTATGATTAATAAAGGATCTACCCCTTCCAGTGAAGGAAGAGAATGTTCAATGCTGATCCACTTATGCTAGTTCAGGAATCTCTGGCCAGAGTGAATGAAATTAGAACGGAGTTTCTAATTTACATTAAATAAAACTAAGCATAGTGAATGGGAAAGCAAATGATTAAATAAGATAGGCTTGACACAAGTTCCATGCCTTGTATTTCATCGTGACATTGCAGGGTAGAAGGAATTGATTGTACGGTAACTACTCACTGAATAGGTTTTTGGTATTCTAAGCAGTGAATTCGTATTATCCGGATAGTCGCGATATGCTGAGAAGTATCCTTCACGATGTAGAATAAATATGATTAATTTATTAATTAATCATATTTAATGAATTAGAGAATTTATATAAATAATGATAAAATAGTTTTATTATTATTTATTTCTACTACCGGCTTATATTGAACCTACATGGTCACACCATAAAAGAGAATGATTTAATGGTGGAGGAATTAATTAATAATGGCTGGTAATTATTTATTTGTGAAATAAATAATTAATTAGCAGATTTAATAATTGATTAAATGAGATTTAATTAATTCTTAATATTATTAATTAAGAATTTAATTTTGAAAATTAAATCAAGTGAGAGAATTATTTTTTTATAGTGTTTAGAAAAGGGATTAATGATTAAAAGGTGTTTTAATTATTAGTTAATTGGTTAATAAAATAATCAATTAAAGGGTTAATAATAATAATATTTTATGGAAAATTTTTAGCTGAAAATTTTGCCTATAAATATACTATTATAAACCCTATTTGCCTCAACCCAAATAATTAACCCTAATTCTAAAGTAGAACAAGAGGGAGGCAACTAATTCTCTCAACCTCTTCCTCCTCCATCACATTGTACTCTTGGTGGATACCGGTGGAGTGCTTCACACTTGAGGAGCAGCTGCTAGGGATTTCCGTTCATCGTTCTTGGATCGCTATTATAGACCTCCATCTTTCCATTAACGTAAAGCTTCTTAAGGGAAACATACTGAACTACGAATTAAATATTATTTTTTCGCATGGATCCTGCGGAGGGTTTCATTTTTTTTTTAAGATTTAAATTTACGTTTTCATTGCGTTTATGTGCTAAAAACCCTTCAGGTCCCTCATCCAATCTCCTCCGGGTAACCTGCTCCACCAACTGAATCCTAGCTCTCCACTCCTCCATCACTACAGAAGTCCTCTACCTAGAGTCTCGAATCAACCTATCCACCAAAGCTCCCAACTCAGGAATACGGGAGTAAACAAAGTCTCGGTCCTAGGCTAACTTGCCACCAACACTAATAGGTATAGTCTTAGGCATCTCAGACTCTGGCTCAGGGGCAGGGGTCTCTGAATCTGGCCTCAAGGGTAAAATCTGCATAGGGATCTCACTACTCTCAGAAGGGTCCTCCTCTAGATCTGAACTAACATACACAGGCTCCTCTGGAGAGGGTGGAATGGGGTCCACTAGGGTACCGGTCAAACTAATATCTGAATCTGAGTCACTACCACTACTGGGATCCTGAGAGAAAACACAAAACAACAACCAAGAAACAATGTTAGGGTTTAATAAAGCTTCCGGCTAACTCAAACCCTGACTCTAGTTTCCACTTTAACTAATACATACTTTCCTTAGACTATATCTAATAGTCTAACTCAACTCTATATGAGTCGAACTCTCTCGCGATATAAATATATACCCAAAATACCCTTTTTATTCCTAACTTATCTCAGGGACTAGATCCTGTAGCTCTGATACCAACTTGTGACGCCCTCAATCACGGGGTTAGGAAATGGGGACCCACACATCTTTAATCTAATAATTAAATAAGCATAAACCCCGATTAACTACTAACAGGATCAAACAGGATAAAGTATGAGACAAGATTACAACTACCAATCATAAAATATTACTTACAACCCCAAAATAATATAAAATATACATAATCGATTCCGGCTTGGAACCGACAGAAAACCCATTGTATCTTTACAACCTTCTCGCTTAGAGCTTTCTCACTCAAAAACACCACTACCTGCTCTGGCAACTGGAAGCCCTCAACACGATAGGGACCACCAGGTACGCTCTTACGAGCAGTGTGCCTAAGCCTGGCCATCTTCTTGCTTAACTATCATGGTTAGATTAAAATAAAACATATGAGTATAAAACTCAGCAAGTAACTATAAAGCAGTTCTATGATATGAAATCCACAATATACTTTACCAAACTCAGGGCATTCTACTTTATCAATTCTAGGTGGCAGATTTCCATCTTTCGGGTTAAAAAGGGTTATGAAGGAAAAATGTGGGGCTTTCAAGAAATAAGGCTCAAAGCAGGGTGAAAGCCGACATTCATCACAAATTATTAAAGGATCAGGACAGATCTTTCAGAAAGGAAAGCGACAATATTTTCATTATATGGAATCAATTATATGATCAACAGATTAGAATCAGGGTTCACGAGCTTTAAGCTTCACAATATCACAATCAACTCTTTTCACAACAATATAAACCATTTTTCATTTTCAACGAATCAATTACTGAACATGAAGTTTCAGTTACATTTTAAATAATCAATATAGAACCCTTGATTGGATCACTTTATCTTTCATTTCATTATAATACGGGTGATCAGCCCGTACTGAACTCTATCCGGTCATTAAGGTACCGTACGACATAATTTCAGCCTTAAACTGGACTAGCCTCGCTAGCCTCTTACAATGACTAGACTAGTCCCACTAGCCTCTTACATCCCATTCAATCAATCAGGAATTCATTTGGAAAACCTTGAGTTGGAAAAAGTAGGTTTTCTAAATTCATTTGATCATTACCAAGAATATGAAATCATTCGGACTCTTTCATGTCGAAACTCAATTTTAAATCAAATTTCAAGAAATCAAAGTTAAGGAAATGAATCAAGGACAAGCAAGGAGCAATTCTAGGGATTTTGAATTAAGGATAACAAGGTACTTAAATTAGAAGGATCCATATCTGCTTCAAGGATTTATAGGAAATATGGTGATAAAGGAATATGGTATCATTACAAGGGGTTCGTGAAGGTAATTATAAGGTTTATAACAGTTCATAGTATAACAATTAAATTGAACAGGGAAGACAGGTTACCAAAGGGTTGAATCAATAAGCTTATCAATAACAGTTTAACAAGATCAAAGACAGAGTATCTCAAATCATTAACAGGGGTTCATTATTTAAACAGTTCCATACTCTACATGATATGAATAATAACCTCTCTATAACCATTTTCACAAATAATGAGAGTTACTTGCCTGAATTCGCTTTCCTGAAGCTTGAACTACTACCACCTAGTATACCATTTCCTTTCCCAGCCTGAATGCCCTCACGCTCCGAATCTACAATAAAAACCAAAACCTTAATCAGTTTCTCAACTCTCGTTCCCGGAACGATCACTCAATACGATGACTCGATTATACTCTTGACTCAAATATACGAGTATAGCTTATACACATAAGCACATAACACATAACACATTCCTTTCTCATAGTCTTTATATCTTTATATACTTATCAATCGACGCATACTTGCTTAACCTTAACTATTTCTCAAATCACACCAATATAACTCTTACGAGTACATGATTTATTCACAACTAAATCTTTTGCGACCATAATTGTCACTTATAGTTCTTTAATAACAAACCACTTAATTTCCTTATCTTTTATTCCTTAATTCGAATCACAACAACCACAAATAAATCACATATCTCCTAGAATTTCACATGCAATTACTTAGCAAGGTATTGGAACCAAATCATTCGCTTTTCTACTTATATTCCATTCGACTATACACATAAAACACAACCACATATACTCAATTTCAATCTCATATAATCAAACACAATAAACCTCTTTGGTATGCATATTACAAGGGTCTTTTACGCAATTACGCTTCATTCTTTTAGTCCAAAAACCGAATCATATTTATTTTAAGAATCGAAATTCAACACCCTCTTTTAATTATCAAATTCGAACACAAGCATCATCCAATCAAAGTCATGCAACCAAGTTCTTATTATTAACTAAGATAATTAGCATATAATCTCACAAAATCCACTTAATTCTCTTTTTAACCATAAGACCCATTCGGGTTTTTCAAGAAATCACACATGCAAGGATCAACCTTGACATGCAAAGTTTTATATGTTTTATATCATATCTTCAACTTGTTTTAAACCTTAATTAAGTCATTCAACTCAATTTCATCACAATTTTCGAATCACAAACCGAACATCACCTAATAACTCAAGCTTTAATCAAATTATTCAATCAACATGCATTCACTTAATTATCAAGTAAATCTCTTCTAGACCCATGACAATCTCAAGGACCAAACAATGACATGCACTACTAGTCCTTCTTTTAAACTAACATGCAATCACATTTTACACTAATTAAGCTTAGTTTACACTAAGATCAAGCCACCAAATCTAATTCCCCTTTTTATTAGCACAATGCCGAACCAAAACCCCAACATGCAACCTTCAAATTTGATTTTCTAAACATCAAATCACTTACACACATCCAAATTCTTTTAAAGCAATCAAAGCAATCCATTTATCAATCATGTACTTAAATTTCAAAGGAAGTACCAAAACCCTTTTTCTTTTTGTTCTTTTCAAGAAACCAAAACATGCAATAGCTACATAAAATTTTAAAGAGCATAAAACTCAAAGATCACATCAACAAATCATTTTCATAAAATTCCACCGGCTCTCCTTGGATCATGGTCGGTGGTGGTCGAACTTAAGAGTGCCCATAACGGGTCTCCTCTTGAGTTTTAAACCACAAAATCTTCTTGAATCTACTCTTATGGTCATATATCAAGAAATTGTTTCCTTGAACACAACCATAGAGATGGTCATCATAAACACTTACGTAAACACTTATATGTAAGTGGTAATTGAGTAGTATAGTGAAAATAGAAGCTATAGGTGGTAATATCTTTGAGTTTGGGTGAATATTTGATGTTGCATGCAAGAGATAGAAGAAAGATGTGAGAGAGCCGAGAGAGAGAGGGAGAGTGTTAGAGAGAGAGAGGAAAAGAAAGTGAGGGTGAGGGGGGATGTTCACGGGAAAGAAAGAAAGAAAAAGGGGGGGAGTGTTTATATTGTATTAAGGCCAAGGGTATTTTAGTAATCTACTAAATCCCTTTTTGGTTTGATTAATCCTTCCTTTTTACTTAAATAAGATAAAGATCAAATATAAAATATATCACTCTCGGAAAGTCGAAAATTATTGCAAATAACAATTTTAAGACATAGATCTCGAAATTAGCTTTCCAAGCATTACTCATAATAAACTTTTGAGCGAACAGTTGATTTTATACGATTTTCACAAGTTCGTACTAAATATAGCATTTCAGAACATAAAAATCAATTTGAAATGCAACGATCACCAAATAAATTCGTCCATCATTTTTAGAAAGTCTCTAGGACTAATACGAAGATAACAGAACAAATCTCATACCTTTATCTTACTCAGATAATTTTATAAAAATGTGCGAAGGTTAAATAAACCTTATTTAAATCAAATAATTCCCTTAAATTCATAAAAATGCCAACAGATCACGTAGTCATGCGCACAGACAAGCAAACACACACGTACGAACACATCACAACTCATGTCTGATCAGAAAATTTGTTCTTCTTTAATTTTATTCCTTTCTACGCGTACGGGGTCACGTTCAGCCGGACGGCCCGACGCTCAGCGTTTCAATTACGCTTCACAATATCGCTATCGACTGACACATCATCAGAACGCATTACTTTACTCAAGCATTTCATTTCACATAATAACACATAGTTCACATTTTAAATACCTTAATCCCTTTTTAGGACAGGTTCCGATCTACTCGACGGCCCAACAATACAGCTTAATTTCTAAGCTGACTCTTTAAATTGGAACGCTTCGATTTATGCTCCTAGATTCTAATATACAATAAAGACAATTAACCAGCACTTAATCACGTAAGTATAATCACATCACATAAATCATACTTTATTGACTTAATTACGTTGCAAAATTTTCAGTCGTCACATGCAGTATCACTTAAGGCCTAACATATTTTATCTTTAAATAAACTTACGATCTTGAATTTATTTTCTAATGTCATTTATTTTCTTTCTCTTAAAATCAACTTACTACATTATATTTTCCTAAAATATTTAGCCTATGAAATATTACAAAAACAAGTATTTATAAATATTTATCATCATTCGTAATATTCTCCTAAGATTTTTACAACATCTTGCTTTAAGATTTTTGAAATCAACTTACCATCATAATATTCTCGTAAAACTTCTCATTTCTCTTAAATAAACTTACCATCTTGATCTCATTTCTCTTAAATAAACTTACCATCTTGATATTTTCCTATTTTTTTAAAAAAAATTATAAATTCTCATCTTTCTCCTAAAATCAACTTATTACATTACGTTTTCCAACAATCTTTCTTTTAATTTTTACCAAATGAAATATTACAAAGATAAATTTCTACGACATCTTCCATTAATATTTTTGAAATTAACTTACCATCATAATATTCTTTTAAAACATCTACTTTTTGTTTAAATAAATTTACAATCTTTAATTTATTTTTTAATACCATTTATTATCTTTCTCCTAAATCCACCTTCTATATTATATTTTTCTAAAAGTTTTCTTTTATTTTTTAGCTTATGAAAAATTATAAAGAAAAATATCTATAAATATTTATCATCATTCGTAATATTCTCTTAAGATTTTTACCACGTCTTTCTTTAAGATTTTTGAAATTAACTTATCATCTAAATATTCTCCTAAAATTTATACTTTCTCTTTAAATCAACTTACCATCTTGGTATTCTCCTATTTTTTTATACCATTTATCAATTTCTCCTAAAATTAGTTTATTATATTATATTTTCCTAAAATTTTTATTTTAATTTTTAGCAATAATATATTACAAACACAAGTTTCAATGACATCTTTCAATAACATTTTTGAAGTCAACTTACCATCATAATATTCTCCTAAAACATATTTTTTTCTTTTGAAATAAACTTACCATCTTGAATTCATTTTTTAACATCATGTATTCTCTATCTCCTAAAATCCACTTACTATATTAATTTTGTAATAAAGTACATTAAAGCAAAAAAAAAAACGAAACATTAAGATTGTGTGGTATAATACTACCTCGTCTATCCATCTATATTACTCCTTATTTTGTTTTATATGATATTTGATTTTTATGTACACACTTTTATGTGTTTTGATCGTGTAGTTAGAATAATAATTTTTAACTTTTTTTTGAATAAAAATATATAACTAAAACTTTAATTTACAAAAAGAAATTTTTTAAAAATATTATTTTATCTATGCGGTCAAAGAACTTAGAATTGTGTGTAAAAAGGTCAAATAAAATATAAAAAAAACAGAGGGAATAGTATATAAAACACATATTTAATTAGTAATTATTAATTATTTAATGCAGTTAATATAAAATATCTATGACAGTGTAAATGAAAAGAAAGGAATATTACTTGGTTCTGTCATGGAAATGACAAAGGATGAGTTATTACAGACCGAACAAAGGCCCGAAAGTAGAAGCCCCATCCACTATTGGTCTGGGCCCAATCATGGAAGGCAAATGCCCTAATTGACCCGAAAGGCTCCCCTCTCCTGTTTTCGAATTACAAAACGAGAAATTGAAATTCAAGTGAAATTTTTTTTGTTGAATTTCTGGAAATTTTTTTTGTACGAATTATTTTTAAATTGTTGGTCTTCTTCAAAAATAGAACCATTTATATAGTTATAAATACTAGCTTAAAACCCGTACGATGCACGGATCGCACAAATTTATTTAATATTATATTATTTTTTTTAAAATTTTTGAATTCAATTCTTAATTTTGTTCATTTAAAATTTTAAATGATATGACTTCATAATAATTATATTAGTAGACGTATATGTTCATAATTTTTTAAAACATTTAAACTTATTTAAAGTGATAGAATTAGGAGGAAATGTTTTTATAACGAAATTATTATTTTATTGAGGTTAAAATATAATGTCTTCATTATGTTGGTACCTTAAAAAATATTATTTTAGCATGTTGATTATTTAATCGATTAATTATAATTCTATAAAAGATATTTAAAAAATACAATATTAATAATTGAGCGATATAGTTTTATTGATAATTCTCTGTGTATTTTTTAAAAAAAATATTTATGTTTTAATTTAAATTTGATTTTTTAGTTCATATCAATAGAATACGAATTATACTTAGTCTAATATTAATTTGATTTATCTCGGATCAGGGGTTTACATTATTTTATTTTAGTCCGATGCCCAATACACCTACCAAATCAAAATAATTATTTTTAATTTTATTTTATTTTCTTAAAGTCTAGATCAATAAGATAATTTTATTTTAGTAAATATGATTTTATTTTTGTTGGTCGAATTGTATTTTTATTTTAGTTTTGTGTTAGTCTCAATCAATTGTATAATGTATTTTTTATCCTAGATAAATAAAATATATTATTTTGTTTATTCAAGTTCATTAGTATAAATTTTTTTTGGAGGACTGATAGTATTATTATTTTATCTTAACTCGATTCACATGATATATCAAATAAATCTTAATAATTATATTTAGTTTACTTAAATTTAATTCAGTCCGAAGTAACAAATTAGAATAATATAGAACACGATATGAATTAAAACATAAATTGGTAAAAGAAGTTAAATCTAATATAAATTATAATGATATAGAGTTCGATATATAATAGAATTGAAATTAATAAAGCAATAGAGGAAGTTGACTTAAATATCAATTAGAATTAGAATTGATCGACCCAATAATTAGAATTAGAATAATTAAGTAAGAATAATTAAGTAATTTCAGCAAATACCGACCGACTACCAAACTTTTAATGTTTTTTTTTTAAATAATTCCATTAATTAAAAGGAATAACACATCAGATATGCTCCAACACGCAGGAAGGAGGTGAAAAGGAATAGTTCACTGTTCCCGACATACAAGTCAACTTAGCTATATTATGAGCTGCTTTGTTGGCTTGTCGACGAACATGTTGAACTTTAATATCACTACGTTGCCTAAGAATCGCCCTACAATCCTCAAAGATAGAACCAACTTTAGACATATACGTAATATTTTTTAGCACAGCATTTACCACTGATAGTGAGTCGCATTCCACACACACCTGTCTAACTCCCAGCTCCCTCAACCAAAGTAGTGTTTCATACAGTCTCATTGCTTCTGCCTCCAAAACTGAAGCCTCGTCCTTGAAGCTTCTGAGCATTCCTTCTACAAATTCAACTTTGTCATTCCGTAGAATCATCCCAATTTTGAATTCATAGTAACCAACATGGATAGTATCATCTACATTCACCTTATACCACCCCAATGCAGGAGGTTGCCATTTGACAGGACCTTTGTCCACCACTCTAGTACTCCTCGATCCATCAGTTTGGAATTCCTTCTGAGCTGCCTGCCATTCTGATACTACCTTCGAGCTCAACTCTACTGCAACTAATGGAGCCACCACCTTATCATCCCATACTCTCCTATTTCTAGCCCACCAAATCGCCCATAGTATCTTTACCATTTTCACCAGTCTTTCCTCTGATTCAGAGCCCAGTCTTCGTAACACCCAATCAGACACAACTTCCAGCTCTGTTTCATCAAAACCACCACCTACGCAGTTCCAGCAATTCCTAGCAAACTAGCATTCGAAGAAAACATGACACACATGCTCAACATCAATATTACACATGGGACAAATAATGGAGGTTTGGACACCCTTGCTTCAAAGAAGGTTTCTCACTGGAATGTTATTTTTACATACACGCCATATAAAGTACTTCAACTTATTAGAACTGGCAGCCTCCACAATTTCTTCCACCCCTTCAACTCTATCTCTAGAGCTTGTTCAGAATGCCTCCCATACCAGTAGTGATACCCTGATTTTGCTGTGTAGACACAATCTACTGTGTGAATCCATGCTGCTCTATCTGCTCTTTGATTTTGTGGGACTATAATTTTGAGAATGCACCTAGCATCAGCTTCATGAAAAGTAAGTTGTACCTTGGCCACGTCCCACTGCTTGATGTCTGGACGGATATACTTCTTCACCTTATCATCCCTATTGCTGTTAACGTAGTGCTCGTCAACGCGAAAATATGTCTTCCCCTTCAACCATTGATCAGAAAAAATATTTATCACTTCCCCATTCCCCAAAATCCATCTGTATCCTTTACATAATTCATCCCTAGCTTCACATATGCCTGCCCAGAAAAAGCTCGCATCCTGACCACGCTGAGCTTGTAGAACATGGTTATCTGGGAAGTAACGAGCTTTGAATAACCTGGCCACCAAAGAACCTGGCTTATGCAAAAAATTCCAAACGTGTTTACCCATCAAGGCCAAGTTGAACTCATACAAATTTCTAAATCCCAGACCACCTCTGTCTTTCGATGAACACATCTTGTCCCAAGAGAGCCAACGAATACCTTTACTATTACTGGAGCCCGATTTCCACCAGTAACCGTTCATAATTCTTTCAATTTCCTGTAAGAGTGATTTAGGCAATAAAAAACAAGACATACAGTATGATGGGATAGTTTGAGCAACGTTCCTAATCATGACTGCCTTTCCTGCCCTTGAAAGCTTACTGTTAGCCCACCCTTGAACACGTTTCCACACTCTGTCCTTAACAAAAGTAAACACCTTTTTCTTTGAACGTCCAATTAGATATGGTAAACCTAAATAGGAACCATCGCTCAAATCACTATGGACCCCCAGTATCTCGGAGATTTCTTGTTGTTTGTCTTGTCGTACATTAGAGCTAAAGAAAATCCCATATTTATTGAAATTCACTGCTTGTCCTGAATGTAACTCATACTCCTTCAATATGTTCTTAATGACTTGTGCTTCCCCACTATTAGCTTTGAAGAAAAGAAAACTATCATCTGCAAATAAAAGATGAGTCACTGCTGGGGCAGAAACGCTAATACAACAGCCATGAATCTCATTACTTTAAGCTGATAAACTTAAAGAGTGTGACAAGCCTTCAACACACAGTAGAAAAAGGTATGGAGAGAGCGGGTCTCCCTGCCTGAGACCACGATTCGGATATATGGGGCCAACATAAGAACCGTTGAAGCATACCATATACTTGACTGTTTTGACACACACTTCTATCCAGTTTACCCAATTCTCACAGAATCCCATCGTTCTCATCCTATGCCAAAGATATTTCCAACATACTCGATCATAAGCTTTACTAATATCGAGTTTCAAAGCTACTTCACTCTCTTGAGCTCATTTCTTTCTCTTCATAAAGTGAATCATTTCGAAAGCAATAAGGACATTATCATTAATACTTCTACCCGGAACAAATAGTAACTATTTTTCTGAGATAGCTTCCGGGAGGACACATTTTAGCCGATTCGCTAATACCTTTTCCAATATCTTATACAAAACATTACATAAGGCTATTGGTCGAACATCAGACAGCTTTTCTACCTTCTCTTTCTTGGGTATCAGAACCAAGTTCGTGTTATTTAGCTCTACTGGAAACGCCATTTCTTCCAGCCAGCTTTTACAGCATCTAAAGACCTCCTTTCCAACCGTCTCCCAAAAATGCTGAAAAAATGCTGGACTGAACCCATCTGGTCCAGCCGCCTTCTTAAAATGCATTTGCCTTAGTGCAATTATAAACTCATCAAATGTCAACTCAGCAGTCAACTTCATGTTCTATTCCGCTGTGATAACAGTTTGATTCTCACTATTTGTGGGGATAGTAACATCATTACCTTATGTAAAAACACCTTGAAAGTAATCCCTCACCATCTTACACATCTGCTCCAAACTATCAATCCTCTCACCATCCTCATTTATTAAATAGGAAATGTTATTGAGTTTCTTCCTCCGTGTAGCTTGAGCATGAAAAAACTTCGTATTTGAGTCACCATCTTTCAACTAGAACAGTTTTGCCCTCTGCTTCCAGTACAGCTCCTCATTGAGTAGTAAATCATTTAGTTTCTCTCTTTCCTCAAAGTAGCACTTGATCCTAGCTTCATCTTCTCTGTTCAAGTACTTAGACAATTCCTCCTTCTGATAACGTACTTTATCCCTGGATTTGTGAAAGAACCTTCTACCCCATTTTGCCATGTGAGATGACATCGATAACAATTTAGGTAAAATGCTCATGGTTGGCAGAGACTTCCAGAAACTTGTCATTTCCTCTTTGAATGCTGGCTCTTTTAACCAAGAATTTTCGAAGCGAAACCTAAACTGCTTCCTTGATACTGTTGTGTCAAACGGAAATAAGTGAATAGGATCATGGTCAGAACATGTCGTATGAATGATTTTGAGAGTACATAAAGGAAATTTACACCACCAATCATTATTCGAATGCCCTTGTCCAACTTCTCTCTAACCCAATTCGATTTTCCTTTACTTTTCCCCCATGTGAATTCCCCTCCCATTAAATCCATTTCCACAAGTTCACAGTCCTCAATCGCTAAACGAAATCCCTCTAGAAGAGATTGAGAGTGAGGATGAATTCCTGTTTTATCCGTAGCATAGAGCAGGTCATTAAAATCACCAAACACGCATCACGGAATAGAACTTCTCCCTGCAATGTGTCTCAATAAATCCCATGACTCTTGCCTTCTATCTCTTCCAAGCATACCATAAAAGTAAGTTAACCTCCAACATGGAACACTTCTTTCAGAGAAAATCACATCAATATAGTTGTTCGACGAACCCGTAACTTCACAATCAACTATATGTTTCCACATTACTGCTAGTCCCCCCATTGACCAACTCTGTTAACACTAAAGCACTTATCAAACCCATTCCTTCCACACAGCTCCTTTATTTTATTACTTTCCATCTTTGTTTCAGCCAAAAATAAAAAAGTAGGATTAATAGACTTAATAACGTCTCCCAGAATTCGAACTGTACGAGGGTTTCCCAACCCTCGACAATTCCAGCTTAAAAGATTCATAATGGATGGCTAGCTTGCGGTGCAAGCTTGGCCAAATCAATTTGTGATGATGCTGGACAATCCACTATAGAAAGACCAGCTTCATTATCCATGACTCCATCATTACTCTGTATTTTATTTATCAGACTGTCATCCGTATCCATTGTTACTGCAGGCCCAGTTCTAACTCTTTTCCTGTCATTTAGCTCCAGCCCATCTATTTCCTCAACCCCCGGCCCACTATACTCAATTCTAAGTTGACTCTTATCATTCAAAAAAGTCCCGCCTTTCTCCTTTTGAAATCCCACCATATCAGCCTTACTTACACCAATCTTCCTATAATCTTGCATGACAGCTACATTCTTTCCTTTATCAACTGAACTACTTCCCATAAAAGCCTCCCAGTCAGCATCATTCTGATCCCTCAACCATTTGCTCCGATTGTGGTTAGCCACCCTCCTCGGCGGTGCACGCAACCACCCACCCCAATTCTTATGGGAATCTTCACTTCTACTATCAATGTAACTTCGACAAAAACGTTCAGTATGCGTCATTAGTCCACAGACAAAACAGAAGTCCCCTAGGCGCTCATATTTACATGTCACCATGAATTCTGAGCCATTCTTTCGTACAATCTTCTTCCTCCGCTTCAGGGGTTTACGCACGTCCAGTTTGATTTTAACTCTCATATATTCCACCCATATACTAGAATTATTCTTAGCATCATACATCACGAATTCACCAAAAAAATCTCCCAATTATTTTCCAACGGCTTCTGACATAAATCCTTTAGGCAAGTCGTGGATTTGAATCCACATCTCCAATGACCACAGAGGGACGTCTACCGGTTCCTCCCCCGGAGGTATCTTGCGAGTCACCAACATTGCATTGTCAAACGTCCATGGACCTCCATTACTTACCCACATCAAATCTTCTCGGTGATAAAACTGGAACAAAAATATTCCCGGATCTATTTCCTTTATGTTAACTCCCATCGTATGTTTCCATACATCTGCCAGCTTTGTTGTCATTGCCTTAGTATTAATATTCTTCTCCGTTAGAAAATGTCCTACTAGGCATAATTCATACATATTCACATGTTCTTCTACCTCCTCATCGAACGTAAAGTCTCCATTTTCTTCCTCCTCAATACTCAAATTTGCTAACTGATCATCTAAGTTTCTGTATCTTGCCATGATAAAACTCTCACAATCCAATGAACTAGATTGAAGAGAAAAGCAAAACTCTCACAGAAAGGAGAGAACTTATTTTCTACTTCTATATTAAAATAAAGAGTATTACTTTCGAATAACACAAACTTTTAATGTTTAGTAAATGCACAATTAGGCATGTATATGTTGATGATCGATATAGTCTAATGTCGTTTGGCACATTTAAAAAGTGGGTAACACTTTTTAAATTATTTTAAAAATTATACATACTATGATATTATTATTTTCTTATAAGATGTAACGACATATCTTATAATAATTTTTTTTTGTGAAATTTAGTAACTTGGTCGTATGAATACTCCAAAATCGATAATTAAATAAATTGAATATGACCGAATATTCAAAGGTATTCAGATTTAACGACATATCCAAATTGAACATAATTGAATGTTTTACAATTAATATTAATTTATTTAGTCTTTTATATTAAATATGAAATATTAAAGTTTTTGTTAGTAAATTGGTCACTTCGTAGTTTGGTTACTCAATTACAGGTGTTAGATATTTTAAATCAAATTGATGGAAATAACTGAATACAATTCAAAAAATTATTATTGTAAAGGTATAAGATTCGAATCTCATCAAAAATAACTGTACATTGCATAGATTATATATTAGTAGTTTGTCAGAATATTTTTCTAAATCTCTGAATTATTAAATGAAGGAAATTTTATTTGAGTTGTATTCCGTTTAACTTAATGTTAAACTTAAATTAGTATCACATTGTTCCGCTAAATCTTTTTTTCAAATAAAAATATAATATTAGTATTCTCTTAAAATTTATTTTTAGGTCAAAATTTATATATACAGTAACAACAGTTGAAAACTGTTGTATTAAAATTACAAATAACAGTGTCATTTAAAAATTGTTGTCGATTGGATAAAAAGACACCGCACATATAACATTTTTAAATAATGTTATAGCTGTTGTTTGAGAAAAAGTAGAAAATAGTTTTTCATATAAAAATATTATGATTATTTGTCATTTTGAAACAATAATTTTTTTAGCAAGAGTTGTGCCATAAATGTTGTTTGATTGCAAATTTCTTGTTGTAATAATACTCTTTCAAATTTCAAGTTCATATGTTTCTCTTAAAATTGTATTATCATTTAAATATTGTCCATGTCGTTATTTAGCGTTCAACCTTATAATCTTACTATTTTTAAAGGTTCACCTAAAATTTAAACAATGAAATTGGACTTTTAACTTTGAATTTATAAAATAAACAATAATCATACAAAACTTATATACTAACCTAGAAATCTTCATTAATATAAAATAAAATAATTATAAGATGTCATGTAATAAATTTGCCTTTAATAAATATTTAAATTAGATTTGATGATATTATAAAATTTATTATTAATTTTTGATTGATAGATAATATTATTTCATGATATTAATTAGATCGTGAATAACAAAAGAGCAATTATTGGGAAATAGACATGTTTAAGGAGAGGGTAGTGTTTTTAGAATTCTATATTTTCAAAATTTCAAAATAATATCAAAAAATAATTAGTAGATAAGTTTTAAAAATCTCAAAAAATCATCTAAAATACTATGAATTCATAACTTTTCATTTGGTTGTAATAAGATTTAAAAAAAATGTTTAGAACTCCATAAAATAAATTTTAATTCTCGAACACATATTTTGAGGTATCTGTTTGATATTTATTATTACTTTAGTGATCCAAATGATACCCCATTAAGTTTGATGATTAAACTGAGTTAAGTGAACAGTTTGATATTTAACCCTAATATTAATTAGCTTAAATAATTATCTTTATGTTTTTACAATGAAAAGATAGAAATTATGGACATATATATTTCATCTTAAGAATAATAAATACTAGGTATATAATACATGGACGGTAGTTATTATGATTATATATGATAAATTATAAAATTATAATTTCAATGATAGATTGTTTCGTAGATTCAGTCTTATATTTATCTGATTAGAGTTTAGGTAGCTTGCTAGGTCCCGATTCCAAACAAAGACGACATACTTAAAAATCAAACCCTAGTTTGAAACATCTCTCATTGTGTTCTCGGGCGGTGACCCTTTTCTAGCTATTTCTATTTCTAATATAAAAATGTAGTAATTGCTAGTTGAGTTGGAACTTAATATATATGTTGCTGTTATCTGCTATGGCGTGTTTTAAGGCTAAAATTGAATACTAGAAAAGACGAGTGCTGGAAGTTGTACTAGCAAAGGGAAAGTGGAATAGTCGATTTACTTTACAGAGTAACTACAAAAAGTACAAATACACCACAAGGAAGAAAGAATGAAACAAACTGTTATAAATCACTATCAAACTTGAATGTGAGTGGGTGTGTTCATGGGGCCTCTCATCCACTGAAGTTAACAACACATTAACCCGTATACAAATAATAATTATATGTACACTAATTTTAGCAGGAACTCTTGTTGAGTTGTCGGTATCTTTCTTACATTTTCTGTCTGTGTGGCTGAGATTAGAAACTGATAAGTATTTTTCAGTTTTTGTATAGCCTAAATCTGTCACCCTAGCAGAAGCATCAAAGCTCTGACATACAACGTAGAAGAAAGCAATAAGTTGTACTTAATTTTGTTCATTCCATGCCTGCCCTCTTTATCATTTTTCCTTCTGAAACATCTCTCTTCTCCTCGCTTGAAAAAAGGCTAATCAAGTTTTAGGAGGAGCTAACCTAGACCCTAACCACGCTCTTCATCAGTTTGAAAACTAGTTAAATCCCAATATATTTCTTGGGACAAGAACTTACCTTTTTTCTTGATAGTGTGTCATTTCTGTAAAAGCTAGATGTTTTCTTGATTATAGTCATTAATCAGAAAGAGCCTAAAAAAATTGTATCTAGGTTTCTGGGAAATTCAAATTAGGAGGTGGAGGTGTCATTGGGGTCTAGATTCAGGAGGGTCAGACATTGGGATTATCACCAAAAACTAGTTGCAGCAAAAGCAGAAGCATCAACAAAAACAAGATTTTAGGGGGTGGTAATCGTGACACATCCTCAACTAGATTAGATCAAGGAGAGGAAAGTGTGTAAGCTGACATATAGAAAAAAAAGACTACTAAATTAAACAGTGCAAGGTTCAGAAAAAGCAAAAGTTGTTGGTTCCTTGCAGATCTGTTTTGTATCAAGAAGAGGCCAAAACTAAATTACTATGCTAAAGTTTTAATGGGCATGAAGAGCAACGGAGGAGAAATAGTTCAAGTTGAAGGAGGCCATATTCTCCGGTCCACAGGCCGGAAAGACAGGCACAGCAAGGTGTACACTGCCAAAGGTCCTAGAGACCGGAGAGTCCGTCTCGCGGCTCACACTGCCATTCAGTTCTATGATGTTCAAGACAGATTAGGGTATGACCGTCCAAGCAAGGCAGTAGATTGGCTCATGAACAAGGCCAAAAATGCAATTGACAAGCTGGAAGAGTTGCCTCCCTGGAATCCAATGGACACTAGTACCACTGTAGTACTAAACGCAAACCAGAACCCTAATGAACTTCCACTGCAACAACAGCAGTCTGAGGCTTACTCATTTCATGATAACCCAACTGATGATACTATGAAATCTTTTTTCCCAACAAGCTCAGGCATGAATTATCACAACTACCCAGGTGATGTCATTTCTAGATGTTCACTACAAAATAACTCTCAGGATCTTTGTTTGTCTCTTCAGTCTTTACAGGAGGACCTTAACAATAATTCATCCCATCCAACTCCTGGTCAAGGCCTTTTTTCGGGTCAGCCCGAGCCAAATTATCCAAGAATGGTTGGCTGGGATGGGGGAATGAAACCAGCAGGATATTATTTCAATGCAGTGCCACAAATGATATGTCAAAGCTCAACATTTAGTCAGAGGGAACCCCTTCAGTCCAGTTTTTCGCCTTATGTTCGGGCTTGGAATGACCTGCCATTTCCTGTCTCAGACCATAACAACACACAAGCACTTCATCAGTTCTCATTATCATCACCAGGCTCTCAATATGGGCCTGAAAAGTATTCAGGCTTTCAAGTTCCAGCACGAATTCAAGGAGAGGAGGAGCAGCCGTCATATACTCGTACCAAGCCTCATAACTGATCTGCCACTGTCCACTCCATCAGGTACTTGTTATGAATTTTCGAGAATTATTCCGGTAATTTATATATATTCATTACCTTGCTTCTAGTTTAAGTTCTTGTTTCTGATGAACAGATATGGTTGTTATATGATGATAATTATGCAGAGGAGGCTTCATCAATGTTATGAGACGTTGGCAATTAGTGTACGTTGAACATTTCATATCTTAGATTCCTCTCCCAGCTTTTGATTGTGTTTTAAAGTGTTCTTTCTTTCTCAGTGGTGGTGTGTGTAATGTTATGATATTTTATTTAGAGTACGTTCATGTTTCATTGCATTGCCTAGCTATGAATGACGACATTTCTCTGGGCATTAGGACCATTCATGTTTTCTGGTTAAGAAAAGATAGTCTTGGCATCGTTGTTTGATACAAATGCTATCTGTTTTTTCCTTTGTCAGATGTGCTGCGTAAGACACGTTTGTTTGTTTACAACTCATTCAGTTTTATTGCATTTGCCTATATTGAGATTTTGAGTGACTGTTTTCTGTTTCAGTTCTTTGTTTTAAGGCATTTTGAGTGACTATTTTCAATTGCTAACTAGATGCAAGCAATGAATTAGTTCTATTGTAGTCGATTTATATTTAGGAGCATACTGGAATCAATTAATATTTACGGGTATAGTAGATTAATATTAGGGCCATAGTTATACTTTTTTTGACCTTAAATAAAAAGGATATAAATACAAATTCAACATGAAATGAAAAGACTTTAAGAAATTATATTGGTATATATTCCGTTAAAATGAAAATATTATTTTAAAAAATATTATTGCATAAAGTAAATTAATTAAGACTAAATTAATTAAGATAAACATTCATTTGGATTTTAAAATTGTATGCGTGCAGTTTTGTATTTCGTACAATAAAAAAGTTTCGTGAAATTCGCAGGCCAGTGGATTTTGAAGTCACTACCACATAAATGGTCTACACCAACATAAAAAAAATATGAAAAATGCTAAAAAATGTTGACACAAACCTTAAGGCAATACTTTGGTCAATTTTGAGAGTGTTGTAAATTTGCATGTGGCCTTTAATGTCAATAGCAACATCTGAACTGTTATAGGCTTTAAGTTTATGGCAGCACTGGGTTTTTAAAGGCAACACAAATTTGATATTTCCTAGTTCTTATGGCAACACAGTCTCCGTCTATAACAACACCAATTTTATTAACATTTCTTATCTTTGCCAACACTTACTTGGCTATAGCAACATCTTTTGATTTATTTTTGCCAACATTATTTTATACTAAGACAAAATGTTTAGTAAAAAAATTTGACAGGTTCTTACCTAAATTATAACATCCCAATATAAGTCAAATCCAACCACAACAACACAAAAACCAAATCCCCAGATGCAAGTCAAGTCAAAAACTACTTAGAAAACTTGAATACATACTTTCAGTCATACAAGCACTACATAATACCAATATCGATTCCAACATTCCGACTTGATTCTACTTAAATAAAACGTAGTACTTCATTTACAGTCTACGGCTACAAGAACATTTTTAAAAAGTACCATATATGGTCTAATATCGCAAAAGGCATCATTATAACTACGATATGCAGGATCAAGGACTGGAATTGCTTGCTCTGGTTGCATCACTTGGTGGCTGCTTGCTTGTTCCAGTTGCATCACTTGGTGGTTGCAGCTTGCTCAGCTCTTCAATATCAATCTACAGCTCCGGATTCTTATCCGCCAACTTGGACATCATCACCTTGATACTGTCTCGAAGCTCTCGAACATTCCGATCCATTTTCTCTTCCATCTCCTGCTTAAGTTCATCCCTGATCTTTTCAGTCAAGCTTGCCAAGTACTGATCAGACGCACGTGTTGGGGAATTACCCTTTGACTCCTTTTTTCGAATAAGCCTCCCTACTAAATAAGAGCGGCTGTGTTCCTTCCCAGCACGAACTAATTCATTAGCAGCATCAATATTGCCATCCTTGAGATTTTTCTTAACATCCTCCTGCAAAAAGAAAAGTTAAAATAATAATATATATATAAAATGCAGCAAATATATACATCCTCCTGCAAAAAGAAAAGTTAAAACAATAAAATATAAAAAATGCAGCAAATATATTTAATTACGGAAAGATAACTTACAATCTTCTTTTCAACCACATCAGTAGGTAACTTATATTCTCGTTTGGCATCGCTTTTGTGTGTTTTAACGTAAACATCAGCATCCGATATTGGTACAATTGGTTCATCAGGTTTAGCAAGGCGCTCCCTCTCAATTGCCTTGCATATATGACAAAGATTTTGATTTAAAAATTGCGGAATTGCGGAAATTATAATAAACAGCGGAAACAAATATTTTGACTTACCATTTTATGGCAGACTTGCGCGAAACTCCTAGTCCCAACAGTATGTGTTTCTGTTATCTTGTTTCGGGCCTCTGCATTTTTTCTGGACCTTTCCTATATGACACAATAACAAATTTAATTGGATGATTTGATTAATTATGCGATATCAATTATAAAATTAAAAAGTATTGGATGAATATATTTGTTACCTGGACTTTTTCATCACCCCAATAATTTAAAAGTATCTTAAAATCTTTCAAAGGAACCTCCCTAGGCCTGTTTTACAGCCTTAACTCATCGGTATCATACTTACTATAATGATCCTTCTTTATGGAAGCTTTATACCCCCTAAACTGATCACGCATTATTGTCATACATATTTATACCCCTCCTCGGAAATGATGTACTTGTCCTAAATACGAAACAAATCAAGTAAAATCAGGTAAGAACCTGATTCAAGAAATTCAAGAAAATCAAGTAAACTGATCCCAATATTTTTCTGATGTGAAATGATGTACTTGTCCAATATTTGCATTTTCACTTGCAATTTTGTAGTTTCATTTTGATCAAAACAAAGCTAAATTCTACGCTTAATTACTATACTTAGTTTACCAGGCAAGGATCCCTTTTCCTAAATAAAGTACTATGATTAATCTCGATTATTTAAATTTCAGTTTGAATTGATCATATTAGATGCTTAATTATGTTTTTAAGAAGGTGGTTGAAAACTTTCACAATTTATCAATCCTACCAGAAATTATACGAAGAAATGCAAAACAGAGAAATTAATCTAAAAGTAAATAATGATAACATGTAATTATCAAGAGATTATTTGAACAGATGATATAATAATTTACCTTGACATATTGCTATAAGATTTCTTTATCAGGAACTTCAGACCACGGACGACATGTCAGAGAAACAAACTCCTTTACCATTGTTCCCAAAAAATTACTGAACTCAGATAGCAAGCGATCATCATCTGATATTGGTTGGCCCAGCTTTGACGGCACGATCTCTCTTTTCTCACCTTGTGTATGGACATGCTTCATTTTTGACTTCCCTCGAGGCTTTTTGATTTTTTCAGCAGGTGCATACGCTAAAAATTAAGAAAACTGTGTGTGTTCTTGCTCTTTTGTACTTGTTCAACTTTGCATTTACGTAAAATAACGAACGATGTTGCCTACAATATATAAATATACAGTATGTTAAATAATTTAAATTAATTTAGTAATAAATACTTAAATTAAAATAATTAAACTAGGATTCTAGGACTTACTCAATTAGCGCCTCTACTTCCTTATCATCATAGTTAAACAATATGTACCGATGAACCACAGTCCATACATCATCAGGCAACTGATAAGCTTTCCCTTTCTGGTTCCTCCCTGAAAGAATTGGATATCCACTGGTTTCATGAATTCTGGTTTCTAACTCATTCACTGAACTGATCTCGTTATCGCCTAAAAATCTTGCACAAAATGTTACAAATTGATCTGCCAAGTATCCTTCCGCTATTGACCCTTATGACTGATTCTTATTACGAATATATCATTTTAATTTACCCAGGTACCTCTCAATTGAGTACATCCATCTCTGGTGGAATGGACCATCAAGTTCAATTTCATTACATAAATGAACTGGTAAATGCACAATGATGTCGAAGAAGGCAGGTGGGAAATTAATTTCAAGTCGGCATAATATTTCAATAATTTCCTTTTGCAGCTTCTTTACTTCATCCACCTCAATTACCTTGGAACATATACCTCTAAAAAAGTCTTATTAACGGAATCACAACTTCAGGCTTCAATGCTTTTTTCACAGCGATTTATAACAAGTATTGCATAATGATGTGTGCATCATGACTCTTGTACCCGACAACTTTCCTATCTTGGACACATTTGCTAATATTGGAAGCGAAACCGTGTGGGAATTTAACATTTTCAAAAACTGAACAAAATATGTCTTTCTCTTTATTTGTCATGTCGAAGTTTGCAGCCCTGATTTCAAGGTACTTCCCATCAGTAGCGGTGGTCAGGTGCATGATCTTCCTTATACCCATTTTTTGCAAATCTAACCGAGCATTTACATGATCTTTTGTCTTACCACTAATATTTAATAAAGTACCGAGAATACTATCACATATATTCTTTTCTATATGCATGACGTCAAGATTATATCGTATTGAATTTTCACTCCAATAAGGTAAGTGAAAAAATATCGACTTCTTATTCCAAGGATTAACGTCACAGATGACTTTTTGTTTCCCCTTCACCTTACCAAAAGTATTCTGGTAACCATCCAACAGCCTCTTGATCATTCTTCTTGATAAAACTGCAGGGGCCTACCCAACCTCAACCTGGCCATTAAATCTTTTTTTATCTGATCTCCACTTATGATTGAAATCTAGGAATCGTCGATGATTCATATAACACACCTTCCTACTATGTTTCAAATAAGTTGACGATGTCTCGTAATTGCATATAGCGCAAGCCAGATATCCTTTAGTACTCCATCCCGATAACATTGCGTAACCGGGGAAGTCCCTTATTGTCCACAATACACTTGCCCTTAATACAAAATTCTGATTCATCGCTGCATCAAAAGTGGTTACACCTACATCCCATAACTCTTTCAGCTCCTCCACCAAAGGTTGCAAATAGACGTCAATACTATTTCCGGGATCAGTTGGACCTGGTATAAGTGTGGACAGAATTAAATTCTACGGTTTCATATTTAGCCAGGGAGGTAAGTTGTAGTTCACCACAACAACTGGCCAGGTACTATGACTGCCACTCATTGTACCAAATGGATTGAATCCATCAGAAGCTATACCTAATCTAATGTTTCGATTTTTGGATGAAAAAGTTGGACATTTGGCATCCATTGTCTTCCAAGCTACACCATCAGCCGGGTGCCGTAACATTCCGTCCTTCTTTCAATCCACTACATGCCAAGTCATTAATTTTGCGAACTCTTTACACATATACATCCTCTGAAGCCTTGGTTTTAAAGGAAAATATCTCATGACTTTTTTCGGTATCTTGTCCTTCTTATGTTCTTCTTCCGTATCCCTCCACCTAGAGACACCACAAGTTTTGCATGACACTTCATTCTGATTTTTACCCCAATATAACATGCAGTGATTAGGACATTCATGTATTTTTTGGTAGTTAAGTCCTAAATCCCTAATTACATTTTTAGCGGAATTAAATGAAGTAGGTATCTCAACATCAGGAAATGCCTCCTTTAATAACTGTAACATTTCACGAAATGCAGTTTGCGTAACCCCATTAAGACATTTCCAGTGGTACAACCTAACAAGAAAACTTAATCTAGAAATTTTTTTGGAACCAGAATACAAGGGCTGTTTCCCGTCTTCGACAAGGCGATAAAATTTCCTAGAATCTGAATTAGGTTCCCTATTGGTGTAAGTAAGGTTCAACATCTGATTAAGATCATCTTCAAACCCTATATTTATTTCTCAATCCCTCACATTAGTATCACCCAAATTCGAGACGTCATATATCCATTTTACAACATCCAGGGAAGGACCCTTGCAAACAAGGTGATTAAAGACATCATCTGGACCCCACCACATCTTACTGTTACAATTACCACAAGGACACTTCAATTCAGCACCGACTGCATATTCCATCGCATTTTTGACGAAATTTTTGACCCCATTAATATACTTGTCACTTGATCTTGGTAGATTTATCCAGATTTCCTCTGCCTCACTCATTGCTACAGGTGAAACATTTACTATCTTTAGTTGTTAATTCTATACGTAACAAACATATATACACATATAAATATATTTATACTTACCTATATTATATTATCTAATCATAACAAATTTATAAATCATTCATAATAATCATATCTCTAATTATTTATGAATAAATATCCATAATCTACAAAAATAATATTAACTAAAATTCTTGTCCGAATAGACTAAGTCGTATGTTCAGCTAACATTGTTTCTTAATTAAACTAGGTTAAGTATATAATGTATATAATATATTAAATTTTAATAGTCAAGCTCTGTCCGTATAAGGAAACAGAATATACTAAAATAATTAATCAACTTGTTAAACGAATGAGCTGTCAAAAAGTGACGAGAATAACTTGTGGCAGCAACTCATTGCTGGCTAGCAAAAAAGCATTTAACTATTAAAGACTTAAATATACATGTTCTGGTCCATTTCTCAAGCTTCAAAGAGCTTTAGAAATTCAAGATTAAAATCAGAAAAATACTTTTTAACATTATTTAACATCACATTCACATCACAAATAATCAAAAGCTAACTATTTTAACATTACGTTAACAGAGAACCCCAAAATAAACAAATTAACAGAGAACCCTAATTTATTTTGGGGGTTTGGAACCCAAATTTATTTTGGGGGTTCCAAACCCCCAATCTGGTTCATTTACATGTGAATTTTTTCAGTGGCCTCAATCTTTTACCCGACTAACATCTTCTTTTATTTTTTAGCTCTTTGGCTCAAAACATTTTGCACTTAACATCTCGTAATCAAAACTAAGAGGCTTACAATTATCCATACAGATAATTCCAAGTTTAAACACAATCCACACGAACTAGCTAATACTTTCAAACAAAAACCAAAAGGAAGATACGACATCAGATTAAACACTTCAATCAAATTATAAAACAAAACACAAAATATCAAACATCGTTAACATAGATGGAAAAAATACATATCATAATCCCAATAAATTTCAAAATACATACAAAGAGAAGAAAGAGTACTATATGTTCTGTACTATATAAAACTGGGCACACATGTACAAAAAACAAAAAAACAAAAAACATATTCCCCCAAAAAAGGCACACGTGTAACCCCAAAATTAACAAATCCCCCAAGAATAAACATGGCACACAACAATTAAAATCCCCAAAAATTAGGGTTTACACCCCCTCCCAAAATTAACAAATTAAAAACCCCCAAAAATTAGGGTTTAAACCCCTTCCTAAAATTAACAAATCAAAAACCCCCAAAGATTAGGATTTGTAAACAAATTATAAAAACCCCAACAATTTTGGTTTATTAACAAATTAAAATTAAGATTTGCACCTTTACTTAGAGAGGAAGAGCTGCGAAACGGAGAACAAACGGAGACCCGGAGCTTTCAAACGGCGAGAGGAAGAGCTTCTACGAACAAACGGCGATCCGGAGCTTCGACGGCGAGAGGAAGTGTTTACATGCAGAGCTTCGATGGCGAGAGGTTGTACGGAGAGGTTGCAAGTGTTTGTGAGAGAGGAAGAGCTGAACGTAGAGGTTGAACGGAGCTTCGACGGTGATTCGACGGTGAGAGGAAGAGTTGAACGGAGAGCTTGAACAGAGAGATTTGTGAGTGAGAGAGTGTTTGTGGGTGAGAGAGTGTGTGAGAGTTTGTGTTTGTGAATTTTAGGATAATTGATTTTGTGAGAGTGTTCGAGCAGGATTTTTTGTTTGTTCTGAGTAAACGACGTCGTTCTGTTATAAAATGACGTCGTTTTGTCACTAACTGAGCGGGTCTTTTTTATTTTGTTTAGCGGGCTTGCTATTTTTGTGATGGCAGACTTTTTGTCCCGCTTCTTTTATACAATTTTTCACTTGTCGAAGGCAACATCACTAAAGATGTTGGCATAGAGAATCTAAGGCAATATAATTGGAAACATTCGACTATATTGTTGCCATATATCTCCTTTATTCGATTATACTGATATAAGGCAACATTTTTCGTGGCAACATCACTTTTGCGTGTTGGTAAAGACCATTTATGTGGTAGTGAGTTTTAGTATTTGGGAAATTGGGCATCTATCTACATCTAATTATTTTTTAAAAAGTATAGTATTACGTTTTTATAAAATATTTTACTATACAGAGATAGAAACAAAGAATATTGTCATATGTGCAAGTACTATGTTATCTATATTCTGTTATTATTATTACTATTATTATTATCATTATACAAATTGTGAAGCTTAAAAGATTTTCATGATAAAATATTAATATTTTTAAAGATATATAGTAGCTACATACCATCAAAAATATGATTGATAGAAATATAATCAATTTTTTTGAAAATTCATAAAAGAAAGTAAAAATAATAATAAAATAACAAAATTTATATCCATTACTTGATGCCAAACCTTACTAAGGATTTAACTCCGGTAAGTATGAGTGAGGACATGGTGACGGGTGCGATCATTTGCCAATTTCCATGTTATTAGTAAAAAAGCAATAATTTTCTTATTTCTTTTATAAAAGAACATGGTTATAAATGACCGTCACAAAAGCGATCGTCTTGCGTTATTTGGTTTTGATTCATATTTCCAACCAATTATAACCAACCAATGTGATTGATCATAGTTATGTACATAATCAATTAAGTACCGACCCTCGGTTGTTGGATTTTTCTTTTCTTTTCCAATCTACCAAAACCAACCAATAATTCGGTTGGAAATATTACCAAAATCGACCGATGTGGTTGCTTATGTTTCTCGTAGGTACCATCTTTGACCCAACAGCCATGTAGCAGGTCACGTCAGATTAAAAACGACGAAAATCGATTGAAAAAAGTTCAGTAGGGAATATATATAATTAAAATTAATCGTATTTGATTGGAAAAATATTAGTTGTGGAAATGTCTTTTATCATAAATGACCAAAATCGGTGGTTGAAAATGCATTTAGTTACATTTAATGCACTCACCAATACTGTAATACAGTGTCGCAATGTTATTTGTTGATAAAGTGCTCTTTTACGTTGGAGGGCAAAAGCGACCGAAATTAGTTGATTTTGGTACATATTTGGTTGATTTTGGCCCCGAGACATAAATAAGATCTAGTAGTCATCTTTATTATCTTCTTAGTTGAGTATTTATAAGATATAAATTCTAGAGTGATAAATTGAAGAAGACAAGTAACAAACATAATAAAGTTTGGAATTATCATGGTGAAAATTCATAAAATAGACAAACACAACGATTGCGTAAACGTTGACATGTTTATAATGAGGAAGAATAATCGGTAGATATCAATGAAATGTTACGGGATTCTGGAATTGAAAATCATAGTTTTGCCAATGATGTAGGTGGTGGTAGGGTTGAAGAACCCCCTAATGAAAGTGCTTTTGAATTCCTCTCCGAGGTTCATAAATCTGGATGCCCTATTCATTCCGGAAAAATATTAAATACACAAAACTCTCATTTTCAACAAAATTATTACATTTTAAAAGTTTCTCCTATTGTAGTGAAAATGCATTTAATTTGTTATTTCAAATTATTGGTGATGTGTTTCCCCCCAAAACATACATTATCTAGTACTAATTATGTAGTAAAAAGAATGGTGAAGGATGTAGGTTATCATACACTAAGATCGATGTATGTGAAAATGATTGCATGTTGTTTTAGGGGAGTCATTCTTAAAAATTATTTAAAAATTTATCCAGTTCATGGGGAACAAATCTCGTGTTTAAGAGTTGAATTTTTCATAGATTTTTCTATTTCTGTCATGTAAGATAAATTTGAAATTTTTCTGTAATTTTTTTCTTATGAATAAAATTAATATATCTTAACAGCCATAAAATTTGATCATCACAAAAATCATTTAAAAAAATTATATGTTTAATAGGGAACACATTTTTATGTTTGGGAGTTGAACTTTTCCTAGATTTTTCTATTACAGCCATGCAAGATAAATTTGATTTTTTTTGTAATTATTTATGACTAAAATCAATATATCTTAACATCCGTACAGTTGGATCATCGAAAAAGTTATTTAAAAAAATTATTTGGTTAATCAATAACAAATCTCGTGTTTGTCGGTTAGACTTTTCCTAGATTTTTCTATTTCTCTGTTAGGACGATAACACGTGCTAATATTCACGCAAGTATACGCGATCGCAAGTAATATATAATTATTTCTAGTTCATTCCCACATAGACTGGTTTAGGTTAATTTTAATCAATGCGCTTATACAATAATGATATGGTTATTATTCAATGCTAAGATGATTAACAATTTGAGATTGTTTATAACTACGATTAACTAAGAGATTATACTAAAAACATTAACTAAGAGATTAAAAAGGACTGATTACTCTATGACACAAACATGAGATTCTAACTTCATTACTACTTCATTCAATAGCCTTTTTGTTCTTAACCTTAGCATGCAATGGTGATGATACTAATCAGATAACACGAAACTAGTAAACGCCAACTTTCGTTGCACGATTACCCTACTACCAGACATCCACAGAGTAAATAGAAGCTGAATAGACACCAATTATATTAAGACCCTATATGTCTATAGAATTTGACAACATAACGGTTTAATGCATAAGTTATCTATCATGATTACATAGGGCAAGTAAAATGGATAAAATTACCTAGGAATCAAGCATATCAAATACATGAACCTATGCCAGCATGACAAGTTTTAAACCCCTAAATTCACTTTTGCTTCAATAGAGATTAACACATTATCTTATAAGTTCGCGACGCTCATAAGACGAATAAGCACAACCAATACAAGATTATCATACAATCACCACATACTAAGGCATCGAAACAAATTAATTAACGAAATCCATAAGTAAATCCGTTAGAACCCCACGATAACGATTAGCCCATAATCAGACTTATCATCAACGTGGGTTCCGATGAAAGTATGGTATAATAAACATAGTCTTTATACTGAACAAATATAAAACCAAGTACGTTAAATAAGAGTATAGGTTCAACAAATAAGAAAACTAGCATCTAAGATTACAACTTAAAATAAAGAATCACAAGAATAAACTAGATCCTCTTCGCCTTGGTTGAATTTCCCTCCGAATTGCCTCAGCACTATAGTCCACCGTCAATCCCCTCACCACAGTGAAACTGTACTTCTACGCTTTTGTATTCGCGTAGAACTCGCGAACCACACTCATAGGCACCGCAGCTGGCACCTCACAAAAAGCTATCCACCCCATCTCCACAATCATCTCCAACAACTTACCATCCCTCCTTGATGGCAGAAAACCTCGCTCCTTGGCTATAGGCTTTGAAACCAGCCTCGTATACTCCGCATCAGCCTCCGGAGTTGAAAACCTGGGCCTCACACCATCCACACTCGAAGAATCAGTGGTGTTGTTGCTAACTTGGGTTCGTTGTGTTTTGGGTGCCATTGAGATTGAATAAGAGAGAATAAGAAGTGTGTATAAGAAAGATTTGTGTTTGAGAATTTGAGAATTGATGGAGAAGTTTTTGTATAAGTGTATGTCTATATAGGAGATTAGGAATAAAATTAGTTATAGAAAAGAAGTGGGATTAATAGGAGTAATTTGGGTAATGGAATTGATTTGGAATAGCAATTATGGGAAGTGGAGGGAAATTCGGGTAGAAATTGATTTTGTAATGAAGTCCCCGAAATTCTGTTGTTTTCCTTCTTTTTTTCGACTACAGGGACTCAGTGCGGCCGCCCCTCTTGGAAGCGCGGGCGCGCCGTGCTTCTGGAATTCCAGCACGGCCGCCCCGCATGCCAGCGCGGGCGCGCACAGTTACTGACTTTTCAGCGCGGTCGCCCCGCATCCCAGCACGGGCGCGCCATGCTTTAGTAGTTGAACTTGATTTTTTTTCTTTTTCTGATTTTTTTGTATTTTTCTCCTTGTTTTCTTCTTCCTCTATCTACTAATATACAACAAACTTGGGTTGCCTCCCAAGAAGCGCTTGGTTTACGTCGTTAGCTTGACGTAGAAACTCGAGATCAAGTAGACAATAAAACGGCACTAACCACCTCATGGTTTGCTGTATCCCCTGAAAGGAATATGTCCTAAGTCCAATCATGTATGAGGATTTAGGAATAACTTTTCAATAATTTGTTTTGATTTCATTGATATTAATAAAAGACTTATTTTGTTTTTATTACGGGCTTTATCTATTTAAGTGTTTAAATAAGATATACCATAGTTTAGAGTAAAGCTTTTTTATGGATTATGATGAGATCATAATAGTGAGACCTAAAAGATGATAACTCTAAACTTAAATAGTTCCTGATCATAGGATTACTAACTGGTAATTAATAATCCGCAAAGATCGGTACATTCCATGCTTGCTTCATTATGAAGGATGTCTGTTCTCATAGACATTTGTGTGGTGACACTATAGCTAGTATGTATGTGCTTATTATGGAATAAGTTCACTGAACATGACTCGCACAGCTGAACAACTGATGGAGTTCACTCACGTGTCAGCAGTTGTTCACATAGTGATAGTTGTACAAGTATCTTTAGACTTGAGGTCATCATAGTCATCTTGTGTACACTGAACTATGCTTTGGTTTAGTTCTTAGTCTCCAGGGATAATTATTAGGGCTCTACTGGGTATAGGAATTTGTACACGAAGATAGTGTATGATCAATAAAGGATCTACCCCTTCCAGTGAAGGAAGCGAATGTTCAAGGCTGATCCACTTATGCTAGTTCAGGAATCTCTGGCCAGAGTAAATGAAATTAGAAAGGAGTTTCTAATTTGCATAGAACTATGCATAGTAAATGGTAAGCAAGTGATTGAATTAGATAGGCTTGACACGAGATCCATGCCTTGTATTTAATCGGGACATTGTAGGGTAGAAGGAGTTTATTGTACGGTAACTATACACTGAATAGGTTCTTGGTATTCTAAGAAGTGAATTCATATTATCCGGATAGTCGCGATATGCTGAGAAGTATCCCTCACGATGTAGAATAAATGTGATTAATTAATTAATCATATTTAATAAATTAGAGAATTTATATAAATAAAGATAAAATAGTTTTATTATTATTTATTTCTACTACCGGCTTAATATTGAACCTACAGGGTCACACCATAAAAGGAGAATGATTTAATGGTGGAGGAATTAATTAATAATGGCTAATAATTATTTATTTATGAAATAAATAATTAATTGGCAAATTTAATAATTGATTAAATGAGATTTAATTGATTATAAATTAATGAAGAAAAGTTCTTAATATTATTAATTAAGGATTTAATTTTTGGAAATTAAATCAAGAGAGAGAATTATTTCTAAAGTGTTTAGAAAAAGAATTAATAATTAAAAGGTGTTTTAATTATTAATGAGAATAATAAATGGGATAATAATAATATTATTTATGGGAAAATTTCAGCTGAAAATTTTGCTTATAAATATACTATTATAGACCCTATTTTCATTCTAACCCCAAAACCCAAAAAGTTTGGAAAACCCAATTCTCTCCACCTCCTTCCTCCTCCTTAACATCGTTTTCTTGGTGGATACCGGTGGAGTGCTTCACACTTGAGGAGCAACTGCTAAGGATCTCTGATCGTTGTCTCCGAATTATTTTAAAGGTTAGATTCTATCCCTCGAATTTTTACCACGATTTATGTGCTTTTATTTGGATTTTGTATGTGTAAAAGTGTTTTTCCATGCCCCGCTGCGATTAAAATCCAACAATGGTATCAGAGCATAGGTTATATGCATATAGATCTGTGGTAAAAATTTCAGAATTTTATGTGCTTGTATGAATTAATTATGATTTTTACAAGTTATATCATGGATTAATTTTGTCTGATGAGAAATCATTTCTCAGAATAATTTTGAATGTTGATCTGGGTTCTACAAGTGTTGTAGATCGTCTGGGTATTTTTTTCATAATTTTAGGATGTATAGATTTTTTATTATGAATTTTTGAAGTTCTTATAATTAAATTCGTAATTAAATAAGTAAATATATGTATATATTGTATATATATATGTTTGTATATCTGTTGTGTGGCTGCTGTGTTGAAAGCAAAGCAAAGACAGACATGGCAGAGTCGACAGAGAATGTCAGGCGGCTCATTTTCCGAGGAAAAGACGGCGGCTGCTGCAGAAAAAAAAGGGGTGTCGCGCATTCCGGGAATGCGTTACACACCTGTGGCGCATTCATGGAATGCGTTACACCTTTTAATGGCTTAAAAGGGTTGTAACGCATCACCGGAATGCGTTACAGGCCGACTGTCCATATTAAAATTGATTTTCTGGGAGTTTCGTAACTCCGTTTTAGGCGTGCAATATACCGTTGGATTCGTTTTTCCGAGACGGATCTAATGGAGTGATCAATTTTAGTTTATATAAAAGTTTTGAACTGTTTATATTTCAATGAAGTGTTTTAAAGCTGTTTTTGACTGTTTTAATTGCTTTTAAATGCTTCATGTGATATATAGAGATGTATATTGCTTAGACTAATGTGCTAGATGATGTAACATGCCTACCTTGATGTTTATTCATGTTTATATATGTGATATATGCTTAGTTTATCATGCGATGATAGATTTAGGTGAACTTAAATGAACATAAGGCGTTTGTTAGACAACCTAGTATAGTGAAATTGTTTCATAACCTTAATAACAATATTATGAATACAATCATGAGATTCTTGTGTTTGTGAAACACGTAATTGAATATGAATTTTCGATATGAGAGAAAGGATGATTCTGTCAACAACAGATTTCTATCTGTAAGAAAGGGTTATTAAGTGACGCCTCTTGACAATGCTCCACCCGATCTGGGAATCATCTGATTATTGATTTGAAATATTTAATTTAAAAGGAAGAATTTCTTTATAATATGATTATGATTGTAACGTAATATAATCCCTCTAAAATTAAATAATATCAAGTAGTAATTGGCCAATGATACAACGGGCTTGTGTCGGTCATAGCCTTCCAACATAATAGAAAAGTAGTTCTTATTTTTGAATCATTGTCGTTTCGTGCCACAGCCGAGGGCTTTGATTTCGAAGTAAGAAATACTTGTCTATTACATAGAGATGTGTACATTGAATAAGAATCTAAAGGTCGTTACGTGCCACAGCCGTGGGCCTTTGGGGACTGATTCAATTGTACGGAATGTTGGGTTAGACTTGACTTAAAATATTGAGTTTGCCGTGCCACAGCCGTGACTCAATTATTCAAGAGGCTAAAGTTTGATTAGGGAATAACATAAGATGTAATTGACAAGAGTTGTCTGCCTATTGAACATTACATGGCGTTTCGTGCCACAGCCGGGGTTGTGTAATGGAATGTAGGATCCCTATTCCCACTAGCATTATGAATGCTTAATTTTTCACGTAGGGGGTTGAATAAATTAGGTAAACTAGTGGGAGCCACTTATGAATAAAGACCCGATTTATATAGTGTTTTAAAATGAAATTGAAAATTTGATAAGTGTTGTTATGTGTTTATCATTTACAGATTTATAATATACATTATTTCTTCTGCACTATCACTTAGGAGCATACTGGATGCTCACAAATTGACTGGTCCTAATTATGCTGACTGGCTTCGAAACTTGAGAATTGTTCTCAGGATTGAGAAGCTGGAATACGTAATTGACTCACCTAAGCCTACTGAACCTGCTAGTGATGCATATAATGATGAACATGTTGTGTATCGTAAGTGGATAGATGATGCAACTGTTGCTCAATGCATCATGCTAGCTTCCATGAACATTGAGCTACAGAAGCAACATGAGCATATGGATGCTTACACTATCCTCATGCATCTACAAGAGTTGTATGATATGGCGGGGAGGACAGCTCGATATGAGATATCGAAGGAGTTGTTCGGTTGTAGAATGTCTGAGGGATCATCTGTGAATGACCATGTACTTAAGATGATCAATTTGATTGAACGTCTTGGACAACTTGGTTTTGCCATGGATGGGGAGCTGAGCCAAGACTTGGTCTTGCAATCGCTTCCGAGTTCGTTCTCGCAGTTTGTTGTGAACTTTCATATGAATAAGTTGGATGTCAGCCTGCCTGAACTCCACAACATGTTGAAGACTGCGGAATCGAATTTTCCCCCTAAGAAGAGTTCTGTTCTTCTAATTGGTGAAGGTTCCAATCCTAAGAAAGGGAAGAGGAACTCTTCCAAGAAGAAGAAAGTAGGTGAGAAAATACCGGTTCCACCAAAAGCTGAAGACCCCAAGAGCAAAGTTGTTTTCTTTCACTGTAACAAGGTGGGGCACTGGAAGAGGAACTGCAAGGTTTACCTTGCAGAATTGAAGAAGAAGAAGGGTAGTGAGACTACCGCTTATGATTCAGGTATGTTCATGATAGAAGTGAATATGTCATTAAATCAAATTTCTACTTGGGTATTAGATACCTCCTGTGGTTCTCAAATCTGCAATTTGTTGCAGGGACCAAGGAGAAGTAGGACTATTGAGGAAGAGGAGGTGATTCTACTGATGGGAAATGGAGCAAGAGTTGCTGCTGAAGATGTAGAATCATTTCATTTACATATGCCTACGGGCAAGACTATTGTTTTAAATAATTGTTATTTTGTTCCCTCGATTATGAGGAATATTATTCCCATGTTAGACTTGGCTGGATTTTCATTTATTATTGAGAATAATGAATGTTCTATTCTTAGAGATAATATTCTTTATGGACGTGGTACTTTAAATAATGGTCTCTATAAATGTGACATAATTTACTTCAGATTGAACAAACTAATAAAAGAAAAGGGATGATGAAAATCTCACTTCATAGTGGCACTGCAGTCTCCATTTAGTAGACATGGAGAGAGGACTGCAAATTTGCTAGGAATGGTACACACAGATGTATGTGGACCAATGTCTAAGCAAGCCATGGGTGGATTTTCAAACTTCATTACTTTCATAGATGATAGATCTAGATTCGGATATGTGTTTGATGAAACACAAGTCTGAAGCCTTTGAAAAGTTCAAAGAGTATAGGTATGAAGTGGAGAAACAAACCAAACATAGTATTATAATTCTTCGATCAAATCGAGGTGGTGAATACTTTAATGGAGTGTTTCTAGATTATCTCAAAGTAAATGGTATAGTCTCCCAGTGGACGCCTCCAGATTGGTATCTGAAAGGAGAAATCGAACTTTGTTAGACATAGTTCGGTCCATGATGAGCTATGCAAATCTTTCAGTATTCCTATGAGGTTATGCATTGGAAACCTCAGCATATTTACTGAATATGGTGCCTTCCAAAATCTGTTCCTCAAACTTCGTATGAGATATGGAAAGAAAGGAAACCGAGTCTTAAACACGTTAAGATTTGGGGATGTCCAGCTTATGTCAAGAAAGTTGACCCAGATAAGCTGGAATCTCGATCCGTAAAATATAGTTTTGTGGGATATCCTAAAGAGACTTTAGGGTATTACTTTTACACCGATCATCGGGTGTTTGTCTCCAGACATGCTACCTTCTTGGAAAAGGAGTTTATCCTTGAAGGAAACAGTGGGAGCAAAATTGAACTTGATGAAGTTCAAGAAGCACAAACTACTACGGTTCAAGTGGAAACACCTGTTCTGACTGAACAACCTTTTGTGGAACAGCCTATTCATAGATCAGGGAGAGTGTCTCGCCAACCTGAGAGGTAATATGGCCTTGTCATTGAGAATGACAATGAGTTGTCGATCATTGATGATGACGACCTTGTAACCTATAATGAGGCTATGAGTAGTGTTGACTCAGAGAAATGGCATAGTGCCATGAAATCCAGAATGGAATCTATGTATATGGTGTACAAAAGATAGATTATAGCAGATGGCCAGGTGGAGACCTATAAGGCCAGGCTTGTGGCAAAAGGATTCAAACAAAGGAAATGGATTGACTTTGATGAAACCTTTTACCTGTAGCCCTGTTAAAATCAGTTCGGATTTTGCTTGCGATTGCCGCTTACTACGACTATGAGATCTGGCATATAGCCATATGGTTTTCTTTCCAAAGGAAATGAAAACCTAGTGTGTAAGCTACTGCGAACCATATGTAGTTTAAAGCAAGCTTCTCGAAAGATGGAACATTCGTTTTGATGAGACAATCAAAGAGTTTGATTTTATCAAAAACGTAGATGAACCATGCGTCTACAAAAGGGTTAGTGGGAGCGCGGTAACATTTCTTATATTGTATTGAATTAGAGTTGACACACATAACAACATAGCAGACCCACTCACAAAGCTACTTTATGAAAGTCACTTTGATCGTCATAAAGACAAGATGGGTATTAGATACCAGAGTGATTGGCTTTAGTACAAGTGGGAGATTGAAAGGAAAATGTCCTAAGTCCAATCATGTATGAGGATTTAGGAATAACTTTTCAATAATCTGTTTTGATTTCATTGATATTAATAAAAGACTTGTTTTGTTTTTATTACGGGCTTTATCTATTTAAGTGTTTAAATAAGATATACCATAGTTTAGAGTAAAGCTTTTTATGGATTATGATGAGATCATAATAGTGAGACCTAAAAGATGATAACTCTAAACTTAAATAGTTCCTGATCATAGGATTACTAACTGGTAATTAATAATCCGCAAAGATCGGTACATACTATGCTTGCTTCATTATGAAGGATGTCTGTTCTCATAGACATTTGTGTGGTGACACTATAGCTAGTATGTAGGTGCTTATTATGGAATAAGTTCACTGAACATGACTCGCACAGCTGAACAACTGATGGAGTTCACTCACGTGTCAGCAGTTGTTCACATAGTGATAGTTGTACAAGTATCCTTAGACTTGAGGTCATCATAGTCATCTTGTGTACACTGAACTATGCTTTGGTTTAGTTCTTAGTCTTCAGGGACAATTATTAGGGCTCTACTGGGTATAGGAATTTGTACACGAAGATAGTGTATGATCAATAAAGGATCTACCCCTTCCAGTTAAGGAAGCGAATGTTCAAGGCTGATCCACTTATGCTAGTTCAGGAATCTCTGGCCAGATTAAATGAAATTAGAAAGGAGTTTCTAATTTGCATAGAACTACGCATAGTAAATGGTAAGCAAGTGATTGGATTAGATAGGCTTGACACGAGATCCATGCCTTGTATTTAATCGGGACATTGTAGGGTAGAAGGAGTTTATTGTACGGTAACTATACACTGAATAGGTTCTTGGTATTCTAAGCAGTGAATTCATATTATCCGGATAGTCGCGATATGCTGAGAAGTATCCCTCACGATGTAGAATAAATGTGATTAATTAATTAATCATATTTAATAAATTAGAGAATTTATATAAATAATGATAAAATAGTTTTATTATTATTTATTTCTACTACCGGCTTAATATTGAACCTACAGGGTCACAGCATAAAAAGAGAATGATTTAATGGTGGAGGAATTAATTAATAATGGCTAATAATTATTTATTTATGAAATAAATATGAAATAAATAATTAATTAAAAATTTTAATAATTGATTAAATGAGATTTAATTGATTATAAATTAATTAAGAAAAGTTCTTAATATTATTAATTAAGGATTTAATTTTTGGAAATTAAATTAAGAGAGAGAATTATTTCTAAAGTGTTTAGAAAAAGAATTAATAATTAAAAGGTGTTTTAATTATTAATGAGAATAATAAATGGGATAATAATAATATTATTTATGGGAAAATTTCAGCTGAAAATTTTGTCTATAAATATACTATTATAGACCCTATTTTCATTCTAACCCCAAAACCCAAAAAGTTTGGAAAACCCAATTCTCTCCACCTCCTTCCTCCTCCTTAACATCGTTTTCTTGGTGGATACCGGTGGAGTGCTTCACACTTGAGGAGCAACTGCTAAGGATCTCTGATCGTTGTCTCCGAATTATTTTAAAGGTTAGATTCGATCCCTCGAATTTTTACCATGATTTATATGCTTTTATTTGGATTTTGTATGTGTAAAAGTGTTTTGCCATGCCCCGCTGTGATTAAAATCCAACATCCCCATAGTAATGCTTCAACCTCTGTCCATTCACCTTGAATGCTTGGCCCAGATCATTCTCAAAAATCTCCACCGCTCCATGTAGAAACACAGTTTTGATAATTAACGGCCCTGACAACCTCGACTTCAACTTTCCAGAAAAAAGACAGAGACGAGAGTTGAATAATATAACTTGTTGCCCCGACATAAATGATTTGAGCACTAGACTCCTATCATGCCACCTCTTGACTTTTTCCTTATACATTTTGTTGTTCTCATACACTTGAAGCTGAAACTCGTCGAGTTCATTTAATTGAAGCATTCTTTTCTTACTAGCTACATCCAAATCAAAGTTCAACTTTTTTAAAGCCCAATACGCTTTGTGCTCGAGCTCCACAGACAAATGACATCCCTTACCATAAATCAACTGAAATGGTGACATGTCAAGTAGAGTCTTGTATGCTGTTCGATACACTCAAATAACTTCATCAAGTTTCAAAGACCAATCCTTCCTTGATGGACACACAACTTTCTCTAGAATACGCTTGATCTCTCTGTTAGATACTCAGCTTGACCATTTGTCTGAGGATGGTAGGATATAGTAATACGATGATTCACATTATATCGCTGCATTATAGCAGTGAACTTACGATTGCAGAAATGCGATCCCTCATCACTGATTATGACTCTCGAGGTCTCAAATCGTTTGAATATCTGCTTATGAAGAAAATTCAGCACTACCTTCACATCATTTATCGATAAAGCCTTGACTTTAACCCATTTCAAGACATAATCAACTGCCAACAAGATATATTGATTATTACAAGATGAGACAAACAGCCTCATGAAGTCAATTCCCCAAACATCGAAGACTTCAACCTCGAGAAGCACATTAAGAGGCATCTCATCCCTCTTAAATATATTACCCACACGCTGGCATCGATCACACTTCAAAACAAATTGATGTGCATCCTTAAATAATGTAAGCTAGAAAAATCCTACTTGAAGGATACGAGCTGCTATCTTTTCTCCACCATAGTGGCCTCCATACGCAGTCGAATGGCAATCTCGCAAGATCCCCCCGTTTCGCTGTATGGAATACATCTCCTGATGATCTGGTTAGCTCCTTGCCTAAACAGATATGGCTCATACCACATGTACCATTTCACCTCATGAAGAAACTTCTTCCTTTAAGTATAAGAGAAGTCTTGAGGCATGATATTACTCACAAGGTAGTTCATAATGTCTGCAAACCACGGTTCTTCCTCTTGTACCCCAAACAACTGCTCATCAGGAAAAAACTCATTTATCAATGTCTTATCTTGTGAAGTTGCACTTGGATCTTCCAGACGAGAGAGATGATCAGTGACTTGATTTTCAGTACCCTTTATGTCCTTGATCTCCAATTCAAATTCCTGAAGTAAAAGAACCCATCAAATCAATCTAGGCTTCGAGTCCTTCTTTGAGATTAGATATCGAATCGCAGCATGATCAGTAAACACTGTCACCTTCGTCCCAAGCAAATAAGATCAAAACTTCTCAAAACGGTAGACAATGGCTAAGAGTTCCTTCTCAGTAGTAGTATAATTCAGTTGAGCACCATTGAGGGTCTTACTAGCATAGTAGACCACATGAAATATGTTGTTCTTTCTCTGCCCAAGAACTGCTCCAACTACATAGTCACTTGCATCGCACATCATCTCAAAAGGTTCATCCCAATTATGTGCAATTATGACAGGTGTCGTTATCAAACTCTTCTTCCATAACTTAAAAGAATTTAGGCACTCGTCATCAAACTTGAATGGGACATCTTTCTCTAGAATATTGCACAAAGGTTTAGAGATTTTTGAGAAGTCCTTGATGAAACGCCTATAGAAACCCGCATGACCAAGAAAGTTGCCGACTCTCTTAACATAAATTGGTGGATGAAGGTTTTTAATGACCCCCACCTTGGCTTTGTCCACCTCAAGAGCTTTACTAGAGACCTTATGCCCAAGAATAATGCCCTATCGCACCATAAAGTGACATTTCTCCTAATTGAGAACCAAATTGGTCTCAACACACCTTTTAAGAACGGCGCCAAGAATTTGCAAGCATTCGTTAAAAGAATCACCGAACACGGAGAAATCGTCCATGAACACCTCCATATTCTGACCAATCATATCAGAGAAGATAGCCATCATGCATCTCTAAAATGTGGCAGGTGCACCACACAACCCAAAAGAAACTCTTCTGAAGGTAAAAGTACCAAACGAACTAGTGAAATTAGTCTTTTCCTGATCTTCTGGAGCAATACAAATCTAATTATAACCCGAATAGCCATCCAGAAGACAGTAGTAATCATGCCCAGCCAACATGTCAAGCATTTGATCAATAGAAGGAATAGGAAAGTGATCCTTTCTCGTGGCCTTGTTCAGCTTCCTGTAGTCCATGCAAACTCTCCACCCCGTGACAGTTCGAGTAGGAATGAGCTCATTCTTTTCATTAGCAACAACGGTGATACCTCCTTTCTTCGGCACACACTGAACTGGACTCACCCAAGAACTATCATAAATGAGATAGATGATCCCTGCACCTAGTCATTTGAGGATTTCTTTCTTCACAATTTCTTTTATGATTGGATTAATCCTTTTATGTTGCTCAACAGTAGGCTTGCTACCTTCCTCTAGCAGAATTTTATACATGCAATAAGAAGGGATGATTCTCATAATATCTGCTATAGTCCATCCAATTGCCAACTTGAACTCTCTCAGAATTCTTAAGAGCTTTTCCTCATCACTACCTGAAAGGTCAGATGCAATAATAACAGGTAAAGTAGATGCATCACCTAAAAATGCATAGTATTCAGGCAATGGTTTAAGCTTAAGTGTAAGAGCTTCCTCAATAGATGGCTTGAGGCACTTTGGAGATTTGTTCAACTCCTCCATTCCAAGAGATTTAAAAGGAATATCCAGCCTTCGCTTTCAGGGAGAAGCATTCAAATACTGCAACTGCTCATCACCTTCGTTATCTTCACTATCTGAATTCCCCAACAAGGCCTTCTCTAGGCATCAGACCTTAGCATTTGATCAAGTTTTAAGTAACCACAGAATCAACCAACTCCACTTTTAAGCACTCCTCATTCTCAATCAGAAATTTCATGGCATTAAAAACATTGAACGTCACATCCTGATCCAGCACTCTCATAGTAAGCTCACCCTTCTGCACATGAATCAAGGTTCGGTCGGTAGCCAATAATGGTCTTCCCAAGATTATGGGAATCTTCTTATCCTCCACGAAATCAAGAATTACAAAATCAGCAGGATAGATGAGTTTATCAACCTTTACTAAGACATCCTCCACAATGCCTTGTGGATATGTAATAGAATGATCTGCTAACTGTAAGGTCATATAAGTAGGCTTTAGATCAGGTAAGTCCAACTTCTTGAAGATTGACAAGGGCATCAGATTGATGCTAGCTCCCAAGTCATATAGGCATTTGTCAAATGACACTTTTCCAATGGTATAAAAAATAGTGAAGCTTTCAGGAACTTTTAGCTTCGGTGGCAACTTCTATTGCAGCAGAGCGCTGCATTCCTCCGTAAGAGCAACTGTCTCTAATTCATCCAGCTTCACTTTCTGAAAGAGAATACCTTTCATAAACTTTGCATAACTAGGCATCTGTTCAAGAGCTTCATCGAAAGGTATGTTGATATGAAGTTTCTTGAACACCTCCAGAAACTTCTCAAACTGCTTATCTAGCTTTTTCTTCTATAGTCTCTTAGGAAAAGGAGGTGGAGGATAGATCTATTTTTCCCCTGTATTACCCTCATTAGGAGTGTGTTCAATAATAGTCTTTCTTGCTTCCACTTCTACTTCCTTCTGCACTTCTTCTTCAGCCACAACTTCTTCTTCCGAAACTTGAGAGTGTTCAGGATTTGCAACCTTCCCAGACCTCAATGTAATTGCCTTTACCTTCTCCTTAGCTTCCCTCTTTCTGGAACTTCAGTGTCACTAGGGAGTGTACTAGGTTGACGATTTAGTAAGGCATTGGCAATTTGCCTAAATTGATTCTCCAAGGTCTCTATAGAAACAGCTTGGCTCTTGCACAAGAGCCTTAACTCCTCCAATTCAGATTTTTCATTAGATTGTTGCAGCTGGAGTTGTTGTCTTGGTGCATATTGCGGTTACTGATAACCAGGAGGGTTGTATTGCTTTGATGCATACTGCTGATAAGTCTGCTGGACCACATTCTGAGTATTGCTCCAGCTAAAATTAGGATGATTACGGTTGTTAGGATGATAAGTGGATGGCACAGGCTGCTACGACCTCTAAAAATTACTCACAAACTGAGCTGATTCACTAGAAATAGCACACTGCGCCATCTCACGGGCACCAGCACAAAGCTCACAGACACTAGTGATCTGATTAACTTCATAATTAGCCAACGAATCCACCTTCATCATCAAAGCCTTAAGCTGAGCAGCTATAGCAGTAGCTGCATCCACTTTCAGAATTCCTGATACCTTTCGTTGAGGTAGTCTCTGAGTAGGATTCTGGTATTTATTATCAGCCATCGGTTCAATCAATTCATAAGCTTCATCGTAGCTTTTAGCCCATAAGGCTCCTCCTAATGCTGCATCAAGCATGGGTCTAGAAGTAGCACCCAATCCATTATAGAAGCAGTTAATGATCATCCAGTCAGGCATCCCATGGTGAGGATACTTTCTAAGCATCTCTTTGTAGCGGGCCCAAGCCTCACATAAAGATTCTCCAGATTACTGAGCAAATTGAGTAAGTGCATTTCTGATTGCAGCAGTCTTCGCTATAGGAAATAATTTAGTTATGAACTTTTGAGAAAGATCCCCCCATTTGGTGATAGACCCTGGTGTTAGAGAATGTAACCAGCACTTAGCTTTATCCCACAGAGAGAATGGGAAAAGCCTCAACTTAATAGCATCTTCAGAAACTCCATTGAACTTGAAAGTGTCGTAGATCTCGACGAAATCTCTGATGTGAATGTTGTGGTCTTCTGTCGGAGAAACCCCAAACTGAACTGAGTTCTGTATCATCTGAATCGTGTTCGACTTGATCTCAAAGGTGTTAGCTGAAATGGCTGGTTGGACAATGCTAGACTGAATATCATTTATCTTCGGTTGAGAGTAATCCATCAAAGCCTTCAGATTCACTTCTAGTTCTCCCATTGCAATAAGAGCTTCTTCTTCAACTTTCTCCTCGACAAGAATTTCCTCAAAAACTTCCTTAGCTACTACAACTTCTTCCTCATCTTGATCCAGTGTTCTCCTACGAGACCGAGAACGCGTATGCATACACGCTCGCTAGAGTAGCTGAAACACAACAAGGAAATAAGTAAGTAACAATGTCCGAGTCAATGAACTTTAACGACCACTAATGACAAACACATAAACTAAAAATTAACACCGAGTCCCCGACAGCGGCGCCAAAAACTTGTTAGGACGATAACACGCGCTAATATTCACGCAAGTATACGCGATCGTAAGTAATATAGAATTATTTCTAGTTCGTTCCTACAGAGACTGGTGTAGGTTAATTTTAATCAATGCACTTATGCAACAATGATATGGTTATTATTCAATGCTAAGACGATTACCAATTTGAGGTTGTTTATAACTATGATTAACTAAGAGATTATACTAAAAACATTAACTAAGAGATTAAAAATGATTGATTACTATACGACATAAACATGGGATTATAACTTCATTACTACATTCAGTAGCCTTTTTGTTCTTAACCTTAGCATGCAATGGTGATGATATTAATCAGATAACACAAAACAAGGAAACGCCAACTTTCGTTGCACGATTACCCTACTACCAGACATCCACAAAAGAGATAGAAGCTGAATAGACACCAATTAAATTGAGACCCTATATGTCTATAGAATTTGACAACATAACAGTTTAATGCACAAGTTATCTATCCTGATTACATAGGCCAAGTAAGATGGATAAAATTACCTACGAATCATGCATATCAAATACATGAACCTATACTAGCATGGCAAGTTCTAAACCCCTAAATTCACTTTCGCTTCAATAGAGATTAACACACTATCTTATAAGTTCGCGACGCTTTTAAGACAAATAAGCACAACCAATACTAGGTTATCATACAATAACCACATACTAAGGCATCGAAATAAATTAACTAAAGAAATTCATAAGTAAATTCGTTAGAACCCCACGATAACGATTAACCCATAATCGGACTCATCATCAATGTGGGTTCCGATGAAAGCATGGTATAATAAACGTAGTCTTTATACTGAATAAATAATAAAACCAAGTATGTTAAAAAAGAGTATAGGTTCAACAAATAAGAAAACTAGAATCCAAGATTACAACTTAAAACAAAGAATCACAAAAATAAACTAGACCCTCTTCGCCTTAGTTGAATTGTGCTATACGGTCTTCTTACGCCTTTTCCTTAAGCTCTATTACGTCTTCTTATGAAAAACGATCATAAGTTATTAATATATATGATGTAGAATCAACCAGGGCTTCAAACTCTCAGAATCCAAGTAGAAACAGAATTCTGCCATCTCGACCTGGCGCGGCCACGTGCTTTACCAGTGCGAGCGCGCTGTCTTTCTGGAAACCTGGCCCGAGCGTGCACTACTACACCGCGGGCGCGCTGACTCTCTGGAAAAAATCCTAAATTCTGTTTTTCTTGCTGGTTTAAGTTGACCTTTTCACGAGCAATCTTCCTAGACACACTCCTAACAACAATTTAGCACCAAAACAATGCTAAATTACCTTGATTCCTGTTATATGCCTGAAAGGTAAAAAAACACTACAAAACCACATCTAATACACAAATAACTCGAGTACAAAACATCAATTCAAGCCTTTATAGAGCATTCTAACTGGACATAAATGCCACTTAACATTCTCTCATGCAAAATTAATTGAATTTTTTTGTAATTTTTTTCTTATCACTAAAATTTATATTTTAACATCCGTATAGTTGGATCATCGAAAGAATCATTTTAAAATGTTATATGGTTAATCGTGAACAAATCTCGTATCTAAGAGTTGGACTTTTCCTAAATTTTTATATTTTTGTCATGCAAGATGAATTTTAAATTTTTTGTACCATTTTCTTATGACTAAAATTTATATATCTTATCATTCGTACGGTTGAATCTTCAAAAAAATTCTTTTAAAAATTTTATTTGGTTAATCGGGAACAAATCCGGTGTTTGGGAGTTAAAATTTTCCTAGATTTTTTATTTCTGTCATGCAAGACTAATTCGAAACTTTTTTTTAAATTTTTTATTCTGACTAAGATCGATAAATCTTAACATCTGTATGGTTAGATCGTCGAAAAAATTATTTAAAAAATTATCTGGTTAATCGCGAATAAATCTCGTGTCCGGGAGTTGAACTTTTCCTAGATTTTTCTATTCATGTGATGCAAGATGAATTTAATTTTTTTAGTAATTTGTTTCTTAAGACTAAATTCGATATATCTTAAAATCTATATGGTTGGATCGTCTAAAAAAATCATTTAGAAAAATTATCTGTTAATCGCGAACGAACTTTTGTCTAGAAGTTGGACTTTTCCTAGATTTTTCTATTTTTGTCATTCAAGATTGAAATATATTAACATTTTTACGGTAAGATCGATATATATATATATATTTTTGGTAATTTGTTTTGTCTAAGCTCTGATACCAATTGTTTGGTCCAAAAGGTACATACAGAGGGGTGAATGTATATTCTTCGCTTTAAATTGATTAGTGTAGTGGAAATTGAAACTTTAAAATAAAATAAAAAAAACACAAGAGATTTCGTGGATTAATTCTTATATAAAGAAATTAAACCACAATGGTTTGCTTACATCTTTGAAACTAAATTCAAAGTTACAAAAAGAAAGAGCCAATACAATTATAAGCTATTAAAGTCATGGCTTCTTTCTATCACTGTAAAACATATAATCAATACAATCAAAGAAGCTATAAATGATGAGTGTATCTAGATGTGTAAGTCTTTAATGGTGTATAAAAATTGGGCATGACCTCTCATTGTCAAATCAATGCTTCTTTGTACTGAGAATAATTTGTAAGTGTTAGACCCTTAATCAACTGTAGAGGGGGGGGTGAATACAGTTAATACAATCAATTCAACAAAGCTTCAACATAATCAACAGTTTTTATATTATCTGATAAAAACTTATTACAGACGTACTCTCTCGAAAGGATGAACAAATATCCTTGAGAGCTGCTTGGTTATGCGAAAGATATAACAATGTCGTAATGCTTATAGCATGAACCTAATCTGTGCTTTATATAGAGCACAAGTACACAATATATAAGGAATCATATTCTATCAACAACAAGGAAACCTATACAATTGCTTCTGAGATAAAGTCCTTCACCGCCTTGAGTTCTTGTTTCCTTTTCCTTATCAAAGATTGACCGATGTGACAAATACTGATTTCATCATCCGTTGACATCATCATCCGTCGATATCCTTATCCGTCATTTATCAACATCCGTCAATGTCATCATCATCCGTCGATTTAAGTTCTAAAATGAACTTCTGATAGTTTTAGCTTGATATCATCAATTGCTCATAACAATCTCCCCCAACTTGTTCATTATGGAAATATGGACAAGTTCCAATTGATTATGTAAAAACTATCTAAATGCAGGAATGAAGTATGCATATTAAATCTTGCTTCAGTGAATATCAGACTTTACTCTTTATCCTGAACTGCTTCTTTAACTTGAGCAATATCAGAGGTTAATTCCAGTTCTTCAACTCAGAATGCTTCAATAATCTTCCTTCTTCTTCTTTCCAACAACTTTGGCTTTAGACTTTGAAAACTTTGACTTTTCTCCTATCTTCTCTTGATATTCTTGTTGAAATAGCTGCTTCTTTTCAGCTTCCTTGATATCCATTAACTCACTAACAATGGGCTCTTCCCATTCTTCATTTGTACCTGCATTTATCTCATTTTCTCTCTTTTGTTGCATCAAGGGCTCCCCTCGGCTTCCCACCCTCACCCTCACCTTCACCATCTAGGGTGGGACTCCTCTCACTCACTCTTGCCATGCTGGAAGAAATAGCATGCACTTATTCACTCATTTCCTCTCCTTTTTCCTGAGAGCAACTCAGCCTCTCACTCACTTCATTCCCTTCCCTCAATCCTAGTAGTGATTATTAAGTCACACACACTGTAGAAGGGGGTTGAATACAGTGTTTATCACAATCGAATCGAATTAAAGAACTCTAGTAACAGAAAATAGACTTTATTCAATAGAATAAACTCTGTTACAATATGGAACTGTCCTCTCTCAGTGATGAACAAATATCATGAGAGCTGCTAGGGTTATAATGAATATTATTCTCGATAATGATAACATTTATAGTGTAAACCCTATGTCTGTGTTTATATACTACACGGTTACAAGATAATCGCTAATTGATATGGAATATAATTCTGCTTCCTAAAATATATCAATCAGATATCTTTTCTTCCAAGTATTCTATTCTTCATAGAATTCCTTCTTCATTCATATCTCTTCTTGCGTTTTTCTTGATCTTCTTTCCTTTCAATCAGTCGTCTTCCTTATCTGAAAGTCTCCTTAAGTCCTGATATTATCTCCTGATAAATATCTCCTGATAACTTAAGTTTTGATAACTTAAGTTCTGACTTCAGTATAAGTACTGATTTCCAGTTAAGTACTGATTTGTCCTGTTTAAGTAAGATCTGAAAACTAAACACAAATCATATTAGACATGACATTATCAAATATATCTAACAATCTCCCCCAACTTATAAATTAGTATACTATACAAGTTTAATAGATATTTGATGATGTCAAAAACATTAAGTACAAATGCATGAGAATTTGACTAGATAACTACAACTTACAGTCTTTAAAGCTTTACCAACTTTAACTTGTGATAACAGCTCCAGTCTGTATACACATCAGAATTTGAGCAGTTGTAGATCTTGACTTGGCTTCAATTACTGATCTCTTTGATGTCAGGAGTTGTTCTGAGATAGTTCTTTAACAAACATCTCTCAACATATTTAAGTTCATCAATCATCCTCCTTTTAGCATTCTTCAATTCAACTGTATCTTCACCAATTTGAAAGATAGCAGCCCTGAGATCATTTATTTTAGCTTTCCTTATGTCCTGATCCAGTCTGATCAAATATGCCTTGTCAGACTCAAGATTGAATTTTACAGTCTTATAACCCAGAAAGGTAGTTATAATCTTAGCAGAGTTAGGCTTCATCTCAACAATATCACCCTTGTGATCTATGTACTTGGGACAGTATGTGTTGTCAGACTTTACAGAATAAAGCTTCTCCTGTCTCTGAATTTGAGTCTTCAAATAATTTGCAGCACTTTCTGTTAATCTGTTCTTCACTTGAAGTAAGAATTGAACATCTTCTAATTCCTCAAAATACTTCAGTGGTATAGCATTCTCCCTTATGTGGTAAACCCTTCCATCTGTCATGAGATATAACAAGATGTGTTCTTTCAAGAAGGTATGGTAAACCATCTGTACAGATTCAAGCTGATTCAATCTTTCAGGAGTTACTCCAACACCTGGTTCACTCAAGGAAGTTAGATCATTGGTTGTGCTATGCACTCTTCTTTCATCAGCACTACCCAAACCAGATATATCTCTTGCTTCCTTTCCTGTAACCACTCTTGCTTCAAAACCACTTGCTGCAGTCTTCAAAGGTTGAGCCTGTTTAGCTTTAGTGAATCCCGACAGGAGTAGCCTTGAAGATTTAACATGAGCAATGTCAGAGGTTTCCTTTAACTTATCTTCTGATATCAAGCTAACTTGAGCTATGTCAGAGGTTGCTTGCTTCAGTGTTATATCAGAACTTACTATATCTTGACTCTGAACAACTTGAGCCATGTCAGAGGTTGTTTGAAAAATCTTCTTTGAAACCAGAGTAAGATTAGCATCTTCAACAAATATTTCTTCATCCATAGGAGGCACATAAACCTTTACAGGTTCACCAACTTTTTCTTTGCCCTTGGACCTTGGATCTATCTGCATTTGTGATTTGGCCTTGGTTGCCTCAGGATTTACCCTTTCTTTTATCACAATGCATTTAGCCTTAGGAATTTTCTTTTCAACAACAGAAGCTTCGGATTTGGAGTTAACTTTTTCTAACTTAAGTCTAGCTTCTTCTTCCTTTAGACTTTTAAAGTCCATTCCCAGATTTTCTTTCAGAAATAACTATCTTGAAATCTCCTCATCAAGTTCCAGATGTTCATCAGAACTTATCCTTTTATCATTATTAGAAGTTATTCTTCTCCCAGTATCAGAACTTGTTCTTTGACTTGTAGTTCCAGTTCTACTTGATGAAAGACCTTTACCTTGACCATGACCTCCACCCATTTTAGAGTTTCCCGAATCATCTTTTCCATCATCCTTTCCCTTCAGTGTCTTAATAGGTTTGCATTTGGAATTAATTACTTTCTCCCCCTTTTTGGCATCAGCTGGTAATAAAAGAGAGACAAGCAATTCCACTGAGGATTGGATCTCATTGAGTTGATTTTGATGAGAATCTTGATTCTTCAAAATGTCATCAATCTGAGAATGTTGCTTCTCTTGGGTTTTCTCAATGTAGGCAATTCTGTCAAAGGTAGGTTGGAAAAACCTTTTCTTTTCAAGTTTCAGATTCATATCTTGTCGGATCAAGTTTTCTTGAATTTTATTCACCTTGTCATGAGTTATTGAGTGTTGACCTTGAAGGTGCCTTATACTCAGTGAAGTAACTCTCAGCTGTGTCTTGAAATCGTCATTGATCAGCATTTCATCAGCTTTTGCAAGATGCTCAGCAAGAATCATTTTAGAAGGAACAAAGGTAAATGTGTTCCACTCCTTAGTCCACTCCTGTCCTCTAGGAGTTTCACTCCAAGGTACTGGTGTTTCCCCTGTAACAAACTTTTTGACTATCTCAGCTTTATGAACAGTTTGTTGAGGTGCATGTCCGGATGGACCAGCTGCATCAGCATCTACATTTGTAGCAGCAGCTTCACCAGTAACTTCATCATTAGCAGCATCAGAACTTGTAGAATCAACATCAGCAGCATCTTCTGATAAAAAGATAGTATGAGAGGCTATTGAGGCTTCAACATCATCCTTTAAGTGCTGATCTCCAACTAAGTTCTGATCAACAGCCATATTCTGATGCTCACCTGAAATCTGATCTTCAGTATCTAGATACAGAGAAGGTGTTGTAGGCAATTCTGGATTAAAATCAGCATCAAGAAGTGGTGTTGGTGGTGGAGTGATTAGAACTGATGGAGCTTCTAGATGCAAAACCTAAGGCACTTCCTAGTTATGGATGTCAATTTCATCACTTGGCCCCTGGTTATCAGCATGTACTGGAGATTGATGAGTTGCATGAAGGTCTGGATCAGCACTAGGAGAATTGTGAGCTTCAACAGGGTCTTGTGAGATCAAAGATTCCTGACCCCCTTCCTTAGCTGCTGCTTCCATTCCTTTACCAGAATCGTCAGGCCTTTTTGCCAATGATTTGAATCTTTTAGCTTTTGAGGAGTCTTTAAGAGCTATATCATCAGAATTATGCTTTCTAAGCCTTTTTAGGGGTCTGTAACTCCCAATATCAACATCCTTCTGAGAAGAGACCTTCTCAGCTTCTATAACAACAGGTTCTGATACTGGAACCTGTTCCTCAGCATCTGATTCATCTCGCAGAATGAATCTCCTTCTATTCTATTGTGTCTGAGGTACTTTCTTAGTCCTCTTAGGTTTGGAAGATGAAGGCTACACTGTAGGATCTGAAGGTTGAGGTTGAGAAGTTTGAGGTGGTTGAGTAGAGGTGGTAGGTGCTGATGGATGAGGTTCGGATGGTTGAACATCAGGATATAGTTCAGTGTATTTAACTGGATCGTAGTTTATTAAGTCCTGTTTGACAGATAAAGGAATTAGGAGAGGTCTTAACACAACCTTCTTATTATCAGTAGATAATAAGTCATTAAAAGCTCTTTTAGCTAGTCTGAATGATGAAATTAATTCACTAGCATATTGGGGCTTATTACCACAACAGAAACTATAGATAAGCTGACAGAATCTAGCAAAATAAATAGTAGTTCTATCTTCTGTCATTCTATCCCCAATAAAACCTAAGACAACACTTGCAAAGTCAAAATCAGTTTGATTAATGAGAGCATACCCGATTTGTTGGCTGAAGATGGGAATTGTATCGAAATTGGAACATTTGTTTGCAAAAGTCTTGGTTATGTAGTCAAAGAAGAAACTCCATTTCCTCCTTATGAAAGATCTCTTCAACTGGCCCAACTTTGCCAATGTCTTCTCATATCCCAGACTGGCCATCATGTTTTGAAGAACTGGCTCTTCAATAGTAGAATAAACACAGTTCTCAGGTAGCTGCAGTGCTTGTCGAACCGTAGACAATGTCATAACATACTCATCCTCCCCTGATGAAAATGTTTTACTTGGGGACCCTTGAACACCACCATCATATACACCGCTTCTCCAGAACTCTAGTACTTGAGTACTAGAGACTGCTTCAGGTTCGGTCAGAGCATACCCAATATCAGAACTAGCAAGAAAGTCCTGAATGAAGTGAAGTTTAGATGGGGCTTCTGACTTGCTAAGAATAGCGGAGAAGTTATTAGGAACAAACGTAGCTCCCTCAAAAAATATGTCCTTGGGTGCCATGATGTGACGGCCTCAACCCCGGGGTCAGGAGTTGACGTCACCAAACACAACAACCAAAATATAAATAACGAGATTATTATTAAAATATACTAACTTGACCCCAAACTAAGATCCGATCCAGGTTCAAGTATAATTAAGGTTCTCATTATTACAAACCCTTTATTCAACATCTAACACACACTAACTTTATTCAGCAACTCATCAGACCTCATGGCCAGATACAAATTACCTCAGAGGAGCCGGGTCCAGTAGGGGCGGGAACATGGGTCGGTCTGACAGGTCTTCTAGGCATCTGCGAGATATACATAACAGTTTACAAGGATGAGCATAATCGCTCAGCAGTACCAACATATGAATAACAGAATAAAAACAAGAATGTAACAATAATAGGAACAGAACTGTAATCATGATATCAACATTTTATAATAAAATTCAGAGATAGCTTGATATCACTAACTACCATGCTTTGTGAAAACAACATAGTAGTGTGCTGTGTAAATACTAGAGTCCAATTTTAGCATGCTAATCATTTTATAAAACTGCTGTATCAACTACTTATGCTCATATGTAAATCACAAATCCCAATCAGATACATAGCGGATATATGAAGACAGCTGATCAGGCTTTCAACACCACACAGCTCTAACTGCCATCTCATTTACCTGTTCCAGAACTCAGAGACTAGCTAGGTCTCTGACCTGCTCGACTAATCGGTTTTATAGTGTACGCAACCATATTAGCCTCTTACGCCACCTCAATAGGCCTACTCTGGCCCCAATGTATCCCATATCTGGCCGTTTTATCCAGTTTTCAAAACACTTGTACCTATCTCATTTTCAAAATCATGTGTTTAACTAGCACACATATAAAATCCAGTTCGCAAATCATTTCATTCGAGATAGGTACCTTTCGAAGTTACTTCTCCCCAAAACAATTTGAAAACAGTGATTTATAATTTCAGGGGATACGTAACTTAAAACGTTTATGTTCTAATACGAAGGTTAAACATTTAGCTATTCACATGCACTAAACCATAAAAGAATGGTCAGAGGTACTTGTCTTGCAACGCTTTACAAAACACTAAGTAGCTTTCACGCTGACTTCGATCCTGGAAAACTCGACTGGGATCTACAAATACTGAATACCCTATTTAGTTATACCGACATGCTTGATATCCTCAAATCCTAATAACCCCAAATCCGACAACCCGACTCGTATTATTATTACAAATATAATCACATAATCTTATATTCCGAACATAAATAGGGGTAATACGTAGAACATAATTATGTACGTTTGTGAATATATTTTTAGGAAATTTTGACAGCAACTTCTTTATTTATAAGACTACCCGTCGATTATAACGACGTCCATAATCATAACAGTCCACAATATTACTTCATTATTTTATACCACATACATCCCAACACCAAACCAAATTAATCGTTTAGATCTGAAATATTTTACGTAATCATTTTATTTGTTTATAATATTTAGGACTCAGAACATCGTCATCACCTTCCACCGTCCGCTCGTAACGAGTCATCGCGGGTACCCGATAGATTCTCGGGTTTCCAACACAAAATTTCACCGATTTATCCTTAAGAATTATTCTGCACCAATAATTAATACCATAAATATTAATCAAAAATCTTGCAGAAAATAGGAAATGAAATTAAAGGCTGCAATAATCGAGCCCAACTGCAAAAAAACTAGGCCCAACAGTAGAGGCCCAAATCAACCAGGCCCAACTGTGAAGCCCAACCCAAACCAACAGAGAACACAACCAACCCGCACAACACACTGCACAGCCGCACAGCCGCACACACTGCACAGCCGTACACACACGCGCCACTGCGCCACACACACACATGCATACACAACTTCACACACAGGTACACACATACATAATCATATGTATATACACAACTGAATAACACAAATCGAACCAGCCAAGCAAGAAAAAATCGAGCGGCGGCTCACCGGAATCGGGCCGGAAAAACAAGAACGGCGACAACCAGGTGCCACAGCAAGGGAAATAGGAGAGCAAAGAGAGAGAACCGAGACAATCGAGAGAGAACAGAGAGAATCGAGAGAGCAAAGAAACAGCCGAAGCCAAGAGACAAAGAAGAGATGATGTTTATCTCCCCCTAACTGATTATTCACTCCTGAAATAACCAACGCACGGCACGTGTCCAACTTCGTTGGATACGTGTCATTTTATTTTTGTTTTAACTGACTGCAGGCCTGAAACATCGTTTTAATCTATTTTTTTAAAGGTACAATTCGTAAATAAATTTTAATTAGAATATTGCAAAAATAGGCTTAAAATGATGCAAATATCCCGAAGTTATTTAAATCATAAATTCTGAAATTTTAAAACAATTTTTAAGGTACGCTTTATACCCGCTTTTAACGAATAACGAAACAATGCGCGGGTGAAACGATTCCCGAAAATTTCCAAAATGATTTTAAAATTCCTAAAATAATACGAACTTAATAAAATATAAGTTTCATAATTTTTAAAGAATTCATGAATTAAATATGGATTTTACAAATAAACACACTTAGAAAATTATTTAAACATAAATGATCAATGAAATATTGATTTCTCAATTTCATAAAACCCTAAAAATAATTATTGGAATTATAAAATTAGAAAACCACTTTAAAGACAATCCAAATATTTATGGAATTAAAACTGAAATAAAATCACTGTTACAAGTCAAATAAAATCGTATAACTCGCTAGAAAATCACATAATTCAATTCCACATATCTACAAATCATAAATAATTACTTAAAAATCATTACTGCTGCCAAAAACCATTACACACATTTTATTTAATTATTTAAACCTTTGTTACACTTTTGATTATTAAAATAAGAAGAAATATACAGGAGTCGTTATATCCTTTCCCCGTTAAAAAGATTCTGTCCCCAAAATCTGACTTAGCTAAACAAATGAGGATATTTATCAAGCATGTCTGACTCTAATTCCCAAGTAGACTCTTCTACTCGAGGATTTCTGTATAAAACTTTTACTATAGGAATCGACTTATTCCTAAGGACTCGTTCCTTACAGTCTAGGATTTGGACTGGTTGTTCCACATAGGACAAATCTGGTTGAAGTTCAATCGGTTCATATTCTATGACTTGATTCGTATTAGGGACATAGGGTTTCAATATAGACACGTGGAACACATTATGAATGTGCTGCCACTGCGGTGGTAACACTATCTCATAAGCGACCTTTCCTACTTTCTTCAAAACCTCAAAGGGTCCTATAAATCTAGGGCTAAGTTTACCCTTCTGATCAAATCGTACTAACCCTTTCCAAGGTGATACCTTTAGTAACACTAGAGCTCCTATCTCGAAGTCCACATCCTTCCTATGTAAATCTGTATACTTCCTCTGTCTATCTTAGGCTGCTTCTAACCTTTTCCGAATCAACACTATGGCATCTCTGGATTGCTGAACCAACTCAGGACCTAACACTTTCTTTTCTCCTACCTCATCCCAATACAATGGTGATCTACACCTACGTCCATACAAAGCTTCGTAAGGCGGCATCCCAATACTGGCATGATAGCTGTTATTATACGAGAACTCAATCAAAGGTAGGTGTTCATCCCAATTACCTTTAAAATCCAGAACACAAACTCTCAACATATCCTCTATGGTCTGAATCGTTCTCTCACTTTGGCCATCCGTCTGTGGATGATAAGCGGTGCTCATATTCAATTTCGTTCCTAGGCACTCTTGGAATTTAGTCCAGAACCTGGAATTAAATCTCGGGTCTCGATCTGACACTATAGAAACAGGCACTCCATGTTTGGTAACTATCTCATCCAAGTATAACTTAACTAACTTCTCCAATGAATACCTTTCATTGATCGGAAGAAAATGCGCCGACTTAGTCAACCTATCAATGATTACCCAAATAGCATCATGATTCGCTCTCGTCCTTGGCAATCCTACTACAAAATCCATGGCAATCTCTTCCCATTTCCATTGGGGAATCTCCAAAGGTTGTAACAATCCACTCGGTCGTTGATGCTCTGCTTTCACCGTTTGACACACATGACACCTACTTACCCAATTGGCAATATCTTTCTTCATTCTTGGCCACCAAAAATTTCTCTTCAGATCCTGGTACATCTTGGTACTACCAGGGTGGATAGAAAACCTAGAGTTATGCGCTTCATGTAATACTTCGTTCTTCAACTCCGTTACATTAGGAATCCAAACTCTGGACAAAATCTATATAAACCTTGACTATCTTTTTGAGTACACAACTCTTCTCTTGTCAAAGTGTCCAACTCTTATTCCATAACTCCTTCCTGACACCTTTTGATCTTTTCCATCAATGCTGACTGGAAAGTGACTTCATATAGTTGTTCCTGACTTTCGTTAGGTACTCGAACTTCAATTTCCATTCTTTCCAAGTCTCGTGCCAGTTCCTCCGCAATCTTAACCATATTCAGCCTTTCCTTCCTACTCAGGGCATCGACCACTATGTTGGCCTTCCCGGGGTGATAATTAATCGAACAATCATAATCCTTATTCAGCTCCAACCACCTTCTCTGTCTCATGTTCAAATCCTTCTTACGTGAATATGTACTTCAGGCTCTTATGGTCTGTATAAATATCATATTTCTCTCCATACAAGTAGTGACGCCATAGCTTTAAATCAAACACTATAGCCGCCAGCTCAAGGTCATGAACCGGATATTTATGCTCGTGAGGCTTTAACTATTTGGAGGCATAAGCAATCACCTTGTCATGCTGCATTAGCACACAACCTAATCCCTTCAAAGAAGCATCACTATAGATTACAAAGTTTCCCGTCTCATCTGGCAATGCTAACACTGGAGTTGTCACTAATCTTTGTTTTAATTCTTGGAAACTTTCTTCACACTTTTCCGTCCAAACAAACTTCTCATTCTTCCTGGTCAGCTTGGTTAATGGGGATGCAATCTTCGAAAAATCTTTAACAAACCGTTGATAATATCTTGCTAATCCAAGAAAACTCCTTATTTCTGTTGGTGTCTTCGGTTGCTCCCACCTTGATACGGCTTCAATCTTTACTGGGTCTACTTTGATACCTTCCTTACTTATCACATGACCAAGGAACTGTACTTCCGTCAGCCAAAACTCACACTTAAAATACTTCGCAAACAATTGCTTTTCTCTTAACTTCTGGAGGGCAATCTGTTGATGCACTGCGTGATCTTCTGGATTTTTCGAATATATGAGGATGTCATCAATAAATACAATAACAAACTTATCCAGATACTCCTTGTATACCCTATTCATCAAATCCATAAAAGTCGCTGGTGCATTCATCAATCCAAACGACATCACTAGAAACTCGTAATGGCCATACCTTGTTCTAAATATAGTCTTCGGGATATCTCCAGGCTTTATCTTCAGTTGGTGGTAGCCAGATCTTAAGTCAATTTTTGAGAAGTAACATGCTCCCTTAAGCTGATCAAACAAATCATCGATTCGTGGAAAAGGATATTTATTCTTTATCATCAACTTGTTCAGCTCTCTGTAGTCAATACACAATCTCATACTTCCATCCTTTTTCTTCACAAATAGCACTGGAGCACCCCATGGAGAAACACTGGGTCGAATAACTCCCTTGTCCAATAATTCCTGAAGTTGCTTAACCAATTCTTTCATTTCTATTGGGGTCATCCTGTATGGAGCCTTAGAAACTGGTTCAGCTCTAGGTATCAAATCAATGGAAAACTCTATCCCTCGATCAGGTGGCAATCCTGGTAACTCTTCTGGGAAAACGTCAGGGAATTCTCTTACGATAGGGATCTCATCCAAAATAGGGGTCTCTTTCTTCGTATCCACCACATGAGCCAAGTACGCCTCACATCCTTGTCGCAACAATCTTTTTGCTTGCAATACTGAGAGGAACTTCCTATCTTGTCTCTGTCCTTGGTAACTAATCCTTTTTTATCTAGGGTATACATAACAACTCTCTTTTTCTTATAGTCTATATTCGCCTTATGTAAAGATAATCAATCCATACCTAAAATAACATCAAAGTCTGCAACCACATCGGAGTCATGAACTGGAGACTTCTGGGTCATCTTAAAAGTCCTAGCTCTCGCAGTACTGGTTGCTGGTCCTTGGGACACACTCCTTCCGATATTGCCTTGAGTCACTGACTTGCAATTCCTAGCTATGTGTCCCACTTTGCCGCAACTAAAACAAGTAACTTCTTGAATCTCAGACTTACACTCTGTGGAATAGTGACCTTTCTGTCCACACTTAAAACAATTGATGTTCTCTCGGCACTGTCCATTGTGCCTCTTCCCACATGTCTTACAATCAACCACTGGCTTACTCATCCTCGTCGGGGCAGAGTTAACTGAAGTTGTACCGGGTTTAGCCTGGGGAAAACTCTGCCTTTTGAATTTCTTATTCTTATTCTTGCCAACCCAACGCTGGAACTTCCGACTCGCTATTCCTGATTCTGACCTAGCGGGTCCACTTTCAAGTTTCCTCTTCTTCTCACCCTGCTCCTTTGCAGCTAACTTCTGATCACTCTCTATCACTAGGGCAGCCTGGACTACCGAAGTATAGATTTTGAGTTGTAAGGCTACAACTCCACTACTTATTTCCGGCTTCAACCCTTGTTGAAACCGCTTCACTCGTTGAGCTTCTGAACTTACATATTCCGGTGCTATACGGGCCAACTCCGTAAACTTCGCTTCATATTCCGTGACACTCCTATCTCCTTGTTTCAATTCCAAAAATTCTATCTCCATTTGATTTTGGAGACAGTCCGGAAAGTATTTCTCCAAAAATAATTCTGTAAATCTAGCCCAGGGAACTAGACCTTCTCCTTCTAGGGCTCGCGTAGATTCCCACCAATAATTCAAATCATTCCTCAGAAAATAACTAGCATAATCAGTCTTTAAATCCTCACTCTCCTTGGTGAGCGCAAATGCCTTTTCCATCTCCTTTAACCATATCCTGGCAGCAACATGACCTACTTCTCCTTTAAACTCTGGGGGCTTTACTGCTTGAAAAGACTTAAAACTAACACCCTGATTTGTCCCTCTCATCTTATGCTGCTATTGGATTTGTAGTTATTACTGTTGGATTTGCTGTTGTTACTGTATAAGCTGCTGTTGCTGTTGTTGTTGCTGTATAAGCTGTTGTTGCTGTTCTTGTTGTTATTGTTGTTGTTGCAATTGTTGTTGCTGCTGCTGGAATTGTTGTTGCTGTTGGGCCAGCTGTACAGTCTGCTGACGCAACAAGTTGATCAAATCACTCATGGAAGGATCCCCAACAGATCCGTTATTGGGCTGAGAATTTCTCTTTGGTGGCATCTCCTGAAACATAACAGTCATATATAAGAAAATGGATTGCTCCAACAGTTTATATTTATGCATCAGGAGAGCGTTGCCACTAATACAATATTCTCATCCCCATTTTAATTGGATCCGTCCTGAGTGAATGATTATAATCTAAAAATGCCAGCAACAGAAACAACAATAATAATAACAACAATAATAATAACAACAATAATAGCAACACATAATATAAAAACTGAACAATAAGATAAAGCAGCTGAAATACAATAACCAACAGAATCCAACCAGTACAACTGGAAATCCAACTGAAAAGAACCATCCGAATACATACCAAAATTGGCTGTCATAGCAGCCTCTCCTACTATAAACTATCACAACATAATGTACATATACAAGATAGACAACTACAGAACTCCTAGAGGTCAACTCTGAGCTCTGCATCCCTCTGCTGCAACTCTGTCTAGCCACTACCACTGCCACCAATGGAACCTAGCTCAAACACTAGCCAGTTCACTAGGTCCTGATACTGCACAGCTCTGAACTCTGAACTAATGAAACGGCCAACATACCTAGCCCTCTCTACAGCCATCTGGGTCAATGCTCGCACATGGGCTCGCACCTCAGGGGAAGGGGTAGAAATACCCTGGAATGGTACAATAGATCCCTGATCAAACTGAGCAGCAAACTCCGGACTCTGATCTCTGATAAAAGAAGTGTACACTGCCCTATGAACATGATAAGGGATCGGTGAGGAAGTACCACTAGGGGCCACAGGAGGTACCGGAGGTCTCATCATGGAAGAACTGGGACCGCAGCCGGGAGGGAAATCCCTGATAGCAGACACAGACCTACGTACCCAACGGGGATGAAGACCAGATCCAGGGATGTTTCTAGGCACAAAAGAAGGGACTAGTGGAGGAGGCATAGGGGTCTCCTCAATAACAACATCCGGGGGTCTCTCAGAATCTGAGCTATCCGAATCGGAGGGATTCTCCCGAAATGGAGAACTCGAAATCGCAATAGGCCACTGTCAACATAATAAATATACAGGAAAGACACAACCAGGTCAAGGCAATTCTATTAAAACATTTAATAGATGCCAGGGTAACGCCGTCGGAACCCTCGACTGACTCTAAAGGTTTGCTCCTCTATATAAGTTGCTGACTCACACCTAAAGACTCATATTATCATCTACTCGACACAATCCCTAACCTGAATCAGGGACTTGAACCTGTAGCTCTGATACCAACTGTGACGGCCTCAACCCCGGGGTCAGGAGTTGACGTCACCAAACATAACAACCAAAATATAAATAACGAGATTATTATTCAAATATACTAATTTGACCCCAAACCAAGATCCGATCCAGGTTCAAGTATAATTTAGGTTCTCATTATTACAAACCCTTTATTCAACATCTAACACACACTAACCTTATTCAGCAACTCATCGGACCTCATGGCCTGATACAAACTACCTCAGAGGAGCCGGGTCCAGTAGGGGCGGGAACATGGGTCAGTCTGACAGGTCTTCTAGGCATCTGCGAGATATACATAACAGTTTGCAAGGATGAGCATAATCGCTCAACAGTACCAACATATGAATAACATAATAAAAACAAGAATATAACAATAATAGGAACATAACTGTAATCATGATATCAACATTTTATAATAAAAATCAGAGATAACTGGATATCACTAACTACCATGCTTTGTTAAAACAACATAGTAGTGTGCTGTGTAAATACCAGAGTCCAATTTTAGCATGCTAATCATTTTATAAAACTGCTGTATCAACTACTTATGCTCTTATGTAAATCACAAATCCCAATCAGATACATAGCGGATATGTGAAGACAGCTGATCAGGCTATCAACACCAGACGGCTCTAACTGCCATCTCATTTACCTGTTCCGGAACTCAGAGACTAGCTAGGTCTCTGACCTGCTGGACTAATCGGTTTTATAGTGTGCGCAACCGTATTAGCCTCTTACGCCACCTCAATAGGCCTACTCTGGCCCCAATGTATCCCATATCTGGCCGTTTTATCCAGTTTTCAAAACACTTGTACCTATCTCATTTTTAAAATTATGTATTTAACTAGAACACATATAAAATCCAGTTCGCAAATCATTTCATTCGAGATAGGTACCTTTCGAAGTTACTTCTCCCCAAAACAATTTGAAAACAGTGATTTATAATTACAGGGGATACGTAACTTAAAACGTTTCTGTTTTAATACGAAGGTTAAACATTTAGCTATTCACATGCACTGAACCATAAAAGAATGGTCAGAGGTACTTGTCTTGCAACGTTTTACAAAACACTAAGTAGCTTTCACGCTGACTTCGATCCTGGGAAAACTCGACTGGGATCTACAAATATAAAATACCCTATTTAAATATACCGACATGCTTGATATCGTCAAATCCTAATAACCCCAAATCCGATAACCCGACTCGTATTATTATTATACACATAATTACATAATCACATATTCCGAACATAAATAGGGGTAATACGTAGAACATAATTATGTACGTTTATGAATATATTTTTAGGAAATTTTGATAGCAACTTCTTTATTTATAAGACTACCCGTCGATTATAACGAAGCCCATAATCACAACAATCCACAATATTACTTCATTATTTTATACCACATACATCCCAACACCAAACCAAATTAATCGTTTAGGTCTGAAATATTTTACGTAATCATTTTATTTGTTTATAAAATTTAGGACTCAGAACATCGTCATCACTGTCCACCGTCCGCTCGTAACGAGTCATCGTGGTACGGCGGCAAAATTTCGCGGGTACCCGATAAATTCTCGGGTTTCCAACACAAAATTTCACCGATTTATCCTTAAGAATTATTCTGCACCAATAATTAATACCATAAATATTAATCAAAAATCTTGCAGAATATAGGAAATGAAATTAAAGGCTGCAATAATCGAGCCCAACTGCAAAAAAACTAGGCCCAACAGTAGAGGCCCAAATCAACCAGGCCCAACTGTGAAGCCCGACCCAAACCAACAGAGAACACAACCAACCCGCACAACACACTGCACAGCCGCACACACATTTGCCACTGCGCCACACACACACATGCACGCACAACTTCACACACAGGTACACATATACATAATCATATGTATATACACAACTGAATAACACAAATCGAACCAGCCAAGCAAGAAAGAATCGAGCGGCGGCTCACCGGAATCGGGCCGGAAAAACAAGAACGGCGACAACCAGGTGTCACAGCAAGGGAAATAGGAGAGCAAAGAGAGAGAACCGAGACAATCGGGAGAGAACAGAGAGAATCGAGAGAGCAAAGAAACAGCCGAAGCCAAGAGACAAAGAAGAGATGATGTTTATCTCCCCCCCTAACTGATTATTCACTCCTGAAATAACCAACGCACGGCACGTGTCCAACTTCGTTGGATACGTGTCGTTTTATTTTTGTTTTAACTGACTGCAGGCCTGAAATATCGTTTTAATCTATTTTTTAAGGGTACAATTCGTAAATAAATTTTAATTAGAATATTGCCAAAATAGGCTTAAGATGATACAAATATCCCGAAGTTATTTAAATCATAATTTCCGAAATTTTAAAACAATTTTTAAGGTACGCTTTATACCCGCTTTTAACGAATAACGAAACAATGCGCGGGTGAAACGATTCCCGAAAATTTCCAAAATGATTTTAAAATTCTCAGAATAATACGAACTTAATAAAATATAAGTTTCGTAATTTTTAAAGAATTCCTGAATTAAATATGGATTTTACAAATAAACACACTCAGAAAATTATTTAAAAATAAATGATCAATGAAATATTGATTTCTCAATTTCATAAAACCCTAAAAATAATTATTGGAATTATAAAATTAGAAAACCACTTTTAAAGACAATCCAAATATTTATGGAATTAAAACTGAAATAAAATCACTGTTACAAGTCAAATAAAATCGTATAACTCGCTAGAAAATCACATAATTCAATTCCACATATCACAAATTATAAATAATTAAGTAACAATCAATACTGCTGCCAAAAACCATTACACACATTTTATTTAATTATTTAAACCTTTGTTACACTTTTGATTATTAAAATAAAAAGAAAAATACACGAGTCGTTATACATGAGAAATACGTGAGAGAGAAAATTGCCTGTAAGGTGTTTGATAAAATGTTTGTATGAAAAATCGTCAGTAGATGTGAGAGAGAATAAAAGTAAAAAGAGAGAGATAAAATATGAAGGCAAATAAAAGATTTTACAATTTTTTCTCTCTTTTACTTATACACAAAAAATAACCGTTGAGACACCTATCAAACATGCAGCAGTAAAAGATAATTAATGGGCACGGGTATTCAGTAATCATTACTTATCACATGCATTTTTTCAAGGAGAAAAACCGTTCCACTTACCAAGTAATCCCATTAATCAAGGACGTTCAATTTTATTTTAAATTTTAAAATTGTCCCCACTAAATAAATTATTATTACTGCTTTACCAATATTCTGTAAAAATATGACCAATGAGAGAATGACCATAAATAAATCAAGTAAATAAATACTGCCACGTCAGAATCAGAACTTGATTTGTATCAGAGCTAAAAAGGTCATCGGAATATGGTTAGTATCAGGATTTGAAATGTCATCAGAATATGAAACGACTCAGAGACTAAATCTTGTAAAAAGATAAAATTTTATTAATATATTAAGCAAATACATTTCATGAAACTTAAATTACATGCATAAAATTACAAGATTGTCCTAGTCTAAAATGTCTAACATCAACAGCTTTAGTCCTAAGCTAAGAAGCCTAACGACTAACTCCTTCTGCTGTTGATGAAGAGCACTACAAGACGGATAATCCGTTCTTGCTGACGGAGAGCTTCTCTCCTTTCTGCTTCCAATCTATCAAGATGGAGATGATACTCCATTAATAAAAACAAGAGTTCGGTGTGAATCTCTTATGGAACTGAATCCCAGAGTTCATCAGGAATGGCAGTGACATGCCACTCCTGCTGCCAGTAAGCACAACTCAACTCAATAGTGAAAGTTTCATAGTTCAAGAATATGTTGAAACGAACCATTTTTGGTGATATGAATAAGAAGAGAGTGAGTTTGTGAGAAGGTGAATGATGTATTGGCTTGAATGAAGTGTTGATTTAAATAGCCAATGGAATACCAAGGGACGGGAGGACTGGGCAATAATTCCAAGTAAAAATGATGACCCCTCGACTCCCTAGATTGATGAGTAATAAGGACAGCCATTGGAAGCTTAAAACATGAGTTAATGAGCACACGAAACAAGTAAAAATTATTGTGCATATACGAGTACCATTAACCCAAGTTATGTTGACTGTTTATATCTCACCCAAAATATTCTGATTTTAAATATGACTGTTTCAGATTTTAACCACAAATAAGTCAAGTAAAGAATCAGGATTTAATATCAGAACTCAGACTTATATCAGAACTTAACAGTCATCAGGACATGATTCCTTAACTCGAAAGGTGAATGCCTAGTAATTCTTAACACAAATTCTGATTTCGTTTCTTCAGAATTTAATCATCAGAATTTCCATCATAACTTGTCCTCAGAATTTATAAAAGTGACACTTAACCTGTTCATCTAAAACCACATTTATCACCACAGTAATTTTCATCATTCATATGGAGTGTATGTGTGTGCAGTAAGCTAAATATCAGATAAAGATTAAAGTTTGATTCACTTCAGTACATCTTAGAAATAAGGCATAACTAAAAACTTTGCTCAAAATCTGTTAGTATTCTGAGGTCTACTTTAGAATGAGTTCATGCATGAGTCCACCTCAACTGTTTTGTGCTCATTTTATGCATCTTTTGAAATTCCATTTTAAAGTGGCTTCTCAGTGTAAGTGAGTTACGACTACTTATCAGAATTTATGCTATTATCAGAGTATTTCTCCAGTAATTATAGAGTGTGAAAAGTCACCAAAAAAAATATTTATTTTGCTTTCTGATGCATATTACTTAATACCAGCAATGCACTTGGGTCTTCCCTTCCACATTTTTACTCTAGATCTCAAAGGAGTACCTGATTTTTATTCCCTTTTTCTTTTCCTTTTTCTTTTGATAAGTGAGGTTTATCAGCACTTAGTGCATCCATCAGATTTACTAACATCAGAACTTAACAGATAAAAAGCACTATTCTAGTTTTTGACTTAGTAATAAGATACACAAAGTAAACTTAACTAAGCTCCATATCAGAATTTGCTTGTGTTAAAAGATTTCCACATAAACGATTTCTTTAAACATGGGACTTTAATATATTATAGACTACTAGGTCAGCATCTAACATAATTATTCTCATTGGATTGAATAGTCACAAAAATATTCATATCACTATCAGAGTTTAGAAATTCACATCAGACAACAACCAGTACTTAAAAAATTTCCAATTTAAGCACAGAATACACAAAGATAGTAATATATGTAAATACTGATCATAACATCTGATGTATCATTACATAAACTAAGCAGATTTAGAGAAAGAATCGGAAACCATTCCGAGTTCATTTACCAATCTTGTAAAAGTAGCTTCACATAGTGGTTTTGTGAAGATATCTGCTAGTTGTTGATCTATTGGAACAAAGTGCAATTCCACTGTACCTTCATCCACATGTTCCCTTATGAAGTGGTACCTAATGCTGATGTGCTTTGTCATTGAGTGTTGAACTGGATTACCTGTCATAGCAATAGCACTTTGATTATCACAGTAAATAGGGATTTTAAAGTATGTTAACCCACAATCCAGTAACTAATTCTTCATCCAAAGAATCTGTGCACAATAGCTTCCTGCATCAATGTACTCTGCTTCTGCAGTTGATGTGGAAATTGACTTTTGTTTCTTGCTAAACCAAGAAACTAATCTGCCTCCAAGAAATTGGCAGCTTCCACTTGTGCTTTTCCTGTCAATTTTGCATTCTGCAAAATCTGCATCTGAGTAACATATTAGTTTAAAGTCTGATTCTCTGAGATACCACAATCCCAGATCAGCTGTACCTATAAGGTACTTGAAAATTCTTTTCACAGCTGTTAAGTGAGGTTCTCTTGGATCTGCTTGAAATCTTGCACAAAGATAGGTAGCATACATAATATCAGGTCTACTAGCAGTTAGATAGGGTAGTGAGCCAATCATACCTCTGTAATCAGTAATATCTACTGATATACTGATATCCTTATCCAATTTTGGTGCAGTAGCCATGGGAGTGGATGCACTTGAACAATCTTGCATTCCAAATTTCTTAAGCAAATTTCTGGTATACTTGGATTGAAAAATAAAAGTACCTTCTTCATTCTGCTTGACTTGAAGGCCCAGAAAATAGCTAAGATCCCCCATCATACTCATTTGATATCTTGACTGCATCAGTTTGGCAAACTTCTTGCAAAGTCTATCATTTGTATAACCAAAAATGATATCATCAATATATATCTGCACCAAAAGTAAGTCCTTTCCATGGTTGAGGTAGAACAATGTTTTGTCAATAGTTCCTCTGTTAAATCCACTTTCCAGAAGAAACTGAGCTAAAGTATCATAACATGCTCTTGGAGCTTGCTTAAGGCCATAAAGTGCTTTATCAAGCCTGTAGACATAATTTGGAAGTTTTGAATCTACAAAGCCTGGAGGTTGTTCAACATATACTTCCTCTTCCAATTCTCCATTGAGAAAAGCACTTTTCACATCCATTTGAAAGACAGTAAACTTTTTGTGAGCAGCATAAGCCAAAAATATCCTTATGGCTTCCAATCTAGCAACTGGTGCAAATGTTTCATCATAATCAATTCCCTCATGTTGAGAATATCCTTTGGCAACCAGCCTTGCTTTATTCCTTGTTATTATGCCATCACTATCAGTTTTGTTTCTGAACATCCACTTTGTACCAACAACAGATCTGTTCTTTGGTCTTGGCACTAGGGTCTAGACTTTGTTTCTTTCAAATTCATTTAACTCTTCCTGCATTGCTTGCACCCAATCAGCATCTTGAAGAGCTTCTTCCACTTTCTTTGGTTCAATTTGAGAAAGAAAAGAATTATATAGACATTCATTTGATGTAGCTGTTCTAGTTCTGACACATGCATCTGGATTTCCAATAATTAAGTCAGGTGTATATGATTTAGTCCACTTCCTTGCAGATGGAAGGTTTTCTCTAGAACTGGATGCTCCCCCATGATCCATGCTGTCTTCATCAACATTTTATGATGCTCCCCCTGAAATTATGCTCTCTGAGTTGGATCCTTCCGAATTTGAGTTTCCAGACTTATCAGAACTTGGCTCATCAGAACTTGATGAATCAGAACTTGAAGAGCCAGTTGTAGGTTCTGATGCTTCTTGAGATGTGGTTGTATCTTCAGTATGCTCCCCCTGCACAGGTGCATCTTCCTTTGGCGTAGTCACCACAGTTTCAATAACATCAGAGTTTAATCCATCAGAGTTTGCAGTATCAGAATTTAGACTGTCAGGATTTAGACTGTCATGACTTACAGTATCAGAAATTAAATCTTCATTTTCAAATCTCAGCTGATCATGATCATTGAAATCTTCAAGTCCAGTAATTTTCTTATCATCAAAAGAGACATTGATAGATTCCATGACAACCCTTGTTCTTAAATTCTAGACTCTGAAGGCTTTTGTGGAAAGTGGATATCCAACAAAAATTCCTTCATCAGCTTTTAGATCAAATTTGGATAGCTGTTCAGCATGAGTCTTAAGAACAAAACACTTGCATCCAAATACATGAAAATACTTCAGATTTGGCTTCTTTTTCTTCATCATCTCATATGGTGTCTTTCCATTCTTGTTAATGAGTGTTGCATTCTGAGTGAAACAAGCAGTTTGCACAGCTTCAGCCCAAAAATAGGTTGGTAGCTTTGCTTCATCAAGCATAGTTCGTGCAGCTTCAACACGAGTTCTATTCTTTCTTTCAACAACTCTATTTTGTTGTGGAGTTCCAGGAGCAGAAAATTCCTGCTTGATTCCATGGTCTTTGCAGAACTCTTCCAAGATCAAATTCTTGAACTCGGTGCCATTATCACTTCTTATGATCTTCACAGAATCTTTGACCAATTTATCCAGTTCTTGACATGATCAATCAAGATAGATGCAGTTTCACTTTTTGTGTGCAAGAAATACACCCATGTGTATCTGGTGAACTCATCCACTATGACCATAGCATATTTCTTCTTTGCAATAGACATGACATTCACCGGACCAAATAGATCAACATGTAGTAGATGATGAGACTCAAGAATTGATGATTCAGTCTTGCTCTTGAATGAAGATTTTCTTTGTTTAGCCTTCTGACATGAATCACAAAGGCCACCAGGAGTAAATACTGATTTTGGCAGTCCTCTCACAAGATCTTTCTTGACTAGTTCATTTATATTATTGAAATTTAAATGAGAGAGTTTCTTGTGCCAATTCCAGCTTTCTTCAATTGATGCTCTACTAAACAGACAGATTGCAGAACCATCAGTACTTGTTGAAAGCTTGGCTTCATAAATGTTACCATGCCTGTATCCTTTCAGAACAGCTTTGCCTGTAGATTTGCTTACAACTTCACAGTGTTCTTCAAAGAAATCCAGATGATAACCTCTGTCACAGATTTGACTAACACTGAGCAAATTGTGTTTAAGTCCTGAGACCAGAGCTACTTTTTCAATGATGACATTCCCCAGATTGATATTTCCATATCCCAAGGTTTTTCCAATATTGTCATCTCCATAAGAAACACTTGGGCCAGCTTTCTCCACAAAGTCTGATAGCAGGGCTTTATTTATAGTCATATGTCCTGAACATCCACTGTCTAGAACTAGGATGTTTTCCTATTGTCCTGCAATCACAAAGACCATTAATGATTAGTTTTAAGGACCCAGACTTGCTTGGATCTTTTAGCCTTATTAAGTTTGTTAACATTTGCAGCGGATTTAGCATCAGAGTTTATGTTAACATTTTTCTTATCAGCATTTACACTATCAGACTTTGTATCAGAACTTACACTAGAAGGAACAATGCTAACTTTCTTTAAAGAAGGTTTTATTTGATAATAATCATAGTACAAACTATAATATTCCTTACAAGTATAAATGGAATGCCATAAACTACCACAATGAAAACAAGGATTTTGTGGCCTATATGTAAAAGACTGACTCTTAACTCCTGATTTTGAAGGTATGGAGTTTATGTTCTTATTTTTCCTGCAAAAAGAAGCCAGATGGTTAGAATTTCCACAGTTATAACATGTTTTTCTAGGAGCATTAGGAACAGGCTTGTAATCATTACTTTTATTCACACATTCCTTTCCATTCCTATTTTTCCTAGGTGACTTTACCTTGTTTACATTCTTAACATCTTTCAGCTTATGCTTAAGCTGCTTCTTTGTCATTAGGCCTATGTTAACTTCAGTTGGCTTTTCCTGTTTTAGTTTGCCAGAAGTTAATTCCTCTTTAACTTCTGATTTATCAGTATCAGACTTTATAGCTACAAACTTAACAGGTTTCAACTTTGGCTTTTGTTTAACAACTATAGGCTCAATTTCTACAGTTCCTTTATCATTCTTGTCATCTCCATAACCTAAGCCCTCTTTCTAGTTTCCACTACTTAACAAATTCTGAGTTGTTCTGCCAGAGTTAGTCCAAGTTCTGATAATCTCTCTTTCCTTATCTAACTCAGTTTTTAGAGATTCATTTATTTTAAGTACTTCATCCCTAACATAAAAAGCATCATCTCTATCTTTCTGAGTTTGATGGAACATGACTAACTCTTTTTCTAAATAATCATTTCTCTTTTTACAAGCAAGATTTTCAGAAGTTAATCTTTCACATGTTAAAGTTTGATCTCTATAACTAATGAACATGGTTTTAAGATATCTTCTCAACTCATTAATATCATCAGTATGAAAGGCATAAGTAGTTTGAGGTACCTTTAACTCAGCAGCATCAGAACTGCTAGCAGCATTTGCCATCAAGGCATAATTTTCCTCACTTTTAGAATCTGAAGTGTCTGTCCAACTTTTCTTCTTTGTGACAAGAGCCTTGCCTTTGTCACTCTTCACTTTCTTGCAATCAGGAGATATGTGGCCTTTCTCACCACAGTTGTAACATTTGACATTTCTGTAATCTCCTCTGTCAGACTTCCCTCCTTTGCCTTCAGATTTTCTGAAACTGTTCTTATCAGAACTTGCACCTTTCCTGGAAAATTTCTTTCCCTTCCTGAATTTTCTATATGCAATTCTTGTGATTCCTTTCACCATAAAAGCACACAGCTTCATCATCTCTTCATCAGCATCTATCTCAGGCAAGCTTTCAGTTTCTGAGTCATCATCACTATCAGAACTTGATGACTCAGTATCAGACTTTATGATGAGAGCTTTTCCCTTGCCTTTCCTTGAGGTAGCTGCTTTGGGAGATTCCTCCTCAGCCTTAAGAGCAACTATCCTTGACTTTCCTCCTTTCCTCTTGCTTCTTTGTTCCATCTCAAGTTCATGAGTCTTGAGCATCCCATAAATTTCATCAAGAGTTGTTTCTTCAAGATTATAGTTGTCTCTTATAGTGGTGGCCTTCAAATCCCATCTTTCAGGAAGTGCTAACAGGAATTTAAGATTCGAATCCTCAAGATCATACTCCTTGTCAACTAGTGACAAATCATTCAAGAGTTTGACAAATCTGTCATATAAACCAGTTAATGACTCATCAGGCTTTGAATCAAAGTATCCATACTCTTGAGTGAGTATTGTCTTCCTGTTCTTCTTAACTGATTCAGTTCCCTGGCATCTTGTCTCCAAAGCATCCCATATCTCCTTTGCAGTCTTGCAGTTGATTACCCTGTTTGACATTACATTATCAATAGCACTATGCAGCAAGTGTCATACCTTAGCATCCTTAGCAATTGAAGAGATATCTTCAGTAGTGTAATCACTCTTCTCCTTTGGTACAGACTTTGTTGGTTGACCTGCAACTACAACAGCAAGTTTGGTTGGCTTGTGTGGTCCTTCATTGATTCTGTCAAGATATGTCGGATCAGTAGCTTCCAGAAACATAGGCATCCTCACCTTCCATATGGAATATTCAGAAGGGTTCAGAATGGGAACTCTAATAGTCTCATATCGACTATGGATTTGAGTCTTTGGAGGTTCTTCAGTTTTGGTGGGCTTGGTTGGAGTTTCTTCTTCAGACATGATTGTTTTTGGATCTTAAACTGTTTGTGTGTTAACAGATCTGCTCTGATACCACTTGTTAGGTCGCACACACTATAGAAGGGGGTTGAATACAGTGTTTATCACAATCAAATCGAATTAAAGAACTCTCATAACAGAAAATAGACTTTATTCAATATAATAAACTCTGTTACAATATGGAACTGTCCTCTCTCAGTGATGAACAAATATCACGAGAGCTGTTAGGGTTATAATGAAAATTATTCTCGATAATGATAACACTTATAGTGTAAACTCTATGTCTGTGTTTATATACTACACAATTACAAGATAATCGCTAATTGATATGGAATATAATTCTGCTTCCTAAAATACATCAATCAGATATCTTTTCTTCCAAGTATTCTATTCTTCATAGAATTCCTTCTTCATGCATATCTCTTCTTGTGTTTGTCTTGATCTTCTTTCATTTCAATCAGTCGCCTTCCTTATATGAAAGTCTCCTTAAGTCCTGATATTATCTCCTGATAAATATATCCTGATAACTTAAGTTCTGACTTCAGTATAAGTACTGATTTACAGTTAAGTACTGATTTGTCCTGTTTAAGTAAGATCTGAAAACTAAACACAAATCATATTAGACATGACATTATCAAATATATCTAACAGTGATTGAACTACTACTAAGTCATCTGCACTTGTAACAATTATGGAAATTTCAAGTAGTGCAGTGACATTGAACGGATGAGAGACATCCGTCGAAATAGTAGTTGAGAAATTCAACGGATAATTGCTGTTAAGAACATCCTTCGGGAGACAATCACTAGTCGACGGATTAAGAATATCCTTCGAGAGAGTAGAAATGATAGAGTTTAGAGTTGAAACTACTTTAGAATCTGTGGTGATTGATTTGAGATTATGCACAGATTTCTCAATAGAATCAGAAAGAAATGGCAAGTGAGCCAACAAATCATCCAAAAGATGATGCTCACCTGCTTGAGATTTTGGCTTCTCCATGAGAGTTAAAGATGGAGAATCAGGAATTGATGTGTTTATCATGTCCACATCCAATGAGTTTGTGGGAGAATTTTGTGTTTGAGGTGTTTCAATTAAGAGAGATTTTGGTTGTGACTCCATATTTATTGGAGCCACATCAATCTGACTTTGAGATGGTGAATTAACTGAGTCTTTGACAGCAGTTGGAACTGTGTGTGAACCCTGTGTATCCCCAATTGTTTTAGATTTCTTCTTTCTAATGTAAGTTTGAGGTTGGTCTATTTTCCTGACCCTTTTGGTCTGTGCTCTTGGTTGTGAGCTTGTTTCAATAGTCACATCCTTTTGGGAGGATGCAACTAGCAATTAGCTTAAATCCTTATTAAGCATTACAGTCTGTTGGGAGACTGCAATATGGCTGATTTGGGTTTCACTTACCCCACTCTCCTTATCCTTAGGGTTTCTTTGATTTTCACCATTTCCCTCACCTAGCTCACCACCCTGCACACTCCCCTCTTCGTGTTTGGTAGATTTTAAAACTAGTTTCTTTTGAGATGAAGTAGAGTGCATTTTCTTTGACTTGGATTTAGAAAGTTTTGATTTTGTGGCTTGGGTACGCAACTGTTTGGTCACTGTCACAGATGTCATAGCCACAGTTGTTTGCAAAGAAGTTTGTGGTTGAGAAGAGATTAGAGTAGAAGAAATTACCTAATTTATGTGTTGTGCCTCAAAGATTGGAAGATAATTGAGAGGCACTCCATTGTTAAGATTATTCCTGCTCAAATCTACAAGAACTCTCTTTTCTTGAACCCAACAATCAAGCTTGTTGGTAACTTTGATTCTTCTAGCATTGTTCTTGTAGCTTCAATAAGCGATCTGTTCAAAAGTATGTTGGTAACTTTGATTCTTCTAGCATTGTTCTTGTAGCTTCAATAAGAGATATGTTCTTTCTTTCCACCACTCTATTTTGTTATGGAGTTCTAGCTGCTGAAAATTCATGCATGATTCCATTTTCTTCATAAAACAACCTCATGATAGAATTCTTTAACTCAGTTCCATTGTCACTCCTGATTCTTCAGATCAGGATGATTGTTGACTTGTCTTATGTGATTGATAATGATTTTACTAGCTTCATCTTTAGATTTGAAAAAATATGTCCAAGTGAACTTGGAAAAATCATCAACAATCACCAGGAAGTATCTTTTCTTTGAGATTGACAACACACCAGTCCAAATAAATCCATATGCAGTAGTGGTAGAGATTCTTCAATTGTAGATTCAAGCTTCATTTTGAATGATGCCTTAATCTGTTTTCCTTTTTGACAGACATCACATAGTCCATCATTTGAGAACTAAACTTAATGAATGCCTCTTACAAGATCTTTCCTGACTACTTCATTCATAGTCTTGAAGTTCAGATGGGACAGTTTCTTGTGCCATAGCCAACTTTCATCTTTACTTGCTTTGCTGAAAAGACAAGTAATAGAATTTGCACTTGATGAGTTGAAGTCAGCTAAATACACATTTCATTTTCTCACTCCAATAAGAACAACTTTGTTATCCTTCTTATTTGTAACAACACAGGCTTCAGAGTTGAATGTTACTGAGTTGCCCTTATCACAAAGCTAGCCGACACTCAAAAGATTGTGTTTGAGTCCATCCACTAGAGCGACTTCTTCAATGATGACATTATCTTTTAAAATCAAGCCATATCCCACAATATACCCTTTTTTGTCATCTCTAAAATTAATACTTGGGTCAGCTTTCTCCTTGAACTCAGTGAGCATGGTAGAATCTCCAGTCATGTGCCTTGAGCAACCACTATCCAAATACCATAGATTCTTTCAATTTCCCTGTACACATCAAAACCAAATCAAGTTGATTTTGGTACCCAAGTTTCCTTAGGTCCTGCCTTGTTAGCCTTCTTTTTAGGTTTCTTAGGCTTATCCCCATTTGACTCATGTGATTGAGATTCAACCTTGGTCAATAGAGTAGGGCTATGAAAACCATTCACAATTACAGAATTATCATACACAGGTTGGTTAACATGAAATGACATATTATGTGAAAACATGTTATTCCAGTATGGCATTCTAAGTGGCATTTGAGGCATACTAAATGCAGCATAGTAAGGATTTTGTGCAAATGGCATATTAACGAATTATGCATTCAGATTATGTGCAGGCATAACATGCATGATATTCAAAGGCAATATAGACATGCTACGAAATGTGGGAGGTGCAAACATAGGTGCAGGCATATCATATTTGCAATTAACAGAAAAATGATTAACACTACCACACTTAACTCAGATTTTTCTAAGAACATATTTTTCAGGTGTATAGTTGTTGTGTTTGTTAATACCTACTTTTCCATTTCTATTATTTTTCCTTTTTGAGTCTGCTTTAACCTCAATTTTCTCCAATCTGTCATTCAATTGCTTGATTGACAGATCTCCTACATTAGCTCTCTTCTTTTCCTTGACTTGACTTTTTTCTCCCGTAACAAAGTACTTGGAAACTGATCCATATTTTTTATTTAACTTAGCTAGCTTGACTTTGCTAACTGGCTTTCTTTCACTCGACGGATATGGTTCTTTGTCTTTCGACGGATGAATCTTTTTGTCATTCGACGGATAATCTCCATTATCCGTTGAATCCACATCTGTTGAAAGTCCTTCTACCAAACTAGGATCCAGTTTCTCTTTACTCTTTTTCCAGGCTTCCTCACAAAAGGACTCTATACCTTGAACTTTGGTAATTTGAGTATGGACATCTCTAGATGATTTCCAAGCCTTAATTACCTCCTACTCTCATTCAAGTTGTTTTTTTAAAATTTCCTCTTTCTTTAAAGATTCATTCAGTTCTTCCTTAGCAATTCTACACTCTATTTTCAGTTTCTTAACCTCAATAAAATTGAGTTTCTAACACAACATTTCTCTTACTTAAAAACAGATTGTTATCTTTAATTCTGGTATTTTCTTTAGTGAGTGACTTAAGTGTAACAAGCAAGTTATATAACTCTGTAGAAATGTCATTTATAGCATCATTACACTCATCTTTAGAAAGATGTGCTAGAGTAATGGTGATTACCTGATTTTTTGAAGAACTGACTTCTGCTTCATCTGATTTGGCCATTAGGGCTAGGTTGACATAGCTTGTTTCTTCATATTCATCTACTCCATCAGCTGCCCAGTCATTATCTTGAGTCAAGAAAGCCGTTTCCTTTTGTTTGATCAATTAAAAATATTTATTTTTGTAATCCACAGGCTCAAACTTCTTTCTTTCAGAATCAGGATTTCTGCATTCACTTGCAAAATGACCACTCAAGCCACATTTTAAACATTTGAATTTGGATTTATCCACCAGGTTTATATTTGGCTTGGCTGCTCCAAAATTCTTCTTGAATTTGAGCTTGGCAAACCTTCTTAAATGGAAGGTTAGATGTTCATCTATATCTTTCATTTCATCCAGAATGAGATGGTCTTCATGCTCAGCCACTAGCCCTTTTCCTTTGCATTTACAAACCCTGGAGTTTGGTGTAGATTCCACAGCTTCAACCTTCATCTCTTTTACTCTCTCTTGTTCATCTACCAAAGCTAAAAATCCTCCCTTCTTTATTCCTTTCTCTATTTGCTCATCTTGTTCCATTTTAAGCTCATAAATCTTTAGAATGCGATATAGTCTCTCCAAAGTAAATTCCTTGTAATCTTAAGAATTTCTGAGAGAGACAGTCATAGGCTTCCACTCTTTTGGTAGAGATCTAAGGAATTTCAAGTTTGAATTATTTGTTTGATAGACTCTTCCATGCAGTTTTAGTGTATTTAGTAGTTTTTAAAATCTACTAAAAATGTTACTTAAAGATTCACTGTCTTCACAATAAAAGTGCTCATACTGCTCAATTAGAAGTTGCATTTTGTTTTCCCTCACTTGCTCAGTTCTATTACATATGATTTGAATTGTATCCCAAATATCTTTAGCAGTCTTGCAGTTGATGACATTGTCAAACATATCTCCATCAAGGCCATTGAACAGAATGTTCATGGCCTTCTTCTCTTTGTGTACTTGCTCAATATCTTCATCTATACATTCTGCTTGTGTCTTTGGAACAGTTTTCTCATAACCTACATCTCCTTTGGTATCTGTAGCAGCTTTTTTAGGGACATGTGGGCCATTCTCAATGCACTCCACATAACTTTCATCTTGAGAGAGAAGATGCAGGTGCATTTTCACCTTCCAATGGTGATAGTTGTCTTTATCCAAAAATGAGATCTGTACTCCAACATCCTTCTTGCTCATCTTGTTAGTTTCTTTGATCTTTAAACTCTTAGTGTGTCAAGAGTTTGCTCTAATACCAATTGTTAATCCCAGAAAATCTAACAGTTGAATTACAGAGGGGGGGTTGAATGTAATTCATTGTTTCTTCTTCGATTTTATGAACTTCTCTAACAAATATACATAACAATGTTTAAATATGCAAAAGTGCGGAATGAAAGTATTGATGTATTCAGCCATAAAGTAATTGTTAGGAAATGAATAACACACAGGGGGGTGAATGTGTTTTACTGTTTTTAGGCTTTTCTTGAATCTTTTATGGTTGAACAAAGTAAATTAAATTTTGTAGTGAAAGTTTGTCCATGCAAAAAATAAATTTGTAAGAATAAAGAATACAGATCTTCAAAACTCACTTAATTTTATATTAAAATTAAGAATGTTTAGCTACAAAATTTCTAGGCTCTTTGTTAATAAAAAGATTAGCTTCTTCTTGAGAGCGTTACAAGATTTTCTATCTGAATTTTTTTTCATATCGACTAAAGGACCAGTGTTAACTTTATAATTCAGTTAACTGCTGGTTTACACAGTGTACAATAGGACATGCTATTAGCTTTTATAAACAGTCACTTGTCATTTCCATTTATAGAAAAGTATATCTTCTATTTCCGGCTTAGCATATGTTTAGTATCCTGTGATTATCTTGATCTTCCTTTGTCAGTTAATCTTCACCATTAATCATGCACATCCTTCAAGCTGCTTTTTGTAGACTTGTCAATCCAGCTGTTTTGAATGTTTATTGATTGTTAATCTTGGATATTGAACTGATCTGTAATTTTGTACTTTGAGATTTTACCTCGAGATCTCCAGTTTGATCTATAGAGAACTTGACATCTCGATAAGTATATTTGATTATCGAGATCTCTAGTACTCTATAGTTAATTTGACTTGTAGAGGTCTCCCAGTTCTCTATAAGAGAATTTGGCTTGTCGAGATCTCTAGTCTTCATATCTTCACTTTGACTTATCGATATCTCTAAGTTCTCTAGTGGCTTCTTGACTTTTCGATAACTCAGAGTTCTCTAGTCAAATTCGACTTGTCGATAACTTAGAGTTCTCTAGTGGATTTTGACTTATCGATATCTCTGAGTTCTCTAGTGGACTTTGACTTATCGATAACTCAGAGTTCTGTAATGAATGTTGACTTGTCGATAACTCTGAATTTTCTAGTGAAGAAATGACTTGTCGATATCTCCAATCTTCATGTCTTCAATTTGGCTTGTCGATATCTCAGAGTTCTCTATAAGCTTTCCTGAGTTCTCTATAAGTCATTCTGGAGTTCTCGGATGACTTCTCTATAACACTAAATATGTGACTCGTAGAGATCTTGACTTAGAATATTTTTCCTAAAACAGATTTATTCAACTCCAAGCTTCTTCATAATTCTTCTGAGGCATGATCTTCTTGATCTTCTTCCAGATAGAATTCTTAGGCTTGACACTATTTTTAGAAAAAGACTCCAGTCAGCTCCTTTGATATTTTTACAGACTTTGAATGTTTCAAGTATAAAATACAAATTAAGATAAAAATACAACTTACTTAGGGTTGTCAATTTGACTTAGTCTTGTTAAAGTACATGCATGTCTTGCACAACAATCTCCCCCAATTTGTGAGAAGATTGCTTAACACAAATTCATGCCTGTTAACCAGACTAACCCCAAGTGTAAAATGATGGAAAATAAAATTAATACATAAAGCTTGATAGAATTACAACTTTTGTACAACATAAGATTTACAGAGTTTAATGGTTACAAGTATCAGGTAAAGACAGTTTTTTTATCTGCTTCTTCTCTAAGTAGATCCTTCAAGTGATTTAGAATTTCAAGTTCTTCTATTATAGGTGTTCCACTTAGAGCTTCTACAAGTTTTTGTCTTGCTACCTTGGGATAACCACTGTCTAGTAAATCTATTTTAAACTTTGAGAATCCACCAGCTTTGATGTTTAGAAATTTCTCATCCTTAGAGATTCTGCTCATTCCTTTGGCCTTTAGCTCTTCTGATCTTTTTATAAACATCTCAATTTCTTCATCATACTTCCTCTTTCTCTTGTCAGCTTCAACTTCATTTCCCTTTCTTATTTCTTCCATTTCAATCAACCACTCAGCTATAACTGATCTCCATGACCTTGTGGCAATATCCTTATCCTTTAAAAAGCTTATTATTCTCTTAATTTATGTGGGAGAGAGAGTCCATTAGATCACTGCAAAGAAAGGTGAAGAAACCATCTTCATAGAAAATTCTAACTTCCCTAAGAGATACAATCCAGACTCTGACTATTTCCTCAGTACGTTGTCGAAAATGATCTTCATCTGAGATGCACCAATTTAAAGGTAGGAAGTTAGCTTGCTTGAAACAGTTCCAGATGACCCTTTCAATGACTTCAACTTTTTTAGAAGACTTGACTTTCTTAGTTTTTCTTCCAACAGATTAAAGAGTGACTTTTAGTGAAGGCTTGGTTAAAGGTAGGGTTGAGATTTTCTTGATACTTGTTTGACTTGTGGTGATTGGAATTTTTAGGAAGGAGTTGGCTGTTTGTTTGTACATAAATTTTGGCTTTGAAGATTGAGATGGTTTGGTGTTTGATATATTTGATGTTGTAGGCTGAGCTGAGGTTTGAGCTAGTTGTGTTTGGATTTTTAGGGTTTGATGTGGTTCTGAATCATCATGACTTATCTTGCTCCTCCTTTCACTAGTTCTCTTCTTCTTATCATTCTTTTTATCATCCTCCTTCTTCTTTTCACCACCCTTGCTGCCAGATGGCTTAGTGGACTGACTTGAATTTGAACCAGAAGGATTTTGATCATTTTTCTTCTGCTCATCATCGTCTAAATCATCCTTGTTGATTTGGGTTTTGGGCAAGTTGGCTTTTGCATTATTCAAGTATCTCCTCAATAGCTTTATCATTTCCATGCCATTAAAGTTCTTATTCTTCTTAGTTTTTAGGCTAGTTTATAGGATCATGATAAGCTTCTTGTTGCTCATGACACACTACTCAGGGATTTGAAAATGTTTGAAGTTTTTGGTGTTTGGACAGATGTATGCTACACCCTTCCTTGGCTATAGATATGCTTCAGGAAAAGCAGCCACTTGAGCATTTCTCAGTTCAGTTAAAAGCAAGGTATCTTCATGAGTTATAACTTTGACTTTGTTGATGAAGATATCCAACTCAGATGCCCTCCTTGAGATAAGGTAATTGAGGGACACCTGCATACAGCTGTCTGTCCCTGAGTCATTTGCATTGATCACTATCTTCTTTTACAAAAAGTTGTCCTGATTGAACATGATCACTCTTATGAAATTAATTGTCTTGTCCAAGGCCTTTTTGTATGTGAAGTAATTATTATTGAGAGAGGCTTTTATGGCCTTAAGTAGTTCATCAAATTCTCTACTCAGACTAGGTCCTTCAGCAGCCCTAATAAGTCTCTCCATATCAATATCTACTTCTTTATTTAATTTCTTTTCAGCACCCTGGACCTGTTGAGATGATCTTGATTGTGCCCGTATAGCCTCTATCTCCCCCTAGTCTTATTGGCAGACATGAGTAGGGGAGTAGGGATTTCATGCCTAACTTGTTCAGGTAGAGAAGGTAGTGTTATGTTGAGTTTGCCCATGATGGCTCCCAAACTATAGAATTCTGTATTTAAAGATGCTTATGAGAGTCCACCAGGGTTTGGATGTCTGTTTGTTGGCTCTTGACAAGAGATGTCACGGCTTGAACTTGTGCAGTGAGAGAAGAGTTGGAGACTTGCAGTGCTAAGACTTGAGTCTGTAGAGACTGAATTTGCAGATTTGTTGAAGTGGATCCAGGCTGATAAGAGCTGCTCGATGTGCCAAAGTTTTCTTCTACAGCCTGTTTGATGCCTTCCATTAGCAAAGCTGAAGGCTCATATCTTCTTTGGTAAAGTTGATCCAGCTTGACCTTAGTGTCATTAGAATGAGTGATTTGCTGCTGGACCACTGTATGGAGGTTGATGAAAGATTGTTTGAGATTTTTGACTTCCTTCTCTAGTGTAGTAAGATCCATCCTTGACATCTGATCAGCAAAATACTTGAACTTTAAGGTGATCTGTACTTGAGATGGTATAATTTTATCCATCTTATCCTTCACCAGCTTCCTAATTTTATCCTCATGACCAGTCATTTTGACTTTAAGAGCTTTACCAAAAAGGTGAAAAGCCTTGAGCTGAGCTTTGTGTACTTCTGTGACTGCATCATACACTTCTTGAGGAGTCAAGGCCTTTGCATTGCTTCCAAGGATTGTAACATACTCTTCCCTGAATCTGGCCAAGACTTGATCCATCTCCAATACAAAATCATTGGATAGCCATGCATCCACATTACCATCCTGTTCTTCTTCATTCACAATCTTTTCATTCTGTTTTTCAACATCTTCATTGTAGGTAAGCATGATGGCCTGATACTCTTGATTGCTCATATCAGAAGTAAGTAGGTGTTGAGATATATTGGCAAGTCCAGAAATCTGCTCTACTAGTAGATCATCTACAGAAGTTGGTTGAGAGCCAGATTCTTGCAGCCACTGAGAGAGAATGTGAGGTTGTTGAGGTTGTGAAGTTGATGGTTCAGAAACACATGTGACTGAAGTCATAATTTTACTCACATATTGCTCTGTGGTTATGGCTAGTTGTTGTTCCTCACTAGGTGTGGGAATCTCCAATTGAATTGGAAAGGATTTGACCGGGTTACTGCCATGTGCACCATTCTCAAACCCTTGTGTGTCTTGTGCCACACAGGCACTTGAATGTGCTATACTTGCCTCCCCTATGACAGGATCATTGGCAATTGTACTCCTAGCATCAACTGCCAAGACAATTTCTGCTAGGGTTTTGAGGAGAGTTGTCCCTACATGAGGAACCTCCAATTGAATTGGAGAGGATTTGGGTAGCTCCCCCTCAGGAGTACTACCCTCAAACCTAGCAGTCTGTGAAGACTGTTTTGCACATAAAGGTACATTTTGAGTTTCCATGCGGTCTTCAGTAAAAACTGATGAATCCCCCATATTTGTGATGGTGTCATCAAGGTCTACCCCAGCTAGTAGTCTCTCACCATCTAAATGAGGTTTCTGGGTGGTGAGCAAGACTTATTGAGCCAAGTCACTTGAGTGAGTTTGCACTTGAGAATTGAGTTCAAGTGCAGTTGGTCAGGAAGAAATTTGAGATTTGAGAGAGTGTTGCTCAGATAAGAGTGTTGGTAGCTCCTCCTGAATAGATGAGGGAGCTTCAAGAGATGTGCTCTCACAGTGTGTGTCATCCTTATTCCTCCTACCATACACTTGAATTACTTCGGGTGCAGGCTGTGCGAACTCAATAATGGGTGCTTTTACAACTACATCATATTGGGAGGATACAGAGGTGGCTTGAGAGGTCAGCTCAGTTTTCTTACTCCTTATAGATCTCTTGACCAAAGGTGACTCTTTTTTATCTTGATCCTCACCACTCTCAGATATAATAGTTAAGGTTGCCCCCTTTCTCTTCTTTTTACTCAACTCATCCATTTGTGAAGATGAGGTGGTTGGTTTCCTAGCGTCTAGAGGTTTTGAAAGACTGATTGCAGCTTGGGAAGATCCCTGTTGGTGTTCTTGTGCTTGTACTTTCACAGGTTCAGGGATCATAGTTGTGCTAGATTGTATGTTTGATCTCATGTCAGACATAGGGTAAGGGTAAGTCCTGAACCTCTCCAACATGAATGGAGTGATTCTTAGACTTACATTTACCTTATTCTTTGTAGTAAGTGAACCAAATATTATTTTAGACACTTGCTTACAATTGCCTATTTTTGTATTATCTATTCCATTAAATAAGTGTATGTCTACTACTTTATTATTTAAAGTGGACATAAGAAATCTAGGAAAGAAAATTTCCTTACCTCTAGTTGACAGGGGCATTGTTAGCCTGGTTGCAAGTTCTTCCAGGATCAATAGACCAACATTCAAGTGTCTGTTATGGGCAATTGAATACACCAACTTTTGCACAACACTTGAAATGTTGTCATACCCTGTTTTCCAACAAGTGAAGGCCCTTACCACAGAATCAAAGATGAAAGACCACTCCTTCCTTAGATTGGTCCTGTTTAAGCTTGACAGGTTGATTCTTCCACCATAATTGATGAAGTCCATAAACTCAGTTAGCTCATCAAGAGTTGGCACCTCCACCAGATTCTCAGTTGGCAGCCCCAAATATAGGACATGATTTGCAGTCAAAGCTCCTGCAAGATAAGACTCAGCCAAAAGTTTCACAAACCCCTTGAAACTGCCAGGAGCTTGGTTAGCATCAGTAAAAGCGAGATAGTTGGTTCCTTTCTCTGGAATAGAGGCTCTTGCAACATTTTGGGCCATTGTTGATTGATGAGAATGAATGGGTAAGAAATGTTTTTGAGAAAGAAGTAAAATTGAGAGAGAAATCGGTTTTTGCTTGAAATGCTAGGTCACTTGAGATCTCAAAAATTGTAAGTATATATATATGTATCGAGAAGTCTGGGTATTTATAGTAAAAGCAAATGACTTGCCGAGAACTCAAAAATAGACGTTTAGAATTTGTCTATCGAGAAGTCATTTTAAGAAATAAAGTACATATCGATAAGTCATTTTAAATTACTCTTATAGAGAACTAAAAATTGAATTATCGAGATGTTAAATAAATACCCAGTTTGTCCATAAATGGACTGAATTAATTCCAACTTTTATTTGAATAAATTCAAAATAAAATTAAAATAAATTATTCAAAAGTATTTTACCAAAATAATTTATTAAATTAAATTATTTCAGTTCTGAGTTATTGATAAGTCAAAAATTGTACCTGTAGAGAACTCTGTGAATAAACGCTACTAGAGAACTCTACAAGGACTTATCGATAAGTCATAATTAAGTTTATCGAGAAGTCACTCGAGAAGTCAGTAAATTGACTTCTCGAGAACTCACTCGAGAAGTCTTAAAATGACTTATCGATAAGTCAGTTAGACTTATCGAGAACTCAGATCTCTATATACTTTTGATCAATTTAATTCTGCCTTGTGTTAATTTCACATATTAAGAATGTAGATCAACAACTGAGCAGTTCACTTAGAATTTGAAAAATTCCAAATTAAAAGTTGAATGTTGAAAAATAAATATGCAGAGATTTCTGAAATATTTATAATTCATATTTCAATTAATTTCCAATTTAAATCAAATAAAGATTGATTTATTAGAAATTAATCCACTACAAAATATTAGCTGAGTTTTTGCCTTAAGATGAAGAATTAAGCATTCCAATTTCACCTACAAGTCTAGTGAAAGTTGCTTCATCCAAAGGTTTATTGAAAGTGTCAGCTAATTGTTTTTTTGTTGGAACAAAAATGAGCTCAATGGTACCATTTGTAGCATGTTCTCTAATAAAATGGTACCTTACATCAATATGCCTTGTTCTGGAATGATTAACTAGATTAGCTACTATAGATATAGCTCTAGTATAGTCACACATGATAGGAATTTTGTGTAATACTAGGCCATAATCCATTAACTGATTTCTAATCCAAAGCACTTGAGCACAACAACTTCCTGTAGCTATGTATTCAGATTCAGCTGTAAAAGTTGATATAGATTGTTGTTTCTTTCTATACCAGGATACAAGTCTTTGTCCAAGAAATTGACACCTTCCACTAGTACTCTTCCTGTCAACCCTGCATCCAGCAAAATCTGCATCTGTGTAACCAACAGCTTCAAAACTAGTTCCCTTAGGATACCATAATCCCAAGTTTGGAGTTCCCTTCAAATATCTGAAAATCCTCTTTACAGCCATCAAATGTGATTCTTTTGGATTGGCTTAAAATCTTGTACATAGACATATAGCAAACATGATGTCTGGTCTACTTGTAGTTAAGTAAAGCAATGATCCAATCATCCCTCTATAGTTTGAAATATCTACACTCTTACCTTTTTTATCTTCATCCAACTTTGTTGCAGTAGACATAGGTGTAGATGCAGGTGAACAATCAACCATACCAAACTTTTTCAATAAATCTTTGACATATTTAGTTTGGATGATGAAGATCCCATCACTTCTTTGACTGACTTGAAGTCCAAGAAAGTAACTCAGTCCCCCCATCATACTCATTTCATATTCACTTTGCATAAGCTTGGAGAATCTTTGGCAAAGCTTCTCATTTGTAGAACCAAAGATGATATCATCCATATAAATCTGAACTAGGTTCATATCCTCACCATGTTTCTTATAGAAGAGAGTCTTGTCTATAGTACCTCTAGTAAAACCATGCTTCAGTAAGAATTCTAATAGTGTGTCATACCAAGCTCTAGGTGCCTGTTTTAATCCATGTAGAGCTTTGAGTAACTTGTACACAAAATTTGGAAATTCTGGATCTTCAAAGCCAGGCTGCTATTGTACATAAACTTCTTCTTCTAGATCACCATTCAGGAAGGCACTTTTGACATCCATTTGATACACTTTAAAATTTGAATGTGCAGCAAAAGCTAGAAAAATCCTTATTGCTTGAACTCTTGCAACTGCAGCAAAAGTTTTATCATAATCAATTCCTTCTTCTTGTGAGTAGCCTTTTGTAACCAACCTTGCTTTGTTTCTGGTAACTATACCATTTTCATCCATTTTATTCCTAAACACCCATTTTGTTCCAATAATGCTTCTATTCTTTGGTACAGGGACCAATTTCCCCATTTTGTTTCTTTCAAACTGATTGAGCTCTTCCTGCATGGCAGATATCCAATCAGGATCCAGTAGAACTTCATTAATTTTCTTAGGCTCTACTTGAGACAGAAAACATGCATGTAGGCACTCATTTGCAGTTGCACTTCTAGTCCTCACACCAACAGTAGGATCACCAATTATTGCTTCTCTAGTGTGACTTCTATCCCACTTTCTGGTATGAGTTTGTTGACTTGTGCCTTCATCATTTTCTTCATTACTGGTATGACTGTTAGATCCTTCTTCTCTTTCTCCCCCTGAGTTTGTGCTATCAAATTCAGGTGTTTGAGATGAGCTTCCATTTCCATGATTTTCTTGTTCAATAGACTCTTCATTTGTCATCTGTTGTGCATCAACTTCATCTTCCCCATCAGAATCATTATCAATGTTGAGGTTTTCAAATACAAGGGCTTCAGCTTTATTATCATCAAGGCATTCTAAGCCTGGACACTTGTCATCATCAAAAGTCACATCTGTGCTTTCCATAATCTTCTTTTGGTCAATCATATAAACTTTGTAGGCTGTTCTTTCCAATGAATATCCCGAAAAAATTGCTTCAAAGACTTTTGAGTCAAATTTTCCCACATATTCAGAGTTGTCTTTCAAAATATAACACTTGCTTCCAAACATATGAAGATGCTTTACAATAGGCTTTCATTTAGACATGATTGAGTAAGGTGATTTGCCATGTGCCTTGTTAATGAGATATATGTTCTGAGTGTAGCATGCAATGTTAATAGCCTCTTCCCAGAAACTTGTTGGCAGTTTGGCATCTTGCAACATTATTCTAGCAGCTTCAACAAATGTTATGTTCTTTCTTTTAACTACTCCATTTTGTTGAGATGTTCTAACAACTGAGAATTCTTGAACAATGCCTTTGTTTTTGCATAATTCACTCAATGTTATATTTCTGAATTCTATTCCATTATCATCCCTCAATCTTTTTACACAATTGTGACCTTCAGCCTATTTTTCTATCTTCTTGATGTGCTCAATTATGATGTGTGGAGTTTCATCTTTAGAGTGCATATATTCTACCCAAGTGTATTTTGAGAAATCATCCACCATCACAAGTGCATATTTGTTTCTTGAAATTGATAAGACATTTACTGGCCCAAACAAGTCCATGTGAATAAGTTGCAATGGTGCACTTATAGAATTCACAGTTTTTTGACTTGTGACTTGATCTCTTCATTTTTTTCCTTTTTGACAAGCTTCACAAACTTCAACTTGAGCAAACTCCAGTTTAGGCATATCTCTTACTAACTCCTTTTTGACCAAGATGTTAATTGTCTTGAAATTCAAGTGAGACAATTTCTTATGCCATAGCCTGCTTTGTTTTTCTGATGCCTTGTTGTAGAAGCAACAAATTCCATCATTATTTATTGAGTCTAAGTCTGCAACAAACAAGCTTACTTTCCTTGCTCATTTTAGAGAAACTTCACCAGTTTTCTTGCTGATAAAAGTGCATTCTTCTTTGTTGAATAAAACTTCAAAGCCTTTGTCTGCAAATTGGCTAACACTGAGAAGATTCACTTCAAGACCAGCTACCAGTGCTACATCATTAATGACAACATTTTCAGAAACAATCTTGCCATATCCCATTGTGAATCCTTTGTTGTTGTTTCCAAAGGTCACCAAAGGGCCAGCTTTCTCCTCAAACTGTGATAGTAGGGCTTTATCACCAGTCATATGCCTGAAACATCCACTGTCTATGATCCTGATGACTTTTCTTCACTTTGCCCTGCACACAATAAGTTTTAAGTGTGTTTAGCAACCCAAACAGTGTTGGGTACTTTCTTCTTGTTAACTAATTTAGCAGAAGTAGAATGAGTAGTTTTAGATAAAATAGAATTCATTGATTGTTGAGCATTTTCCCTTTCTGTTGTAGACCCAATTTTTGTTTCTTTGAGGTATACTCTCAGTTTGTGACAACTTTTCATCATTTTCAAGTTGCAAGGAATGTCGTTGTTATGACCGGTATTTCTAAACCCTATCTATATATAATTGTGTGTTTATAATTAAAATTTAAATTGTGTGGAATTATAAATGTGGATGATCTATATGACTGAGTGCCTATAAACTAAGTGTTTAATGTATTAGTTTATAAAAAAAAATTTGAAAAGAAAATCTTATCATTTTGTATTTTTAAATGATAATCAAAAGTGCTTCATTTTATATGAAAAATCGATTTTAAAAATATTTTAACAATAAATTTCCAAATTTTATATCATTAAATTTCTAAAATCATAAGCCATTTTATGATATTTATTTTGTGATTTATGGAGGTGCATTTATATTTATAAAATTGTTTAATATAAATTAGTTGATTTTTAAATTGCAAATTACTTAGTTGTCCATGCATGCAAATACCCTCCAATTCAATTTAAAGGGTATAAGAGACAATTCATACGCCACTAACCTTCTTCTATCCACCAAAGGACTAAACTACCCTTGCATGCACTTTTGCTTGGTTATTGGAGAAGGGCACTTTAGTACATTCCAAATTCCACTATTGAATTAGTGCATGATGAACAATAAAGAGAGAAGTTAACCCAAAACCACACTCCACTCAAGCTCATCATTTTCACTCTCAAATTTTCTCTCCTCACCCTCTCTTTTTCTTCATTCGGCCGAAGCCCCTTCCTCCATTCCCTTCAATTTTTCCTCATCAAATCCTTGTCATTCTAGTGTAATTCCATTACCCATTCATATAATATACACTTTACAAGAAGTTCCATGCTTAGGAGATGAAGTTTAATGCTTGCATGTCTTAATTTTATGTGATCTCCAAAGAGAAACTTTTAATTCATGTGGATTAAAGAGTTCTCTATGAGATATACTTTTTATGTGCATAAACTAAGTGTTTCCATGAATCAAACTCTTTTAAATCCTTTGCATACTACTGATCTTTAGTTGTAAAGTCATATTCTACTTTGCATGTTAGAGATAGGGCATTATTTTCAAGTACAATCATGTTATATACGCTCTTCTTTTCGAAAATGTACATGCATGCTTAGTTTGTGTTAAATTCGACCTTATATGTGCTTAAAATGAATTGTTTCCTTGATATTATGCTTGATCTTAGTTGTTAAAAGGTAGTGTGCATGATATTTTGAAGTAGTTAAGTATTTTAAGTCGAATTTATGAGCTAATAACCCTCTTGTTTAGTCGAACTTGATTTAGTGTTCATCTTGAGTTGCATGTTAAGTTTTATTTTGCATGTTGGTACTATAGGGCAAGGATGATCTCCATTATTGGTTGAGGCCTTAGTTTAGAGTCTTATAGTAGTAAATTTTCCTTGGTTGAGATTTAATTTGTGGTTTTAAAGTAGGAGTTAAGGTGGAAAGGCTAGGATAGAATCCTGAAATTTTTTCCAAATTTGCATGTGAGTTTTGTGTTGATTTTGAATGGGCATTTCTTAGGCATTGTTAGGCCCAAGCCACGGAGAATTAAGACTTGGGGTATAATTGAGTCTAGAATTCACAAATTAGAGAAACCCAACCATTTAGTGAGGTGTACACACCAAAATTTAGAATCTGTCCAGCAAGGGACAGTTTTGTTGTCACTTAGAAATGAGGAGTTTTGACCATGCCATGGGTAGGCCCTCACTAGGCCTTGGTTAGCCCTAGTTATAGGGAGTGTCAGAGGAGTTTTTCCAGCCATAGTTCATAGGAATTGAGTTAGAATCATGTGTCATAAGTTAGTGCAAAACAGGACACTTTTCTGTCTAGAAAACAGGGGAACATTGGAATTTAAGCTTAGGCCCAGGTAGGCCCAAGCTAGGCCCTTAAGCCACACCAAGTTTGAGAGTTTCCTTATGGTCAGGAGAGTCTAGTGTAGAAGTTTGAGAGGTAAACTTGAAGTTTAAGGGTGTCAATTGTACTCATAAACCCATTGGTGTCACCCTGAAATCACTATAATGAGCAAAATCACTTAACCTTTAGTTTTAGGGCACTTATGAGTGAGGCCTAGGTTAATCACCATAGTTGTAAGATAGTATGAGGTCAGTAGAGTGTAAGACCTAAGTCAGGGTCCATAATAACTTGATGTTTTAGAAAAGGCACTTCGGGTTATGAGTACGATATTAAGAGTTTTGGCTAGTTTGGCATAACTAAATGACTTGAGTAAGTGGAGTGAGATCATCCAAGCCTAGTGATGCAATATAGTGTGTATGGATATATTATTATGTACTTGAATGTGCTATGTGAACATGAATGTGCTATGTGAACATGAGTAGCTATGTGAACTATTATGCTTATAAGGTAATTATAAGCATTTATGTGTATATAGGCCTAAGTGCCAACGTGCATAATTTCGGTTTATAATTAGGTTGCGTTAGTGAGTATATATTATAATGAGGATATTATTATTTTTTGTAGGCTCTCGAGATGAGGGTAAACTTGCCATTAAAGTCGAGTAAAGCTCCAGTTGCTCCCACCTGCCAGTCAAGTCAAGCCTTTCTCAAGGCAAGTGTTTTAACCTACCTTTTTGTTTATACTGCAAGATAGTGTTAGCCCAGCTTTTATATATGATGCGAGTATTCTTTTTTTTTTTTGAAAAGTCGTACTTGCATATACTAAACTTCTTCCGAAATGAGGTTACAAATAAAATCTGGAGCAATGTCACACTACTCCATAAGACCTGACTCAGAATAAGCAGCCTGCGCTAACATATGAGCCACTCTATTCGCAGATCTATAATCAAAAGTTACTAACACCTCCTCAAAGTGTTTAAGAATCTCAATACATTCCTCGACAATGACATGAAAATTTGAATTCCCCTGAGTACCATAAATTGCAGTCACCATGAGCTTAGTATCCATCTCAAAAATGCAGCGGCTTGTTCTCCATTCTCGAACCCAAACCAATGCTTCCTTTAAGCTCCAAGCCTCAGCCTCCCGTGCTTGCATACGACCAGTTACCAGATTACTACGAGCTCGTATAAAGCGACCCTGATCATCTCGCACAACACATCCCATGCCTGCACAATCTGCACCCCGTTGACAAGCTGCATCAACGTTAATTTTTAGCCAACCCTGGGGAGGTTTGCACCATTTGCTCTGCATCTTACTCGCCCTGTTACTAATGTTATCAGCTTGCACCTGTTTCCAGTCCTGCAATAAGTTAGATGCCATAGCATTTACCCCAAAAACGGACATGCTCCTCCTATCCCAGACCCACGAGTTTCTTCGCACCCATAACCCCCAGCAAAACAACCCAATTCGAGCACATTGTTCACTGCTAACACTGCTGAAAACATTCTGCAGAACCTGCAAAGCCGTACCAGTCTCGTCCATTGGAATTATCCCTTGTAAACCTACAGAAGTCCACACTTCCTTTGCAAAACAGCATGTAAATAGCGCATGAACTGACGTCTCAACATACTGGTGACATAACGTACATGTTTGTAACACACTGACATGTTTTAAACTCAATGCATAGGCCGTAGGTAAAACATTCTGGCATGCTCTCCAAAGAAAGTTCAATACTTTTCCTGGGAGCTTAAGGCTCCATAATTTCTTCCAAAAAACACGATCATAACAATCACTTTCTCCTCGAATATGCCTATAGCAGCTTTTAACAGTGAATTCCCCACTACAATCAAGGCCCCAATACCATGAATCCTGTTTGCTACGATTTGGAATTTGAATACTATGTATCAATTCTTTATCCCGTTCGTTAAACAGGTCCTGTAAAATCTCATCCTCCCATTCCTTACAATTACCCTTCATCAAACCGTGCACTGTTATATTCTCCAATCCAGGATATACTTCACTTGTAAGGTATGCATTATCCCTACATGGTAACCATGGACTCCCCCAAACCCTCGTGTCTCTACCATCACCAATTCTCTTTCTACTACCTTGCTGCAACATCTCCTGGGCAGCCATTATACTACGCCACATATAACTCGGGTTTGTCCCCACTTTGGCCTCGAGAAAATCAGTTTTAGCATAGTATCTTGCCTTCATCAGAGAAGTAACCAAAGGATTAGCATTAGTCAACAATCTCCAAGCTTGTTTTGCAAGCATTGTAACATTAAAATCCCTTAGGCTTCGAAAACCTAAACCCCCCCTCCTTTACTTCACACAGCCTATCCCAAGCCATCCATCTAATGCCCTTCTGATTCTCCCCACTCCCCCACCAATACGCATTCATCTTTCTCTCAATCGTCTCACATACGTCGACTGGTAGAAGCAAAAGATTCATCCAGAAGTTTGGAATGGATTGAGCAACAGTTTTTAACAATGTCACCTTACCGGCTTTGGAAATGTTCTGCACGTTCCAAGATTTCAGCTTCTTATCAACTTTATCAACCAAAAAACCAAACACTGATTTCTTTTTCTTTCCTATAGACATCAGCATACCCAAGTATTTCCCAGGCGTATTACACTCCTTCACCTCCAACTGTTCACACACCTCCAAGCGATCAGGAGGCGTAGTGTTTGGAGAGAATGTAATTGCAGACTTGTTGAAGTTAATAACTTGACCTGATATTATTGCATATCTATTTAAAACTTGCTTCATAACAGTAGCCTCCGTCTTCGTGGCCTTGAAGAAAAGGTAACAGTCATCAGCAAATAGTAAATGGGATATCACTGGCGAACCCCTTGCAATACAACATCCATGTAGTAATGCCACCTCCTCATTACGACGAATGATCGAACTCAGACCCTCAGCGCACATAATATAGATGTAAGGAGCAACTGGATCGCCTTGTCGTAGGCCACGACTAGGCACAACACAGCCAAATTCCTCACCATCATGTAAAAAACTATACGATACTGAGCATATAAACGTCATTACTCTATGCACCCAAATCTGATGGAATCCAAACTTCTCCATCATATTACGAATAAATCCCCATTCCAATCGGTCGTATGCTTTTGAAATATCGATCTTTAACCCTGCCACTCCAATCTTTCCTTGCGTGCGTCGCTTCATGTAGTGATTGATCTCAAAAGCTATTAAGGCATTATCAGTGAGAAGCCTCCCCTCAATAAATGCACTTTGAGTATCAGAAATAATAGACCCCAAGCATCTCTTTAATATGTTCGACATGACCTTAGACAGAATTCGAACAAGAACATTGCACAGCGAGAGAGGACGAAGATCTCCCATGGTTTGTGGTACTTTAATTTTCGGAATCAAACATACCAACGCCTTATCAATTCCTTTAGGTAGCTCCCCTGTATTCATAAAATTACGACAAAATTGAACAACGTCATTACCAACCACACTCCAGAAGACCTGAAAGAATGTAGGGTTTAATCCATCGGGCCCTGGTGCTTTATCAGGGTGCATTGAAAAGGCTTCCTCCCTTACTTCTTCTTGTGTCACTTCTGCTATCAATTCTTCATTCTCCATTTCTGAGACCTGCTTGACTACCTCTCTGTCAGACAATTTGCCATTCAACGTGGACGCTGTGAATAATTGTGAGAAGTAAACTTCTATAAACCCCTGAACCTCAGCTGGTGTCTCCCTCCACACGCCCCTATCATCTTTAATTCTATCCAGTCTGTTGTTCTTTTTTCTGCTCGATGCAAACTTGTGGAAAAACCGCGTATTCTTGTCCCCCTCTTGAATCCAGTGCTGTTTAGATCTTTGTTTCCAGTATATCTCCTGCTTCTCTAGCAAAGATAAGTACTCCCACCGTGCTTCGTTATACCTTCGAATCCTCCCCACATCACGACGTGATCGTAACTTACGTAACAAGTTCCGACAGTTCTGGATTTTGATTTTAAATTCCTTGTTTATGCCACCTCCCCACTCCTGTAACTTTAACCCACACAAACGAATCTTTCCTACAATATCTAGCCCTTCTGCCATCTCCCACCCATTCTTCACAATACTTTTACAATCCCCTTCCTTAAGCCAAACGTTCTCAAAACGAAAACGCCTTTCCTTAGGCATATACGTCTGTCTCTTTAAATGCAGAAAAAGAGGCAACTGATCCGATGTAGCCACTTCAACTATTTGAATCTCAGCTTGTGGAAATAACGCTTGCCAACCTTGATTAGCTAACCCTCTATCGAGTCTTTCTTGAACCCAATTATCTTGACCTCTCGACCTCTCCCACGTAAACTTTTCCCCCACGAAACCAAGGTCCCTTAAGCCACAATCATGCACCGTATCTATAAACCCTGTAAGTAAGCTAAACGGATGGTTACTTCCTCCTCGTTTCTCATCAGCATACATCAAGTCGTTGAAATCGCCTAAAATACACCACGGTAAGTCTGATTTCTCCGATAAATACTTTAACATCCCCCATGATTCACGTCTCCTACTTCGCTCCGGACAACCATAAAAACCAATGTAGCGCCATCTTCCCACCTGATCGTTCTCAACTTCAAAATCTATAAAATGCCTTATAGCTTCCATTATTTTACACCCACCCTCGTTCTTCCATAACAATACCAAGCCACCACTGTGGCCTTGTGTGTCAACACTCCAGTACTCTGCATAATTTAACTGTTTACATAAATCCCTAATTTTATTCTCTTTAACTAATGTTTCTGATAAAAAATAATGTTGGGCTTTTTTTGTTGGGTAATTTCTTAAAGAAAACGAATTGTCCGTGGTCTACCCAACCCACGACAATTCCAAGCTAGGACACTCATTGATCCAGGCGGGCCTGGAGTCCAGTACCCGCCCCTAACAAGTTTTTTGGCCCATTTATATTTTCAGTAATATCAACCATATCTTCTTCCTAATTTTCTGCATCAAATCCCGTAACAATCCTCCTACGTTTCATGTCGATCACAACAACATCACTTTGACTATTGTTCCCGCATATATCTTTTCCATCCGAGAACACAGCAATTTGTTGATTCCCCTGTTTTGCGTGATCACGCTGTTGCATTCGAAGTGCAATCTCATGCCCTGGAATTTCGGTAACAACCCCATCTATTTCCTTGAATCTTGCTGCTAACTCTCTCCCACCTTGCACGGTGGCTTCCTTGCTAGGACCACCTGAGTTCCATGCCTGACCTCCGTCTGGACCATTCCTTAACCATTTTGATCCCGTATTCTGATTTTCAGCATTCTTGTTTGGCGCCCGTAACCATATGCCGTATGCCCTATCAATTACCTTCTCAGGATTAGCATACACTATGTCACAATCTCTTTCAGAATTCCCCAATAAACCATATACGAAGCAGAAGGTACTCAATCTTTCGTATTTAAAGTTAATCCAACTCCAAGTATCACCTTCTCGCTTGAGCTTCATCCTTCATTTCAAAGGCTTACCAATGTCCATTGTTACACGAACCCTCATATACGGCTTTCATAAACCCTGCATATTTAAAGGGTCTGTTTTGACAACCACTCCAACAGAATTGCCTATACTTTGAATTATCTTCTCTGAAATCATCCCCCTTGGTAAGTCATAAATCTGGACCCAGATGTCCATCTTGTTTAACAAAACTCGACTGGGATCTTCCTGTTCTTTTAATTCATGCAACAACAGTAAACTCTGTTCAAATGTCCAGGGGCCTCCCTCTATAACCTTCTGCATATCAAACACATGGTAGAATACAAATGAATATCGTTGGCCTCCCAAATCATGTATCTCTACCCCTTCTTTTGGTCACCATAATATAGCCATTACACTTTGCATGGCCTGAAAGTTTATGTTCTTATCAGTTAGAAATCGTCCCACCAGGATGAACATTTACTTACTTTGTACGATCTCCTCCTCCCCAACGAACACTCCCTCATCCTCCTCCTCCGCTACTGACAGGCGTGCGTACATTTCTTCCAAATTGTCTTGTGAAGATGCCATGTTTGACAGAAAAGAATCAACACAAAAAGACGATAAATAGTAATTATAAATACTTGTCACATGAACAAGACATAAACTTGCAAATATGCAAGACAGTTTGATGATGTTCACTTATGTGGCCATTGATGCGAGTATTCTAATTCACCTTGATATATATGATCCAAGAGGTTTCAAATCCATCTTTCGTATTATATGCAAATGCCATGAACCCTTAAGTATCTATTGCAAGTAGTTTAACTTTGCTTGGAGATTTCTATACAAATAATTCAAAAGTCATACCATGCTAATATACCAAGTAATTGTGATGTGGAACCCTGTGAAAGTTATACTCAGTAGCCTTATCTTGATACCTAAAAGTCAGTTATCCCTTAAAATTCGTTCATGATTTCTTGATAACCCTATTCTTACCCCTAAAACATGATACCATGTTATATTTTAAACCGATGCTCACCTTCTTTATATTTCAATACCTATGTCTTATCTAGGACCATTACCTTGAACCTAGTTTGACTTAGTTCCTTCATACTATCCGATAACCCTGCTAAATCTCATTGTCAAATTCCTTGTGAATAGAAACCTTACAATTTCCTTGATAAAGTATAGTCTAGTTGATCATGGCCTTGAAATTTAGTGGACCTATTCCATGTGCTTCAAAGTTGATCTAGAACCCTTGATAAAGATGTTCACTGTTTAAGAATTAACCCGTCAATTGGCATCAGTTTTTAAAATAAAAAGTTAAAATTTGGATTTCCAGTCCCAAAGGGGGACAAATATTTTCTTTAAATAGTGGATCTGGACTAAGACGCAAGTCCTTTCCGCTATTAATTTGTAGGCTTAAAGGTTGTCTAAGGATCCCATTAATGTTCTAGAACCCAGCAAGGTTCGGGATTACTTCGCGGCTGATCACCGGCTGTAATCCGTAGACTCATAAAATGGTTTTTGATAAAGAAATGGTTTTGAATGTTTTTATTACAAGAAAAGATGTTCACCCTGAAAGTTTATCTCTTGATACTGTATTGTTGAATCTTTCAATTCCATTGTTAATGTATTATTCTTGTTTATGTATATTATAGCGCTTGTTGAGCATTTGGCTCACTACTTACTTACCCTGATATTAAAGCTAGCAGATATGGTTAGATTCAAGTAGACAGCGCGTAAGACTTGTGATGCCGATTCGTATGTTCGAGCTCAGGTAGTTAGTGATTTTGTGTATGAGGACTCGATATTGGAATCAGGTTGTAATAGTTAATAGTGTTGGGCTGTTCCAAACCCTAAAATGTAAAGATCTGAGATTCAGATGTATTTACTTCCTTTTGTTAATTAATATAATTACTCGTATATTGTCTTTTGTAAATGTTTGGGGCGTGACAGCAGTCAAACTTGTCACATAAGGAATAGGGATCATTTGTATTTGCTTCATTGTATTTGCAGGCTCCTTTAGTTGGCCTGCTAACTGCCTTTTTATAAAGGTGAGTTAAATGATTCACAGAGCCACATTTTTCACATTTCTTTCTTGGAGCATCTGTAACATAAGCAAAATTGTTGCTTTTGTTTATCCCTATTTTACCATTTTATTTTTCTTTTTCTTTCTTGCATCTTCAGTTTTGGTTTCTTTAACAAGTGTCTTGGGACGTTGTTTGTCCATGAGCTTCTTTTCAGTATTGGAAGATTGAGTTGATTCTGCAGTTTTCTTCTCTTTGTCCTCATCAACAATTTCTTGCTTGATAATCGATACTTCTTCATTGAAGTTAACTTCACATGCCTTGAACATGGGTGATGCAACCTTTTTCAGCATAGCTGGAACATTTTCATTAACTATTGTTTTTCCTTCGTCACCTGTCTCTTTCTTCTTACTGTTCAAGGAATCATAGTCAAGACCAATAGAAATATTTGCACATGGTTTATTTTTCTCATGATACCGTCTAATTAAATCAGATGCATTCTTGAAAGACTTCAACTTCACCTCATTCTTTTTCAGCTTCTCCCTGAGCACTGCTTCAATTTTATTTGCACAATTGAGCTTGTTCTTGAGATAAGAATTATCTTGCTTTATAGCTTCAAGCTCCACCAACAATAATTCAGTTTCTTGCTTTTCACTTTTAATCTTCTCATTTATCTTTGTTAATCTACTAACTTCTTCAATATCAACAACCGTGCTTGTGTGAATGTGAAACATTTTTGTGCTCATCTTCTCTATAGTTTCCTTATATTGACTCACATTTAAATTAATGGTGGTAAGAGTTGGTACTTATGATTTAAATAAGGATGATTCTCCTTGCTCCAAGGCCATGAGTGCATAATTGCCAAATTCTTCATCTTCATCATTTTCAGAGTCATCCCAACTTTTACCCTCTGCAATATAAGCTTTGCTTTGCTGTTTCTTCAGAAGAGCGTCATACTTTGCTTCCCATTCAAGATAAGCTTTATCTTAATTTTGTAGCAAAATGGCCTAGTTCATCACAGTTGAAGCACCTTATCTTAGATCTGTCAACATATCCAGTTTTGTAACCATTCTTGCTGTCATAAGTGTACTTCCCTTTTCTTTTCCAGCTACTATCTTTGTTGAAAGACTGTCATTTAACCTTTAAGTATATTGGCTTCTTTACTCTAATATTAGAGAATTTTCTAGACAAATAGGCCATTGACTGATTTAGCTCATCCAGTTCATCAAGAGTGTAGAACTCATCTTCTTCCAATTCCAGAATGACTTGTTCTTGTGAATCTTTTTTTCTTTGCTCACTTGTTGAGGCAGCTGGAGTTTGAGATCTTGGCTCATCATTTGATATTTGACTTTCATTGACAGTTAAAGCACTTGAGCCATCTACAACATGTCCTTGACCAGATCTTAATGATTTCCTTTGAATCGTTTCTAGTCCATATGTTTTGAGAATTCCATATAGAACTTCCAGTGTTATTCTGCTCAAGTCTCTCCCTTCCCTGATTGCTGAGATTTTTTGTTCCAAATGATCAGGGAGAGTAAGCAAGAACTTCAAGTTGACCTCTTCAACTTAATAGAATTTGTCATGGAGCTGCAAGTCATTTATTAGCTTATTGAACCTTTCAAACACATCTGTTATACTTTCCTTTGGCTTGGCCATGAAACCCTCATACTGTGAAATCAGTATCCTTCTTTGATTTGATCTAACTTCCTTAGTTCCCTCACAGAGTATTTCAATCTTTTCCCATATTTTCTTGGCAGTGTCATAGATGATAATGTTGTTGTACATCACATTGTCAAGTGACTCAATCAATATCAATTGCAAGCCACTATCCAGTGAAACTTTCATCTTTTCAGGCTCAAAATACTCAGAAGGATCTTTTGGAGCATAATGAGCTGGAATGACCATATCACACTCTGTTGATTCTTTAACTCTAACCATAGGAATGAAGGGCCCATTTTTGAGAATCTGAATATAGAGTGGATTGGCCATCCTGATAAACAACAATATTTTCTTTTTCCAAAGAGTTTAGTTAGCTTTGTCAAAGGTAAGAATTTTAATGCTACTGATTTTTTGTGTATTCATTCTTCCAATATCTTGAATCTATTTACTTTCAAATTAAGCTCTGATACCACTTGTTAGGAAATGAATAATACACAGGGAGAGGGTGAATGCGTTTTACTGTTTTTAGGCTTTTCTTGAATCTTTTATGGTTGAACAAAGTATATTAAATCTTGTAGTGAAAGTGTGTTCATGCAGAAAATAAATTTGCAAAAATAAAGAACACAGATCTTCAAAACTCACTTAATTTTATATTAAAATTAAGAATGTTTTGCTATAAAATTTCTAGGCTCTTTGTTAATAAAGAGCTTAGCTTCTTCTTGAGAGCGTGACAAGATTTTCTATCTGAATTTTTTTTATATCAACTAAAGGACCAGTGTTAACTTTATAATTCAGTTAACTACTGATTTACACAGTGTACAATAAGACATGCTATTAGCTTTTGTAAACAGTCACTTGTCATTTCCATTTATAGAAAAGTATATCTTCTATTTCTGGCTTAGCATATCTTTAGTAGCCTGTGATTATCTTGATCTTCCTTTGTCAGTTAATCTTCACCATTGATCTTGCACATCCTTCAAGCTGCTTTTTATAGGCTTGTCAATCCAGCTGTTTGGATTGTTTGTTGATTGTTAATCTTGGATATTGAACTGATCTGCAATTTTGTACTTTGATATTTTACCTCGAGATCTCCAGTTTGATCTATAGAGAACTTGACATCTTGATAAGTATATTTGCTTATCGAGATCTCTAGTACTCTATAGTTAATTTGACTTGTAGAGGTCTCCCAGTTCTCTATAAGAGAATTTGGCTTGTCGAGATATCTAGTATTCATATCTTCACTTTGACTTATCGATATCTCTGAGTTCTCTAGTGGCTTCTTGACTTGTCGATAACTCAGAGTTCTCTAGTCAAATTCGACTTGTCGATAACTCAGTGTTCTCTAGTGGATTTTGACTTATCGATATCTCTGAGTTCTCTAGTGGACTTTGACTTATCAATAACTCAGAGTTCTCTAATAAATTTTGACTTGTCGATAACTCTAAGTTCTTTAGTGAAGAAATGACTTGTGGATATCTCCAATCTTCATGTCTTCAATTTGGCTTGTCGATATGTCTGAGTTCTCTATAAGCTTTCATGAGTTCTCTATAAGTCATTCTAGAGTTCTCGAATGACTTCTCTATAACACTAAATCTGTGACTCATAGAGATCTTGACTAAGAATATTTTTCCTAAAATAGATTTATTCAATCCAAGCTTCTTCATAATTCTTTTGAGGCATGATCTTCTTGATCTTCTTCCAGATAGAATTTTTAGGCTTGACACTGTTTATAGAAAAAGACTCCAGTCTGCTCCTTTGACATTTTTACAGAATTTGAATGTTACAAGTACAAAATACAAATTAAGATAACAATACAACTTACTTAGGGTTGTCAATTTGACTTAGTCTTATTAAAGTACATGCATGTCTTGCACAATAGTAATTTAAACACAAGTATTAAAAACTTTCTGGTGGATTGAACTTATCCACTAGAGATATATATATTTCGAGAACTCTGTGATACAAAGATTGTACACAGCTGCTTACAAGTAGAATCACAAGGAACTGAGAAATTCTTCACAAATATAGCTTTTTCTATTTCTCTAGTTGATTGTTTAAATTACTACTAGCTACTCTTGGTTTATATATTACCAAGTTACAAGTAAAAAAGAAAAACTAATAAAACAAAATGTATCTTTGTCTGATCACATACTTCTTCATTTCTCCATCCAGTATCTTCGATTTTCTTCAAGTAAGCATGGAAATGGAAATGCTTCTTTGTTCTCTAAAACCTAATTACATGCTGCCACATTCCTTTTATGTGTAATCAACCCATGTGACTGTCAAGTCACTATCAAATCTTGTTTTGAAATTAGTCATCCGTTGAAACTCATTTGGATCATCCGTCGAAACTCCATTGAATCATCCATCGAAATGTGACTTGGGTCATCCGTCGAAGCCTTGTGAAGTTCAACCGTTGAAAGTGTTTACATAGCAGTTGACTCAATTTCACTTATGTAAAATTATAAGGCATCTAATATATACAATTTGCCAACCTATTTTATATATCATTCCTGTAGTCAACATGACTTAGAATGTCCTCCAACTTCTAGTCTTTTAAGGCATTACAATACACAGGAATGTGCTACAACATACTTATTAATACAAAAGCTACTCTTTCAACGGATGACAGATAGGATGATCCGTCGAAAGCTACAAATACATTTAATCAAATTTACTAAGATGTTTTTATAGCATATCATCAAGTCTACAACATGTTCCTAATAATAATAGGGTTTGTAAGAGCATACCCTATCTTACTTGTAGTTAGCAAATCCTAAAATATATGATAATCAGGATGGACACCCGTCTTGTCCAGAGTTGCTACATAATTATTTGGAAAAAACTTGGCACCATTGTGAGTGAAAGTCTTAGTGGCAACATGAGAAGTCATTATGAACTGTTTGAGAACAATATTAATAATTGATTAGGGTATCACATTTTAGTTGAGAGAAAACAAGTAGTAAGAGAGTAAAGAGAGTTTGGTGAATTGATAAAGTGATAATTTAAAATTAAGAATTAATTTTATATAACCATGTAATTTTTTACTCACAAAACGGTTCACTTTAGTGAGACACGTGACATGATTCTATTGCTCAGTAAATAACCATGGACCGGATAATTAGGAGTAGTAAAGGCGTGCACGGTTATACAAGGCAATGTACTATAATTACTGAAACATTTTTCCTGTGAACACGCCAATAATCCACTATTAGAAAAAGGTCAATAGACATCAGTTCTGAACTGATGTCTATTTCCTTCAAAACTGATGTCTACGCGGGTGTAGAGAAAAGTATTTTTTTATCATCAGTCCAAAACCGATGTGAAATGTCACTCCATACATCAGTTCTTTCATTTTTCACATCAGTCTAGAACCGCTGCAAAATGTAACCCTAGACATCAGTTACTTTTTCACAACGGATGTATAATCTGTGCATAGACATCGGTTTTAGACGATATCTTGTTAATATACATCATCTTTAAACTGATGTCTAGTTACTTTAAAACCGATGTCTTTGTAGGGGTAGAGAATGAGCTTTTTACATTAGTTCTATAAAAAGTTTGTGATATAAATAAGCACTGTAGATTATTTATAGTTATATAAACTGATTGTAACACCCCCAGATCCGGGGTCGGGGATCCGGGTCGTCACGGTCTTTCTTTCCACAATATCACTTCACTTAATTAATAAATAACCTTATGCTGTGTCCCCACACTAACACACACCACAACCCGTTATAGTCTCAGAGATGAAATTTAAATAAGTACAAGTCTTAGAATCCACAATTTAAAAGTTATTACGACCCAAAATGATTACTTGATAAATTTACAGTTAATTGCCATTATCTGCCACAAGTTATAATTATACATAATTGATTCTCAAAAGTAGATGGTCTGATCTACAATAGATCTACCTCTGCAGCTATAGCAGCTACAACATCAACGGGAAGACGCAGGACGCTTCCCACGCGCTTGCGCTGGGTCTGCTGGAGTCTGGCCATCTTTGCTAACTGTTGTTGTGTGATGAAGAAATAAAGCAAGGGTGAGCAGCAAGCCCACCAAAATAATATGTATAATGATTTACAATATATGAGCCTACTCATAATACTCATGAAAGTCTTGGTCAAAAGAAATGAACCAAGTTTGATATCTTAATGCGATGAAGTCGCAAAATATTCAGTATATATACATATATACTTTTCAAAATATTGGAAGTCCTCTTCCATGCATAATATACACAAAGTCCCAGTGTATAACTGTATATAAAAAAATATCGTTGCAAGGTGATCTCATATATCTAACCTTGTCTCAACGTTTTTCTGAAAATCTTTGCCATGAATAAGATAATCATTTACTAGATATAAGTTTAAAAGATGAAGTTACAAGATACTCCAATATACTTATATCCTTTCCAAATACTACTTGAACTACCACCGTTCAAGTTATAATTAGTTCAAAAGTTCATCACATAGATGATACTACAAGATAATACTTGAATAGATTCAACCTTTAAAATATCATCAAAATAAAATGAAGTTATGAGATACTTCATTTGATGTAAACATCATTTTGAAAACTTGACCCTGCCAACACTCAACAATCGCCCAACCGTAGCCTTTCTATCGAAGTGCTCTGGGTAGTGTTGCAGAAATTATCCAATTGGATGATGAACTCATTACGGGAGTTTGCCGCGCCAGGAAGACCACTTACGATGATCAGTCGTAGTAGTACAACCCCACCATTTTCTACATGTAGAGGAGAACCTGTCGGATTTACTTGTCAACCGAACACTGAACTCCTAAGGAATGGACCGCCTTAGCGGAACTTCCAGGCCATTTGGGCCAATATAATAAGGCTGGGCCGGCGCTACTCGACCACTTACGCCACTCCTAGTTCAGATGAAATCCATGACTCTGAAACGTAAAGCTCGTTTCCCCCTTTCCCCAAGTAGAAACTTGTTGATACGGCTCCACCAAGAAGTCGTACCTAGTTGGAAAGGAAAACTCACCGATATTTCCCAGGCGATGCCTGTTAATGGATTAACTTGTTCCAAGAATTTTACTTCCCGAATATTGGGTAAGTAATCAAAAACTCTTTTACCAAGACAGCAACCTTGTTGCGAATATAAAACACACCACCGAGCCGGATCCCCCAGGTTTTGAGCGAGTATTTAAATCCCCTTTTTAAAAGGAAGATCTTAAATATAAAAATAGTTTTGGGATCCGCTCTAACTTTTGAAAATCATTTTAAAGACTCGAAAACACTTTAAAGAGTGTTTGGAGTAAAACTGATTTAATGAAGTAAATCAGTCCCCAGAATATTTAGAAAATGTCTGAATATTATTATTTAAATAATATTCCCATAAAAAAATAATCTTTATAAAATAATTGAAGTAGAAGTATTAAAACTTATACTTGAAATGAATAGCAAATAATCAAAGATATACTTATACGAAAGTAATATCTTTATTTGAATAATTAAAAATAAGTTTGATTATCGACACCTTATTCTTTAATAAAATAAAGAATATATCTCAGCAAATAATCGGAGTCATAGATCCTCAAATGAATATTCAAATAATATTCGATAAATAAAATAAGCTGAGTCATAATACCTCGAATGAATATTATAAATAATATTCATTAAATAAAATAAAGGAGTCATACATCCTCAAATGAATGTCCAAGTAATATCCAATAAATAATGTAAAGGAGTCATACGCCTTCGAATAATATTCGAAATAATATTCAATAATAAAATAAAGTTAAAGTTATCGAATAAACCTTATTCGATTAATAGTTTTAAAAACTATATCCATATATATATATATATATAACTAAATATATATATATATAATATACTCGGGAACATCGACTCCCGGTTTAGAAATATGTTCACCTTTTATCCCCTATACTAAGGGTATACGCAACTACTTGCTTATTTCTAGCATAGGTATTATGCAACTATAAGCATTGAAATCAACAGATAGATAACCAGATTACGAAACAGACATGCATATATACCATATCAGCATGCTCCAATATATCGCAAAATTTGCTAATAACAATCATGCACTATCACAAGATAATGCATATACATATATTTACATCACAACAACAGTATATCGAGTAGAAAACTTGCCTGAGCGACTGGGGTTACGAATGGCTCGGGACGAGTCTGGTAACCTATAAACAACAAGTAAGTTGGAATTAAACCAAAGTCACTTGTAAATCTATACTTTAACTAACTTAGACTCTAACGCTTGTTTTGCGCTCACTGATTCGCTTAAGTCACTCGGGTACCCTCGGCTCCACCATTTTTAATAATTTAATCTTTATGAGTTTTAAAGCGATTCCTTCGCGAGTGTCTTACCAACTGCCTAACACACTTACCATAAATGTTTCATACATTAATTAACCCTTTTTGGTCTTTAACCTATGTTTCAAAGTAAGGCGAGGGAAAAAGTTTCGTTCGCGAAACGCCGTTACTTGAAACGGTCGTTTCTCCTAAACCGTAAATCGGAATCGAACGAACTACATATCAAAACGAAGCTCGTAACATGAGCTATCTAAACATGGCAGTGGTCATAATCTAGCAGGGGGTTCTCGGGTCCTAATGCTATGCACAAAAACAGTCCAAGAAAATCGGACGTTACGACGGCTATGTTTACGCGATTACCAATATTTATACCACTCCAATTCTTTACCAATTCACTACAAACCACCCAACCATCATCAATACATCAAACACAACTTATATCAAGGCAAAGTCAGTCCATAATCTCAAGGTTTTCCAACTTATTCAACCACAAACATGATCTACTAACCATAACTTAAGATTCATTAACCATTAACCAAGATTCATATCCAAAATCACCACAAATCCAACCAAACTATCTAACATACATGGATCTTGCTATACATACATGGATATTTCTATATATACATTAATCCATCCATAAACTCATCAAAACTCAAAGTTCAAACTATAAGTTAAAGGTGAAAGTTGTTTTATACCTCCTTGAAGCTTCCTAACACAACCCAAGAGCTTTGAATGCCTAAAAGAACCTTGATCCTTGCTTGTATAACCTTAATCTTTCATAAAAATTCAAGAAAACTAAAGTTATTTCTTGAAGGTTACTATTCACCATCTTCTTCCTTGATTTATTGGAAGAGATTGTGAAGGAATTAGGAGCTTAAACTTATAGCATATCCATATCTATGTACAAGGAAGCTTAGATAATTACCTTGTGATTTAACAATGCTTGGAACTTGATTTTTGAAATTCTTGCCCTTGAAAAAGATGAAAAGCCGAGAGCAAGATGATGAGAATGAAATGATTTTGTGTTTTTTGATTTGTTTGGCTTAGCTTGGTTGTTTTTTGTTTTGTTTTTGGTTAATTACCTTAATAACCTTATATTTGTGTGGTTATAAACCAACCACACCTCCTCCTTCCCTATGTCATGCTTACATCACATTGCTATGTCATCCTCCCTTCCTTGTCCTCTTCTCATTGGTTGGGTGACATCACTTCCTCTAATCCCTTTGCTTAACTTCCTAATTGTTTGCCTAATGACCGCTGATCTATTATACGGTTCGCTTAACTTTCGTTTTCGTTTATCGTTTGAAGGATCATACCCGGGATTTTATTACTTAGGTTCCCTTAACCTTTCTCAATATATTATATTCCTTTTATGATCCTCTCCTATAATCCTTTAATTTCAATCCTTTTTATCCTGTTACCTTATACTCAATTCTCTCCGTATCTAGTGGATTTCCGGGAAAAATCAAAGTGTTCGGATTTGGATTCTGACGATCTTTACATACACTTATATACCACATAGAGTACTAATAATATCCCATAAGATCAATAACAGAACCCCTACATAGCGTGGCATGAAAAGTTTTCTCGTTCAGCAAAAACACTATTCATAAGGGTTTCAAAATTTCTCAAAAATTGGGGTTATTACAGTCTCCCCTCCTTAAAAGGATTCCGTCCCGGAATCAGATAGAAAACAAATGGGGATACTTTCTTAGCATTACACTTTCTAACTCTCGAGTCAATTTTCCCATATTGTGGTTCTACCACCAAACTCTGCCTAGTTTGATAATCCTTCTCCTAAGCACTTGTTCCTTTTCACTCTATAACCCTTCCTGGTTGCTCCATATAGGTTACGTCGGGTTGCATATCTATGCGCTCATATGCCCCTATTTATCTGGCATCTGAATTACACTTCCTTAACATTGATACGTGAAACACGTTACGACCTGCTACATGTTCGGGGTTAGGGCTAGCTCATATGCTAACTTCCCAAACGTCTTAATATATCCAAGGGTCCAACAAATTATAGACTTAGCTTTCCTTTCTTTCCGAACCTCATCAATCCTTTCCAAGGGATACCTATAACATTACTAGGTCCCCTATTTCATACTCTTTATCCTTTCGTGTCAAATCAACATACTTATCATGACCATCTTGGGCTACTACCAGCCGTCCTCTGATTAGATCTATCATATCCTTGGTCCTTTGGCTACTGCGGGTCCGAGCATCTTGCGCTCTACAACTTCATCCTAACATAAGGGAGATCGACATTGTCTTCCCTCAATGATCTCATAAGGCGACATCTCGATAATGACATATGATCTATTGTCGTAAGATAACTCAATCCGAATTAAGTGATCATTCCAAATTCTTTCAAGTCTATTGCACAGACTCTCATTATTGCTTTTAACATTAGAGCTTCTGCTTCTCAATACCCATTCTTTTCCAGTTCGTAATCGCTACTACCTTCCGTTCCTAATATTATACTGGTTATACTTTTGCTCGTTAGCGTTCTATAACCTTTTAATAACCACGTCAACCTTAGTATCACGAATGTGTTCCCATTCCGCATACTACCACCACTTTATTACTCCTTTTTCAGTTGCTTCTATTTTCCAAAATTTGATCAATCGAATAGAAGTAAAGGAATTTGTTGAGAGATCACTAAGATCATGAACACTTGTTATATCACATAGTTAGTACAGAAGGTGGCCAGCCTTTAGTACTTGACAAGCAATTAAACAATAGCTAGTATCCTACTAGGCTTCTATCACACAGATAGATAGTCATTCGGCAATACCTCCCCTTTCTGGAAGGGTTGTTCTTCTCAGCTTACATGAAATGAAAAGAAGAGAAAAGAACGAACTGAAGAGAATTGTATATATGAAAAAAATATACTGCCACAAAATATCTGGCTTGGAATCTACCTCTGAACTATAGAGGTTTGTCATAGGAGAACAAAACATATATGTATTTATATCAACATCAAGTATTATAGCATCGTATTTCACGTGCCTAAATATTTTCGCTATCCCGTCCATCATTCTATGGACCCACACTCTTCCTCGAGCTTATACATAATCACCTTTGAAACTCCCTCGACATCGAAAATCGAATCTGGGATCTCATTCTATACATCATCGTTACTAGAATTCTATGCTTGCACCACAACCTTCCTCGTATAATAATACGACTCTCTATTGATAAGAAAGAATAATTATTCACTAGGTAGATACTCTACTTAATTAGTCTATCAATGATAACTTATACACTACCACGACCCGATTAGTGGTACTCAATCTCAACACCCATTCCAATACAACTCTCACGGTTGTAATCAGCTCAATACTCGCAGAATCATTGCTGCCTTACTATGATCCACCACTGACCTACTGTCGTCATTCATTTTTCCATAAAATCTTAATATCTAACCATACGGAGTCTATACATGTCGTATCAAATTCTCCTAAGGAGTTAACATAACCACCAATCACAATTCATGAAGAACACTCCAAACTCTGACGTACTTTCATGACATGAAGCAGATAAAATTGCAGAAGAGTTTCAATCAAAGCACCGATAGCAGGTTAATACCATTCTTAATCATATGCCTTCAATAGAAGACTTAACTCAAAGGTTTGTTTGGTCCTTTTTGAAACATGGTCCTGGCTTATCTCAAGATAGGACCTTCTAAGATAGATAGCCCGTTCATGGCGATTACACGAATTAAACCTTTACCAACTACTATTACGGTTGGGTATTGCACAGTCATCAGAAGGAATGTCAATCTTCCAAACCATAATTCAACCTTCACATTTTTAACCATCATCACTGTATTCTTTTGGCACACGCGCCTATAATTATCCACTTACCTTTAAAGTGTCGGCCACCTCTTTGGCCTTTCCTGATAGTAAAATTTCCTTACAGTCAATGTCATTTTAACCACCTCCAAATAAATTTTCTACCTTATTTCAATCACTGCTTTTGTGAAGATGTATTCCTTAAAATCTGATGAGTAGAAAAAAAAATCACCATTTTTCCATAAGTTATTGCCTCAGTCTTTAGAGGTTAATCACTGTCATGACTGACTCTCAATCATAATTAGAACATCTTTTATCTTAAGTCCTAATTGCCCTGAACAATTTCGACCATTATTGGTTCGATCCATACCTTCTCGTGGTTTAACACGTGCCTCACTTGGCATCATTATAATTACGTCATATTTCCTTTATCAACATTTCCATTCTTGAGAATTTTGAATATTACCTTTCTCATTGCAAAACCTCTAAGGTTATCCTTGAATCGTTCCTCCTGTATTCCCTAGATACAGGGCATATCAAAATACCATTCACTATTACTAGAACCATTGTCTATATACTTCTGAAAAATTTCTCCACTGATCCTTAAAGGTTATTATTACCTTAATGCTTTCCAATTCATACTGTCAAAACTTATACTATCCCTATCAAGGGTGAAATGCCAACCTTTATGCATTCCCCTAGGATTCATTTTAAGTTACCGATGTTCTATCCTTAATTCCACCTTTAAAAAGGTACAAGCATCCTTCCATGGATAAATAAAGTCATATATCCCTGATAAGGGTATCTTATTCAATCATTCCCACCTCGATAGTCTATACCGAATTTCACAATAACATCTGTATACAATATGAGGTCAATCCACATGGCCTCCAAAAGATAAAAATGGTTATCCGCTTTTCTTTCCTGATTTGGTAATGATCACATGGATGATCTGGAAGATATTGGTCGTGTTCAACGTGAACTTCTTCTTAATAAATCCTTATTTACTTTTGTCGTTTATCTCAACAGTCGTCTCAATGTTGGGATATCTTTCATACCTGGCGTCTCCCTTCCTGGGTATCAAGCCACCGGTCTTACACTTCACATTCTTGAAGGTCACTTCCTTCATCCAATTTTCCTAATTTCTTACTTCCTTGTCTCCTCAGTCTATCCGCGTCTCAATATTTATCCTTCGAACTATCTCAAGGTTTCCTCAAATCCTCCCAACTTATAGGGGATAAAATATATTTATCTCTTATGCCTTCAACCATCAATTTAACTCATGGTGAATCACCCTCATCCTGAAGATTACATACTTTTCTATTTCTATTGCTACGAGTCTTTAGGGTTTCCTCATACCCAACTTCCTTATCATTCCTCAAACTCTATTGCCTTTATATTTCTTTCCACTTCAGTTTTTTTTTTCCTTTCTCTTATCATTATTTCATGAACCAACACAACATAAGCATTGATTTCAAACATCCCGTCATTCTGGATTCGTGTCTTCAGAACGAATCTTGATAACTTTTACAACTTAGATTCATAATTCATCATACTCGTCTGCCTTTGTTCTGGCTTTTAAGCTTTTACACTATCTCCATAACCTTGGGAAGTACTTTCCTGAAAACAATTGACTGAACTTAAATCAGTTTATTATAATCTCTTGCTCCGTGTCTTCCTTGGCCTTTCACCAGCGGGTGGTCTCTCTCTTAGGAGGGTAAGTGACAAAACAGTCTTTTGTGGTTCGTCAATCATTTAGAGTCTCAAATGATTCATCTATTTCCTTTAGCCAGGCTCTTGCCTCGACTGGGTCAGCTTGTTCCTTGTAACTCTGAGAGCTTAGCGACTTAAAGGTCATGAAAGAATTTCCCACCGCACTGTCTCCTCAGGGTGGTGGTTGGGGATAATAGTCTAAGTTCTTTTTAGACAGGTCCATGAATTGCCGTATAGGAGTACCGTCTCGGGTCTCCTTTCCTTACTCGACTTTCTGTTTCCTTAGTATGAAATGTTTCATCCTACTCCCCATAATTGGGGTCATCTTTTAATTTAAAATCCTCATTTTCCACTCCATCATGTCATGGGTTCCTTCTATCTTGATGGCGACCTCCCTGACTATCACGTTCAGGGTTTGCTCTAAATCTTATCCCTCAAACTATGGCTCTCATCTAAGTTCTCATCCTTACGCTCTTGAACTTTCGGAACCCAAATTCTATAGGAATACCTCATTATTCCCTTATCATCTTTCTCTGGCACCGTATGCTCTTTTCCAATAATTCGGTCTCTATTGCAATCTCAAACAGCTTTTCGGTACCGGCTCCGGTTACCTTCACTACTATTTCCAAAATCTCTTATAAACTCTCCCAAAGACATTATCATCTTGAGTCTCTCCTTTTTACTAAGGGCATCAGCCACCACATTGGCTTTCCCCGAATGATAAAGAATCTCCCAATCATTATTCTTGATTAGCTCTAACTGCCTCCTCTGGCATATGTTGAGCTCTTTCTACGCGAAAATGTACTAGAGCACTTATGGCTTAGGTAATTCTCGCACTTCTCTCCATACAAGTAGTGCCTCCAATCTTTAGGGTAAAACTATTGCCACGAGCCTAAGCTCATGAGCGGGGATATCAAATTTCATATTACCTTAATTGTCTTGACATGTACGCGATTACCTTACCGTGCTGCATAAGCACGCACCCTAAGCCCTTGTGCGAAGTGTCACTACACTTCACAAAATCTCCTTTTTCCATCCGGCAATGCCAGCATAAGGGCCATCACCAATCGCTGCTTCAGTTCTTGAAAGCTGTTCTCGCATTTCTCTGTCCATTCGAACTTCTCAGTCTTACGAGTAAGCCGCGTTAAAGGGGCTACTATCTTTACAACTTGAACGAACCTCCGGTAGTGACCGGCCAATCCTACCTCTGGTAGTCGACCAAACCATGGTCATCAATTCATCAGTGGTCCTTTATCCAATCCTGTCAGGATCCTCCATGGGGTCCTTCTCAACAACTATCCCTACTAGGACAACATCCTCAATATCAACATCATCCGGTCCTGCATTAGGACACTCTATTGGATCCACAATCTGATCTCCAATAACTAATAAAACATCATCGCGTTGATGTTCCTCAACTTCAGGGTTCGGAGTCCCGCTACCATATACGATAACGAACTACGCTCCTATCACGATATTTATAAGGGTTCCCATAAGGGTTTTAACCGTCAGTACTACATTAGGTAGCCCGACTATGAACTTGGCAAGAGTTCTTATTATCTTAGTGAATCTTATTATCTTAACGTCCAATAATCTCTGAGGTTTATAACGCTTAGCTTTGATACCATTTCTGTAACACCCCCAGATCCGGGGTCGGGGATCCGGGTCGTCACGGTCTTTCTTTCCACAATATCACTTCACTTAATTAATAAATAACCTTATGCTGTGACCCCACACTAACACACACCACAACCCGTTATAGTCTCAGAGATGAAATTTAAATAAGTACAAGTCTTAGAATCCACAATTTAAAAGTTATTACAACCCAAAATGATTACTTGATAAATTTACAGTTAATTGCCATTATCTGCCATAAGTTATAATTATACATAATTGATTCTCAAAAGTAGATGGTCTGATCTACAATAGATCTACCTCTGCAGCTATAGCAGCTACAACATCAACGGGAAGACGCAGGACGCTTCCCACGCGCTTGCGCTGGGTCTGCTGGAGTCTGGCCATCTTTCCTAACTGTTGTTGTGTGATGAAGAAATAAAGCAAGGGTGAGCAGCAAGCCCACCAAAATAATATGTATAATGATTTACAATATATGAGCCTACTCATAATACTCATGAAAGTCTTGGTCAAAAGAAATGAACCAAGTTTGATATCTTAATGCGATGAAGTCGCAAAATATTCAGTATATATACATATATACTTTTCAAAATATTGGAAGTCCTCTTCCATGCATAATATACACAAAGTCCCAGTGTATAACTGTATATAAAAAAATATCGTTGCAAGGTGATCTCATATATCTAACCTTGTCTCAACGTTTTTCTGAAAATCTTTGCCATGAATAAGATAATCATTTACTAGGTATAAGTTTAAAAGATGAAGTTACAAGATACTCCAATATACTTATATCCTTTCCAAATACTACTTGAACTACCACCGTTCAAGTTATAATTAGTTCAAAAGTTCATCACATAGATGATACTACAAGATAATACTTGAATAGATTCAACCTTTAAAATATCATCAAAATAAAATGAAGTTATGAGATACTTCATTTGATGTAAACATCATTTTGAAAACTTGACCCTGCCAACACTCAACAATCGCCCAACCGTAGCCTTTCTATCGAAGTGCTCTGGGTAGTGTTGCAGAAATTATCCAATTGGATGATGAACTCATTACGGGAGTTTGCCGCGCCAGGAAGACCACTTACGATGATCAGTCGTAGTAGTACAACCCCACCATTTTCTACATGTAGAGGAGAACCTGTCGGATTTACTTGTCAACCGAACACTGAACTCCTAAGGAATGGACCGCCTTAGCGGAACTTCCAGGCCATTTGGGCCAATATAATAAGGCTGGGTCGGCGCTACTCGACCACTTACGCCACTCCTAGTTCAGATGAAATCCATGACTCTGAAACGTAAAGCTCGTTTCCCCCTTTCCCCAAGTAGAAACTTGTTGATACGGCTCCACCAAGAAGTCGTACCTAGTTGGAAAGGAAAACTCACCGATAATTCCCAGGCGATGCCTGTTAATGGATTAACTTGTTCCAAGAATTTTACTTCCCGAATATTGGGTAAGTAATCAAAAACTCTTTTACCAAGACAGCAACCTTGTTGCGAATATAAAACACACCACCGAGCCGGATCCCCCAGGTTTTGAGCGAGTATTTAAATCCCCTTTTTAAAAGGAAGATCTTAAATATAAAAATAGTTTTGGGATCCGCTCTAACTTTTGAAAATCATTTTAAAGACTCGAAAACACTTTAAAGAGTGTTTGGAGTAAAACTGATTTAATGAAGTAAATCAGTCCCCAGAATATTTAGAAAATGTCTGAATATTATTATTTAAATAATATTCCCATAAAAAAATAATCTTTATAAAATAATTGAAGTAGAAGTATTAAAACTTATACTTGAAATGAATAGCAAATAATCAAAGATATACTTATACGAAAGTAATATCTTTATTTGAATAATCAAAAATAAGTTTGATTATCGACACCTTATTCTTTAATAAAATAAAGAATATATCTCAGCAAATAATCGGAGTCATAGATCCTCAAATGAATATTCAAATAATATTCGATAAATAAAATAAGCTGAGTCATAATACCTCGAATGAATATTATAAATAATATTCATTAAATAAAATAAAGGAGTCATACATCCTCAAATGAATGTCCAAGTAATATCCAATAAATAATGTAAAGGAGTCATACGCCTTCGAATAATATTCGAAATAATATTCAATAATAAAATAAAGTTAAAGTTATCGAATAAACCTTATTTGATTAATAGTTTTAAAAACTATATCCATATATATATATATATATAAATAAATATATATATATATATATAATATACTCGGGAACATCGACTCCCGGTTTAGAAATATGTTCACCTTTTATCCCCTATACTAAGGGTATACGCAACTACTTGCTTATTTCTAGCATAGGTATTATGCAACTATAAGCATTGAAATCAACAGATAGATAACCAGATTACGAAACAGACATGCATATATACCATATCAGCATGCTCCAATATATCGCAAAATTTGCTAATAACAATCATGCACTATCACAAGATAATGCATATACATATATTTACATCACAACAACAGTATATCGAGTAGAAAACTTGCCTGAGCGACTGGGGTTACGAATGGCTCGGGACGAGTCTGGTAACCTATAAACAACAAGTAAGTTGGAATTAAACCAAAGTCACTTGTAAATCTATACTTTAACTAACTTAGACTCTAACGCTTGTTTTGCGCTCACTGATTCGCTTAAGTCACTCGGGTACCCTCGGCTCCACCATTTTTAATAATTTAATCTTTATGAGTTTTAAAGCGATTCCTTCGCGAGTGTCTTACCAACTGCCTAACACACTTACCATAAATGTTTCATACATTAATTAACCCTTTTTGGTCTTTAACCTATGTTTCAAAGTAAGGTGAGGGAAAAAGTTTCGTTCGCGAAACGCCGTTACTTGAAACGGTCGTTTCTCCTAAACCGTAAATCGGAATCGAACGAACTACATATCAAAACGAAGCTCGTAACATGAGCTATCTAAACATGGCAGTGGTCATAATCTAGCAGGGGGTTCTCGGGTCCTAATGCTATGCACAAAAACAGTCCAAGAAAATCGGACGTTACGACGGCTATGTTTACGCGATTACCAATATTTATACCACTCCAATTCTTTACCAATTCACTACAAACCACCCAACCATCATCAATACATCAAACACAACTTATATCAAGGCAAAGTCAGTCCATAATCTCAAGGTTTTCCAACTTATTCAACCACAAACATGATCTACTAACCATAACTTAAGATTCATTAACCATTAACCAAGATTCATATCCAAAATCACCACAAATCCAACCAAACTATCTAACATACATGGATCTTGCTATACATACATGGATATTTCTATATATACATTAATCCATCCATAAACTCATCAAAACTCAAAGTTCAAACTATAAGTTAAAGGTGAAAGTTGTTTTATACCTCCTTGAAGCTTCCTAACACAACCCAAGAGCTTTGAATGCCTAAAAGAACCTTGATCCTTGCTTGTATAACCTTAATCTTTCATAAAAATTCAAGAAAACTAAAGTTATTTCTTGAAGGTTACTATTCACCATCTTCTTCCTTGATTTATTAGAAGAGATTGTGAAGGAATTAGGAGCTTAAACTTATAGCATATCCATATCTATGTACAAGGAAGCTTAGATAATTACCTTGTGATTTAACAATGCTTGGAACTTGATTTTTGAAATTCTTGCCCTTGAAAAAGATGAAAAGCCGAGAGCAAGATGATGAGAATGAAATGATTTTGTGTTTTTTGATTTGTTTGGCTTAGCTTGGTTGTTTTTTGTTTTGTTTTTGGTTAATTACCTTAATAACCTTATATTTGTGTGGTTATAAACCAACCACACCTCCTCCTTCCCTATGTCATGCTTACATCACATTGCTATGTCATCCTCCCTTCCTTGTCCTCTTCTCATTGGTTGGGTGACATCACTTCCTCTAATCCCTTTGCTTAACTTCCTAATTGTTTGCCTAATGACCGCTGATCTGTTATACGGTTCGCTTAACTTTCGTTTTCGTTTATCGTTTGAAGGATCATACCCGGGATTTTATTACTTAGGTTCCCTTAACCTTTCTCAATATATTATATTCCTTTTATGATCCTCTCCTATAATCCTTTAATTTCAATCCTTTTTATCCTATTACCTTATACTCAATTCTCTCCGTATCTAGTGGATTTCCGGGAAAAATCAAAGTGTTCGGATTTGGATTCTGACGATCTTTACATACACTTATATACCACATAGAGTACTAATAATATCCCATAAGATCAATAACAGAACCCCTACATAGCGTGGCATGAAAAGTTTTCTCGTTCAGCAAAAACACTATTCATAAGGGTTTCAAAATTTCTCAAAAATTGGGGTTATTACACTGATGTTGTTAAAATTTAGTTGATCTAATAATACATATAACCAAAAATGCCAAAACCACAAACCAACCAATGATATCGTATTTAAATAACCCAAACATTAGTTCTCATTACCAAACCAATCCGGAAGATTTTACTGTAGAACAAGAAAATCAAAAACATAATTTTTAAAACTATTACATGTTCATGTCTATTGCATCTTGTACAACAATTTATCTTGTTGTTTCTTCCTCGTATAATAATACTTGTCGATAACTCACATTAAAGTTCCTCCTTGAATATTCCTTCCCCACAGCCTTGTGAAATCAATCACCTCTGCTTTTGCAGCACTATAATTTGTTTGCGCGACATTATCAACAAGACCAACAATAGATGCTATATTTACTATCATTCCCTGGAAGATAACAATTGATATTAAATTCAAATTCAATTTGATCCTTGTTCTAAATATGCAAGACATGATCTATCTTAAGAAGAACATGATCAAATATAGAGGCCGCATAATACTAGTACTAATAATTTTTATTAGTTCCGGAAAACTCTACCAGCTTTATTTAAACAACACATGCAGCAAAAAAGGAGAAAATTTAAACACTGGTGAAGGTTAAAGGATACCTTCCTTTTCTTCATCGTAATTTCTACTACAGCCTGCAAAAAACAAATTTTCTCAGAGACATACAAGAGAAGCATCATTTTCTTAAAAGTGTACTTGTGCAATGAAATGGTGGCTTTCAATTAGAAAGCCCCGGATATTTATTTTTTAAATCAGAGAAAATATTCTTCAAACACCCATGTCACCTTTTGTTCATTCTGATCCTATAAAACATTTGTAGTATAAGTTAAGAGTGATGCTGAAAAGACACTTTGTCTATGCCAAATATAGTAGCTCCAACATCTCTATTTTCTATCTCACACAAAATTGTCAATAAAAAACTTTGACATGTGGCGCTGGTCTCAGACTTAGATTTGAAGCACTAGCATGGCCTTGAATCAGCTTCACAACAGTGCAACCAAAGACCTCTGCAGCATGGTGAAAGGGAATGAAACTATGCTCAAGATGCCCATAAACATATCTTGATATGATTTGTCTTCTCCAGTGTACATAACAAAATCTGGAGGCTTCCCTTCAGAATTTTCTCGGTAACAAATCCCTTGCTCACACCCTGCATTTTGATATTATTAAATAACTTGTTAAGTTATGCCATTTACTGCTAGTAATCGTGTTAGGGATTCGAGCAATAAAACGCAACGAAAAAACAAATTTTCGAATCCCTACCGCAGGATCTATGTATAATGACTGGATAATTATGGAGAATAGATATTTACCTTAATAAATCTTTCCTTCTGACTATAATGGGCATTCTGATCTTGATGAACCAACATGGCAGCCCTCCTTTTATAGATCTGCTCTCCAAGGTATCCACACGAACGTTCGATCATCCAACGATCACTGGAGCCGGTACTAGCCGATTTGGTTACCTCTTCTCTCTCTCTCTCTCTCTCTCTAGCATCTCTAAGATGTAGAGCTGCTACGGTTTTCTCAAAAATGTATTATTTCAACTAAACCCTAAAAATATACATCTTAATGTATATATAGAGAGGGGGGGGGGGATTCGGGCCTACACCTAATAATAATGGGCTTCTAAAAGGACCCAGTCTAGTTTTGGATTTATATTATTATTAAGTTTGAATTCTAATATATATACAATTAATCAAGTCTCACTTAATTAATTTAATAATTAAATTCGAATTAACAACAATAAAATATTTAAATTCATAATTTAAATAACACTCCAATTTAAATGTTTTTTGTGTGTAACCCTTTAGGTTATTATTACATTGGCAATAATTTTATTTTATAATAATAAAATTATAAACAATGAGTGGCATCCAGTAATACATCATTGCTCCCCAAGTAATAATAATAATTGGTGATTCAATTAAACCTTCATGAATAATGTACAATGTAATATAATTCCTTTAGCCTTATATTATAGATCAAACTCGAGGCATGCATTGTGTCATCCTCTGTTAACGTTCAATCCTTCTTTGCTTGATCAATGAGTAAACTATTAAACAAATCACTATTTGAGCATGACCATGCATTTTATAGTCTTACTCAATCAAGAGGCCAATAATATCACTCCTTTAATATAGGAGGGCTAAATTCCATCTAGATCATTCATATTTCTCATACGATTCATAATATACCCAATGTCTACTTTTATTATTACCCGGTCATGGATAACTTTCAATAGTATCAAAGTATATTAATTCTTGTATAGAAATATAATAATTTCAGGTCTAAGGACCAATACATCATTAACACTATGAGATTAACTTATGACACTTTAAATATGTAGTATCTCATAACGGGTCAATCCAGCACCATATATCTAATACATGTTCCTGTGTTTTGACTTTAGTATCACCATACCTATGATCAATGAGATGTGATCATCAGTATAGAAACACACTAGTCTCAACGTATTTATTATCGTCCCTTAACAATAAAACTTGACTAGGGACCTTTAGGAATATCAATACTATTCTCATAATCTCATTTCTAAGTCATGTACTTAGAGATATAGATTTACATATCATATTCCAAGGACATTTATTAATCTAACATTTCATCGCAGAAAATAAAGATATAATAAATTACTAAAGAATAATCCATAGAATCATAATTAATAATCTAAATGTTTCATAATATAAACATAATAGTGTTGTCTCTAGGGCACACATACTAACAAATCGAACTCCATATACTTTTGATATAATATAATGTTTTTAGTATTTTATATTATCACATTCAAAGGTTTACACAAGCTAATATATAATTCATGTATTCATAGACAAAAAGTGTATATACCTGTGGCTTAACTTCAACAATATATTGACCTCTATTAACAAATGCGGGTTCATTTTCTAGGGCCTTTTCAAAATGATTTAATTATTCCTTTGCTTGGTAGGATCCAAAGTTGGGATCCGCGTCCTTATAATACAACAACAAAGCACTGTCATTAGTTTCTACATAGGAGCTATCTGTTGACCCCGTGTCCTATTTTATTATAGGTTCTACAATTTCTTTCCACTCAATATCATCAACCAAACGACTGCGTTTCCAATTAGAAAATCTACTCCACCTTCTTGACAATATATAAGGAAACTAAATATAATCAAAGAATTACACATTGGAAAGGCTATCTTAAGAAAAATTACCTTATGAATACCCATATTGAGCAGCTATTTCTAGACTTTAGCATAAAGCTAGCCACTCAGCTAAGGAACTATTACCATTTTAAGACACATTGAAAATTCTTTATTCACATACAGGTAACAAAATGAAGTTGACATAATAAATAGCAACATTTCGGAGAATGTTGTGACAAATTGGAGAATCATGAATCAAATGGAGGTAATATGAATGGATTTAGCACATAAATCAAAGAGAGGTAAGGTGAAACATGATAATATTATGTATTACATGTTTTTAAGATACATACTAGAGGTCAGATCAGCCACATAAACTTCATGAAGCAAATCAGGATCTTCAGACACTGAGTTGCAGAACATGGCTACAACCACTATCAGCACCGTAAATTTATTAAAAGCCATTGGAGGAACAATATACATGTTGATCATGAATGTAAGAAAATGAGTTTTGTAATAAACACCAAAAGGGATACAATACAAGCTCAGATAAAATATGTGGAGTAAAGAGACTGTTGTTCCCAAACAATCTAACAATAGAATTACAGAAGGGGGTTGAATGTAATTCTAGGTTTCTTTTCAAAATTTAAGAAACTACTTTATCAAAATATATATCAGTGTTTGAATATGCAAGTGTGCAGAATGAAATATCAATGTATTCAAAACACAAAGTTACTAAACACAAAGATTTAAAACTTTATGGTGGATTAAACTTTCCACCTGAGATATATATTGATTGAGAACTCTGTGATGCAAGAATGCACACAGCTGCTTATAAGTAAATTTTCAAAGAGAGAACTAAGAAATTCTTAATAGATTATGCCTTATCTATTTCTTATTTTTTTAGATCGATATTTTTCTACATGCGACTCTTGGTTTATATATCACCAAGTTATATGTGCAAAAGACAAACTAATAGAATAAAATTGTCTAACACATGTTTTTTCATTTCTCCATCCAGCATTTTTATATTTCTTCAAGTTAGCATGGAAATGGAAATGCTTCTTTGTTCTCAAAATCTTGCTAATAGGCTGCCACAATCCTTTTGTATACAATCAACCCATATTATTGTCAAGTCACTATCAACTCCTTTTTGAATTTATTATCCGTCGAGTCTCTGTTGGATCATCCGTCGAGACTCTGTTGGATCATCCATTGAATGAGACTTGGGTCATCGGTCGAAGCCTTGTAGAAACATCCGTTGAAAGTATTTCCATAGCAGTTGACTCAATTTCACTTATGCAAAATTACAAGGCATCTAATATATACAATTAGCCAACCTATAGGCTTAAACAATAACCCAAACCCAATAGGATTCCGAGAGAAATTCAATATCAGCTTGAATTAGCCAATATCTGAATCCTTCCAGGAAACAAATTTAAAAACCAAATCCGAATAAAAAAAAGACAAAAACCAAATCCAAATAGGAATATAAAATCCTAAGTGCTTAAAACAAGAAAAACCCTTTCAAGTGAAAGGTAAAAACTTGCAAGCAAAATTCAAATTAATTATTATATAATAATCAGCTACTTGTCCAACTTCATGCATCACTCCTTTATTCCTTGTTGTCCAAGTAAGCTGCATAACCCATGTTTGCGTCCTCTCCAATTGAACACCACCACGAGCACACATAACCAAATCCAAATTAACATATTCATTCCTTGATCCTCATCATTTGCATGAAGTTGGACAAGTAGCTGATTATTATATAATAATTAATTTGAATTTTGCTTGCAAGTTTTTACCTTTCACTTGAAAGGGTTTTTCTTGTTTTAAGCACTTAGGATTTTATTTTCCTATTTGGATTTGGTTTTTGTCTTTTTTTATTCGGATTTGGTTTTTAAATTTGTTTCCTGGAAGGATTCAGATATTGGCTAATTCAAGCTGATATTGAATTTCTCTCGGAATCCTATTGGGTTTGGGTTATTGTCTAAGCCTATAAATACCCTTTGCATGTAATCTTTTAAGGGAGACAATGGATGATATAAAACTTGTGTTTTGAGATTAACTATGAGTAGTTTTTCTTTTCTCTAAACTTCAATTACTGGATTGTTTTGAAGGTTAGATTCGAATTACTTAGTTTCTGGATTGATCTAAGCAATTTGAGATTCAAAGTTCACGTTTCTGGATTGATCGTGTTCTTTTGAAATATCCTCTTCTTCTCTTATCCCTTTTCTTCTTGTTTTTATTTCTTTGTGGTGCGATCCACATCATCTAATATATACAATTAGCCAACCTATTTTACATATCATTCTTGTAGTCAACATGACTTAGAATATCCTACAACTTCTAGTTCTCTAAGGCATTACAGTACACAGGAATGTGCTACAAAAAACTTATTTAAATATAAGCTACTCTTTCAACAGATGACAAAATAAGATTATTTGTTGAAAGCTACAAAAATACTTAATTAAATCTACTAAGGTGTTTTGATAAAATATCATCAAGCCTACAACATATTCCTAACAATCTCCCCCAATTTATGTCTACTAGAATTGTATGCATAAATTTAGAAGGACTTGATGATAATAAAACACGCTATATAAAAAGATCATTCAATAGCAGATAAAATGATAAGTGCTGCAATTTTTATTGAAAGTTGATAAAAGAGAGTTTACACAAGTCTTACAAGCTTTGTTCAAGGTGCTCCTCTAGTCTGAGCAAATTAATCTTTTCTCCTTGAGCGTATAGTCTTTTTTCCCAGTTTTTCATTGTTCTCTTCTATCTGGTGTTAGAGTTGTCTGTAGAACTCAGATTCATCTTCATTATAATGATCCAGCATCTCCTGCATTTCTTTGAGAGTTTCATTTCTTGAAATCTTTAGCTGGTCTTCTAATCTGAAAAATATTATGGTGTTCTTTTCATCCTTAAACTCCATTAACCAATATGGCCTCAAGTGCACTCTATTCCCAGTATAAGGAATGGTTAAGACTCTTGGTAGTGCACTTGGGTCTCTCCAGCTTTGTCTAATTTGTTCAATTTTATTGAGTATCTCCTTTTTAGCCACCATGGTGAATCCAAAAGTTTTCTTGATTGTAGAGAATACTTTTACTAAGACAGAGTAGCTTTCATTGAGAATCCTATGAAGGGGCCAAGTAAATTCCTTTCCACCCTTGTATCTGAACACTAATCTTTCGGGGAGTCTGTTGTGGGCATCAATAGCTCTCACTTCATCCAGCTCATCCAAGTAAAGATTTATATCTGAAAACTCCTTTATATCACAAATAAAGAGCAGATCTCCTTTGTTGAATGTTGGCTTGGGTTTAGATAAGGTTTTGGATTGAAATGGGACAGACTTGATTGGCTTTCTTGGATTGTTCTTTATTCTCCTTGAATTGGTTGGGATTGGGATGTTTAGCTGAGGAATAAGTAGGATTTCCCAGTCTATTGGTTCATCCTTAGGAATGATTGGTTACCATGAAAGTTCACACCAGGATGGAACTTGATTTCAAATTTCTCTATTATGGGCATAGTTGGTAGATTAGTAGTAGTAGAATGAGTTGGCTTTGGTTCTTCCTCTTCTTCTTCTTCAAATATCATCTTCCTTTTTGCTCTTTCCTTCCTATACCCCTTTCTTAATTTCTGCTTTGGTTCTTCCAGCTTCTCAGTTTTAGTCGTGGTGGCTGGCTTCTCAACTTCTGACTTGGTGAAAAGCTCTTCAGCTTATTTCTTAGCTTCTAAGGTAGTCTGCCTTTTTTGATGCTTGAGCCTCAACTTTTCTTCTTTCTCGGATTCCTCCGAATTGAGGATGTCCAGCCATCACACAAATTAGTTTTCCATGCCTGTAGATTTTAGCTATTCTTTTCTTCAGGACTGAGTCTCTTGGATCTTTATGATTGGCAATGGAGTGACCAAGCAGCTTCTTTTTATCAGGTTGAGGAGTTGCATAGACTAGGTCCAAAGAATTCTTGCTTGAATGTTTTGATGAATGATTCTTGGGCTTCAAAATCACAGTGGCCTTTTGATGTCTTCTAGATAAGTTTTGACCTCTTTCCATATTCCCCAAGCTCATTTCACTTATTGGAATCTTTCTCATTTGTGTGAAGTGTTTCACAGATTTGTCTTGATTTTAAATTGGACCAAATACCTTTTCAATTTTCTTCATTTATTCTTTCAGCTTGAGTTCAGCTGCTGCAATGTTGGTCAAGTCAATACTGTCTAACACTGGTGGTTTTGAGAAAGTAATGGCTGGAATAATAACTTTGCTGACTTGAATGTGTACATTCTTCTCCCCTTACTGACTTGGACAATTGCATCTTTCTCCCCCTTTTTGTTATCATCAAGTTGAGCAGGGTTGGAAGTTTGAGCAGCCACCAGTTGCTGTAGTAGTTGAGTTTGAGTTTGTTGATTAGAAAGAATTTGAGCAACTGAGTTCTCCACTTTTGACAGCCTTGAACCCAAGTCCTCAACTTTCCAACTCAAGTCATGTTCCTTCCTGAGATTTTTCTTTAAGCTTGTCATTGTAGAATCAGGAAGTTTGGCATCTAACCTCTTAGAGATATTTTCCTTGACTTGCTCAATCTCTTGCTTCAGTTCATCTACATTTTGATTATGTTGAAGAGCTTGAATTTTGTGCAATTGTAGAGACTCTAGATGGGCTTGTAGAAGACTCTTGGTGCTGGTATTATTAGTGGCTTAAATGGCAGCTTGAGTTTGATGAATTAGTTTGAACAAGGTGGATTGAAGGTGATGATAATTGAAATCCTTTGAAAACATCCAAGCTGGAGTTTTAGTTTCTCCCCCTATGTTCATGCCTTCCTCTTCAGCATCCTCGCCAAGAGAGTCATCACCAAAAGAATTGTAACGCCTGGGAAATTTACGTCTGTATTATATCATATTTATAATAAATTATGTGTGTTAATGTGTCATTTATGTGGAATTATCTGTCAAACCCTAATTGCTATGTGTTACGTGCATTTTGTGTCGTCCCGGCAATTTTAAGGTATTTTTCGGGTATTTTATTTTTCATTTATAGCTTTCATTTCAAACGTTTTACAACCCGAACCATGATTTTAAAGCAGGTATTTCAAATAAAACAATGGGCCTTATTTTTCATCAAACGGCTTTTACCATCGCAATATTCTGAACATCTAGGTATTTTATAAATTTTCTCGTTTTGCGAAAATGACTTTTCCGGGCCCCATTAGGTGTTAAAAACCCCCCACAAAAATCACATTTTTATTTTTATAAAATTATAGGACTTTTATTTATACCATTTCTTTGTATTTTTGCATTATTCACAATTTTTGGGAAATTTTGACATATATATTGTATATATAAAATATTTATAAATTAAATTTTAATACTCAAAAATTATAAAATTAGGGGCTTATTAATTTTAAAAAGTATAGAATTAGGGCCTTAATTTTATTTAGGAGTATTAATTTCACTACTATAAATAGCCTAATTTTTATTTAATTAAATATAATTAATCATTAAAAATCAGAAAATTAGTAAATTTCTCTGCAAACCGGGTCGGGTAGAACAGCTGCGGGTCGAAGAATAAATCGGTGATTTTGAACTTAATACAACATCAAATCAAGTGATTCCAGTAACCAAATCGAAGGTTTTCATCTGTACTTTCTGTTTCTAGTATCAATTTCATGTTTTGATCCGTAGTTTTTGATTTTCGATTTCTAGGGTTTATGTTCGAATTAGGGCTTTTTGATTCTAGGGTTATTATGATATTTTGATGATTGATATAGTTTCCTGATGTGTTTTACAGTCGATTCATGGTATTTAATTGATCAAACGATACCTAGATAGCAAAGTTCAATTATTAGGGTTTATACCGAATTTTCAAATTATAACTCGATGATTTCTGTGAATATTTGGTTCCTGATATGTTAGGGGTTAGATTGTATGTGTTCTTAGCTTCGATTTGCACTATTAAACACTAAGTTTCATGTACAAACGAATGATTTCGATATTTGGCCGGATTTTGAAGTCGGTTTGGCCGGAGAACTGGTTTCAGGGATGTTTTTGGTTTGTTTTGGCCGGGAATAGATTGGGGTAGTTGCCATGAAAGAAAACCCTGTGAAAAACGAACCAAATGGTTCTGTTTTTGGCCTAAAAACGGGCTACCGGAATCCTGGCCGGTCGCCGGATTCTGGGCAGATTCCGGTCATGTTCTTCATGACCTGGAATTGACCCGTTTGACCCATTTCCAGAACCCGGTTTTGATCCATTTCTGTCAGGGATGATTTTCTGACAAATGTTTCTTGGAATTAATTTTATTTTTATTTTATTATAATTATAAAATCAGTTTTATTTATTTTATAAATTAATTAATTATTTAATTGATTTATATTATAAATAATTTTGAAATATTTTCTAAAAATCAGATTTAATTATTTTCTCAATTATTTATTAATTATTAATTATTTATTATTTAAAAATGATTAATTATTTTCATAATTAATCAAATAATTTCCAATAAATTATAATAAATTTATTTTAATTCCAAAAATTATAGAAAAATCATTTTTAATTCTGATTTTTCTTAAATAATTATTTAAAATTTATTTTAGGGTTTAAAAATTAGTAATAATTATTTATATTGAATATTAAATTGAATTATCCGTGTTTAATTGCTATTAATTAGACCGTTCGTCCGATTCGAGCCAGACGAAAGCCCTTTGACTCAGAAAAATGAATTCTTTTCATTAAAAATAACATTAAAGCCTAATTTCTTCTAGAAATTTGTTGACTTTGTTATTTATTTGATTATCAGTCGAATTACGTGCCAAAACGAGTCTGAAAAATTCCGAAAAATAGGAAACGAGTCAAATAATGATCAGTTGAGCGACTAGCGAATCGATTTTGATTCTAAAAATTATTTTAACTATTAAAAATGATTATGTGCTTATGCGCTTATGTGTATTATGTGGTTAATCGAGTCTTACTTGCTAATATGTAATATACGAGTCAGTCATAAGCGCATGGGTAGACAATAGGAACGATATGAAGTCGATTTAAGACGCAATTAAAGTACGAAATGACTAAACCTGTCTATTTCTCTAACAGAAGCTAAGCCAGCAAGGCAGGTTGAGTCGGTGATAGACAAAGGTGACATAATTGCAGCACTCTTTTGATTTTTTTGTTCATATTCCATTTTGATTCTTGATTTCTCCTTTTCATTTAAATTCATTGTTCATATTCCAATTGTTACTCATAAATATTAATATATTCTGGTGATTAGAATATATCAAAGCATACCGATTGTTCCAGTTGCTATTCCATGGACTTGATAGTAATACTTTTGGGGATTAAGTTTACTTAAACCTAAGGACCGGGACATAACCGGATCCTTGAGATGGGTCGTAGTGCCTGGGTGCCCGACGGGATCTATATAGTGGGATATAGATCTGCACTGTATCCTGGCTGATCAGCAGGGTATGGATGCAAACTTGTGTCCAGTTTAGTTCATTTGTACTCGCCAGTAATGGCCTTCTTTCTACTCTCGCGGGGTTATATCCTTGGAGATATACCCAGGTTACCATTTCATTTAAACTGCTTAAACACTATTTATACTTTGTGGACTTGTTGAGCAATTTTGGCTCACCCCTTTTTCTTGTCATTCACCTTATTGTTTTCAGTTAAGAAGGAATATGAAACCCATCAGGACTCGAGTGGTAAAGAAGTGGGCCAAGCCTCGGGATCCTCTCATACCCAAGGTGTTGATCCCAATCCAGGAAGAAAGCTTTGAATTGCCCGAACAGGTGGAGTGTAGATAGTTAGTGTGTGTGTTTGAATAAAAAGATGAAATTAGTTTAAAACTGGTTAGTCAATGGTTTGTAATAAAGAGAGTTTGTAAGATTTTGAATTTGATTTGTAATAAAGTAGTTAGTGGTTCTTGTTTTTATACTTCAACCTAAAAAGATCTCGGTTAGTGTTAAAGGTGTTTAGATTCATTGCTGTATTATTTGTTAATCAGATTGTACATGTTTGGTGATTAGCTAGGGCGTTACAAGAATCACCAGAGGCACTAGAAGGATAGTCAAAGTCATCACCAGATGTAATAGAAAGTGAATTGATTGCATCCTTTTCCCTTAGCATAGAAGTTGTTGTGTGCACCAAGTTTAATATCTTCTCAGCATCCTCATTTCTCTTTTCAGCTAGAATTTGATATGCTGGAACATGATGCATAAATGCCTCAGCGTTAAAGGAGATAGAATATAAGACAACTTGATATTCTTACTGAAATAGTTTCTCATTTTCTGCATTATTGACATCCCTTAACTCACTAACAATGGGATCTTCCCATATTGTACCTGCTTTCCTCTCATTATCTCTCTTTTCTTGCATCAAGGGCTCCCCTTGGCTTCCCACCCTCACACCCTCACCTTCACCATCTAAGGTGGGACTCCTCTCACTCACTTTTTCCATGTTGGAAGAAATAGCATGCATTTGTTCACTCTTTTCCTCTCCTTTTGCCTGAGAGCAACTTAGCCTTTCACTCAGGTCACTCCCTTCCCTCAATCCTAATAGTGATTGATTAACCACTAAGTCATCTACAGTAGTAATATGTTTAGAAATTTCAAGTTGTGTAGATACTTTCAACGGATGAGAGACATCCGTCGAAATAGCAGTTATGAATGTCGACGGATAATTGTTGTGAAGCTTATCCGTCGAGACAATCACTAGTCGACGGATGAGGAATATCCGTCGAGAGAGTAGAAATGATAGAGTTAGGAGTTGAAACTACTGTAGAATCTGTGGTAATTGATTTAAGATTGTGCACAAATTTCTCAGTAGTATAAGAAAGAAATGGCAAGTGAGCCAAAAAATCATCTATAAGATGATGCTCACTTGCTTTGGATTTTGGCTCCTCCATGAATTTCAAAGATGGAGAATCAGGAATTGATGTGTTAATCATGTACACATCCAGTGAGTTTGTGGGAGAATTATGTGTGTGAGGTGTTTCAATTATGAGAGATTTTGGCTGTGATTCCATATTTATTAGAGCCACATTAACCTGACTTTGTGATGGTGCAATAACTGAGTCTTAGACTGCAGTTGGCACTGTGTATGCGCCCTGTGACTCCACCAAAGGTTTAGACTTCTTCTTTCTGATATAAGTTTAAGGTTGGTCAGTGTCCCTTCCCCTTTTGGCCTGTGCTCTTGGTTGAGAGCTTGTTTCAATGGTCACATCCTTTTGGGATGATGCAACTAGCAATGAGCTTGTTTCCTTATTAAGCACTACATTATGTTGGGAGACTACAATATAGCTGGTTTGGGTCATACTTACCTCACTCTCCTTATTCTTAGGTTCCTCCCTGATGGCAAGTAGTTGAGAGGCACTTCACTGTGGAGATTGTTCCTCTTAAGATCAGCAAGAACCCTCTTTTTTTGGACCCAACAATCAAGCTTATTTGTTGGGTTCTCAATCAAGAGGTCCTTAGACACATGATTTGCTAGCACATAATAAACCTAACATAGTATATGTTATTAGACCTCTTCTTAATGTCTCCTAACTTATACCCTAGTTCATACATGACAGAACTACTGAAATTAAAGTACTTATCACTTAAAAGCATATAAAGCATGTTAACCATAGAGTAACTAACTGCATCAAAATTGCTAATCTTTCCTAAAAATGCTTTTATAAAAGAGTCATAGAGAAAGCTCCACTCTTTTCAAAGGCCCATTCTCCAAATAACCCATAGACACAAGCATGGTGCTCACATCTGTGTCTATGTGTGAAACAAGTGTGTTGTTTTCAGGTAAATAAAAGCATGCTTGAATTTCATCACAGTCAATGCAATAGTCATTACCTTTTAGAGAGAAGGCAATGGTCTTATCTTTAGAGTTGTACACTGCAGTAGTCCAAATCTCCTCTACAACTTCATAGTAGATAACTGGAGATTCAAGTATCGCATAGCTTAGTTTGCAACTTCGAATGAAGTCCATCATCTCGTGATAGTCCTCAGAAGCAGTAATATATTTGTTCACCAGTGCTACGATGTTGTTCTTTTCATTAACAAATTCAGATTGGGACATGATTTTGATTACAGATGTCATTGTTGTGATTGAGAGTAGTTACAGAGAAAAGGGTTTTTGCTTTGGAGATGAAGAAAGTAAAATGGAAATTTAAAGGGGGCTTTTATACTTTCTCAGAAATATATAAGTAAAAATTGAAAAGTAAAATAAACTATGTTAGATATATTTGATAATGTCATGGCTAATATGTTTTATGTTTAGCTTTCAGATATTACTTGAACAGGATAAATTAGTACTTAACTGTTGATCAATACTTATACTGGAAGTCAGGACTTAAGGATATCAGTACTTATGTTATCAGGAGATAATCATCAGAAGATAGATATCAGAACTTAAGTGCTGAAGGACGATCAGATAAGGACAGTAGCTGATTAAAGGAAAGAAGATCAAGATAAACATAAGAAGAGATATGCATGAAGAAGGAATTCTGTAAAGAATGGAATACTTGGAAGAAAAGATATCTGATTGATATACTTTAGGAAGCAGAATTATATTCCATATCAATTAGCGATTATCTTGTAACTGTGTAGTATATAAACACAGACATAGGGTTTACACTATAAGCGTTATCATTATTAGAGAAGATTATTCATTGTAACCCTAGCAGCTCTCGTGATATTTGTTCATCACTGAGAGGTAACAGTTCCATACTGTAACATAGTTTATTGTTTCAATAAAGTTTGTTTTCTGTTACTTAAGTTCTTAAAGTTCGATTTGAGTGTACTATACACTGTATTCACCCCCTCTACAGTGTGTGTGTGACCTAACAATTAGTATCAGAGCCTATCTGTTAACATACATACAGTTAAAGATCCAAACACAATCATGTCGGACACAGAAACTCCAACTAAGCCTACCAAAACTGAGGAACCACTAAAGACACAAATTCAGAGTCGGTATGAGTCCATCAGAGTTCCCATACTGAGACCATCTGAATATCCCATATGGAAGGTAAGGATGACCATGTTCCTGGAAGCAATAGATCCAGAATACCTTGATAGAATCAAGGAAGGCCCTCACAAACCAACCAAGCTCGCTGTTGCAGTTGCAGGTGAAGCAGCAAAGACCGTACCAAAGGAGAAGAGTGATTATACTGCTGAAGACATAGCATCAATTGCTAAGGATGCTAAGGTACGACACTTACTGCATAGTGCCATTGATAATGTAATGTCAAACAGGGTAATCAACTGCAAGACTGCTAAGGAGATATGGGATGCTCTGGAAACAAGGTGTCAGGGAACTGACACAATTAAGAAGAACAGGAAGACAATACTCACTCAAGAGTATGAACACTTTGACTCAAAGACTAACGAGTCATTGAATGATTTATATGATAGATTTGTCAAACTTTTGAATGATTTGTCATTGGTTGATAAAGAGTATTATCTTGAAGATTCAAACCTTAAATTCCTGTTAGCTCTTCCTGAATGCTGGGATTTGAAGGCAACGATAATAAGAGACAACTACAATCTTGATGAAACAACTCTTGACGAAATCTATGGAATGCTCAAGACTCATGAGCTGGAGATGGAACAAAGAAGCAAGAGGAAAGGAGGAAAGTCAAGGACAGTTGCTCTTAAGGCTAAAGAAGAATTCCCCAAAGCAGCTTCCTCAAAGAAAGACAAGGGTAAAGCTCTTTTCATAAGTCTGATACTGAGTCATCAAGTTCTGAGAGTGATGATGACTCAGATTCTGAAAGCTTGCCTGAGACTGATGCTGATGAGGAGATGATGAAGCTGTGTGCTCTTATGGTGAAAGGAATCACAAAGATTGCATACAGGAAGTTCAGGAAGGGAAAGAAGTTTTCCAGGAAAGGCATAAGTTCTGATAAGAAGAATTTCAGAAGATCTGAAGGTAGAGGAGGAAAGTCTGACAGAGGAGATTACACCAATGTTAAATGCTATAACTGTGGTGAGAAAGGCCACATATCTCCTAATTGCAAGAAGGTAAAGGGTGACAAAGGCAAGGCTCTTGTCACAAAGCAGAAAAGCTGGACAGACACCTCAGACTCTGAAAGTGAGGAAAACTATACATTGATGGCAAATGCTGATAAAGAAAGTGCTGAGAGCAGTTCTGAAGCTGCTGAAACAAAGGTACCTCAGACTACTTATGCTTTTCATACTGATGATATTAATGAGTTGAGAAGATATCTTAAAACCATGTTTGTTAGTTATAGAGATCAAACTTTAACATGTGAAAGATTAACTTCTGAAAATCTTGCATTTAAGAAAATAAATGATTTCTTAGAAAAAGAATTAGTCATGTTCCATCAAACTCAGAAGGATATAGATGATGCTTTTTATGTTAGGAATGAAGTGCTAAAAATAAATGAATCTCTAAAAACTGAGTTAGAAAAGGAAAGAGAGATTATCAGGACTTGGACTAACTCTGGCAAAACAACTCAAAATTTGCTAAGTAGTGGAAACTGGAAAGAGGGCTTAGGTTATGGAGAAGATAAGAATGATAAAGGAACTGAAGAAATTAAGTCTGTTGATAAGCAAAAGCCAAAGTTAAAACCTGTTAAGTTTGTAACTGTAAAGTCTGAAAATGAAAAATCAGAAGTTACAAAGAAATTAACTTTTAACAAACTAAAACAGGAAAAGACAGCTGAAGTGAACATAGGCTTAATAACAAAGAAGCAGCTTAAGCATAAGCTGAAAGATGTTAAGAATGCAAACAAGGTAAAATCACCTAGGAAAAATAGGAATGGAAAGGAAGGTGTGAATAAAAGCAATAATTATAAAACTGTTCCTGATGCTTCTAGGAAAACATGTCATAACTGTGGAAGTTCTAACCATCTGGCTTCTTTTTGCAGGAAGAATAATAATATTAACTCCTTACCTTCAAAGTCAGGAGTTAAGAGTCAGTCTGTTAGATACAAACCACAAAATCCTTGTTTTCATTGTGGTAGTTTATGGCATTCCATTTATACTTGTAAGGAATATCATAGCTTGTACTATGATTATTATCAAATAAAACCTTCTTTGAAGAAAGTTTCCTTTGTTCCTTCTAGTGTAAATTCTGATTCAAAGTCTGATAGTGTAAGTTCTGATAAGAAAAATGTTAACATAAACTCTGATGCTAAATCCGCTGCAAATGTTAACAAACTTAATAAGGCCAAAGGATCCAAGCAAGTCTGGGTCCTTAAAACTAATAATTAGTGGTCTTTGTGATTGCAGGGCAACAGGAAAAATATTCTAGTTCTGGACAGTGGATGTTCAGGACATATGACTGGAAATAAGGCCCTGCTATCAGACTTTGTGGAGAAAGCTGGCCCAAGTGTTTCTTATGGAGATGCCAATATTGGAAAAACATTGGGATATGGCAATATCAATCTTGGAAATGTCATAATTAAACAAGTAGCTCTGGTCTCGGGACTTAAACACAACCTACTGAGTATAAGTCAAATCTGTGACAGAGGTTATCATGTTGATTTCTTTGAAGAACACTCTGAAATTGTGATTAAATCTAAAGGCAAAGTTGTTCTGAAAGGATACAGGTGTGGTAACATTTATGAAGCTAAGCTTTCAACAAGTACTGATGGTTCTGCAATCTGTCTGATGACTAGAGCATCAATTGAAGAAAGCTGGAATTGGCATAAGAAACTCTCTCATTTAAATTTCAACAATATAAATGAACTGGTCAAGAAAGATCTTGTGAGAGGATTGCCAAACACAATATTTGCTCCTGATGGTCTTTGTGATTCATGTCAGAAAGCCAAACAAAGAAAATCTTCATTCAAGAGCAAGACTGAATCATCAATTCTTGAGCCTTATCATCTACTACATGTTGATCTATTTGGTCCAGTAAATGTCATGTCTATTGCAAAGAAGAAGTATGCGTTGGTCATAGTGGATGAGTTCACCAGATACACATGGGTGTATTTCTTGCATACAAAAAGTGAAACTGCATCAATCTTGATTGATCATGTCAAACATCTGGATAAAATGGTCAAAGATTCTGTGAAAGTTTTAAGGAGTGATAATGGCACTGAGTTCAAGAATTTGATAATGGAAGAGTTATGCAAAAGCCATGGAATAAAGCAGGAATTTTCTGCTCCTGGAACTCCACAGCAAAATGGAGTTGTTGAAAGGAAGAATAGAACTCTCATTGAAGCATGTAATGCAACACTCATTAACAAGCATGGAAAAACACCATATGAGATGGTGAAGAAAAAGAAGCCAAATCTAATATACTTTCATGTATTTGGATGCAAGTGTTTTGTTCTCAAGACTCATACTGAACAGCTATCAAAGTTTGATCTAAAAGCTGATGAAGGAATCTTTGTTGGATATTCACTTTCCACAAAAGCCTTCAGAGTCTATAATTTGAGAACAAAAGTAGTCATGGAATCTATCAATATCTCTTTTGATGACAAGAAGATTACTGGTCTTGAAGATTTCATTGACCATGATCAGCTGAGATTTGAAAATGAAGACTCAAATTCTGATACTGAAAATCCTGAAAGTCTAAGTCCTGATACTGTAAACTCTGATGGAATAAACTCTGATGTTATTGAAACTGTGGTGGCTACGCCAAGGGAAGATGCACCGATGCAGGGGGAGCATACTCAAGATCCTACCACAGCTCAAGAAACATCAGAACATACATCTGGCTCTTCAAATTCTGATTCGTCAAGTTCTGATAGGCCAAGTTCTGATAGTGCTGAAAATTTAAATACTGAAGACTCCAACTCAGAGAGCATAGTTTCAGGGGGAGCATCAGAAAATGAAAATGAAGATAGCATGGATCATGGGGGAGCATCCAGTTCTAGAGAAAACCTTCCATCTGCAAGGAAGTGGACAAAATCACATACACCTGATTTGATAATTGGAAATCCTGATGTAGGTGTCAGAACTAGAACGGGTACTTCAAATGAATGTCTTTACAATTCTTTTCTCTCTCATACTGAGCCAAAGAAAGTGGAAGAAGCTCTTCAAGATGCTGATTGGGTGCAAGCAATGCAGGAAGAGTTGAATGAATTTGAAAGAAACAAAGTCTGGACCCTAGTGCCAAGACCAAAGAATAGATATGTTGTTGGTACAAAGTGGGTATTCAGAAACAAAACTGACAGTGATGGCATAATTACAAGGAATAAGGCAAGGCTGGTTGCAAAAGGATATTCTCAAGAGGAGGGAATTGATTATGATGAAACATTTGCACCAGTTACTAGGTTAGAAGCCATAAGGATATTCTTGGCTTATGCTGCTCACAAAAAGTTTACTATCTTTCAAATGGATGTGAAAAGTGCTTTTCTCAATGGAGAATTGGAGGAGGAGGTATATGTTGAACAACCTCCAGGTTTTATAGATACCAAACATCCAGATTATGTCTACAGGCTTGATAAAGCACTTTATGGACTTAAGCAAGCTCCTAGAGCATGGTATGAGACTTTAGCTCAGTTTCTTCTGGAAAGTGGATTCAACAGAGGGACAATAGACAAAACACTGTTCTACCTCAACCATGGAAAGGACTTACTTCTGGTCCAGATTTATGTTGATGATATCATTTTTGGATCTACAAATGAAAACTTTGCAAAAAGTTTGCCAAACTAATGCAGTCAAGATATCAGATGAGTATGATGGGGGACCTTAGCTATTTTCTGGGCCTTCAAGTCAAGCAGAATGAGGAAGGCACTTTTATTTGTCAAACCAAGTACACCAGAAACTTGCTGAAGAAATTTGGAATGCAAGATTGTTCAAGTGCATCCACTCCAATGGCCACTACAACAAAACTGGATAAGGATACCAGTAAATCAGTAGATATTACTGACTACAGAGGTATGATTGGCTCTCTACTCTATCTAACTGCTAGTAGACCTGATATCATGTATGCTACCTGTCTTTGTGCAAGATTTCAAGCAGATCCAAGAGAACCTCACTTAACACCTGTAAAAAGAATCTTTAAGTATCTTAAAGGAACAGCTGCTCTGGGATTATGGTATCCTAGAGAATCAAATTTTAAACTAATAGGTTACTCAGATGCAGATTTTGCAGGTTGCAAAATTGACAGGAAAAACACAAGTGGAAGCTGCCAATTTCTTGGAGGCAGATTGGTTTCTTGGTACAGCAAGAAACAAAAGTCAATTTCCACATCAACTACAGAAGCAGAGTATATTACTGCAGGAAGCTGTTGTGCACAAATTCTTTGGATGAAGAATCAGTTACTGGATTATGGGTTAACATATTTCAAAATCCCTATTTACTGTGATAATCAAAGTGCTATTGCTATGACAGGTAATCCAGTTCAACACTCTATGACAAAGCACATCAGCATCAGGTACCACTTCATCAGGGAACATGTGGATGAAGGTACAGTGGAATTGCATTTTGTTCCCACAGATCAACAACTAGCAGATATCTTCACAAAACCATTGTGTGAAGCTACTTTTACAAGATTGGTAAATGAACTTGGAATGGTTTCAGGTTCTTTCTCTAAATCTGCTTAGTCTTGTTCTGTGTTATCAGACTTTATGCTCAGTATTTACATAATTAATCTCATTGTGTATTCTGTGCTTAATTGATAAATGTCTTTAAGTACTGACTGTTGTCTGATATATGTTTCTAAACTCTGATAAGTGATATGTCTGTTCAAGTACCTATTCAATCCTATGAGGATAACTGTGCTAGATACTGACCTAGTAGTCTTCAATAAACAAATAATTCCATGTAAGAAGTAATTATTTCAGTGGAAATCTTATGACACTAGCAAATTCTGATAATTGAGCTTAGTTAAGTTTACTTTGTATATATTATTACTAAGTCACAAATTAGAATAATGCTACTCATCTGTTAAGTCCTGATACTAGTAAAACTGCTGAATATACTAAGTGCTGATAAACCTCACTTATCAAAAGAAAAAGCAAAAAGATCAAAGAATAAAATCAGGTACTCCTTTGAGATCTAGAGTAAAAATGTGGAAGGGACGACCCAAGTGTATTGCTGGTATTAAGTAAATATGCATTATAAAAGCAAAATATTTTCTTGGTGACTTTTCACACTCTATGATTACTGGAGAAATACTCTGATAATAGCATAAATTCTGATAAACAGTCGTGACTCACTTACACTGAGAAGCCACTGTAAAATAGAATTTCAAAAGATGCATAAAATTAGCACAAAACAGTTGAGGTGGACTCAAGCATGAACTCATTCATCAGTAGGTTTCAGGACAATGACAGCTCTTTAGCAAAATTTTAGTTATGCCTTATTTCTAAGATGTACTGAAGTGACTCAGACTTTACTCTTTGTCTGTTATTTAGCTTAATGCACACACTAATCACTCCATATGAATGATGAAAATTACTGTGGTGGTCTATGTTATTTTAGATAAACAGTCACTGTGTCACTTTGCACAAATTCTGAGGACAAGTTCTAGTTACACGTTCTAATGATTAAGTTCTGAAGTCTATAACTCAGAACTTGTATGAGGATTTACTAAGATGGGCATTCCTTTTTCGAGTTAAGAAATTATGTTCTGATGACTATTAAGTTCTGATATAAGTCTAAGTTCTGATATTACAGTCTAATGTTTTACTTGACTTATCTGTGAATAAAATTTGATAACAGTCTCAGTTAATAATTGAATATGTTGAAGTGGAAGATTAATAGTCACTATGGTTAGGGTTAATGGTATTTGTACCTGAACAGTCCAATGTTACTTGTTTCTTGTGCGCTTTAAACCATGTTTCATCTTTCCAATGAATGTTATTCTTTTTCAAAGTCTAGGGAGACGAGGTAGAATTAATTCTACCTGTCAGCATTCAATTTCTTTGCGTCTCCTGGCATTCTCTTGCCTATATAAGCAGCCACTTCACATCAGTCTTTCCATCAAATTCTTCTCACACACTTATCTTCATACTTCTTCTTTCAAAAACACAATGGTCAGATACAACATGTTTTTGAACTACCAAAACTTCAATATGGAGCTAAGCTGTGCCGATTGGCAGCAGGAATGGCATGTCACAGCCATTCCTGAGGAGATATGGGACTCTGTCCCACAGGAGTTACTAACACACCTCCTGTTCTTCTATATGGACTACCATCGCCATCTGGAGCGATTGGAGGAGGAAAGGCTGGCAGCTCTCCGCCAGCAAGAGCGAATCATCAGACTCGCCATTCTGTTTGTCGAGAGTAGGAAGAAGAAGAAATGATTTAATCTTGTCTTCTTCCTGTTTTTCTTCATCATCAGCTTTGTCAGGCTTCTTAGCTAGGACTAAGGCTGTTGATGTTCGGTTTAGAAGCTTAGGGAAAATCTTGTATAAGTATTGATGTAATTTCCATTTCATAAATGTATTGTCTTGATATATTAATGAAAGTTGTCTTTACTTCAAGATTTTGTCTCTGAGTTATTTTATCTTGTGTTGATAAATCCTGATTGATATTCTGATGACCATATAAATTTTGTTTTATATTAAGTTCTGATTCGTTTTCTGCACTTACTTATCTAATTTATCTTGGTCATTTTCATGTGATGTATTTTCAGAATATTAATGATGCAGTGAAAAATAATTCAATCAGTGATAACGGTTTAAATTTTGAATTAAAACTGTTTCTCTTGATAAATGGAACGGTTTTTCCTTGAAACTAGGCAAATGGGTAAGTAATGATTCCTGTTTTCTCGAGCCCAGTAATTGTCCGTTATTACTGCATGTCTGACAGGTGTCCAACGTTAACATTTTTGTTCAGAGTATAAGTACAACAGAGAGAAGATTTCTTTAATCTTTTATTTTCTTCATATTTTATCTCTCTCCTTACTTTTACTCTCTTTCTCTTTATTTCTCACGTTGGTTTTTCATACAGACATTATATCAAACACCTAACAGGCATACTTGAATCTCAATTTTTTTTCACATGGCACCAAAGGATTTAATCATTGATGGAGCTAAGTTTGTCCCCAACAACTATGCTGCAGTTCTTGATCACACTGAAGCTCCATCTGAACTGCACTTTGTGCAAGATCTTCTTGCACATAGTGAGGTTGGGTATGCATTAACACAGCCTGAATTCTTTTCAAGCCAACAAGTTCTGAGGTTTTGGAGGACTGGACTTTTTGATGATGGTGGTCACGTGGAACTCCCAGTATTATCTTCCAAGTGGGTGATTCATCCTTTGTAGTCACTCCTGGTACAGTACGCAGGGCTTTACATCTTCCAGAAGATTGTACTTTCTCAATTCCAGAGGACTCAGCCCTTCGGGAGTTAATGGATGAATTGGGATATGAAAAGAGTCTGACGAAACTTGGACAGTTGAAACGGGCTAATATCAGAAGAGAATGGAGTTTCTTCTTTGATTGCATCACCAAAGCTTTTGGGAACAAATGTTCGAATTTTGATGCTATTCCAATTATGAGTCAGCACATCGGGTATGCAATTATCAATCAAACTCATTTTGATTTTGCAACTGCTTTAATTGGTTTAATTGGGGATAGGATGACAGAGGATCGAGATGTTGTTTATTTTGCTAGATTCTGTCAACTTATTTACACTTATTGTACTGATGAACCTCATTTAGTCAGCACCCAAACCCCACCTTTTAAGGTTGCAAAATGATACTTTAATGACCTGGTAAATGCTGATACTAAGAAAAAAGTGGTTAGACCATTACAGATTCCTCAGTCTGTAAAACAGATCCTAGTAAATGCTGATCCTGATACTTATAGATCTATTTACTCTGATGTCCAACCAACTCCAAACACCCAAAATCCATCAACCTCAGTACCTACCTCTCATTCTACTCAACCTACCCTCAAAACATATCTCAAATCCTATCTCTCCACTTCACAGACTGCTCAACCTTCATCTTCAGCACCTACTGTGAAATCTTCATCTTCCAAGCCAAAGAGGACAAAGAATGTTCCTCAAACACCTCAAAAGAGAAGGAGGATTGCATTGAGAGATGAATCTGATTCTGAGGAACCGGTTCCTGCTAGAGAACCTGTTGTAACTGAAGCTGAGAAAGAGATTTCTCAGAAGGATTACGAAATTGGGGGTTCTAGGCTTCTCAAGAGGCTTAGACGAATGACAGTTCCTGAAACTCCCAAGGAATCCAAATCAACAAGGAAGTACAAGAAACAGAGGGCACAAAGGCTAGTTTCAGATGATGAAGAGGAAGCAGCTAAGGAAGGGGATCAGGAATCTCTGATCTCACAGGAGAAGGAATTTGCTCCAGTCACTTCTTCTCCATCAACTCCATCTCAGGAAGCTATATCTGACAAGGCTAACTCATCATCTGTGTCTCTTGTTGATCCAGGAACAAGTGCTGATATTGATGTTCAACACTTGGTTGTGTCTGAAGTATTTCTCTTAGAAGCTCCAACAGCAAATAATCCTTCCACAACACCTGTTACTGATGCTGTTCAAACTCCAGAGTTATCAACAACACCTTCTCTGTATCAAGATGCTGATGATCAGACTTTAGGTGAGCATCAGGATATGGCTGTTGATCAGAACTTAGTATCAGATCAGCAATTAGAGGATGTTGAAGCCTCCATTGCTACTCACACTGTTGTCTTATCAGAAGATACTGATTCTTTAAGTTCTGATGCTGCAAATGCTGGAGATACTGGTGATGCTGCTCCAACTGTAGATGCTGATGAAGCAGGTCCTTCAGGACATACTCCTCAACAGACTCTTCCTAAGTCTGAACTGGTAAAGAAGTTTGTTACCGGGGAAGCACCAGTACCTTGGAGTGAAACTCCTACAGGTCAGGAGTGGACTAAGGAATGGAACTCAGTTTCATGTGTTCCAACTGAAAAACATCTTGCTGAGCACTTGACTAAAGCTGATGAAATGTTAAATTCTGATGATTTTAAAACCCAGCTTAGAGTCACTGCATTGAGTACTAAACATCTACAAGGTCTTCATTCAACTACTCATACAGAGCTACACAAGATTCAGGAGAACATTATCAAACAGGAACAAGTTTAGAAAATTGATAAGAAAAAAGTTCTTTCAACCTACCATTGACAGGATTGCTTATATTGAGAAAACTCAAGAGAAACAACAAGCTCAGATTGATGAAATTCTGACAAATCAAGCTTCTCAGCAATCGCAACTTACTGAAATCCAATCCTCAGTGGAATTACTTATCTCTCTTTTACTACCTGCTGATGCCAAAAAGGGGGAGAAGGTAATTAAGTCCAAATGCAAAACTAACAAGACACTGCAAGGAAAGGATGATGGAAATGATGATCAAGGATACTCTGGAATGGGTAGCGGTCATAGTCAAGGTAGAAGGTTTACATCAAAACAAGCTAGTCACAGGACAAGTTCTGATACTGGGAAAAGAATAAGTTCTGCTGCTGGTAAAAGGATAAGTTCTGATGAACTTCTAGATCTTGATGAGGAAATGTCAAGACAGTTATTTCTTCAAGAAAATCCAGGAATGGACTTGGAAAGTTTAAAGGAAGAAGAAGCCAGACTTAAATCAGAGAAAGTCACATCTAAATCTGAAGCTTCTGGTAAAAAAATCACTTCCAAAACTCAAAGGCATTGTGATCAAAGAAAGGACACATACTGAAGCAACATTGGCTAGATCACAACCACAGATAGATCCAAGATCCAAGGGTAAAGAAAAGGTTGGTGAACCTATCAAGGTTTATGTACCTCCTGAGGAAGAAGAAATTACTGATGAAAAGGATGATCTTGCTCTGACTTCAAGAAAAGTTCTTAAAACAACCTCTGACATGGCTCAAGTTGTTCAGAGTCAAGAAATTGTAAGTCCTGATATTCAGAAGAAGCAAGTAACCTCTGACATAGCTCAAGTTAACTTGATATCAGAAAATAGATCAAAGACACTCCTACCAGGATTCACTAAAGCAAAACAGACTCAATCTTTGAAGACTACTGCAAGTGGTTCTGAAGCAAGAGTAGTTACTGGAAAGGAAGCTAGAGATAAAACTGGATTGGGAAGTGCTGATGAAAGAAGAGTACACAACACTACCAATGATCCAACTTCCTTGAGTGAACCAGGTATTGGAGCAACTCCTGAGAGATTGAATCAACTGGAATCTGTACAGATGGTTTACCATACCTACTTGAAAGAATACATCATGTTGTATTTCATGACAGATGGTAGGGTTTATCATATAAGACAAAATGCCATTCCATTGAAGTATTTTGAAGAATTGGAGCATGTACTTTTCTTACTTCAAGTGGATGACAGAATAACAGGGACTGCTGCAAACTACTTAAAAGAACAGATTCAGAGACAGAAAAGGTTTTATTCTGTTAAGTCTGACAGCATATATGTTCCAAAGTACAGAGATCACAATGGTGATATTCTTGATATGAAGCCTAATACTACACAGATCAGAACATATCTTGGTATTAAGGGACTTGAATTCAATCTAGAGTCTGACAAGGCTTATGTCATAAGACTAGATCAGGAGTTGAGAAAAGCAAAGATCAATGATCTCAGAGCTGCAATCTTTCAAACTGGTGAAGATACTGCAGAGCTTAAAGATGTCAAAAGGAGAATGATTGATGAACTCATATATGCTGAGAAATGTTTGTTGAAGAACTATCTCAGAACAACTCCTGACATCAGAGAGATCAGAAAATGATGAAGCCAAGTCGAAGATCTACAACTGCTTAAATTCTGATATTTATACAGACTGAAGTTGTTATCAGAAGTTGAAATTGGTAAAAGCTTTAAGGACTGTAAGTTGTAGTTATCTAGTCTAATTCTCATGTATTTGTACTTAATGTTTTTGACATCATCAAATATCTGTTGAACTTGTATATTATGTTAATTTACAAGTTGGGGGAGATTGTTAGATATATTTAACAATGTCATGGCTAATATGTTTTATGTTTAGCTTTCAGATCTTACTTGAACAGGATAAATCAGTACTTAACTGTTGATCAGTACTTATACTGGAAGTCAGGACTTAAGGATATCAGTGCTTATGTTATCAGGAGATAATCATCAGAAGATAGATATCAGAACTTAAGTGCTGAAGGATGATCAGATAAGGACAGTAGCTGATTAAAGGAAAGAAGATCAAGATAAACATAAGAATAGATATGCATGAAGAAGGAATTCTGTAAAGAATGGAATACTTGGAAGAAAAGATATCTGATTGATATATTTTAGGAAGCAGAATTATATTCCATATCAATTAGCGATTATCTTGTAACTGTGTAGTATATAAACAAAGACATAGGGTTTACACTATAAGTGTTATCATTATTAGAGAAGATTATTCATTGTAACCCTAGCAGCTCTCGTGATATTTGTTCATCACTGAGAGGTAACAGTTCCATACTATAACAGAGTTTATTGTTTCAATAAAGTTTGTTTTCTGTTACTTAAGTTCTTAAAGTTCGATTTGAGTGTATTATACACTGTATTCACCCCCTCTACAGTGTGTGTGTGACCTAACAAACTACCCAATAAATTTTGCCCAAAATAGCTATTTAAAAATGAAATGAACTGTAGAAATTCTAGAGATTATCTATCGACATATACTTACATATTGTAAGTAAATTCAACGGATAAGGTATATAATTAACGGCTATGATTAAAGCAATTCAACGAACATAGATTAAACAGACATCCTTCGAGATATAAAGTACCCAAAAATATATTTGATTTTTAACAGATAATGAGATTCAACGGATATTCATTTTCAACTGGATAATAAACATCCGTCGAGATGTAAATTTTATATTAGCCAAAATTTCATCTTTATAAGAAAAATCAAATTTAATTCTGGCTGCATAACATATTGCTTAGACATCAAAATAATTTTGGAATAATTAAGCATACCTAACTCACTTACCAACCTAGTGAAAGTTGACTCATCAAGTGGCGTGGTAAAGATGTCTGCAAGTTGCTTACCATTTGGAACAAGATGAAATTTTATTATACCATTAATGACATGTTCTCGAATGAAGTGGTACTTGATGTCAATGTATTTGGTCCTTGAATGCTGCACATGATTTTCAGTAATAGCAATGACACTTGTGTTGTCACAGAAAATTAGGATCTTGTCCTCATGTAGACCATAGTCCAATAGTTGATTCTTCATCCATAAAATCTGTGCATAATAACTACCAGCAACAATGTATTCAGCCTCAGCTGTGGAAGTAGAAACTAAATTTTGTTTCTTACTAAACCAGAACACTAGCTTGTTTCCTAGAAATTGACAGGTTCCTGTTGTACTTTTTCTATCAATTTTACAACCTGCATAATCTGCATTTGAATAACCAATTAGATCAAAACTAGAATCTCTAGGATACCGAATGCCAAGTTTTGGTGTTCCTTTGAGATATTTGAAAATTCTCTTAATAGCTACTAAATGATATTCTCTAGGATCAGCTTAAAATCTAGCACAAAGACAAGTAGCAAACATTATATCAGGCCTACTGGCTGTTAAATATAAAAGTGAGCTAACCATGCCTCTTTAACTTGAAATGTCCACAGACTTTTTAGTAGTGTTGAATTCTAGTTTAGTGGCAGTGGCCATAAAAGTTTTTGCTGATGTGCAATCCATTAAGTCAAACTTTTTTAAAAGATCATAAATATATTTGGTTTGACTAATGAATATTCCATCACTAACTTGTTTAACTTGTAAACCAAGAAAGTAAGTTAGTTCTCCCATCATGCTCATTTCATATTTACTTTGCATCAATTTCGCAAACTTTTTGTAGAGTTTTGTCAAGAGTACCTCTTGTGAAATGATTTTTTAAAAGAAACTTTGACAAAGTATCATACCAGGCTCTAGGTGCTTTTTTCAAACCATACATTTTTTTCAAAAGGTAGTAGACATAATCAAGAAAGTTGGGGACTTCAAAACCAGGAGGCTGACTGACATAGACTTCCTCCTCCGAATCTCCATTCAGAAATGCACTTTTAACATCCATTTGATAGACCTTGAAATGGGCATGGGATGCATAGGCTAGAAGGATTCCGATGGCTTCAAGTCTTGCAACAGGAGCAAAGATCTCATCAAAATATATTCCTTCTTGTTGACAATAGCCCTTGGCAACCAATCTAGCTTTGATCCTGACTACCATGCCATTTTCATCCATCTTGTTTCTGAATACCCATTTGGTGTCAATAGGATTCTTGCCTTTAGGTTTGAGTACCAGCTTCCATACCCTATTCCTTTCAAATTGGTTTAGATCTTCCTTCATAGCTAAAACCCAATCAGGATCCAACAAAGCTTCCTCTAACTTCCTTGGCTCTTCCTGGGAGAGAAAGTTGTTGTATAGACATTCTTCTTGAGTTGCTTTCCTAGTTTGCACTCTTAAAGATGAATCACCAATAATTAGTTCAAATGGGCGATCTCTAGTCCATTTCCTTTGTTGTGGTAGATTAGCTCTAGATGAAGAGGCCTCACAGTTGTCTTGATGTGTGACTGAATTTTGATATGAAGAAATTCCCCCTGAGTTTGTGGATCTTTGACTTGAAGTTGGGGTCCTTTCTGTGTGTGGTCTATATTGACTTTCAACTCCTATTGATGGCTCAATGGATGTTGATCTTTGCCTTTCGACGGATGATGCAGCTTGTCTTTCGACAGATGATGCACCTTGTCTTTTGACGAATGTAGAATTATGTGCTTCATTTGTTGCTGACTTTTCTGCATTATCCTTAGAGATTATTTCTTGATCACTTTCATCATCACTATCATCACAGTTCATCTCAACATTGTCAAATTTGAGGCTTTCATGGAAACCTTCATCTTACAGTCATTCAATCTTCTTATCATCTAACACAACGTGTACAGATTCCATAACAATGTTGGTTCTTAGATTATAGACTCTGTATGCTTTTCCAACTACATACCCAACAAAAATACCTTCATCTTCTTTGGCATCAAACTTTCCATATTTCTCAGTTTGATTCCTTAGAATATAGCATTTGCAGCCAAAGACATGAAGAAAGTTTAGTGTTGGATTTCTGTTCTTGAATAACTTATAAAGAGACATGCATTTTGCTTGATTGACCAAAATCTGTGTGTAGCATGTAGTTTTTACAGCTTCTACCCAAATGTAAGTTAGTAACTTTGATTCTTCTAGCATTGTCCTTGCAGCTTTAATGAAAGATATGTTCTTTCTTTCCACTACTCCATTTTGTTATGGAGTCCTTGCTGCTGAAAACTCATGCATGATCCCATTTTATTCACAAAATAGCCTTATTACAGAATTCTTGAACTCAGTTCCATTGTCACTCCTGATTCTTCTAACTTTGAGATCAGGATGATTGTTTACTTGCCTTATATAATTGATAATGATTTCACTAGCTACATCTTTAGATTTTAGGAAATATGTACAAGTGAACTTTGAGAAATCATCCACAATCTCTAGGAAAAATATTTTCTTTGAGATTGACAACACATTGACTGGTCCAAACAAGTCCATGTGCAATAGTTGTAGTGGTTCTTCAATTATAGATTCAACCATCTTTTTGAATGATGCCTTGATCTATTTTCCTTTCAGACAGGCATCATACAATCCATCCTTTGAGAATTTAACTTGAGGAATACCTCTTACAAGATCTTTCCTGACTAATTCATTCATAGTCTTGAAGTTCAGATGAGACAGTTTCTTGTGCCACAACCAACTTTCATCTTGACTTGCTTTGCTGAAAATACAAGTAATAGAATTTGCACTTGATGAGTTGAAGTTAGCTAGATACACATTCCCTTTTCTCACTCCAGTGAGAACCACTTTGTTATTCTTTTGGTCTGTAATAACACAGACTTCTGAATTGAATGTTATTGAGTTGCCCTTGCCACAAAGTTGGCCGACACTCAAAAGATTATGTTTGAGTCCATCCATTAGAGCAACTTCTTCAATGATGACATTATCTTTAGAAATCAATCCATATTCCACAGTATACCCTTTGATGTCATCTCCAAAAGTGATACTTGGGCCAGCTCTCTACTTGAATTCAGTGAGCAGGGTAGAATCTCTAGTCATCTTCCTTGAGAAACCACTATCCAAATACCAAAGATTCTTTCTGTTTCCCTGTACACATCAAAATTAAATCAAGTTAATTTTGTTACACAAGTTTCCTTGGGTCATGCCTTGTTAGGCTTCTTTTTAGGTTACTTAGGCTTGTCCTCATTTGACTTAGGTGATTGAGATTCATTAGAGTAGAGCTTTGAAAACCATTCATAATTGCAGAATTATCATGCATAGGTTGGTTAACATGAAATGGAATATTAGTTGCAAACATGTTATTCTAGTATGGCATGCTAAATGGCATTTGAGGCATACTGAATGCACTATAGTAAGGATTTTGTGCAAATGGCATGTTAATAAATTGTGCATTCAAATTTTGTGCAAGCATAACATTTATAGGAATTGTGGGCATGTTGGGAAATATGGGAGGTGCAGACAAGGGTGCAGGCTTAGCAAATTTGCAGTTAACAGACAAACGATTAACACCACCACACTTAACACAGATTTTTCTAGGTACATATTTATCAGGTGTGTAGTTGTTAAATTTGTTAATTCCTACTTTCGCATTCCTGTTATTTTTCCTTTTGAAATCTGCCTTGACCTCAATTTTCTCGAATCTGTTACTCAGTTGCTTCATTGACAGATGCCCCACATTAACTCGTTTATTTTCCTTGACTTGACTTGATTCACTTATAACAAAGTTCTTGGAAACTGGTCCATATTTCTCATTGAGTTTGGATAGCTTAGCTTTTCTAATTGGTTTTCTTTCATTCGACGGATGTGGTTCTTTATCTTTCGACGGATAATTCCTTTTATCTTTCGATGGATATTCTTCGTTATCCATTGAATCCACATCCGTTGAAAGTCCTTCTATCAAACCAGGATCCAGTTTCTCCTTGCTCTTTTTCCAGGCTTCTTCACAGAATGATTCTATACCTTGAACTTTAGTAATTTGGGTATGAACATCTCTTGATGACTTCCAGGCCTTCATTACCTCTTGCTCTCATTCAAGCCGCTTTCTTAAAATCTCTTCTTTCTTCAAAGATTCAGTCAGTTCCTCCTTAGAAATTCTACACTCTATTTTCGGTTTCTCAAGCTCAACAAATTGACATTCTAACTAAGTATTTCTTTCACTTAAAAACAAATTATTTTCCTTAATTTTTGTGTTTTCTTTAGTGAGAGATTTAAGTGTAACACGCAAGTGATATAATTCCGTTGACATGTCATTTAAAGCATCATTACACTCATCTTTAGAAAGGTGTGCTAGATTAGAGTAATTACCTGATTGCTTGAAGAACTGACCTCTGTTTCATCTAATTTGGCCATTAGAGCTCGATTGACATAGCTTGTTTCTTCATCTTCATCTACCCCATCAGCTGCCCAGTCATTTTCTTGAGTCAAGAAAGCCCTTTCCTTTTGTTTGAGTAATTCAAAGTACTTCTTTTTATAATACATGCTCAAACTTCTTTCTTTCAAAATCAGGCTTTCTGCATTCACTTGCAAAATGACCACTCAATGTGTGATATTCCGAATCCTCATTACTAATGGAATCCAAAGGATCTCTGGATTGATCAGAAGATCATTTCAATTGGCTAGAATCCCTCTTCTTTTCGATCCAGTTCCTCCACCACCGCGAACCCCAGTTAGATTCAGGCATGCTACACTTTTATTTTTTAGTTATTGGGAGAACCCAAGTACTCACTTTCAGATTCAGGAAACAACTCTCAGAGATCTTTTTTCCTTTTAGAAGATACATGAGGGAAACAATCAATATATTGATATTGGAAGACCCAACGGATTCTTCCAATGTATCATTTCTGGGTCCAATGTAATTCATAGGTATAGGAAGAAGCCCTATCAAATATAAATTTTTTCTTTCGACCATATTTTGACTGTTAATATGATATATAAGGACCCCTACTACAAAGAGTATTACACCCTTGATCGTGAAATATCGATTGCTTGTTGAACCCTGCGAATTGCGTGAAAGAAGGATACTCCAAATTCGGGGGTCAAAAAGTTTTAGAAAACATTCTTGGTGGAAAAAAATGTGAATCAAAGATCCCACTGAATTGAATTGGGGACATTTGAAACATTTGAATTTGGATTTATCGACCATGTTTCTATTTGGCTTGGCTGCTCCAAAATTATTTTTGAATTTGAGCTTGGCAAACCTTCTTGATAGAAAATATAACGCCCCCAAATCCAGGGTAAGGAATCTGGGTCGTCATACAATCCTTCAATCATGTATAAACTGTATTAACTCAAGAATCCAATAACTCTATATCACAGACCCACAATCTCACACATAAAACACACACAAGTTTTAGCCTTAGAAATGATGTGCACAATGTAATCTTCTTTTATTACAACTCAAATGTACTTTACAGGATCTTAAATAATTATTCGTAACCTCTACATGAAGTTACAATAATTACTATTAACATCTTATACCTATCTGAATACTCTGGTCCACTTGAGACAAAGCTGTAAGGGATTCTCCCCACGCCGGCATACTGGTAATCTGTTGTGTTATGACATTTAAAAAAAAAAGAAAGAGTGGGCAATAATGCTCATCCATAATAATCAACAGTATGAAAAGACTGTTAAAGAAATTATATTACTCCGTATAAGGATATGTATTTATTCAAAGTAGTTTTCTTGGTGATACACACCTCTTTTCGAAATGATTCTTTGATTGACTTATTAGTCTGCAAATACCTTAATGGTAAACCGAGCACCTAGGCTTGGGTTACGGTATTGTATCTCAATTCCAATTGGAAGAATAGGACATTCACCGGAGCCCCCGAGATACGATGATCAGTCGTATAACGGTAAATATTTATTGTTCTCTACATGTAGAAGAATGACTTCCTTACTCCCGGTTGTCACCCCAGCCGCATTCGGGCTTTATATGCTTCCCCTTTCTCCTATGTATATTTTGCATGCTTTGTATGTCCTTCAGTACACATGGTACCTTCTCATACGGAAATTAAAATGGAAGTCTCCTCAGTCCATGAAGTACTAGATCTCTACCCCTCCCTTGTCCTTTTGAGAATCCTATCATATCCCAAGAACTCGTACTCCTCGAGTTCCCAAAGCGTTTAGCTTATTGATAGGCACAACTCATGTTGCTAGTATATTTATGTTCTTCCGAGAATTTTCTGAAGAAGTACTAAGATAATGTGAGTTGACCGTTGTTAACAGATAAATAAATGAGGGTGAGTTTCTTTTGAAACTATATTCAAAATATTGAAAATACGCCGAGATATATTTTCGACGATCCGAAATATTTAAAATGATTTTCTGAATCCTCAGAAAATATTTTAAAATAGGTTTTATGAATTTTAAATCATATTAAATCATTTAATAAATATTTAATAATTAAATAATAATTATTAAATAATTAAACCTCGAATAATTATATTTTAAAAGAATATTTAAATTAATATTCCTCAACTAATTTATATTTTAATAATTAAAGTAATCTTTAATAGATATAAGTAATCGAGTTTGAAATAAATAATTATTGGAGTATACTTCTCCTATTTAAAATGAATATCCGAATTAATATTCATTATTTGGGTGATTAAATATAGTTGAGGGAATACGATATTTGTAAATCATTTTAAATAAATTCGAGGTATTTAATACTTCGCAAGTGGACATCGAGTCCCTTGGAAAATAAATACGGACTTTTGATCGTCTAAAATATCACCAGGATGATTCCCGGGTTTTTACTATACATACCAACTGACTCTCGGTCTACAATATGTATGACACGCTACTCTCTAGTGTTAACATTTCTCAAATATAACACCTCTGGAATACTTTCGGGTTTTTATAAACTTACACCGACAAACCCTCGGTCTAAATATATCATTTCAAATTCAGTACTTTTATTATACCAAAATCATCATATCTTATGATTCAATATATAACAATTTATAAATCACCGTAAAATATTTATGATGCATATATTGCAGTATTTAAAAGCAATCACAACACAACAGTTCCTAAAAGGTAGGGTTTGGAAACTTGCCTGAAGTCCAAGATACGTTTCCCGACTTCCTCTTGTTCCTTGTTTTCTAATCAACAAATATCATAATCTTAATTAGTATTCCTAATCCCATCACCAACTTACATTTCTAATAAGTACAATACTTCATAATTTTCAATATTCGACCGACTCGAAATAAGTATCAATCCTTGGTCGAAACGGGTGGTCAAAGTGGTCTTCAAGAGTTGACTTTACTGAATGTTACTATTACGCGACTTGCACTCAAACATTTTAAATAAATCGAAAAAATTAATATTTTAATACGAAACCACCTGGAGGAGCTTCTCGAGTGCTTTTAATATTTATCATAAAAGTTTCATTTTGATAAAATGAATCAATATAGGTGAAAAGTATTTTAAAAGTTCGGTCAACTAAGGAGTTTTACTATTCATACCGCTTTCACTAAAACGTTCATTTCGCTCAAACTGTTAACTCAATTGACACACTGTTTTTGCGTGAGCGATCTTGACAAAATTTAGAACAGATTATTTTAAAACGGATTTCTAGTAACAAGGGTGAAAATCCCGAAGCACCAGTTTTCAAGCAGTGGGTTGCGTTTAATGTTTTTACTCCGCGTGACCTTGGCTCCAACATTTTTATAAAATTGAAAATTCAATATTTTTACTTAAAATTTTTATGGAAGTTAACAAACTCTATATCTTACGCTCTTTAAAATTTTATGATTTTTGAATATTCTTAAGTCGATCATTTCTATTTCCAAAATTTATAATTCCTAGCAGTTTTTGTCGCGTAAATCGTTTTCACTAAAACGGACTTAACTTTTGAACTGTAAATTGAAATCAAGCGATTCAAGCACCTAAATGATCCTTACAACAAGCTCTATCATTTTTAGGTCTTTATTTTTAAGAAATCACAGTTCATATATTCTATATTTCTGCAGAAAACTTATGGTTATGTTTCGCTCATTTTATCGACGTTGCGATCGCGACTTGGGTTTCGTTTTCACTCTAAATCATTAATCAACCACCATCAATCATCATACCATCATTTTAACACTTACTCCTGTAAATAACATCATTTTATTAAGGCCATAACATCAACCTTAATAACTAACTACCTAAATAACAAGAAAATATCAAATCAATCATCAAAATCATACTTACATCCAAGATCCTTGCTTTTCTTGAAACTTAAAGGTTAAACAAATTCTAGATGAAGGTTTATACCTTTTTTCGTATCTTGGGAAGTTTTCTTATTTATGGTTAAACATTGGGAGGGCTTGGTTGTGCTTAAAGATCCTAAATCATGCCATGAAAATTAAGAAAACAAAAAGAGATTTTCTGAGTTACTATTCATCACCAATTTTGAGCAAGAATTTGACTATGCTATACTAATACAATGGCCATGAAATTTTTAACGTACCTTGTAAATGATATGAGGAAGAGTTGGTTAAAATTTGGTGATTTTTGAATGAGTAGAACATGAGATTTGAATTTTTCCTTTCCTTGATGTTCTTGAAATCAGCATTGTGTTTTTTAAGAGAGAGAGAGAGAGAGTTGCTTGGCTTGTCTTGGAAGAGTTGGCTACTTTATGATATTTATTTTGTGTATGTAATCTTTGTTCCTCAAGAAAATTCAATTTTCAAAGCCTAGTTCATAGCTTACACACCGAGTTTGTCTAGCTCTTTAATCATTAAAAACATGAATCCTTATTTTAAGGAATGTTGTCTCTTACTAGCTTTAAATTGATTAGCTAGCTTGATTAACTTATTTCTAATTTATATGCATTATATTTGAATGGAATTTTCATGGTCTTGGTTTGTTTATTCGTTCACTTACGTATTTGCTTAGTCACTTATTCATTTTCGTAATTAACCTTCGTAAACGATTCATGGGGTAAATCCTTTCTTATAAATCCTTTATGCTTTGAAACCTTGTACTTGGATTTTAATTCGTAGAATTATAAATTCTTAATCGTAATGTGATTCTCGTATTCCTCGATAGTCCGTAGGATAAGGTCGTTTTACAAAGTTCGTTTCCTCCGAAAATGAATGGCTTTTACATACACTATTTTGGTACGTATAATCATAATATCAACTCGGAATCTTAAATTAAAAACTCGTATTTGGTATGGTCACAAAAGTTTTTTTATGAAACCGCAAGGTTACTATTCATAATGGTCTTTTATCGGTGTCAAAAATTCGGGATTGTATAGTCTTCCCCCCTTAAAAGGATTCCGTCTCGGAATCAGTTTAGAAACAGGAGAGGATACTTTTTCACATGACAACCTCGAGTTCTCACGTTGATTTTATAGTATTTGATCTCTTCATAAAATTTTCACTCGTCCGTCAAATATATTTCAGAGTACTCGTTCTTGTAGACCTATTATCTCCACACGTTGCTCTACATACGCTAAGTCTGGCTGCAAGTTTATTAGCTCATTTTCAATCATATGTCTGCCGTTGACAGTAAATTTCCTAACATCGATTCGTGGTACTCGTTATAAACTTGGAAACCGTTCGACGATGGTGCTAATTTATAAGCCAACTTTCTTAGTCCTTCAAAGATTGCAACTGGTCGAATAAACCTTGGGTTCAATATTTCTTTCCCTTTCGAATCTCGTCACTCCCTCCCCGGGAGGCACTTTCAACAATACTTGGTCTGTTATTTCATACTTTTTATCTTTATAGTTCTGGTCTGCTTATCTCTATTATTCATCTTGGACTGCCACTAGTCGGGTCCTGATAAATATAGGAATTTTTTTGGTCTATTGACTCAACTATGGTCCAGTATCCTCCGCTTACCAATTTCTTCCCAACCTAAGGGAGAACGATTCTTTCTTCTGTACAATGCTTTGTAGCCGTTCCAATGCTCGCATGATAACTCGTTATTGTCGGTAATTTGATAAACGTCAACTAGTCACTTCATCTCCCTTAAGAATCTATAATATGGGCTACTAGCGCATCTTTTAGTGTTTGGAATGGTCCTTCAACTTATTCGTTCCCCTCCATCACTCTTACTAGTGCTAGAGTTTCGTTCCTTAATATTTGCTCATTTTGGCGCATCATCTCTGTCGTTTGTTTTATGTAAGAAGTTCCCGTAATAATGTAAGGCACGTCGGGCCCTGTTTCCATCTTGAAGGAAGCACCATTTCATACGCAATCTATTGATATATTTTAGAATCATGGAGCGCTCACCTTCCGCTATCGGTCAGACTTCTTTAATTATTTATCGTATAATATTTATAATACTACAATACCTTCCGGGTCATATTCGTTATTCTCGCTAGCACCTGAGACGTATTCGTGTTTATTGGGAACTGCTACCAGTGGCCTTTAAAGGGCGTGTACGATCTTCTCTGCCTTTTGTCAGCTCTAACAATGACATCCTTCATTCTTCCACGTAGTCCTTCGTAAGGGTATTAACGGCTATACCGTACGCTTGCGTGGTACGTATATCTACACGAATTTTTTGTCAGAGATAGGCGATTCTCCTAACCATTCCTAATAAAAAAGGTAAGCCGTTAGACGTATCTTCAATGGTCTAGATAGTTCTCTCGCCCTTCTTATCGATTTGAGTACTCTACGACGTGCCTCTGTTCGTTATTTTTCAGAAACTTTTTTGGGAAATAATCCAGTTTTGAAATTAAATCTTGGGTTCTTGCCTAGCACAATTGCCACGGGGTCTCTCTTTTACCCATTATATCTTCCGTGTTTATTGCAATTTCGTAGGGTGGAGACCTATCGTTTGCATAATACAATAAGCGGTATTATTTAACCTATATCTCAAAATCCCCAAATAACATGATGGCTTACTTAGTTCCTGATAATCCTCCTTCATAATTTTATTATAATAAACTTTTACTTCCAACCAGGTCATTTACAAGCCGCAATCACCAAAATTTTAATCCTCGTTGTTCCGTTTTCATTTTCAACCATGTCGAGTACTTACTTACCCACTCAATGACATCCCTTTTTATATTTGATCATGACTAGTATCTTCTTAAGTTTCTGGGCATAATTAATTATTCCCGTTACGTAATAAAGGGTTCTCTTCATATTGTCTTAACTTGAAAATTCATTCGTACAATCCTCCTCATCAGTTGTCCTAAATTTTGTTATTCTCAATCTATCTTTTCCCTACTTACAGTGTCAGCCACAACATTGGCCTTTCCTTGTTAATAATAGATTTCTCAATTATAACTCTTGATCAATTTGACGGTAGCCTCTACCTCGTGTTCAGTGTAAGAAAAAAATTCCAAATTTTCCTCACAAGTTAAACACTTTGCCCCTTTCAGTGCGAACCTTATCGCGATTATTCTAGATCATCATTAAGACACCTTATGTCACGGTCCTTAAACTGCGTAGACGTATCATTACACTTCACATAAAATCCTATTTTTTTATCGTCGAGTATTTCTAACACGGTGTTGTTACTAATCTTACCTTCACTTTTTAAAATTCTTATTCCTCGAATTCATACATGCTTGGTATTTCCCGAATTTATTAGTACATATCTCGATAATGTTGCATTGAACTGTTCCTCATTAATCATGTTGGTATCTCTATTATCATTCTTCTATAAATATGTTAAAGATCCTTATGATAATAACTAAATATGGCATTTCTTTTTTAAAACAATTTACTCATCATGATACTCCGATTGTACCATCTTAGCACTGAGTTTTAAGTCTCATAATACAATAATTGGTTCTTAACTATACCTCTCTTTATTCGGAAGGCAATCAGCCTTAGAAACAATGATTTTCACGATATCGATGCAATTTAGACAATCTTAACAAGATTTCAAAATCTAATATCTAAAGAAATAATGAGCTCTGAATAAAAGAGTCACAACACTCAAAAGATTTATAACTTGGAAGGAAGAATACAACAAGAATTATCCTTCCATGTCCTCAGAATTTTATATTATGATATTACAGAGAATATCCCTTGAAAGCAATGATTGCTGAATAATAACATCATACGAAAAATACTTATAAGGTTTCCCCATTGAAAGAATACTTTTCTTTTTGAGTAATGAAAGAAATTTCGAAAAACATCCTCAAAAGGTTAACCATTGTGGTTTCAAAAATATGCTATTTTGAAAGAAGGAATTTTATTCAATGACTAACAAATAAGGAAGTATGTTATTCTTCAATTACTTTATGATTCTAATTGGATATTCGTTATTTAACGAAAGAATAGAACATTTAATGAACAAATTTCATAAAACTGAATATGAATTCTCGTCTGAGTGGGCGACCTAGTTAGGTCTCAATTAAATCATTCTTTAAAAATTTTATCAATAATTAATCTTGCGTATATAATGCATCATGTAAAATAAAATAAATTGATTGGAAGTGGAACTAGAAAATAATAACTAGTCCATATTAAGCAATATTATCAACCGACTAAGAAAATGGCCAGTTTAATTAATTTGGAATATAGCAACTATCTAAAACGATTAGCTAGGCTTCTATCGTATTAATTAAAATTTTGACTAGTTAGGACATTAACAGTCGTTCATGAAAACATGTGCAACTAAACATATTTTAGTTTGTTCGAAAAAGAAAATATCAATATTGTAACCACTAAAGAAATTGTGGCTACAGGGATGACGATTTTAAAATAAAGAGTTTTCAAATTTGGGCTGAGAAAGGTAATTATAACTTTGAATCGAGTGGTCTTAGCATCGGAACAATCGATAGCCCCTCATCAAATATTTCCTACCAATAAAATGGTACACTCAGTGTAACGATTGAGAAATTATGACTGTATTATATCATAATAAAGGTGAATTATGTGTTTTATTATGTGATTAAATGTGTTTAGTCATAAAACCTTAACTGTTATGTGTTATATGTGTTCCGTATAATCAGAATGTTTTTTTGGGTATTTATCGGGTATTTTATTTTATCTTAAATGCTTTTGTATTAAAAGTTATACGGCCCAAATTTTGTATTAATAGCTGATATTTCATATAAAATAATTGGCCTTATTTTGCCTAGTATGGCTTATACCATACCGCTATTCTGAACATCGAGTTAATTTAGGAATTTTCTCGTTTTGCGAAAAATGACTTTTCTGGGCCCCTTCGGGTGTTAAAAACGCCACAAAAATCATATTTTTATATTTATAAAATCATGGGACTTTCAAATATTTCATTTCTTTGTATTTTTGAATTATTCACAATTTTAGGGAAATTTTGGCATATATTTTGTATTTATTGGATATTTAAAAATTAAAAATTATTACCCAAAAATTATTAATTAAGGGCCAATTAATTTTATTAAGAGATATATTTAGGGCCTTAATTTTAATTAGAGCTATTATTTTACTACTATAAATAGCCTAATTATTATTAATTAATTATAATTAAATTATCAAAAATTCATAACAATAGAAAATTCTCTGCAAATCGAGTCGGGTTGAACAATCAAACTATGATTTTGATCAATTCTGAGCACCAAATCTGATCTTGTAAGTACTCAAATCGATGTTCTTGATCTGTTCAATCAGTTTTATGTTTTAATTAGTATATTTTCAATTTTAATTTATAGGGTTTATGTTCGAATTAGGGTTTTTGATTCTAGGGTTATTAGATTGATTTGATGATTGGAATAGATTTAGGTGATGATTTACAGTCGATTTATGTATTTAATTTCATTAAACGATTCATGTATCTGTGAATTCGATTTTTAGGGTTTATGTGCAATTTTTGATTTGATCATTTTGAGTTTGAGTGATCTGAGGTTAGTTTGATGATAGGGCTTTGATTGTACATGATCTAATCTTTGATTTGAGTTATTAAAATCAAATGTTCATGTATGAATGAGTGAAATCGAGTGTTGGCCGGAGTTTTGATCGATCTGACCGAAAAAGATGTTCCAGGGATGATTTTGTGATGCTATGGCCGGAGTTGAATTGCTGTGATAATTTGGAGTGGAAACCCTGTGAAAACACACCAAACGGTGTTGTTTATGGTCTGAATCGAGGTTGCCGGAATCCTGGCCAGTTGCCGGATTTTGGGAATTTTTGGCAACCCGATTCCAACCTGTTTATTGAACCGGTTTTGATCCATTCAAAAATTCCAATTTCTGAACAATGTTATCGGATTTTATTTTTTATTTTTATTTTTATAAATTATAAAAATCAGTTTTATTTATTTAAAGAAATTGATTAATTAATTAAATTAATTAATTGATTTATTTTATAAACAAATCTAAAATATTTTCTGAAATTTAGAATAAATTATTTATTTATTTATTTATTATTTTCTTAAATTGATTAATTATTTTTGATAATTAATTAGTTTATTTTGAATAATTCATTTTAATTCCAAACATTATGGAAAAATCATTTTTTAATTCTGATTTTTCCTAAATAATTATTTAAAAATATATTTGAGGTCTAATTATTTTGATTAATTAATTATTGAATAATAAATTAATTTATTCTTATTTATTGATTATTACTTGGACCATTTATCCGTTTTAGACGAAACGGAAGCCTTAAGACTCAGAAAAATGATCTGTTTTCGATAAAAATAGTTTTAAATTTTAATTTCTTCTGGATTCGAGTCGGCTTTCGATATTTATTTATTTATAGACCCTATTAATCATAAATAAGAGTCTAATAAATTCGAAAAATTAGGAAGCGAGTTAGATATTGTTCGATAATGCGAGTATTGATCCGATTTCTATTCTAAAAATATTTTCAAGCATAGAATGACTATGTGACTTATGTGTTATGTAATTTATGTGGTTGATCGAATCCTAATTACTAGATAATTATTATACGAGTCAGTTATAATCGTAACAGGTAGATGATAAGGGCTATGTGGAATCGAATTGAGATACGATTAAGGTGTGAGTCGACTAAATGAGTATCTTTCTTTGATAGATACGAATCCAACAAGGCGGATCAAGCCAGTGTTAGGGAACGGTGATATACCTGAGGTAGATCGCATATTAGGCAAGTTTTCCCCTATTTTAAATCCATAATAGTGAATTGCTTTACTTTACTCAAATTCTCAACTCGATAAACATTGATAATTCATGTTCACAAAAACTGATGGACAATTACTGTTCCTTTGATTATATATTCACTTTGATTCCCGATTTCTCTTGATATGTTGAATACTCTATTCATATTCCAATATATTACACATTATATATATCCTGATATATTTGATGTTGGGATACATCAAAGCATACCAATTGTTCCGGATGCTCATCTATGGACTGGATGGTGATGATAAGGACAAGGTATAAACTAGATTCTATGGGCTGGGAATTGACCGGATTCCTGTTTTGGGCTATAAAACCTAGGTAACCGAATGGATCTATACGGGCAGGTATAGATCTACACTGTATTTTGACTGATCAGCAGGATATAGGTGTGAATGTTGATCTTGTGTTCAGTCCAGTTTATTGATAATCATCGATGGCAGCATTCATTATCCCTTGCGGAGAAACATAGTTACATATGAAATCAGATTATCGGTTCATTTAACTTTCTCTTATTACTATATATATATATATATTATGAACTTGCTGAGCAATTATGACTCAGCCCTTTTGTTGTTATTCACTTTGTTTTTTAGTTAAGGCAGAGAATAAAACCCATTCGTACCCGAGTGGTAAAGAAGCGAGTCAAGAAGCGGGATCCTCTGGCACCAAGGGTGCTAATCCCAATAAAAGAAGAGAGCTTTGAGCTTCCTGAGCAGGTGTAGTATAATAACCCCAATTTTTGGAAATTTTTGAAACCCTTATGAATAGTGATTTTGCAGATTATGCTGAATGAGAAAACTTTTCATGCCACACTATGTAGGGGTTCTGGTATGGATATTCTGAGATTTTATTAGTACTTTATATGGGATATAAGTGTATGTAAACATCGTCAGAATCCAAATTCCGAACACTTTGATTTTTCCCGGAAATCCACTAGATACGGAAAGAATTGAGTATAAGGTAACATGATAAAAAGGATTTAAACTAAAGGATTATAAGAGAGGATCATAAAAGGAATATGATATATTGAGAAAGGTTAAGGGAACCTAAGTAATAAGATCCTGGGTATGATCCCTCAAACGATAAACGAAAACGAAAGTTAAGCGAACCGTATAACAGATCAGAGGTCATTAGGCAAACAATTAGGAAGTTAATCAAAGAGATTAGTGGGGATGAGGTCACCCAACCAATGAGAAGAGGACAAGGAGGGAAAGATGACATCATAGCATGACACAAGCATGACATGGGAAGGAAGGAGGTGTGGTTGAATGAGAACCACACAAAGTCCAAGGTTAAATAGGTAATTAACTAAAACAAAAACAAAACCAACCAACCAAGCCAAATAATTCATTCTTCATCAAAACAAAAAAGAAACCAAGGCATTATTTCTTCATTTGCTCTCGGCTTTTTCACTTTTTAAAGGCAATAATTTTCAAAATCTAAGATCCAAGCTTCCTAAATTGGTGAGTTAATTCCCTAATCATCCTTATGCATAGTTATGGCTATATCATGAGTTTAAGCCTTCAATTCTTTCTCAATCTTCTTCAATAAATCAATGAAGAAGACAATGAATAGTGTTTTCAAGGTTTTAACTTGATTTTTTTCTTGTTTTCCTTTAAGATCCAAGCATCCATAAGACTTCTCAAAGCTTCTTAAGGCTTCCTAGCTACTCCCACCACTTCAAGGAAGGTATATCATCTCCAAACCCTAGATTCCTATGTATAATAAGATGATTTTGATTATTATGGTGATATAGTAGCTTAATGCTTGTGGTTTAGAGTTTGGGTTGGAGTGGTAGTGAAATGGAATGGTAAATCTTGTTGTTTTGGTTAAAAGAACTTAAGTATAGTTAAATTCAAGCTTAGGCATAAGTATAAATGTTAATATTGAGTTAATTGGGGCTGCTATGATGAGATAAGGATGGACTTTGGTTGTATGAATGGGTTGAGGTTGAATTGTGATGGTTTTTGAATGGTTTAAAATTGGGAAATCGCGTAAACATAGTCGTCGTAATGTCTGATTTACTTTAGACTGCTTTTGTTCATAACATTAGGACCCGAGAACCCCCTGCTAGATTTTGACCATAGCCATGTTTAGATAGCTCATGTTACGAGCTTCGTTTTGATATGTAGTTCGTTCGATTCTGATGCACGGTTTAGGAGAAACGACCGTTTCAAGTAACGGCATTTCGCGAACGAAACTTTTCCCCTCGCCTTACTTTGAAACATAGGTTAAAGACCAAAAAGGGTTAATTAATGTATGCAACAATTATGGTAAGTGTGTTAGGCAGTTGGTAAGCCACTCGCGAAAGGATCGCCTTAAAACTCGTAATGGTTAATTTATTAAAAATGGTGGAGCCGAGGGTACTCGAGTGACTTAAAAGAATCAGTAAGCGCAAAGCGAGCGTTAGAGTCTAATTTGGTTAGAGTATAGATTTACAAGTGACTTTGGCTTAATTCCAACTTACTTGTTGTTTATAGGTTACCAGACTCGTCCCGAGCCTTTTATCACCCCCAGTCGCTCAGGCAAGTTTTCTACCCGTATAACTGTTGTTGTGATGTATATGTGTATATGCATGATCTTGCGATAAATGCATATTGGTTATTAGCAAATTCTTGCGATATATTGTAGCATGTGATATGGTATATATGCATGCCTGTTTCATATTCTTGATTTATATATCTGTTGGTTCAAATGCTTATAGTTGCATAATACCTATGCTAGAGATAAGCGGTATTTGAGTTTACCCTTAGTATAGGGGATAAAAGGTGAACATATTTCTAAACCGGGAGGCGAGGCTCCCGAGTATAATATATATTTATATATATATATATATTGATATAGTTTTTAAAACTATTAATCGAATAAGGTTTATTCGATAACTTTATTTTATTTAATGAATATTATTACGAATATTCATTCGAGGACTTATGACTCCTTTTATTTTATTATTTGAATATTATTTGAATATTCATTCGAGGGCTTATGACTCTTTTATATTATTTATTGAATAATATTTGAATATTCATTCGAGGGCTTATGACTCAGTTTATATTATTTAATGAATATTATTTGAATATTCATTCGAGGGCTTATGACTCTTTTATATTATTTATTGAATAATATTTGAATATTCATTCGAGGGCTTATGACTCAGTTTATATTATTTAATGAATATTATTTGTATATTCATTCGAGGGCTTATGACTCAGTTTATATTTAATGAATATTATTTGAATATTCATTTGAGGATCTATGACTCCGATTATTTGCTAAGATATATTCTTTATTTTATTAAAGAATAATGTTTCGATAATCAAACTTATTTTCGATTATTCAAATAAAGATAGTACTTTCATATAAGTATATCTTTGGTTATTTAATACTCATTTCAAGTATAAGTTTTAATACTTCTACTTCGATTATTTTTATAAGGATTATCTTTATGAGAATATTATTTAAATAATAACATTCAGATATTTTCTAAATATATTGGGACTGATTTACTTCATTAAATCAGCATTACTCCAAACACTCTTTAAAGTGTTTTCGAGTCTTCAAAATGATTTTTAAAAGTTAGAGTGGATCTCAAAACTCATTTTTATAATTAAGATCTTCCTTTTAAAGGGGATTTAAATACTCGTTCAAAACTTGAGGGATCCGGCTCAGTGGTGTATTTTACATTCGCAACGAGGTTGCTGTTTTGAGAAAACATCTTGATTACTTGCCCATCGTTCGGGAAGTAAGTTCATCTATTTGAGTCGGCATAAGCAACATGGGCTCAGTGGGCGTCCATGAAAGTGTAAGTGGCTCAGTGGGAGTCCATCAAATGCGTAAGTGGCTGAGTGGCAGTCCAGCATAAGGTCCTATTGCGGCCAGGGTGATGACCAGTGGGGAATTCGTCCATCTACTAGTAGAAAAGGTTACTTATTGGTATCTTTGCCTGATCAGCAAGATATCAGGTTTATGCCAAGGTTTTCTCCTTTCCAAATTCATTGGATATTGCAACTCTGTTTATAATTTTCATAACAGAGGTTTTCAAGGAGTGTATGAAATGTATATATATATGTGCATATATATATCGGGATTTAATGAAGTATCTCGTAACTTCATTATTTATAATGATATTCAAAGATTGAATCTATTCAAATCTTGTCTTGTAGTCTCATCTATGTGATGAACTTTTGAAACTAATTATAACTTGAACGATGGTAGTTCAAGTAGTATTCGGAAAAGATATAAGTATATTGGAGTATCTTGTAACTTCATCTTTTAAACTTATATCTGGTAAATAATTATCTTATGCATAACAAAGATTTTCAGAAAAACGTTGAGACAAGGTTAGATATATGAGATCACCTTGCAACGATATTTTTATACAGTTATAAACTGGAACTCTGTGTATATTATACATGTCAGAGGATTTCAAAGATTGTGAAAAGTATATATGTACATATACTGAATATTTTGAGACTTCATCGCATTAAGATATCAAACTTGGTTCATTTCTTTTGACCAAGACTTTCATGAGTACTATGAGAAGGCTCATATATTGATAATCATTATACATATTATTTTGGTGGGCTTGCTGCTCACCCTTGCTTTCTTCTTTTATCACACAACAACAGATAGAAAAGATGAACAGGACCAAGCTCCCGATTCCCAAGCGGTTAGAAAACGTTCCGCAGTCTTCTGGAAGCGTTGATGCCGCCGTAGCTGAGGTAGGAGCTACCAATAGGCTAGGTTTTCAACTATTGATGAACCAGACTTATGTATAATATGAATTGTAATAATGGCAAGGAATATGTAAATTTATTCAGAAAACCTTTTAAGGTGTATTGGCAGATAATTGTGGAATAAAATGACTTGTGATTATTTTTGGATGTTCATCTCTGAGATTTTAACTTGTGGTGTGTGTTTATTGTGGGGTCAAAGTACAAAGTAGTTGATTAATTATTAAGATTGGGTGTTATTAAGGGAAATGGAACTCGTGACAACCCGGATCCCCGACCCCGGATTTGGATGTGTTACAAAAGTGGTATCAGAGCCCAGCGTTATAAACCTCAGAGATGATGTGACGTTAAGATAATAAGTTCACTAAGATAATAAGAACTCTTGCCAAGTTCATAGTCGGGCTACCTAACGTAGCACCGACGGTTAAAACCCTTATGGGAACCCTTATAAATGTAGCGTTAGAAGCGTAGTTCGTTATCGTAGATGGTAGCGGGACTCCGAACCCTAAGGTTGAGGAGCAACAGCGCAATGATGTTTTATTACTAATTGGAGATCGGATTGTGGATCCGATAGAGCGTCCTAACGCAGGACCGGATGATGTTCATATTGAGGATGTAGTGGTTGAGGATGTTGTCCTAGAAGGGATTGTTGCTGAGGAGGATCTCGTGGAGGATCCTAACAAGAATGAATAAAGGACCATTGAAGAATTGATGACCATGGTTAGGGAAACTACCAGAGGTAGGATTGGTCGGTCACTACCGGAGGTTCGTTCAAGTTTGTAAAGATAGTAGCCCCTTTAACGCGGCTTACTCGTAAGACTGAGAAGTTCGAATGGACAGAGAAATGCGAGAACAGCTTTCAAGAACTGGAGCAAAGGTTGTAGTGACGCTTCGCATAAGGAATTAGGGTGCTCTTATATAGCACAACAAGGTACTCGCGTACGCGTCAAGAAAATTAAGGGAATATAAAATTCGATATCCCCACCCATGAGCTTGGGCTCGTGGCAATAGTTTTGCCCTAAAGATTGGAGGCACTACGTGTATGGAGAGAAGTGCGAGATTTACGTAAGCCATAAGTACTCTAGTACATTTTCCCGTAGAAAGAGCTCAACATAAGCCAGAGGAGGCGGTTAGAGCTAATCAAGAATTATGAGTGGGAGATTCTTTATCATTCGGGGAAAGCCAATGTGGTGGTTGATGCCCTTAGTAAAAAGGAGAGACTCAAGATAATAATGTCTTTGGGAGAGTTTATAAGAGATTTTGAGAAAATGGAAATAGAAGTGAAGGTAACCGGAGCCGGTACCGAAAAGCTGTTTGAGATTGCAATACAGACCGAATTATCGGAAAAGAACATATTGTGCCAGAAAAAGTGATGAATGAAGGCAGAGAGCCAACAATTAGATAAAAGATTAATACCGAGAAAAATGATAAGGGAATAATGAGGTATTCCTATAGAATTTGAGTTCTAAACGTTCAGGAGCTTAAAGATGAAATCTTAGATGAAAGCTAGTTTGAGGAATAAGATTTAGAGCAAACCCTGAACGTGATAGTCAGGGAGGTCGCCATCAAGATAAAAAGGAACCCACAACATAATGAAGTGGAAAACAAGGATTTAACGTATAAGATAACCCCGATTATGGGAGAAGGTTGGAATATTTCATACTGAGAAAACAGAAGTTGAACAAGATAGGGAGAATCAGGATGGTACTCCTGTTGGGCAATTCATGGACCTGCCTAAACAGAACTTATACTATTATCCCCAACCACCACCCTGAGGAAACAATGCGGTGAGAAATTCTTTCAGGTTCTTTAAGTCGCTAAGCTCTCAGAGTTCCAAGGAACAAGCTGACCCAGTCGAGGTAAGAGCCTGGCTAAAGGAAATACAGGAATCATTTGAGATTCTAAATGATTGACGAATCACAAAAGACTGTTTTGTCACTTACCCTCCTAAGAGAGAGGCCACCCGCTGGTGAAAGGCCAAGGAAGGCACGGAGCAAGAGATTATAATAAACTGATTTAAGTTCAGTCAATTGTTTATAGGAAAGTACTTCCCAAGGTTATGAAGATGGTGTAAAAGCTTTAAAGGCAGAACAAAAGTGGACGAGTATGATGAATTATGAATCTAAGTTGTAAAAGTTGTCAAGATTCGTTCTGAGGACATGAATCCAGAATGACGGGATGTTTGAAATCAATGCTTATGTTGTGATTGGTTTGTGAAATAATGATAAAAGAAAAGAAAATAAAAAGAAACTGAAGTGGAAAGGAATATAAAGGCAATAGAGTTTGAGGAATGATAAGGGAGTTGGGTATGAGGAAACCCTAAAGACTCATAGCAATAGAAATAGAAAAGTATGTAATCGTCAGGATGAGGATGATCCACCATGAGTTAAAATTGATGGTTGAAGGCATAAGAGATACATATATTGTACCCCCTTTAAGTTGGGAGGATTCGAGGAAACCTTGAGATAGTTCGAAGGATAAATAATGAGACGCGGATAGACTGAGGAGACAAGAAAGTAAGAAATTAGGAAAATTGGATGAAGGAAGTGACCTTCAAGGATGTGAAGTGTAAGACCGGTGGCTTGATACCCAGAAAGGGAGACGCCAGGTATGAAAGATATCCTAACATTGAGGTGACTGTTGAGATAAACAACAAAAGTAAATAAGGAATTATTAAGAAGAGGTTCACGTTGAACACGACCAATATCTTCCAGAACATCCTTGTTATCGTTACCAAACTAGGCAAGACAAGCGGATAACCGTTGTTATCTTTTGGAGGCCATATTGATTGACCCCCTTTTTAATACAGATGTTATTATGAAATTAGAAATATACTATCGATGTGGGAATGATTGAATAAGACCCCCTTATCAGGGATATATGACTTGATTTATCCATGGAAGGATGCATGTACCTTTTTAAAGGTGGAATTAAGGATAGAACATCGGTAACTTAAAATGAATCCTAGGGGAATGCATAAAGGTTGGCATTTCACCCTTAATAGGGATAGTATGAGTTTTGACAGTATGAATTGGAAAGGATTAAGGTAATAACAACCTTTAAGAATCAGTGGAGAAATTTTTCAGAAGTATATAGACAATGATTCTGGTATTAATAAATGGTATCTTGATATGCCATGTATCTAGGGAATACATGAGGAATGATTCAAGGATAACCTTAGAGGTTTTACAAGGAGAAAGGAAATATTCGAAATTCTCAAGAATAAAAATGTTAATAAAGGAAATATGACGTAATTATAATGATGCCAAGTGGGGCACGTGTTAAACCACGAGAAAGTATGGATCGAACCAGTAAAGGTCGAAATTGTTCAGGGCAATTAGGACCTAAGACAAAAGATGATCTAAGTACGACCGAGAGTCAGTCGCGACAGTAATTAACCTCTAAAGACTGAGGTAATAACTTATGGAAAAATGGTGATATTTTTTTTTTTACTCATAAGATTTTAAGGAAAACATCTTCACATAAGCTGTGATTGAAATGAGGTAGAAAATTTATTTGGAGGTGGTTAAAATGACATTGACTGTAAGGAAATTTTACTATCAGGAAAGGCCAAAGAGGTGGCCGACACTTTAAAGGTAAGAGGATAATTATAGGCGCTTGTGCCGAAGGAATACAGTGATGATGGTTAAAGCTGTGAAGGTTGTATTATGGTTTGGAAGATTGACATTCCTTCTGATGACTGTGCAATACCCAACCGTAATAGTAGTTTGGTAAAGGTTTAATTTGTGTAATCGCCATGAGCGGGCTATCTATCTTAGAAGGTACTATCTTGAGAATAAGCCAGGACCATATTTCAAAAAGGACCAAACAAACCTTTGAGTTAAGTCTTCTATTGAAGGCATATGATTAAGAATGGTATTAACCTGCTATCATTGCTTTGAGCGAAACTCTTCTGCAATTTTATCTGCTTCATGTCATGTATGTATGTCAGAATCAGGAGTGTTCTTCATGAATCATGAATGGTGATTATGTTACCTCCTTAGAAGGATTTGATATGACATGTATGGACTCCGTATGGTTAGATATTAAGATTTCATGGAATGTGAATGACGACAGTAGGTCAGTAGTGGACCATAGTAATGCAGCAATGATTCTGTGAGTAATGAGCTGATTACAACCGTGAGAGCGTATTGGAATGGATGTTGAGATTGAGTACCACTAATCGGGTCGTGGTAGTGTATAAGTTATCATTGATAGACTAATTAAGTAGAGTACCTACCTATTGAATATTTATTCCCTCTTATGAATAGAGAGTCGTATTACTATACGAGGAAGGTTGCGGTGCAAGCATAGAATTCTAGTAACGATGATGTCTAGAATGAGATACCAGCTTCGATTTTCAATATCGAGGGAGTTTCAAAGGTGATTGTGTATAAGCTCGAGGAAGAGCATGGTCCATAGAATGATGGACGGAATAGCGAAAATATTTAGGCATGTGAAATACGATGCTATAATACTTGATGTTGATATATACACATATGTTTTGTTCTCCTATGACAAACCTCTATAGTTCAGAGGTAGGTTCCAAGCCAGATATTTTGTGGCAGTATATTTTTTTTTATATATATAATTCTCTTCAATTCGTTCTTTTCTCTTCTTTTCATTTCATATAAACTGAGAAGAACAACCCTTCCAGAAGGGGAGGTATTGCCGAATGACTATCTATCTGTGTGATAGAAGCCGAGTAGGATACCAGCTATTGTTTAATTGCTTGCCAAGTACTAAAGGCTGGCCACCTTCTGTACTAACTATGCAATGTAACAAGTGTTCATGATCATAGTGATCTCTCAATGAATTCTTTTACTTCTATATGATGGATCAAGCTTTCAAAAATAGAAACAGCTGAAAAAGGAGTAGTAAAGTTGTGGTAGTATTCGGAATGGAAACACATTCGTGATACTAAGGTTGACGTGGTTATTAAAAGGTTATAGAACGCTAACGAGCAAAAGTATAACCAATATAATATTAGGAATGGAAGGTAGTAGAGATTACGAACTGGAAAAGAGTGGGTATTGAGAAGCAAAAGCTCTAATGCTAAAAGCTATAATGAGAGTCTGTGCAATAGACTTGAAAGAAATTGGAATGATCACTTAACACGGATTGAGTTTTCTTACAAAAATAGATCATATGTCATTATCGAGATGTCGCCTTATAAGATCCTTGAGGGAAGACAATGTCGATCTCCCTTATGATATGATGATGTTGCAGAGCGCAAGATGCTTAGACCAGCAGTGGTCCAAAGGACCAAGGATATAATAGATTTAATTAGAGGACGGCTGGTAGTAGCCCAAGATGGGCACACGAAGTATGTTGATTTGATATGAAAGGACAAGGAATAGGAAGTAGGGGACCTAGTGCTGTTATAGGTATTCCCTTGGAAAGGATGGATGAGGTTCGGAAAGAAAGGAACGCTAAGCCCACGAATTGTTGGACCCTTGGATATATTAAAACATATTGGGAAGATAGCATACGAGCTAGCCCTACCCCCGAACCTGTAGCAAGTTCATAACGTGTTTCACGTATCAATATTAAAAAAAGTGTAATTCGGATGCCAGATAAATAGGGGCATATGAGCGCATAGACACGCAACCCGACGTAACCTATATGGAGCAACCATGAAGGGTTAGAGAGTGAAAAGGAACAAGTGCTTAGGAGAAGGGTTATTAAACTAGGCAGAGTTGGTGGTAGGACCACAATGTGGGAAAATTTACTCGAGAGTTAGAAAATGCAATGCTAAGAGAGTATCCCTATTCATTTTCTATCTGATTCCGGGACGGAATCCTTTTAAGGAGGGGAGACTGTAATAACCCCAATTTTTGGAAATTTTTGAAACCCTTATGAATAGTGATTTTGCAGATTATGCTGAATGAGAAAACTTTTCATGCCACACTATGTAGGGGTTCTGGTATGGATATTCTAAGATTTTATTAGTACTTTATATGGGATATAAGTGTATGTAAAGATCGTCAGAATCCAAATTCCGAACACTTTGATTTTTCCCGGAAATCCACTAGATACGGAAAGAATTGAGTATAAGGTAACAGGATAAAAAGGATTTAAACTAAAGGATTATAAGAGAGGATCATAAAAGGAATATGATATATTGAGAAAGGTTAAGGGAACCTAAGTAATAAGATCCCGGGTATGATCCCTCAAATGATAAACGAAAACGAAAGTTAAGCGAACCGTATAACAGATCAGCGGTCATTAGGCAAACAATTAGGAAGTTAATCAAAGATATTAGTGGGGATGAGGTCACCCCCCAACCAATGAGAAGAGGACAAGGAGGGAAAGATGACATCATAGCATGACACAAGCATGACATGGGAAGGAAGGAGGTGTGGTTGAATGAGAACCACACAAAGTCCAAGGTTAAATAGGTAATTAACTAAAACAAAAACAAAACCAACCAACCAGGCCAAATAATTCATTCTTCATCAAAACAAAAAAGAAACCAAGGCATTATTTCTTCATTTGCTCTCGGCTTTTTCACTTTTTAAAGGCAAGAATTTTCAAAATCTAAGATCCAAGCTTCCTAAATTGGTGAGTTAATTCCCTAATCATCCTTATGCATAGTTATGACTATATCATGAGTTTAAGCCTTCAATTCTTTCTCAATCTTCTTCAATAAATCAATGAAGAAGACAATGAATAGTGTTTTCAAGGTTTTAACTTGATTTTTTTCTTGTTTTCCTTTAAGATCCAAGCATCCATAAGACTTCTCAAAGCTTCTTAAGGCTTCCTAGCTACTCCCACCACTTCAAGGAAGGTATATCATCTCCAAACCCTAGATTCCTATGTATAATAAGATGATTTTGATTATTATGGTGATATAGTAGCTTAATGCTTGTGGTTTAGAGTTTGGGTTGGAGTGGTAGTGAAATGGAATGATAAATCTTGTTGTTTTGGTTAAAAGAACTTAAGTATAGTTAAATTCAAGCTTAGGCATAAGTATAAATGTTAATATTGAGTTGATTGGGGCTGCTATGATGAGATAAGGATGGACTTTGGTTGTATGAATGGGTTGAGGTTGAATTGTGATGGTTTTTGAATGGTTTAAAATTGGGAAAACGCGTAAACATAGCCGTCGTAATGTCCGATTTATTTTAGACTGCTTTTGTTCATAACATTAGGACCCGAGAATCCCCTGCTAGATTTTGACCATTGCCATTTTTAAATATCTCAAGTTACGAGCTTCGTTTTGATATGTAGTTCGTTCGATTCTGATGCACGGTTTAGGAGAAACGACCGTTTCAAGTAACGGCGTTTCGCGAACGAAACTTTTCCCCTCGCCTTACTTTGAAACATAGGTTAAAGACCAAAAAGGTTAATTAATGTATGAAACAATTATGGTAAGTGTGTTAGGCAGTTGGTAAGCCACTCGCGAAAGAATCGCCTTAAAACTCGTAATGGTTAATTTATTAAAAATGGTGGAGCCGAGGGTACTCGAATGACTTAAAAGAATCAGTAAGCGCAAAGCGAGCGTTAGAGTCTAATTTGGTTAGAGTATAGATTTACAAGTGACTTTGGCTTAATTCCAACTTACTTGTTGTTTATAGGTTACCAGACTCGTCCCGAGCCTTTTATCATCCCCAGTCGCTCAGACAAGTTTTCTACCCGTATAACTGTTGTTGTGATGTATATGTGTATATGCATGATCTTGCGATAAATGCATATTGGTTATTAGCAAATTCTTGCGATATATTGTAGCATGTGATATGGTATATATGCATGCCTGTTTCATATTCTTGATTTATATATCTGTTGGTTCAAATGCTTATAGTTGCATAATACCTATGCTAGAGATAAGCGGTATTTGAGTTTACCCTTAGTATAGGGGATAAAAGGTGAACATATTTCTAAACCGGGAGGCGAGGCTCCCGAGTATAATATATATTTATATATATATATATATATTGATATAGTTTTTAAAACTATTAATCGAATAAGGTTTATTCGATAACTTTATTTTATTTAATGAATATTATTACGAATATTCATTCGAGGACTTATGACTCCTCTTATTTTATTATTTGAATATTATTTGAATATTCATTCGAGGGCTTATGACTCTTTTATATTATTTATTGAATAATATTTGAATATTCATTCGAGGGCTTATGACTCAGTTTATATTATTTAATGAATATTATTTGAATATTCATTCGAGGGCTTATGACTCTTTTATATTATTTATTGAATAATATTTGAATATTCATTCGAGGGCTTATGACTCAGTTTATATTATTTAATGAATATTATTTGAATATTCATTCGAGGGCTTATGACTCAGTTTATATTATTTAATGAATATTATTTGAATATTCATTTGAGGATCTATGACTCCGATTATTTGCTGAGATATATTCTTTATTTTATTAAAGAATAATGTTTCGATAATCAAACTTATTTTCGATTATTCAAATAAAGATAGTACTTTCATATAAGTATATCTTTGGTTATTTAATACTCATTTCAAGTATAAGTTTTAATACTTCTACTTCGATTATTTTTATAAGGATTATCTTTATGAGAATATTATTTAAATAATAATATTCAGACATTTTCTAAATATATTGGGACTGATTTACTTCATTAAATCAGCATTACTCCAAACACTCTTTAAAGTGTTTTCGAGTCTTCAAAATGATTTTTAAAAGTTAGAGCGAATCCCAAAACTCATTTTTATAATTAATATCTTCCTTTTATAGGGGATTTAAATACTCGTTCAAAACTTGAGGGATCCGGCTCAGTGGTGTATTTTACATTCGCAACGAGGTTGCTGTTTTGAGAAAACATCTTGATTACTTGCCCATCGTTCGGGAAGTAAGTTCATCTATTTGAGTCGGCATAAGCAACATGGGCTCAGTGGGCGTCCATGAAAGTGTAAGTGGCTCAGTGGGAGTCCATCAAATGCGTAAGTGGTTGAGTGGCAGTCCAGCATAAGGTCCTATTGCGGCCAGGGTGATGACCAGTGGGGAATTCGTCCATCTACTAGTAGAAAAGGTTACTTATTGGTATCTTTGCCTGATCAGCAAGATATCAGGTTTATGCCAAGGTTTTCTCCTTTCCAAATTCATTGGATATTGCAACTCTGTTTATAATTTTCATAACAGAGGTTTTCAAGGAGTGTATGAAATGTATATATATAGGTGTATATATATATCGGGATTTAATGAAGTATCTCGTAACTTCATTATTTATAATGATATTCAAAGATTGAATATATTCAAATCTTGTCTTGTAGTCTCATCTATGTGATGAACTTTTGAAACTAATTATAACTTGAACGGTGGTAGTTCAAGTAGTATTCGGAAAAGATATAAGTATATTGGAGTATCTTGTAACTTCATCTTTTAAACTTATATCTGGTAAATGATTATCTTATGCATAACAAAGATTTTCAGAAAAACGTTGAGACAAGGTTAGATATATGAGATCACCTTGCAACGATATTTTTATACAGTTATAAACTGGAACTCTGTGTATATTATACATGTCAGAGGATTTCAAAGATTGTGAAAAGTATATATGTACATATACTGAATATTTTGCGACTTCATCGCATTAAGATATCAAACTTGGTTTATTTCTTTTGACCAAGACTTTCATGAGTACTATGAGAAGGCTCATATATTGATAATCATTATACATATTATTTTGGTGGGCTTTCTGCTCACCCTTGCTTTCTTCTTTTATCACACAACAACAGATAGAAAAGATGAACAGGACCAAGCTCCCGATTCGCAAGCGGTTAGAAAATGTTCCGCAGTCTTCTGGAAGCGTTGATGCCACCGTAGCTGAGGTAGGAGCTACCAATAGGCTAGGTTTTCAACTATTGATGAACCAGACTTATGTATAATATGAATTGTAATAATGGCAAGGAATATGTAAATTTATTCAGAAAACCTTTTAAGGTGTATTGGCAGATAATTGTGGAATAAAATGACTTGTGATTATTTTTGGATGTTCATCTCTGAGACTATAACTTGTGGTGTGTGTTTATTGTGGGGTCAAAGTACAGAGTAGTTGATTAATTATTAAGATTGGGTGTTATTAAGGGAAATGGAACTCGTGACAACCCGGATCCCCGACCCCGGATTTGGGGGTGTTACATGTAGTGTATATAGATGTAGTATGTAATTGAATAAAATTAATTTAGTTTAAAACATGTTAGATATTTGGTTTGAATAAAGAGAACTTTGTGAGACTTTGAATTTGGTTTGTAATAAAGATAGTGTTTTATTCTTGTTTTTATACTTTAACCTTAAAGATTCTGGATAGAATATTAAGGGGTTGGATATATGTTTATATAATTATTAAATGGGTTTGTATTATGTTAGTTATTGGCAAGTAACCCCCAGATCTAAACCCCGGATTTGGAGGGCGTTACACTCAAAGGTGCCCTCATTCACATATTTTATCAGATTCTCAAATTGAATTGAATTCTATATACCAAAAGCAAATTGATATCCTTACTATGATTTCAAAGTTCAATATCCAATCTCATCCCAATTAGAAGAAAATGATTCCCGAGGAATCCATGGATATTAGATCATCCATGTTTTTAACAATTTGTTAGATATTTACAATCTCGACTGAGAAGAGTAAGTATGAAAGAAGAATCAAATGAAGATATTCATTATGAATATTCGTCGATGAATTGAGGAAAATTTGTTAAAATTCCCTGGATAATTGAAATAAAGTATAAATAACTCTGATCCGAACAAAAAGATCATAATCTATGAATGAAAGTTCATGGATGAACTAAAAGAATTGAACAAGTCCTGATGCGGAGAAAGAATATTCAAGATGGTCACATCAGAAGTTCAAGGTAGGGAACTAAAAGGATTTCCTGATATGACTATCAAGGTAATACGAATGATCAACAGTTTGGACGGAGTACCGTGACAGTGAGTGGGTGTCAAAATATTTCACTGATTATCCTAAATCTTGTCATTTTCCGTCTAACGATGATACCACCTCTTCGTATTTGTAATTCCATGTTTCATCTAGTGTCTCTTTCAACATCATTTTAAAATCGCTTACTAACTTGACTTTTGCACGTATATCTGTCATTTCGGTGTACCTCGAAGACCTTACTCAAAAATATTCCAAAAGCATCTGTTAAGCCGATAGGGCCTGCTACGCACATTCGTTACTAATTACAAGTGGCATGTTCCCCCTGGGAACATATCAAAGAGATCTCTCAAGGATCTCAATGCAGTCCATAAGTTCGGTAGCATGTGTGTGTGAGTGAACCTACATTACCAAATATATTAGACGTCTACGAGTATATATACGTAGTCTCTGATATTATTTTTATCGAAGAATTTCATTCTAGACTCAGTGGTCTCTCAGTCCTTGTAGTAGGTTCTAAGATCGAACCACCGCTCGTTGTAATCATATACCATTTAAGTGTACACATGCCATTAATTCTCGACGCTCTTGATCTATGAGATAAACCATCATAAACTTACAAATTAAGCACACTCATAATAGCATGTAGTGTGCTCCTCTTATGATAGCGTCCTTATTTTATGCTCAAATCTTTCTTAATGGAAGTAAAATCGTAAAGGGTATATTGGTCACTATTTCTAGTGAACTCGTTGTTTATAGGGTGTTTGATTCTTCATAGGTATAATGATACCTTCAACTAGTTTAGGTAGCTCATTAGCCTTAACTGTGTAATTATAGTTAGACTTCCCGGTTCTCACAAGTGATGCTCCCTCATGGGAAACCTATAAGCAATTATGAGTCACGAGACTCGTGTTATCTAAATGAACATATGGTATTGGTAATACCGGTTTTACCCCAAATGCCCTGAAGACTCAGCTTCAAGTTCTACATCCACATCCTTGCCAAATCATATATGATTCTAATTTTTTTATTATCATTCTGATAATCTCCAATAGTTCTATTAGTCATAATTTAATACCTCAAATATACACTTATCCTAACCTACACATTGGGGCTACATCCCGTAGTCCAGTGATGAACTCTATATGAGCTTCTACGCAATCTCGCATCTAGACAAACTCCTAACACTCACGTCTCTAAGTACTATAACTTATTGCTCTGATACCAGTTTTTTAACGCCCCCAAATCTGGGGCTAGGAATCTGGGTCGTCACACAATCCTTCAATCATGTGTAACCTGTATTAACTCAAGAATCCAATAACTCCATATCACAGACCCCAATCTCACACATACACGAACACAAGTTATAGCCTTAGAAACGATGTACACAATGTAATCTTCTTTTATTACAACTCAAATATACTTTACAGGATCTTAAACAATTATTTGTAACCTCTACATGAAGTTACAATAATTACTACTAACATCTTATACCTATCTGAATACTCTGGTCCACCTGAGACAAAGCTGTAAGGGACTCTCCCCATGATTTCAAGTGACTAAGCCCCATGCTGGCATACTGGTCTGTTGTGTTGTGACATTTAAAAGAAAGCAAAAGTGAGCAATAATGCTCAGCCATAATAATCAAGAGTATGAAAAGACTATTAAAGAAATTATATTAATCTGTATAGGGATATGAATTTATTCAAAGTAGTTTTCTTGGTGATACACACCTCTTTTCAAAATGATTCTTTGATTGACTTATTAGTCTGCAAATACTTTAATGGTAAACCTAGCACCCAGGCTTGGGTTACGGTATTGCATCTCAATTCCAATTGGAGGAATAGGACATTCACCGGAGCCCCCGAGATACGATGATCAGTTGTATAACGGTAAATATTTATTATTCTCTACATGTAGAAGAACGACTTCCTTACTCCCGGTTGTCACCCCAGCCACATTCGAGCTTTATATGCTTACCCTTTCTCCCGGGTATGTTTTGCATACTTCGTATGTCCTTCTGTACACATGGTACCTTCTCATACGGAAATTAAAATGGTAGTCTCCCCAGTCCACGAAGTACTGGATCTCAACCCCTCCCTTGTCCTTTTAATAATCCTATCATATCCCAAGAACTCGTACTCCTCGAGTTCCCAAAGCATTTAGCTTATTGATAGGCACAACTCATGTTGTTAGTATATATATATATACACTTCCGAGAATTTTCGGAGGAAGTATTAAGATAATGTGAGTTGACCGTTATCAACAGATAAATAAATGAGGGTGAGTTTCTTTTGAAACTATATTCAAAATATTTAAAATATGTCGAGATAATATTTTCAATGATCCGAAATAATTAGAATGATTTTCTGAATCCTCGGAAAATATTTTAAAATAGGTTTTATGTATTTTAAATTATATTAAATCATTTAATAATATTTTATAATTAAATAATAATTCTTAAATAATTAAACATAGAATAATTATATTTTTAAAAGAATATTTGATTTAATATTCCTCAACTAAATAAATACGGACTTTTGATCGTCCAAAACATCACTAGGATGAATCTCAGATTTTTACTATACACACCGACAGACTCTTGGTCTACAATATATATGTTACACTACTCTCTAGCATTAATATTTCTCAAATATAACACCTCCGGAATATTTCTGGGGTTTTATAAACTTACACCGACCAACCCTCGGTCTAAATATATCATTTCAAATTCAGTACTTTTATTATACCAAAATCATCATATCTTATACTTCAATATATAACAATTTGTAAATCACCGTAAAACATTTATCATGCATATATTTCAGTATTTAAAAGCAATCACAACACAATAGTTCTTAAAAGGTGGGGTTTGGAAACTTGCCTGAAGTCCCTGTTACGTTTTCCGACTTCCTCTCGTTCCGTGTTTTCTAATCAACAAATATCATAATCTTAATCAGTATTTCTAATCTCATCACCAACTTATATTTCTAATAAGTACAATACTTTATAATTTTCAATATTCGACTGACTCGAAATAAGTATCAATCCTTGGTCGAAACAGATGGTCAAAGTGGTCTTCTAGAGTTGACTTTACCGAATGTTACTATTACGCGACTCGCACTCTAACATTTTTAATAAATCGACAAAATGAATATTTTAATACGAAACCACCTCGAGGAGTTTCTTGAGTGCTTTTAATATTTATCATAAAAGTTTCATTATGATAAAATGAATCAAAATAGGTCAAAAGCATTTTAAGAGTTCGATCAACTACGGAGTTTTACTATTCATACCGCTTTCACTAAAACGTTGATTTCTCTTAAACCGTTAACTAAATTAACACACTGTTTTCGCGTGTACGATCTAGACAAAATTTAGAACATATTATGTGAAAATGGTTTTCTGGTAACAGGGGTGAAAATCCCAAAGACCCAGTTTTCTAGCAGTTGGTTGCTTTTGGTGTTTTTACTCTGCGCGACCTTGGTTCCGACATTTTTATAAAATTAAAAACATAATATTTTTACCTTTAATTTTTATGGAAGTTAATACACTCTATTTTTTTCTCTCTGTAAAACTTTTTATGATTTTTGAATATTATTAAGTCGATCATTTCTATTTCCAAAATATATAATTCCTAGCAGTTTTTGTCGCATAAATCGTTTTCACTAAAACGGACTTAACTTTTAAACCGTAAATTGAAATCAAGGGATTCAAGCGCCTAAATGATCCTTACAACAAGATCTATCATTTTCAGTTTTTACTTTATAAGAAATTTCAGTTTATACATTCTGTATTTCTGCAGAAAACTTATGGTTACGTTTCGCTCGTTTTATCGATATTACGCTCACGACTCGAATTTCATTTTTACTCTAAATCATTAATCGACCACCATAAATCATCATACCATAATTTTAATACTTACTCCTCTCAAGAACATCATGTTAATGAGGCCACAACATCAACCTTAATAACTAACTAAACATCAAGAAAATATCAAATCAATCATCAAAACCATACTTACATCCAAGATCCTTACTTTTCTTAAAACTTAAAGCTTAAACAAAGTTTGGATAAAGGTTTATACCTTTTTTGGTAGCTTGGGAGGTTATATTCTTGATGGTTGAACCTTGGGAGGGCTTCGTTGTGCTTAAAGATCCTAAATTATGCCATGAAAATCAAGAAAACAAAAAGAGATTTTCAGTGTTACTATTCATCACCAATTTTGAGCAAGGATTTAACTATGCTGTACTAATCCAATGGCCATGAACTTTTTAACGTACCTTGTACATGATATGAGGAAGTTTTGGTTAAAATTTGGTGATTTTTGAATTAGTAGAACATGATATTTGAATTTTTCTTTCCTTAGTGTTCTTGAAATAAGCATTGTGTTTTTGAAGAGAGAGATAGAGAATTTCTTGGCTTGTCTTGGAAGAGTTGGCTACTTTATGATATTTCTTTTGTGTATGTAATGTTTATTCCTCAAGAAGCTTCAATTTTTAAAACCTAGTTCATAGCTTACACACCAAGTTTGTCTAGCTCTTTAATCATTAAAAACATGAATCTAAGGAATGTTATCTTTTACTAGCTTTAAATTGATTAGCTAGCTTGATTAATTTATTTCTAATTTATTTGCATTATATTTTCATGGATTTTTCATGGTTTTGGTTTGTTTATTTGTTCGCTTACGTATTCGCTTAGTCACTTATTCATTTTCGTAATTAACCTTCGTAAGCGATTCGCGGGGTAAATCATTCCTTATAAATCCTTTATGCTTTGAAACCCTGTACTTGTATTTTAATTCATAGAATTTTAAATTCTTAATCGTAATGTGATTCTCGTATTCCTCGATAGTCTGTAAGATAAGGTCGTTTTACAGACACTCATTTGGTACGTGTAATCATAATATCAACTCGGAATCTTAAATTAAAAACTCGTATATGGTGTGGTCGCAAAAGTTTTTTTATTAAACCGCAAGGTTACTATTTATAAAGGTCTTTTACCGGTGTTAAAAATTTGGGTTTTTACAGAAAAGTTAGATGTTCATCTATGTCCTTCATTTCATCTTGACTAAGATAATCTTCATGCTCAGCCACTAGCCCTTTTCCTTTGCCTTCACAATCCCTAGAGTTTGTACAGATTCCACAGCTTCAACCTTCTTCTCTTTCACTCTCTCTTGTTCAGCCTCCAAAGTTATAGATCATCCCTTCTTCCTTCCTTTCTCTATCTATTCATCTTGTTCCAACTCAAATTCATAAGTTTTTAGAATGCCATACAGTCTCTCCATAGTAAATTCCATGTAATCTTGAGAATTTGTGAGAGAGACAGTCATAGGCTTCCATTCTTTTGGTAGAGATATAAGGAATTTCAGGTTTGAATCTTTTGCCTGATAGACTCTTCCATGCAGCCTTAGTGCATTTGGTAGTTTTTGAAATCTACTAAAGATGTCAATCAAAGATTCACCGTCTTCACAATGAAAGTGCTCATACTGCTGGATTAGAAGTTGCATCTTGTTTTCCTTCACTTGTTCAGTTCCATCACATATGAAATGAATTGTATCCCAAATAACTTTAGCAGTTTTACAGTTGATGATATTATCAAACATGTCTCCATGAAGACCATTAAACAAAATGTTCATAGCCTTCTTGTCTTTGTGCACTTACTCAATGTCTTCATTTGTCCTTTCTGGTTGTGGCTTTGGAATACTTTGCTCATTGCCTATAGCTCCTTCAGTATCCGTAACAGCTATTCGAGAAATATGAGGGCCCTTCTCAATGCAAGCAACATATCTTTCATCTTGAGAGAGAGGATGTAGGTGCATTTTCGCCTTCCAATGGTGATAGTTGTCTTTATCCAGAAAGGGGATCTTCACTCAAACATCCTTCCTGCTCATATTGTTAGTTGTTTTGATCTTTAGACTCTTAGTGTGTTAAGAGCTTGCTCTGATACCAATTATTATTCCTAAACAATCTAATAATAGAATTACAGAAGGGGGTTGAATGTAATTCTAGGTTTCTTTTCAAAATTTAAAAAACTACTTTATCAAAATATATATCAGTGTTTGAATATGCAAGTATGCTGAATGAAATAAGAATGTATTCAAAACATAAAGTTACTAAACATGAAGATTTAAAACTTTCTGGTGGATTGAACTTTCCACCAGAGATATATATTGATTGAGAACTTTGTGATGCAAGAATGCACACAACTGCTTACAAGTAAATTTTCAAAGTGAGAACTAAGAAATTCTTAATAGATTATGCCTTATCTATTTCTTAGTTCTTTCGATCGATATTTATTTTTCTACTTACTACTCTTGATTTATATATCACCAAGTTACATGTGAAAAAGACAAACTAATAAAACAAAACTCTCTAAGTCTAATCACATGTTTCTTCATTTCTCCATCCAGCATCTTTGTATTTCTTCAAGTTAGCATGGAAATAAAAATGCTTCTATGTTCTCGAAATCCTTCTAATAGGCTGCCACATTCCTTTTGTATACAATCAACCCATGTGACTGTCAAGTCACTATCAACACCTATTTGAATTTGTTATCCGTCGAGACTTTGTTGGATCATCCATCGAGACTCTGTTGGATCATCCGTTGAATGAGACTTTGTTCATCCGTCGAAGCCTTGTAGAAATATTCGTTGAAAGTATTTCCATAACAGTTGACTCAATTTCACTTATGCAAAATTACAAGGCATCTAATATATACAATTAGCCAACCCATTTTACGTATTATTCTTATAGTCAACATGAATTAGAATATCCTACAACTTCTAGTTCTCTAAGGCATTACAGTACACAAGAATGTGCTATAAAAAACTTATTTAAACATAAGCTACTCTTTCAACGGATGACAGAATAAGATTATCCGTTGAAAGCTACAAAAATACTTAATTAAATCTATTAAGGTGTTCTGATAAAATATTGTCAAGCCTACAACATATTACTAACATAGACAATAAAGAAGGAAATGTGGACACAAAGTAGGGCAATCAGAATTAGACAACAAAAACTATTTACACGGGGTAGACCGTTTCCATTGCGAAATAAAAATGGTGAAAATTTAAGCATCCTTAACCATGTAATTTCTACACATAAACACAAATAATTTATGTGTTTGTAAGTGACTTCAAATTGTATATATTTGAGAAAATACACACTCTTTGACTTTTAAATAAATTTTAATTATATTTAAGAAAAGCAAACCTTTTGTACCACACAAGTAATAAGTATGTATATCTACAAATCATTATAAATATACAAGTTTTATTATCAAACTTAAGTATTTCACCATTTTTTTCCCAGATTATGTAATACATCCATCTTTATCACCTATATAGAAATGAGTTATATATAAAATTTACGTTCACTTGTAGAAATGAAGTTAAAGAATGAGATCTTATATCACAAGTATGAGGTCTGCTGGAGTTAGAAAATTTACTTGAAGAGTGCTGTATATTTATATAAACACATATTAATTACTTGACTCTAAAATCCCTCATATGCACCATTTCCACACATAACTTGTAAAAATGTAATAAACATATTAATTGCTCAACAAGTATAACATACAATCCCCAATTTTACATAAAACAGAGTTTCTTAGAATGTTCTTTTTGCAAAAAGATTAGTAACTTATCAAATAATATGTATATACGAGTGAAGAAAGAAAAATTATCTCAAGTTGTACAAAAAGGATTTAAAATCATATCAAAGACAATAAAACTAAAGAACAAAAAACAAATAAAAGAATGTTATTAACTTACAAACATACATGATGAGGACTTAAAGATAAGCTAATATGCTCTACTATAAATCTCGGCCTGATTAAAAATAAGAAAATAAGAGGAGATTTGTGTGATATCTGTTCAAATAGAAAAATTAAAAATAAAAATAAAATTTAAAAATAGTGTGTATAATACTTACAAATCTGTGCAGGATTTGTATTACATGACTGGATTAATGCTTCTACAAAGATTGTAAAGACTCGATCAGATCTTGTAGAGACTTGATAAGATCTTGTAGAGACTCAACTAGAAATTCTAGAGCTTAGGGCTCAATTCAATTAGAGAGTAAAGATGAGTGTGAATAAGATGGAAGAAGAGAGAAGCAGCCGGGATCGGGGTGAGAGAGAGAGAAAGAAGCATTGGGTGAGAGAGGAGAGAGAGAGAGAGATAGAGAGAGGGTCGGGAAGAGAGAAGGGAGAGAAGGGGGAACAGATAACAAGAAGGGGGGAATATGAAAAGCAATTAAATTTAGGTAAGTACAAAATATTTTTGTTACAAAAGAGGGGATATTATTTCGGGTCTTGTATTTTTTATTTTTATTTTATTTTTATATAGACAACGGTTGTTTAAGAACCGTTGTGAATTATAGACTAACATCAGTCACCGAACAACTGATGTAAAAAAGAGTCATTTAACATCGGTTGTGAAAAAACCGATGCGAAAAGTAATTTTTTTAATTGAAAAAATAGATTCAGACAACGGTTTTTTAAAATACTGATGTTGAAGACTATATTTAACATTATTTTGAAAACAACTGATGTTAGAGATATTTTTACATCAGTTATTTTTCTAATCGATGTTAAAAGGGTGATGTCTATTGACCATTTTCTAGTAGTGATCATATAACTTTAATCATTGAATACAAATACCCACCAAATTATAACCACTAACTTGATTAAAAGATATTAACTACATAACTTTTTGAATAAATGCAAAAAGCAGTTTAAATAAATAGTCAATCAGTGTTTGACTATTATCACTATTTAATCAACTACTATTAGAGTTTATCAGTAAATACACCTGTTTGACTGATATTTGTAAGTATTCACATCATCAGATTTTATTCATGCAACAACTGTAGCTAGTAAACTATTCGAATTTAACACTCTATTTAAATATCATACAATAAATAGCATGAATACATGGCATCAGTGTATAACACAACTATCAGAATTTAAGAAATACCGATACATAAAAAAATACTAAACTCTGATCACATATGCCTGTTATAAAACATAATTTATTCATCAGTATTTGAGAAATTACCTGAGATCATTCCCAACTCATTCACCGGTCTTTTAAATGTAGCTTCACAAAGTGGTTTGGTGAAGATATCTGCTAATTCCTGATCTATAGACATAAAATGCAATTCTACTGCACCTTTTATTACATGTTCCCTTATGAAATGGTACATTTATTGATGTGTTTTGTCATTGAGTGTTGTACCGGATTTTCTGTCATTGTAATAGCACTTTGATTAACACAATATATAAGGATTTTAGAATACTCTAACCGATAATCCTGTAACTGATTCTTCATCTAAAGAATTTGTGCACATCTTCCTGCAATAATGTACTCAGCTTCCGTAGTTGAAGTGGAATTTGACTTTTGTTTCTTGCTAAACCAAGAAACTAATCTTCCACCAAGAAATTGACAGCTTCCTAAAGTGTTTATCCTATCTATTTTGCATCTTGCAAAATCAGCATCTAAGTATCCAATGAGCTTAAAGTCTGAATCTCTAGGATACAATAATCCAAGATTCATGGTGCTTTTGAGATATTTAAAAATTCTCTCCACATCTAATATATATGGTTCCCTTAGATCAGCTTGGAACCTTGCACACAGACATGTAGCATAGATGATATCAGGCCTTCTAGCAGTCAAATATGTGTTGGGATTCATGGCACAAACACAGTGGAAAAATCAAAAATAAATATGAAAAACAAAACCCCAAACACAGGATCCATGCGAAATAAGACATTTAATTCGAATATTAGATGTTTACCTTAAATAAATCTTTCCTTCTGATTATAATAGAAGTTCTGATCTTGATGAACCACAGTAGCCCTCCTTGCAAAGATCTTCTCTCCAAGGTATCCACACGAACGTCCGATGGTCTAACAATCACCGGAGCCGGTACTAGCCGATTTGGTTGCTTCTTCCTCTCTCTCTTTCTCTCTAGCGTCTCTAAGATTTAGAGTTGCTAGGGTTTTTCTCAAAAATGTGATGTGACTAGTAACCCTAAAAATATACATCTTAATGTATATATATGGGAGAGAGGAGTAAGGCCTAACTCTAAACCCAATGGGCTTCTAAAAATGAGTCATTTTGATTTCAGGTTTATATTACTATTAAATTCAAATTCTAATATATATATAATTAATCAAGTATCACTTAATTAATTTAATAATTAAATTTGAATTAATAATATTATAATATTTAAATTCATAATTTAATAACACTCCGTTTTAAATGTTCTTTGTGTGTGACCCTTTAGGTTATTATTACGCTGGCAATAATTTTATTTTATAATAATAAAATTATAAACAATGAGTGACATCTAGTAATACATCATTGCTACCCAAGTAATAATAATAATTGGTGATTTAATTAAACCTTTCGTGAATAATTTGAAATGTAATATAATCCCTTTAGCCTTATATTATAGATCAAACTCGAGACATGCATTGTGTCATCCTCTATTAATATTTAATCCTTGTCTCCTTGATCAATGAGTAAACTATTAAACAAATCAGTATTTGAACATGGCCTTGCATTTTATAGTCTTACTCAATCAAGAGGCCATTAATATCACTCCTTAATATAGGAGGGCTAAATCCCACCTAGATCATTCATATATCTAAAACAATTTATAATATACCCAATGTCTACTTTTATTATTACCCGGTCAAGGATAACTTTCAATAGTATCAAAGTATATTAATTCTCGTATAGAAATATAATGACTTCAGGCTAAGGACCAATATATCATTATCAATATGAGATTAACTTATGACACTATAAACATGTAGTATCTCACAACGGGTCAATGCAGCACCATGTATCTAATATATGTGCATGTGTGTTTGACTTTAGTATCACCATACCTATGATCAATGAGATGTGATCATCAGTCAACAAACACACTAGTCTCAATGTATTTATTATCGTCCCTTAACAATAATACTTGACTAGGGAGTTTTAGGAATATCAATACTATTCTCAGAATCTCATTTTTAAGTCACGTACTTAGAGATATAGATTTACATATCATATTCCAAGGACATTTATTAATCTAACATTTTATCGCAGAAAATAAAGATATAATATATTACTAAAGAATAATCCATAGAATCATAATTAATAATCCAAATATCTCATAACATAAACATAATGGTGTTGTCTCTAGGGCACACATACTAACAATATGGATGTGAGCTAATCATACCTCTGTAGTTAGTTATATCTACTGATGAACCGATATTTAAATCTAACTTGGTTGCAGTGGCCATGGGAGTTTTAGCAGTTGAACTGCCTTGCATTCCAAATCTTTTAAGCAAATTCCTAGTATATTTAGTTTGATTAATGAAGATCCCTTCTTCATTCTACTTGACTTGTAATCCCAGAACATAACTTAATTCTTCCATCATACTCATATGATATCTAGACCGCATTAACTTGGAAAATCACTCACAGAGTTTATCATTAGTAGAGCCAAAAATGATATCATCGACATTTATCTGAACTAACAACAAGTCTTTAACATGATACCTATAAAATAGTGTTTTATCAATGGTACCTCTTTTAAAACCACTTTCTAATAAGAATTGTGCAAGTATTTTATACCAGGATCTTGGAGCTTGCTTTAGTCCGTAGAGTGCTTTATCCAACTTGTAGACATGATTTGGATATTTTAGGATCATTAAATCCTGGAGGTTGTTCAACATAAACTTCTTCTTTAAGTTCATTATTAATAAATGCACTCTTTACATCCATTTGGAACACTCTTAAACTTCATATGAGCAGCATAGGTTAGAAAAATTTTGATGGCCTCAAGTCTTGCAACTGGAGCAAAAGTTTCATCATAGTCAATGCCTTCTTGTTGAGAATACCACTTTGTAAATAATCTTGTTTTATTTATTATAACTATGCCCTCACTGTCAGTCTTGTTTCCGAACACCCACTTAGTACCAACTACTGATTTATCTTTTGGTCTTGGCATTAAAGTCCAGACTTTGTTCCTTTCAAATTCATTGAGCTCATCTTGAATTGTTGTGATCCAATCAGCATCTTGAAGAGCTTCATTCACGTTCTTAAGTTCATTCTGAGATAGAAAAGAACGATAGAGACATTCATTTTGAGTCACTTTTCTGGTTTTCACACCACTATCAGGATTTCTAATAATTAAGTCAGGAGTATGTGACTTAGTCCATTTTCTTGCAGAGGGAAGTTGACTCCTTGAAGTAGATCATCCCCTTGATCCATGAAGTCTCTATTTTCACTTTGATGTGTACCATCATTATTTACTTATCTTCCCCCTATAACAGTGCTTTCATAGTTATCAGTGTTTACTTTATCAGTATTTGAGGAATCGGAGTCTGATAAAGTATTTAATGATCTTTCTTGATTTAAATAACTTGAAATTGACTCTTGATGTGAATCATGTTGTTCCCCCTCAACATGTGCTTCAATATTTGTATTATTTCCATTGACAAATGGCTCATCATGGTTTAAAGTGATATCAGGATTTGCATTATCAGAGTTTGTCAGTCCATCAGGTACTTCATTTTTAAATCTCCATACTTCATGATCATCTTTTATCTTCTAGACCTATAATCTACTTGTCATCAAGAAAATACATGAATAGATTCCATGATCATCCTTGTTCTCTGATTATGAACTCTGAAGTCTTTTGTTGACAGTGGATATCCAACAAAAATACTTTCATCAGCTTTTAGATCAAATTTCGTAAGATGTGCAGGATGAGTTTTGAGAACAAAACATTTACAGCCAAAAATGTGACAGTACTTCAAATTTTTCTTTTTCCATTTCACCATCTCAAATGGTATTTTCCCATGCTTGTTTATTAAAGTTGAATTTTATGTGAAGCAAGCAGAGAATTTGATCCTCTAATTATCAACAACTTCATTTTGCTGTGGAGTTTCAGGGGCAGAAAATTCTTGCCTTGTATTTACAGTATTCATCCATTGTGTTGTTCTTTAATTCAGTTCCATTGTCACCTCTAATTATCTTTTCTTTGTTTGTTGATCCTTTTTTCAGTTCTCTCACATGATCAAGAAGAATGGATGGAAAATCATCCTTTGTATGCATAAAATATACCCATGTATATCTTGTGTACTCATGAATAATCACAAGTGCATACCTCTTCTTAGCTATAGACATTACATTAATTGGACCAAAAAGATCAATGTGCAACAAGTGAAATGATTCAACAATTGAGGATTCAGTCTTACTCTTGAAGGATGATTTCCTTAATTTGGCCTTCTGGAAAGAATCATATAGACCATTAGAAGTAAACACTGCATTGGGAAATCCTCTTACAAGATCTTTCTTCACAAGTTTATTAATGTTATTGAAGTTCAAGTGAGAAAGTCTTTTAAGCCAGTTTTGGTTGTTTTCCACAGTTGCTCTACTCAAAAGACAAATTACAGATCCATCAGTATCTGTGGAGACCTTGGCTTGATATAAGTTCCCATGTTTGTAACCAATCATTGCAACTTTTCCATCTGAATTATTAACAATTTCACAATGTTCTTCATAAAAATCCACATGGTAACCTCTGTCACAGATTTGACTCACACTGATCAAATTATGCTTGAGTCCTGTAATAAGAGCTATATTTTAAATGATGACATTCCTAAATTTGTTGCTGCCATATCCCAATATATTTCCTATGTGTCATCTCCATAAGAAACAGTTGAGCTAGCCTTCTCCTTAAACTCTGATAACAGGGATTTATTTCTAGTCATATATTATGAACATCCATTGTCCAAGACTAAAATTTTTTTCCTATTACTCTGCAATCAGATAAGCCATTAGTTAAAATTTTTAAGGACCCAGACTTGCTTTTATCTTTTGGCATTTTTAGGTTTATTAACATTTGCAGTATAAGTCTTTACATCAGAGTTTATACTAACATTTTTAACATCATAGTTTACACATGTAAAAATAACTTTTGTCTTATTTAAAGAGGGGTTCAGTTAATAATATTCATAATACAAGCTGTGATATTCTTTACATGTGTAAATGGAATGCCAAACACTACCACAATGAAAACAGGGATTTGTTGTTTATATCTAATTGTTCTATTCCTAAAATTTGATTTAGGAGGAACAAAATTTATCCCTTTCTAAATGCAAGAAACAACAAGATGATTAGTACTACCATGATTTAAACAAGACTTTCTAGGTGCATTACGAATGAGTTTGTATTTATTTTCCTTATTGACACCTACTTTTCATTTTTGTTCTTTCGAGGATGTTTTTCCTTTTTTTCATGTTTACTTCCTTCATCTTTTGCTTAAGCTGTTTCTAAGCCATTAAACCAATATTTACTGACTTTGTATGAACCTATTCACTCTTATCAGTATTTAAGCTTGACTTAGGTGCTGATGTTGAACCTTTTTTATTTACTAACTTAACACCATCGGCACTTAATTAAACTTAAAAGGTTTTAACTAAGACTTGTTCATTTTTACCTTTTGTCAGTATTTACTGGTTTAACCTTCTCAGTCTCTTTTTCAGTTAATTCATCAGGATTAGATGTGTTTGCAAAACCTAATCCTGATCCCCAACAACCACTTTCTATTATACATTGAGTTAATTTTCCTGAATTAGTTCAAATCTTTATAACTTCTCTTTCTTTAGCTAGTTCCTTTCCAAGATAAGCTTTTCTAATAATTTATCTTTAACATACACATCACTATCGATTTCTTTTTCAGTTTCTAGCATGAAAACTAACTCAGTTTGTAGATAATCATTTCTCCTCTTTAAGTCAGAGTTTTCAGTTTTGATCCTAGCATTTTCAAGAGTTTGATCCCAATAACTAACATGTGGAGATTTAAGAAATAATCTTAATTCAGCGATATCATCAGTATCAAAAGCAAGAGTAGTTTGAGGTATCTTCATCTCAGTAGCCTCAAGTTCATTATCAGCATTTTCCATGAGAGCATAGTTTGTACCCTCATCAGCTTTCAATGTATCATTCCAATTCTTCCTCTTTGTAATCAAGGCCATTTTCTTTTCAGCTTTTGGATTTCTGCAATTATATGCAAAGTTTCCAACTCCATCACAGTTGTAGCACTTGATCTTTGACTTGTCCACTTTCCCAGACCTTGAATAATTTTCATCACTCTTCCTATAATTCCACCTATTAGAGTTTGAGGAACTTGAGCCTTTTTTGAAAAACCTTTTCCTTTCTTGAAGTCTTTGTAAGCCATCTTCTTGAAGCTTTTAACTAAGAGAGAGGCCATATATAGGATATTCTCATCATCATCGTGATAACTTTCAGAGTCTAAGTAATTATCAGAGTTTGAGTCATCGTCAGTATTTGATGATTCAGTATCAGACTATACAATCGTATCATTTCCTTTAGAATGACTCTTTCTTCCAGACTTCTCCCTTGGTTTTTCTTCAACCCTGAGTGCAACTTGTCTTTTTTTGGCCCTTTCCTCTTGCTTCTTTACACCATCTCTAGTTCACGAGTTTTTAGCATCCCATAAATCTCATCCAAAGATGTATCCTCAAGATCAAATTATCCCTTATTGATGTGACTTTCAAGTCCCACTTTTCATGGAGTGCAAGAAGAAATTTCAAGTTTGAATCTCTTGGATCATACTTTTTGTCAAAAATTAATCATTCAGCAATTTTTAAAATCTTTCATAGATTTCAGTCAGAAACTCATCAGATTTTGAGTCAAATTGTTCATAATCCTGAGTGATTTTTGTCCTTCTATTCTTCTTGATAGCAGTTGTACCCAGATACTTAACCTTCAAAGTGTCCCAAATCTCATTGGATGTTTTGCATCCAATCACCGTATAAGACATCACACTGTCTAGACTGTTATGCAAAAGATGTCTGGTTTTGGCATCTTTCATAATAGATGAATGATCCTCAAGAGTATAATCTTTTTTGTTCTTATTAACCATTTTTTACTCTTGACCAACAGCTAGTTTGATGGGATTGTGAGGACCACCATAAATCCTGTTCAGATATTCAGGATCTGTTGCTTCCAGACACATAGCCATCTTAAATTTCCAGATAGGGTATTCATTAATCTTCAAGATTGGAACCTTGATAGCCTCATATTTGCTCATGTTATGGTTGATTTGATTTGCGGTTGGTGGTGGTGGGGGATTTTGTTAAATTTCTTTGTCTACCATTATGGATTGCTTTCTGGATCTTAAATTGTTTGTATATCAACAATAAACTCTGATACCAATTGTTAGGCCTTTAAGTAACTATAGAGGAGGGTGAATACATTTATAACAATCAATTCAAATTAAGAACTCAACAGTGAAGAACAATTTTTATAGTAATGAATAAAAACTGATTACAAAACTCTCTCAGAGTATGAACAGATATCATTGAGAGCTGGTAGGTTATGTGTATGATAAAAAATGCATGAAATAACAAGTGTTAACGTAATATATGCTTATATACTGCACAATTACACAATCAATTAGTTGATATGATATACATGAATAAGGAATCATAATACATATCAAACTATTGATTATTACAAATATGTAAAGTCCTACACCGACATATCTCTGTAAATCAAAGTCTTCTAGAGAGAATCAATTACTTTCTGGAAATCAGTCTTGACGTATACTAATAGATAAATGCTGATGATAAACTCTGATCTGTCAAATACTGATAGTTTTCATAAACTCTGATAACTTTCGGTCAACAAATTCTGATGGCAAACTCTGATAGTTCTAAATATTTATATCATCAATTATATCTAACACATTATAACTTGGTGATTTATAAATCAAGTAGTAGCAGATGTTTCACTAAAGAGATAAGTTTTACATTTTCCAACTAAAGAGAAAGAGAGAGAGAGAGAGAGAGAGAGAGAGAGAGAGAGAGAGAGATCTTTCTCCGAGTGAAGCATTGTAAATAGCAGCTATGAGATTACTTTTGTAATTGTACAGATTATTTCTTCAAACTAACCTCGTGTAGCAAGTCGAAAAATAAACCACCTGAAAATTTTAAATTTATGTTTTCATATTTCATCTCCCAACTACAAATTATCTTGAAAATTTAAATTTGTATTCAACCCCCCTGTTACAAATTAACCTAAGTTGATTGTTACTGGATAACAATTATCTTATTAAACTGTGCACATATTTAAATCTTCATTTTTATCTGTTCCATTATTATTAGGTGAACCATACAATCATGCCACATGTCCCACCAAGTCGAACCGTCTGTCACAAAGAGAGTACAGAGTTATACAAAATCAAATTTTGAATTTTAAAAAATCCCCACCTTATATTAATAAAACTCTTTTCTACTCTTTTACTCTCTCTTCTTTCTCTGCTAAACTCTGATAAACTAATCAGTTTTTACATTTTCTCAACAGACGGTTACAATGACTTCACCCACAATAACTAAGCCTTTTGTCTACATTGGAGCAAAGTTTGTTCCTAATAATTATGTTGTTATCTTGGACAAGTCTGATGTTCATCCTGATTATCATTTCTTTCAGGACTTGTTAGCTATAAGTGAAGTATGGTATGCTCTTAATAACCCTACTGTTATCTTTGGTAATAATGTTATCGTTATTTGGAGAACAAGTGTGTTTAATAATGGCGTTGAGAATGGTGGAACTCCAAGCATTGTATTTTAGTTCGATGGTGAATCAAAAGCCGTTACCCCTCAAGTTTTCAGAGATGCTCTTCATCTACCCACTCATACTAGTTATACTACTTTCATTGGGGATCAAGAGATTAGACATTTTTTAACCCAGATTGAGTACGACAAAGAGATGAAGAGTATAGGTCAACTCAAACGACCTAGATTGCAAAGGGAATGTAAATTTTTCTTCAATTTCATTACACGAGCATTCAATAAAGAAATCTCCAACTTTGATGTTATGCCCATCATGTCGCAACAAATTTGGTATTCTATTATTCATTCTACTAATAATGATTTTGGTAGAGTAATCCTATGTTTTATAGGTGATAGATTAAAAGCTGATCGTAATTTGGTCTATTATGCTAGATTCAGTCAGCTTATCTTTAATTATCTATGTCCAAATATTTATATCCCTTCTGCTCAAATTATATCAGTATTTAAATTGACAAAAAGAGCATTCTCTGATCTAATCTCCAAGGATGAGGATAGGAATAATCTTCCTGCACTCAGACTTTCATTTGAAGCCAGGAACCTGCTAATTGCAAGATTTCCTAGGAGATATGCATCAAATACTATGCAGGGTGCTAAACTATAGGCAATAATTTATGGCAACCCCCTTGTATTTGTACCAAGAACCATGAACCAAACACCACCTCAAACAAAAGCCACCCAGGTGCCTCTCAACAGGCATTTGTTGTAAAAACAAAGAAGGTAGTAAAGGCTGATGCCCCTCAAGGATCAAAATTAAGGGCCTTCTCAGAAGAAATCCACTATATCAATGGGGAAGCAGGGTAGAAAACAAGCACAAACTTCTATATCTATTAAAATTTTATCCACACCAAAAAAGAAGTTTGTTGCTTCAGTATTAGACTCTGATAAAGAGGAAAATGCTCCTCTATCATCCATATTCAAGAATATAAAGTCTGAATCAGTAACAGTTGGCTAGGTTCCTATCAAGAAGGTCCAACTAACAAATGTTGATAGTTCACAGGGCATAGCTTCAATTTAAAAATAGCCAAGGAGTGATAAGGGCAAATCAAGTGTTGATACTTCTATTGAAATCTCTGATTCACCTGAAAAATAGAAGAGAAGAATCAGAGAAGTTACTCATAAACTTGTGGACAAAATTATACAAGAAATATTGTGATGAAGAACAATTGAAGGTAGAGATCTTGCTACATGACTACCAGTTTTTTCCAAGAAGAAGTTGAAAAGAAAAAGCCAAGAATAAGCAAACAAAAAAGGATTTGCTAATTTCTCATAGGACCTAGCACACAAGAACCCCTGTCTCAAAGTGATACAACATTGACTAATGGTCCGGTTCCATAAGAACTTTCAACTCAAAGGGTTGAAGATGACATTACTGCTGATTTTGGTACTGGTGAAGGTCTGTTTACAAATGTTGATGCGCCAGTAAATTCCGATACATAACCTACATCTACTACTGATATACACGATGACTTTGTTACAATTCCTCATTCTAATTTAGAAGAGAGCCCACAAGAACCTGCTACAACAACTCTCAATTCTTCAGTAGTAGAAGCTCTATTGGTACCACAATAGATACACAAACTGAAGCCTCTCAGAAGTGTAGCTTTTGATGTTGATCAATATGGTGAGGAGATGTTGGTTGATGAAGTTGGAAAGATGCATAATATACCAAATACTGATGTTATTCTTAATATTCAGACTCTCTCTTCCATTCCTATGGATGCTACTTCTACATCTGCACAAGGTACAAATTCTGATTCTTCTTTATCAATATTTACTTTAAATACTGATAATGTCTCATAGTTTACTTTTGTAGTAAATACCGATGGGATGACCATGAACAGTCCTTATGCTAAGAATACCTCTGTTCATGTAACCATCTCCAACTCTTCTCATCCACCTATTATTTCTATCGCACATGAATATCTGAGCTTTTTTTAGTGAGATTGAGAGAAAAGATCTAGAAAAAAACAGAATTAAAAAGAGGCAGACTCTTGACCTGAAAAAATGGGAGGTAGTTGAGAGAAAGAATTTAGCTAATCCTAGTGAGGAAACTCTGACTTATTTTCAGGTGCTCCAAGTTACCTAAAACAACTATTGCTTCTCAACTATTACCTACAATCTTTATTACTATTGGTGATGAAGTTGCATAACAGTCCAATCCACAAGCTGAAATTCCATTTTTTACTCAAATTCCTGAGTCTCCAGCTCATTCAAATGCCACATAGGTTTTAGAAGTAGATACTGATGCCCATATTCCTATGTTCACCATTCCTAAGAGAATTCAGGTCAATTTAACTGACGGTGCCCAGTATGTTGAAGATGCTGATATGTGTTAGTGTTTGTGCCATAGAGACAACACTATTATGTTTTGTTTATGACATTTGAATTATTAATGTTTATGTTCTATTGATTATTCTTTTTATAATTTATTATATCTGTTAGGCCCATAATCAACTGTAGCGGGGGGGGGATACAGTTAATACAATCAATCGACAAAGCTTCAACAGAATCAACAGTTTTTATATTATCTGATAAAAACTTATTACAAACGTACTCTCTCAAAAGGATGAACAAATATCCTTGAGAGCTGCTAGGTTATTGAAAAGATATAATAATGTCACGATGCTTATAGCATGAACCTAATCTGTGCTTTATATAGAGCACAGCTACACAATGTATAAGGAATCTTATTCTTTCAACAACAAGAAAACCTATACAATTGCTTCTGAGATAAATTCCTTCACCGCCTTGAGTTCCTGTTTTCTTTTCTTTATCAAAAATCAACTGATGTGACAAATACTGATTTCATCATCCATTGACATCATCATCCATCGATATCATTATCCGTCGATTATCAACATCCATCGATGTCGATATCGACAAGCCAAAATTGAAGAACTGAAGATTGGAGATATCGACAAGTCATTCCTTCACTAGAGAACTTAGAGTTGTCAACAAGTCTACATTCAGTAGAGAACTCTGAGTTATCGATAAGTCAAGTTCCACTAGAGAACTCAGAGACATCGATAAGTCAAAATTTACTAGAGAACTCTGAGATATCGACAAGGTAAATTTTGACTAAAGAACTCTGAGATATCGACAAGTCAGTAAGCCACTAGAGAACTAAGACTTACCGACAAGTCAAAGTGCAGATGTGAAGACTAGAGATCTCGACAAGCTGAAGACCTCTACAAGCCAATCTAAATATGAAATTCTAGAGATCTCAATAAGCCTATATATGTATCGAGATGTCAAGTGTTCTATACACCTAAACTGGAGATCTCGATGTACAGTCTCAAAGTACAAGGTTGCAGATCAGTTCAATATCCAAGATAACCAATCAACAAACAATCCAACAACTGGATTGACAAGTCTACAAAAAGTAGCTTGAAGAGTGTGCGAGATCAATGGCACAGATTAAGTGACAGAGGAAGATTAAAGTAAACACGGGATGCTAAAGATATGCTAAGCCAGAAATGGAAGATCTGCTTTTCTATAAATAGAAATGACAAGTGACAGTTTAGAAAAGCTAATAGCATGTTTTATTATCTACTGTGAAAACCAGCAGTTAACTGAGTTATAAAGTTAATACGGGTCCTTAGTCAGTTGTAACAATTTGGATCAGATTTCTTGCAGCACTCTCAAGAAGAAGCTGAGCTCTTTAACATCAAAGAGCTTAGACATTTTGTAGCAAAACAGTCTTAATTTTAATATAAAAATAAGTGAGTTTTGAAGATCTGTGTTCTTTATTTTCTGCAAATTTAAATTCTGCATGAACACTTTTCTCTACAAGATTTAATTTACTTTGTTCAACCATTAACTTTCAAGAAAATCCTAAAAACAGTAAAACACATTCACCCCCACCCCCCCCCTCAGTGTGTTATTCATTTCCTAACAAAATTCAGATTTGAATTAAATAAGAAATTCAAATTATTTATTATAAAGTTGGACTTAATTAATAGAATAAATGAAATTCAAATTTATAATTATTAAAATCAAAATTTAGTTGCTTGATGATTAAGTAAGAGTAAATTAGATAACAATTAAGAATTTTGGATTTTTAATAACTCCATTTATGATTGGAGTTAGAATTCATTTTTATCTCTCTCATATATAATCTCTTCTTTGGCTGGTTAAGGGGGCTATATTTTATTAGATAAAGATACAAAACCCTAGTAGCTAGAGACAGAGAGAAGAATAAGAATGAGTTCATATTTCCGGCTAGTACACGCCTCCTCCGCTCAAGCTTTCGTGTGGATACATATATGGCGTAGATCACTCGGCGGGATACGTTGTAATCGTTTTAAGCAAGCATCTTCATTAGACAACCATAATCGTAAAGCTTCGTAAGGTAAACATCTCATCCATGAATTAAATATTATTTTTCGCGTGGATCATGCGGTGGGTTTCAGCTTTATTTATTTTTTACAGTTTTAACTTTTATTTTCGCTGTGTTTTTATGCCTCGAAACTCAACAATATGGAAGTTTCTGAAGCTATTGGTCCTCACACTGCTCCTATTGATGAAACTATGATAAACTCTGATGTTAAAGGTGAAGTAGCACAGAAACTCAAAGAGCCAATTATTGATGATAAAGCTTCTACTCACTCTGATGATAATGGTGATGATGATGATGAAGATGAGATTGATCCTTTCAAGAATAATGTTGATTTACATTCTGATGAGGATTTGAGTGATATTATTTTTCTTGCTTATATGCCAGAAAGGTAAAGGAAGATAAAGATGAATGAAAAGGTTGATGTTGTGTCCAAGGAGTATTTGGATGAAGAATGGAATTCTCAATGGAAGGATGAAAACTTTCCCATTTTAATTCACAATGCTTCTCAGCATTTGCAGACAACTGAAAGATAAATTAATGATCCAAATGTCCTCATTCATCTCAAAGCTTCATCTCTGATGGTCAAATCCATTCATTCCACTCAAGTCAAGGCTCGGGCTCAGATGGATGATATAACGACTCGTATATTTTGGTATTATTTAAATGTGTAATTATTGAATAATTAACTAAATAATATTTGAGTATGGGTTCTGTCAGCTGGATATTATTTTGTTATTAGTTATAAGTGATTATTGGTGTTCGAGGATCATTTGTGTAATTAATTGCTGAGCTGTGTTGCTTTGTTTATATATTTAAAGGTGATTTTAATTAAGATTTATTTTTATAAATAAATGAATTATCTCTAAATTTATTTTTACTGCTTCATAATTTTATTTGTTATTTTTAGGAGTTCATAAAATTTGGAAATCAATATTTTATTGATTATTTATCTTTAAATGATTTTCTGATTGTATTTAGTTGTAAAATCCGTATTTAATTCCATAGTTCTTCAAAAATTATGAAACTCATATTTTTTGAAGTTTATAATATTCTGAGAATTTTAAAATTATTTTGGAAATTTTTGGGGTTAATTTCACCCGCATGTCGATTCGTTTAATTGATAAATTTGGGTATAAATTACGTTTCAGAAATTATTTTAAAATTAAAAAATTTACGTTTTTCTTAACTTCGGGATATTTATAACATTTTAAGACTTTTTTCATGATTTTCTGAAACCGTTTTAAGTACACCTCGGTTCGTATATGTCAAAACATGGAATAAAAATAAAGCTTGCAGGCAGTAAAAAGGACACATGTCTTCTCTGCACTCCCCATTAGATACATGGCAGTGTGCTATTTGTTGAAAAAAAATTAGATAAAACCCAACCATTTGCCATGTATCCATTTCCAGTCTCATCTCTCTCGCTATCTCTCGCGAGCTGTTGCCTCTCACTTCCATTTCATCCCATCTCTCGTTATTAATCTCTCGATTTCCCCTCTTTCTTGTCTCCATCTTCCCCTCTATATTTTCTTTTTAATCCCCCATTGCTCTGATTCCGGTGAGTTTTCCGGTCGGCCTGTTTCAGTAAATTCCTTGGCTCTACTTTTGTTTACTACTGTGTATATATATATATACTTATATATATATGTGCTTGTGTGTGTAATATCGTGAGTATGTGTGCATGTGTTTAGTGTGTATGTTGAGTGTGTATATCGAGTGTGTGTCGGGTATGTGTGTGAGGTTGAAGGCACGTGTGGCGCGTGGCTTGTGATTATTATGGTTCGACTGTGCATTTTTTGAGGCTGTTCGAATTTTAATCGAATTACTTTTATGTTTTCTGCAGAATTATTTGACTGATTTTGTGAAATAAAGAGATTTTGTGCAGGAAATTATTTTAGTAATCGGTAGAATTTATTTGGAAACCCGAATATTATCGGGCACCAATTGATTTTACCGCCGTTGCTATAACTTTCGACGAGTGGGCGGTGGAGTGTGATGACGCTATTCTGAGTCCTAATATAAACAGATAATAAATGTATAAATTTTATATATGAGTACGAAGCGAAATAGTAGTTAAATATTATTATTCGAGATTATTGGGATTATGATTGTAATTATTGGTTGGCATTGTTGTGAATTGGGACGTCGAATTGCTTCAACGGGTTAGTCCTAAAAATAAAGGAAGTGCTGCCCAATTTCCGAGAAATCAAATTACGGAAACACGGGAGCGTACCCAGTAATTATCGGGACGTCGAGCGAGTATATATAAATACATACATAGGTTTTATATGAAACCTGATTGTGTGTTGTGGTGAAATGTTTTGCCAAAACCAAAAACCCTAATTTTGTAAAATGACGAGTATACGTATTTTCTAAAAACGAGCACCGAACCAACTTTCGAGAACATGAACCCTAACTGATACGTGTGTTATAGGAATGCGTATGTTACGAGTCAGGTTTTATTACTGTAAGGGTAGATTGTTAGCGAGGATATGTTAAGCATAATTGAATGTCTAAATTAGGGTATTTCGACTTTGTAGGTTATAGTCGGAAGGCCCGAGAGTTGGAATTGGACTAAAGATAGCCTGGTGGTCAGTCGGCAAGCTTAGTAAGGTTCCAATCGAAGGACCTGAGTGTGAATTCGAATCCAGGGTGATCTAGTGGTTAGACGATAAAGCCTGAGTGTCCGAGTCGGCTAAAAGTCATTCAGTAATAGTTGTAAAGCTCTCCAAGGCAAGTACCCCTGACCATATATTTATGGTTCAGTAATATATGAATAATTGTTGATTTAAATTACGTGCTTGAATAGAACATTTTAAGTTACGTATCCCCTGGGTTTTAAATTGTTTTGTTAACTTATGTTTTGGGGGAAAAGTAACTTCTGAAAATGCCTATCTCTAAGTTTGGAAAGAGTGATGTGATAGAATTGTTTTGAAGAGAGATAGGTAAGTGGTTTGAAAAACTGGATAAAGTAGATCAGATAATTGGATGAGCGTGCGCAGGGGCCCGCAACGGATAACGTAAGAGGCAAAGTGGTTGCGCACCCTATTTTAACCACCAGCCCAGCGTGACAGGAACCTAGCTAGTCTCTGAGTTCAGGAACAAGTTTCATGGGATGGCAGATGGAGCCATCCTACGGAGATAGCCTGATCAGCTCTCTCACCAGGGATCATCCAATACATTCATATATGAGCGACATTTTTAAGGTTCCCGTAACAGAATAAGTGATTTTTGACTTTACCATAACAGAACAAGTGATTTTTTAGGTTCCTGTAACGGAACAAGTGATTTTTGAGGTTCCCGTAGCGGAACAAGTGATTTTGGGTCCTCGCAACGGGACAAATGGTTTTATGGTTCCTGTAATGGAACGGAAAATTTGAAAATAAAAGTAGCATGCTAAAATTAAACTTTGGTATTCACACAGCACAACTGATGATATGTTTTACAGAGCATGCTAATTATTGATATCCAGTTTTTACCTATTTACTTGTCTTCCATAAACGGGTTATGATATATGTTCCTATATTTGTTTATCATAAACTGTTTTTGATTATTATTCATATAGTGGTATTGCTGAGCAATTGATTACTCACCCTTGCAAAATGTTTTGTATATGTACTGCAGATGCTTAGGAGATTTTTCCATTATAGTCAGGGCAAAGCTCTAATTCCTTCCGTGTCAGGCTCCTCTGAGGTAGTTGTGTCAGACCAAAGATAGTCTGTTGAGTTGCTGTAATAAGGTAGTATTGTCAGGAATGTACGTGATAAGTTGGTTTGTAATAATTGTAATCTAAGTCATACTTAAACCCGAAAATGGTCTTGGTAAAGGGGTCGTGTTTATGTTATTGCTGTGAAGTAGGTTATATCATGACTGTTATTGTTGTGGTTGATGACGTCAACTCCTGACCCCGGGGTTGAGGCCGTCACAGTTGGTATCAGAACTACAGGTTTGAGTCCCTTATTTAGGTTTGGAGTAGAGTCAAAAGAGTGCATGAAGGTTTATATATAGATGTGAGTCAGCAACTCAATCAGAGGAGTGAGTCTATGAGTTTAGTCGAGGGTTTTGGAGGCATAACCCTGACGTTTATTGAGGATTGACTGGAATAGCCCTAGCTTAGAATATGTCTCCTTCGTATATGTATTATTGGTAAGGTCCGATAGAGATTTTTAGTTACCCTATCGAGAAAACGAGTCTGGTTACGAGAGTTCAGTTTCTGAGCGGACCCTGGATTTGTCGACTGAAGAGACACCAATATTATCCCTGAATATCGTACCTTCTATGTCAAGGGATGTTGCTGGATATGTGACCTCGGTAAGTTCAGATGGAATGATTATAGTCAGCGGCTACTATGATAGCCGAGTCTTATAGTGAATATGGATCAGTACTGTGGTTTATATCTTGAACCCTTATATTTCTTTCCTCGGAGGTTCTATCGGTTAATTGGGGCAAACAATGCATATGATTTGACTATTTTTCTATGTGACAAAAGGGTCTGGTGGGACGCCATCGAATTATGTGTCGTAAACTATACAGTGCTAAGACTGGCCCTCTTATGTACTTGTTTGGTTTCCCTCAGTCATATCCACATCTTCTTCACTTTTCTCTCATAATGGATTACCTAGATTTCGAAATTTTATTTGGCATTCTATGACAATGAATTTTTTCGGTAACCTCTATAGTTAGACAGTCCTGGTTATGGGAAGTAAACGAAGAGTTGACTGTTAGGAGGAAGAAAAGTTATATATCCAATTGTTATTTCGAAAGAATGGCAGCAGAAAGGATCCAGGATCCATTGGAGAAGGTTGTCGTCTTAGAAAAGTAAATTCAGTGGTTGTCAAGTCAATGGAAAATGATAGGAAACCGCCTTTAGAAGAATGGTGAGTTGAAACTTGGACTAGTATGCCTAGTAGAGTTCAGAGTTCCTTAAGTTGACTTGGTTTGCGAGTTTGCTTTTTTGTAGTTATGGATGATATAGCCAACCCCGTTTTGTTATGCTGGTTAACGATACATGTGGTTATTAGTATGTTATGTGTTACTGTATTGTGAATCGTGGAGTTGACTGGAGGCAGTTGGTTAGTATATTTGTTGGTGGCTTAGTTGATGGTGATGGATTGATATAATTGTTGGTGTTGGTTTGAGTCCGATTGGTAGTCAATAATGCAGAGGAGATGCTGCCCAAATTTTCAGAAAATACCCTATTTTTAAAAATACAACGTATACTTTTGTGTGTTATTGATGTTCCCGTTGATACTCCAATTGAGTGCAATCTCAAATCGTGAAAGCGGTTGTTATAGCCAAACTGATTTTATATAATGGGTCTTTGGTTTTAATTAGCTAGCCATCACTTGGTCCAATTGATCAATTAAAAAAGAGAATTGGTTAATTTTACCAACTAATGGTCAGTTAGATAGAAGCCGGTTCTAACTAGATTAAGTCAAATTCTGATATGATTTTCAAATCTGAAATCAAAGAATGAGGAATTTGGATGAAGTAAGGACATCGGTAGAATTCAGAAACTTAGTGAAACTGGCGCGATGTTATTGCAAGTGTGCAAGGCTTTATTTGGATAAATATACCCTTTTCAATAGATAAGAGAGATAATAATTTATTTGTATAGACAAGTGAGAAGAATGTTATCAAGAACTAAAGGTTCAAGATACAGTAAATAAAAGAAAGAAAGGAAATGAAGAAGGTAGGTTGAATAAAGAAGGGATTAGTAACTAAATTTGGATGTTGTTAGACGATTAAAAAGATGTTATCATCTGTAATGAAAATTACTCCGAGTTACTAGAAAACTCGCGAATACAAGTATCCGACATATGGTAGAAGTAATAGTGATAGTATATGAGTGGAAAATGTGGAAGTATCGGTTGTGGAAATTGCACAGACTCCAACAGGTTAAGATACATCTTTAGCTAGGGAAAGTCAAATAGGAGGCAAGGATGCAGGTTAGAATTGATGGTTCCGTCATAAGGCAAAGATCGATTGCAAGAAGGAACAAATCGTAATATAATGTGGATTAGCAAATGCACCAGTCACCTACAAGGGTTTAATGAACATAGTGTATAAGGAGTACCTAGATAGTGTAATTGTATTTATTGATAACATCCTCGTCCATTCAAAGCCAAGAAAAGACCGAATCGAACACCTGAAGATTGCGCTGTGAAGGGTTGAAAAGCCGCAACTGTATCTAAATTTTCAAAGTATGAACTATGGTCGGAATTGATTAAGGACTGTGATTGTTCTACTAATTACTACCCAGGCAAGGTCCACTTGGTGATAGATGCTTTGAGTTCTAAAGAAAGATCATATATCATTAAGACTTCGAGGAATTGGAAAAAAGGATTGGGAAAGAAAAATTTGGAAATTGAAGTTCGGGTGCTAGAAGATAGTAAGGAACCATTATATGAGATCACTTTTCCACCAGAGGTAATGGAAAGAATCAAGAAGTGCGTAGAAGAGGTCGTGAATCAAGTGATTGGACAGTTTGGCTGGAGAATAAATTGTACTCAAAAGAATAGCAAATGTATGTTCAGGATTCCCTTGAAAACATGGATTTCTAATGTGACTAAGTTGAACAGTGAAATTTTGGAGAGAAACTCACGATTTCAAGTTTTTGTCCACCCGGGAAATATTAAATTATACCAGAGTTGAAACAAAACTTTTGATGATCAGGAATATCTGGAAACTAAGTAGAAAATAAATATCGCCTGTCATCCTCAAACGGATGGTCGAAGTGGAAGTATAATTAGCAATGGTAGATATATTGAGTATATGTATTAGAAAGTAGCAAACTAAAAATGTAATAATAGTGACTCCGAGAAGATTCGAAGCAACTCAGAATAAACAGAGAAGGAACACGAGCTTGCATCGAAAGGATATAAATTTAGAAGCGAGGTCATTGGTATTGTTAAAAGTGTCGCCCTGGAAAGGATTGGTTATATTTGGACAGAAAGGCAAGTTGAGTCCTAGATATATTGGACCCTTTGAAGTATTGAGAAAAATTGGTAAAGTGGCCTATGAGTTGGCATTGCCACCGCAGTTGCAGCATATCCATAACGTGTTTCACGTATCTATGTTAAAGCGTTATATCCCCGATTTGAATCAAGTCATTGAGTATGAACCAATCGAGCTTCATCCCGATTTGCCCTAGGTGGAATGGCCAATTCAGATCCTAGATCGTAAAGATCGAGTCCTTAGAAATAAGTCTATTCCCATAGTTAAAGTACTGTGGAGAAATCCTCGAGTGAAAGAGTCCACTTGGGAGTTAGAGTCAGATTTGCTTGACAAATATCCTCACTTGTTTAGTTAAATCTGGTTCTGAGGACAGAATCTTTTGAAGGGGGGAAGGATATAACGACTCGTACATTTCTGTATTATTTAAATGTGTAATTATTGAATAATTAACTAAATAAAATATGAGTATGGGTTCTGTCAGCTGGATATTATTTTGTTATTAGATATAAGTGATTATTGGTGTTCGAGGATCATTTGTGTAATTAATTGTTGAGCTGTGTTGCTTTGTTTATATATTTAAAGGTAATTTTAATTAAGATTTATTTTCATAAATATATGGATTATCTCTAAAATCACTTTTACTGCTTCATAATTTTATTTATTATTTTTAGGAGTTTATAAAATTTGGAAATCAATATTTTATAATTATTTATCTTTAAATGATTTTTTGATTGCATTTAGTTGTAAAATCTGTATTTAATTCCAGAGTTCTTCAAAAATTACGAAACTCATACTTTGTGAAGTTTATAATATTATGAGAATTTTAAAATTATTTTGGAAATTTTTGGGGTTAATTTCACCCGCGTGTCGATTCGTTTAATTGATAAAATCGGGTATAAATTGTGTTTTAGAAATTATTTTAAAATTAAGAAATTTATGTTTTTCTTTACTTCGGGATATTTATAACATTTTAAGACTATTTGCATGATTTTCTGAAACCGTTTTAAGTGCACCTCGGTTCGTATATGTCAAAACACGGAATAAAAACAAAGCATGCAGGCAGTAAAAAGGACACGTGTCTTCTCTGTACTCCCCATTAGATACATGGCAGTGTGCTATTTGTTGAATTTTTTTTTAAATAAATCAGATAAAACCCAGCCATTTGCCCTGTATCCATTTTCAGTCTCATCAATTTCTTAGTCTCATCTCTCTCGCTATCTCTCGCGAGTTGTTGCCTCTCACTTCCATTTAATCCCATCTCTTATTATTAATCTCTCGATTTCCCCTTTTTCTTGTCGCCATCTTCCCCTCTGTTTCTTCTTTTTAATCCCCGATTGCTCTGATTCCGGTGAGTTTTCCGGTCGGCCTGTTTCAGTGAATTCCTTGGCTCTGCTTTCGTTTACTGCTGTGTATATATATACATACGTATATATATGCTTGTGTGTGCAGTATCGTGGGTGTGTGTGTGTGTGCGTTGAGTGTGTGTGTTGAGTGTGTATATCGATTGTGTGTCAGGTGTGTGTGTGAGGTTGAAGGCGTGTGTGGCGCGTGGCTTGTGATTGTTATGGTTTGACTGTGCATTTCTTGTGGCTGTTCGAATTTTAATCGAATTCTTTTTATGTTTTCTGTGAAATTATTATCTGATTTTGTGAAATAAAGAGATTTTGTGCAGGAAATTATTTTAGTAATCGTTAGAATTTATTTGGAAACCCGAATATTATCGGGCACCAATAGATTTTACCGCCGTCCGCGATGACTTTCGACGAGCGGGCGGTGGACTGTGATGACGCTGTTCTGAGTCCTAATATAAACAAATAATAAATGTATAGATTTTATTTATGAGTTCGAAACGAAATAGTAGTTAAATATTATTATTAGAGATTATTGGGATTGTGATTGTAATTGTTGGTTGGCATTGTTGTGAATTGGGACGTCGAATTACTTCGACGGGTTAGTCCGATAAATAAAGGAAGTGATGCCCGATTTCTGGGAAATCAAATTATGGAAACACGGGAGCTTACCCAGTAATTATCGGGACGTCGAGCGAGTATATATAAATACATACATAGGTTTTATACGAAACCTGATTGTGTGTTGTGGTGAAATTTTTGCCAAAACCAATAACCCTAAATTCGTAAAATGACGAGTATACGTATTTTCTAAAAACAAGCACCGAACTGACTTTCGAGAACGTGAACCCTAACTGATACGTGTATTACAGTATTACGTATGTTACGAGTCGGGTTTTGTTAATGTACGGGTATATTGTTAACGAGGATATGTAAAGCATAATTGAATGTCTAAATTAGGGTATTTCTACTCTGTAGGTTATAGTCGGAAGGCCCGAGAGTTGGCATTGGACTAAAGATAGCCTGGTGGTCAGTCGATAAGCTCAGTAAGGTTCCAATCGGAGGACCTGAGTGTGAAGTCGAATCCAAGGTGATCTAGTGATTAGACGATAAAGCCTGAGCGTCCGAGTCGATCTAAAGTCATTCAGTAATAGTTGTAAAGCTCTGCAAGGCAAGTACCCCTGACCATATCTTTATGGTTCAGTAATATATGAATAATTGTTGATTTAAATTACGTACTGGAACAGAACATTCTATGTTACGTATCCCCTGTGTTTCAAATATTGTTAATTTATGTTTTGGGGGAAAAGTAACTTCTCAAAATGCCTATCTTTAAGTTTTGAATAAAATGAAAATGTTTTGGAAAGAGTGCTGTGATAAAATTATTTTGAAGAGAGATAGGTAAGTGGTTTGAAAAAATGGATAAAGTAGATCAGATAATTGGATGAGCGTGCGCAGGGGCCCGTAACGGCAAGGAACATAGCGTAAGAGGCGAAGTGGTTATGCACCTTATTTTAATCACCAGCCCCGCGTGACAGGGACCTAGCTAGTCTCTGAGTTTCGGAACAAGTTTCATGGGATGGCAGATGGAGTCGTCCTATGGAGATAGCCTGATCAGCTCTCTCACCAGGGATCATCCAATACATTCATATCTGAGCGAGATTTTTGAGGTTCCCATAACAGAATAAGTGATTTTTGAGGTTCCCCTAATGGAACAAGTGATTTTTGAGGTTCCCGTAACGGAACAAGTGATTTTGGGTCCCAGTAACGGAACAAATGGTTTTATGGTTCCTGTAATGGAACGGAAAATTTGAAAATAAAAGTAGCATGCTAAAATTAAACTCTAGTATTCACACAGCACAACTGATGAAATTTTTTACAGAGCATGCTAATTATTGATATCCAGTTTTTACTTATTTACTTGTTTTCCATAAACGAGTTATGATATATGTTCCTATATTTGTTATCATAAATTGTTTTTGATTATTATTCATATAGTGGTACTGCTGAGCAATTGATTCCTCACCCTTGCAGAATGTTTTGTATATGTACTGCAGATGCCTAGGAGATTTTTCTATTGTAATCAGGGCAAAGCTCCAGGCTCCTTTGAGGTAGTTGTGTCAAGCCAAAGATGGTCTGTTGAGTTGCTGTAATAAGATAGTATTGTCAGGAATGTACGTGATAAGTTGGTTTGTAATAATTGTAATCTAAGTCATACTTAAACCTGGAAAAGGTCTTGGTAAAGGGGTCGTTTTCATGCTATAGCAGTGAAGTAGGTTATATCATGACTGTTATTGTTATGGTTGATGACGTCAACTCCTGACCCCGGGGTTTAGGTCGTCACAGATGAACTCAAGAATTCTTCTCATGAGGTCAAGACTAAGAGTGAGTTTAAAATTCAGAAGCAACTAAAGCCTCTTGTTGCCAGGAAAGATAAACTTGAAGCCAATCTGAACAGGATGTCTCTCAACTGGATGAGGTTCAGGAGTCCTTGGAGCTTATTATCTCTCTTGTACTTGGTGATGATGCCAAAAAAGAAGAAACAATTTTTAAGTCTAAATACAAACAGCTCTAGTCAAACATTGATGACAGGGATGATGTTCCTGATAGAGGTAATAAGGGAGGCAATGCACCTAAAAGTCATAAGGGTGGAGGTGATATCATTGGGTCTAGTGGTATTTCAAAACCCACTAATAAAGAAAGAGGAAGAGGATGATGTTAGATATATTTGATAATGTCATGGATAATATGATTTATGTTTAGTTTTCAGATCTTACTTAAACAGGATAAATCAGTACTTACTGGAAGTCAGGACTTAAGGATATCAGTACTTATATTATCAGGAGATAATCATCAGAAGATGGATATCAGAACTTAAGTACTGAAGGACGTTCAGATAAGGACAGCAGCTGATTAAAGGAAAGAAGATCGAGATAAACATAAGAAGAGATATGCATGAAGAAGGAGTTCTATAAAGAATAGAATGCTTGGAAGAAAAGATATCTGATTAATATATTTTAGGAAGCAGAATTATATTCCATATCAGTTAGCGATTATCTTGTAACTGTGTAGTATATAAACAGAGACATAGGGTTTACACTATAAGTGTTATCATATTCGAGAAGATTATTTATATAACCCTAACAGCTCTCGTGATATTTGTTCATCACTGAGAGGTAACAGTTCCATACTGTAACAGAGTTTATTGTTTCAATAAAGTTTGTTTTCTGTTACTTGAGTTATTAGAGTTCGATTTGATTGTACTTTACACTGTATTCACCCCCTCTACAGTGTGTGTGACCTAACAAGTGGTATCAGAGCCCTTCTGTTAACGCACATACAGTTTAAGATCCAAACACAATCATGTCTGACACAGAAACTCCAACTAAGCCTACCAAAACTGAAGAACCTTCAAAGACACAAATTCAAAGTCGGTATGAGACCATCAGAGTTCCCATACTGAGACCATCTGAATATGCCATATGGAAGGTGAGGATGACCATCTTTCTGGAAGCTACAGATCCAGAATATCTTGATAGAATCAAGGAAGGACCTCACAAACCAACCAAGCTCGCAGTTGCAGTTGCAGGTGAAGCAGCAAAGACTGTACCAAAGGAGAAGAGTGATTATACTGCTGAAGATATCGCATCAATTGCTAAGGATGCTAAGGTACGACACTTACTGCATAGTGCCATTGATAATGTAATGTCAAACAGGTTAATTAACTGCAAGACTGTAAAGGAGATATGGGATGCTCTGGAAACATGGTGTCAGGGAACTGATACAATTAAGAAGAACAGGAAGACAATACTCACTCAAGAGTATGAACACTTTGACTCAAAGGATAATGAATCATTGACTGATTTATATGATAGATTTGTCAAACTCTTGAATGATTTGTCATTGGTTAATAAAGAGTATGATCTTGAAGATTCAAACCTTAAATTCCTGTTAGCTCTTCCTGAATGCTGGGATTTGAAGGCAACAACAATAAGAGACAACTACAATCTTGATGAAACAACTCTTGATGAAATTTATGGAATGCTCAAGACTCATGAACTTGAGATGGAACAAAGAAGCAAGAGGAAAGGAGGAAAGTCAAGGATAGTTGCTCTTAAGACAGAAGAAGAATCCCCCAAGGCAGCTACCTCAAGGAAAGACAAGGGTAAAGCTCTTTTCACAAAGTCTGATACTGAGTCATCAAGTTCTGAGAGTGATGATGACTCAGATTCTGAAAGCTTACCTGAGACTGATGCTGATGAGGAGATGATGAAGCTGTGTGCTCTGATGGTGAAAGGGATCACAAAGATTGCATACAGAAAGTTCAGGAAGGGAAAGAAGTTTTCCAGGAAAGGCACAAGTTCTGATAAGAAGAATTTCAGAAGATCTGAGGGCAGAGGAGGAAAGTCTGATAGAGGAGATTATACCAATGTCAAATGCTATAACTGTGGAGAGAAAGGCCACATATCTCCTGATTGCAAGAAAGTGAAGGGTGACAAAGGCAAGGCTCTTGTCACAAAGAAGTAAAGCTGGACAAACACCTCAGACTCTGAAAGTGAGGAGAATTATGCTTTGATGGAAAATGCTGATAAAGCAAGTGTTGAAAGCAGTTCTGAAGCTGCTGAATCAAAGGTACCTCAGACTACTTATGCTTTTCATACTGATGATATTAATGAGTTGAGAAGATATCTTAAAACCATGTTTGTTAGTTATAGAGATCAAACTTTAACATGTGAAAGATTAACTTCTGAAAATCTTGCTTTTAAGAAAAGAAATGATTTCTTAGAAAAAGAGTTAGTTATGTACCATCAAACTCAGAAGGATAGAGATGATGCTTTTTATGTTAGGGATGAAGTGCTAAAAATGAATGAATCTCTAAAAACTGAGTTAGAAAAGGAAAGAGAGATTATCAGGACTTGGACTAACTCTGGCAGAACAACTCAAAATTTGCTAAGTAGTGAAAATTGGAAAAAGGGCTTAGGCTATGGAGAGGATAAGAATGATAAAGGAACTGTAGAAATTAAGCATGTTGTTAAGCAAAACCCAAAGTTAAAACCTGTTAAGTTTGTAACTGTAAAGTCTGATAATGAGAAATTAGAAGTTAAAGAGGGATTAACTTCTGACAAACTAAAACAGGAAAAGACAGCTGAAGTAAACATGGGTTTAATGACAAAGAAGCAGCTTAAGCATAAGTTGAAAGATGTTAAGAATACAAACAAGGTAAAATCACCTAGGAAAAATAGGAATGGAAAGGAAGGTGTGAATAAAAGCAATGATTATAAGCCTGTTCCTAAAGCTCCTAGGAAAACGTGTCATAACTGTGGAAGTTCTAACCATCTGGCTTCTTTTTGCAGGAAGAATAAGAACATAAACTCATTACCTTCAAAGTCAGGAGTTAAGAGTCAGTCTGTTAGATATAAGCCACAAAATCCTTATTTTCATTGTGGTAGTTTATGGCATTCCATTTATACTTGTAAGGAATATCATAGTTTGTACTATGATTATTATCAAATAAAACCTTCTTTAAAGAAAGTTTCCATTGTTCCTTCTAGTGTAAATTCTGATTCAAAGTCTGATAGTGTAAATTCTGATAAGAAAAATGTTAACATAAACTCTGATGCTAAATCCGCTGCAAATGTTAACAAACTTGATAAGACCAAAGGATCCAAGCAATTCTGGGTCCTTAAAACTAATCATTAGTGGTCTTTGTGATTGCAGGGCAACAGGAAAAATATCCTAGTTCTGGACAGTGGATGTTCAGGACATATGACTGGAAATAAAGCCCTGCTATCAGACTTTGTGGAGAAAGCTGGCCCCTGGTGTTTCTTATGGAGATGGCAACATTGGAAAAACATTGGGATATGGCAATATCAATCTTGGAAATGTCATCATTAAAGAAGTAGCTCGGGTCTTAGGACTTAAACACAATCTGCTAAGTATAAGTCAAATCTGTGACAGAGGTTATCATGTTGATTTCTTTGAAGAACAATGTGAAGTTGTGAGTAAATCTAAAGGCAAAGTTGTTCTGAAAGGATACAGGCGTGGTAATATTTATGAAGCTAAGCTTTCAACAAGTACTGATGGTTCTGCAATCTGTCTGATGAGTAGAGCATCAATTAAAGAAAGCTGGAATTGGCACAAGAAACTCTCTCATTTAAATTTCAACAATATAAATGAACTAGTCAAGAAAGATCTTGTGAGAGGACTGCCAAAGTCAGTATTTGCTCCTGATGGCCTTTGTGATTCTTGTCAGAAGGCCAAATAAAGAAAATCCTCATTCAAGAGCAAGACTGAATCATCAATTCTTGAGCCTTATCATCTACTACATGTTGATCTATTTAGTCCAGTGAATGTCATGTCTATTGCAAAGAAGAAATATGTTTTGGTCATAGTGGATGAGTTCACCAGATACACATGGGTGTATTTCTTGCACACAAAAAGTGAAACTGCATCTATCTTGATTGATCATGTCAAACAACTGGATAAATTGGTCAAAGACTCTGTGAAAACCATAAGGAGTGATAATGGCACTGAGTTCAAGAATTTGATAATGGAAGAGTTCTGCAAAAACCATGGAATCAAGCAGGAATTCTCTGCTCCTGGAACTCCACAGCAAAATGGAGTTGTTGAAAGGAAGAATAAAACTCTCATTGAAGCTGCACGTACAATGCTTGAAGAAGCAAAGCTTCCAACCTATTTCTGGGCTGAAGCTGTGCAAACTGCTTGTTTTACTCAAAATGCAACACTCATTAACAAGCAAGGAAAGACACCATATGAGATGGTGAAGAAAAAGAAGCCAAATCTGAAGTATTTTCATGTATTTGGATGCAAGTGTTTTGTTCTCAAGACTCATCCTGAACAACTATCCAAATTTGATCTAAAAGCTGATGAAGGAATCTTTGTTGGATATCCACTTTCCACAAAAGCCTTCAGAGTCTATAATCTTATGTAATAACCCCAATTTTTGGAATTTTTGAAACACGGATGAATAGTAACTTTTACTGATGATGCTGATTAAGGAAAATTCTCAGACCACGCTATATAGGAGTACTGTTATGGAAATTCTAAGATCGTATTAGTATTCCATAAAGTAAATAAGTGTATGTAAAGATCGTCAGAATCCAAATTCGAACACTTTGATTTTTCCCGAAAATCCACCAGATACCGAAAAAATTGAGTATAAGGTAGCATGATTAAAATGATTTAATTCAAGGATTATAAGAGAGGATCATAAAAGGAATATAAAATATTGAGAAAGGTTTAGGGGAACCCAAGTAATAAGATCCCGGGTATGATCCCTCAAACAATAAATGAAAACGAAAGTTAAGCGAACCGTATAACAGATCAGCGGTCATTAGCCAAGTAATTAGGGGTTAATCAAAGAGGTTAATGGACGATGATGTCATCACACCAACAAGAGGAAGACAAGTGTAACAAGATGACATAAGCAGATGACATAAGCATGACCAAAAAGGGAAGGAAGTGTTGGTTGATTATAAACCACACAAAATTTACCATGGTTAAAAGGTTAATTAATCAAAACAAAAACAAAACAACCAATCCAAGGAAAAACAAATCACAAAACACAAATTAGAAGTTGACTTTTGCTTTCCAAGAACAAAAGCTCTCGGCCAAAACCAGAGCAGCAACTTCAAAATACCATATCTCCTTCAATACTCACTCAAATAGTATGTTCTATAGCTCTTTGGAAAGATATTGAGATGACCTACAACTCTTGTTCACAAGTCTCTTCCAAATAAGCAAGGTAAGGCCCTCGTTTTGACAGTTCTTTCAATCTGACTTTTAGAAACTTCAAAACCTAATTTTGTGTTCTTCATTTCTTTGTAAAGATCAAGCTTGTAGGAGGTTAGATTAAGGCTCCCTAAGGCTTCCTAGCAACTTAAAACCTACCAAGGAAGGTATCAACTACAAACCCTAGCTTTGATTTTTATGATTCCATTAAGTTTTATCGAAGCATTGTTAGTATTAAGGCTTGATCTTTGATTATAAGTAGTTTTGGTGGATTTGTATTGGTTTTGAATATTGGGTCTAATATTGGGTCTTTGATTGGTTGAATAAATTGGTAAAATTTGGAGTTGGGGACTGAGTTTGTAGTATGATGGTTGAATATTGTTGTATTTGTGGTTGTGAGTGAATTGATGATAATTTAGAGTGTTAATTAAATTGGAAATCGCGTAAACATAAACGTCATAATGCCCGATTTTCCTTAACTATTCTGTTCTTAACATCAGGACCCGTGAACTCACTGTTAGGTTTTGACCATTTCCATGATTAGATAGTTTATGTTACGAACTTCATTTTGATATGTGGTTCGCTTGAATCTGATGTACGGTTTAGGAGAAACGACCGTTTTAAGTAATGGCGTTTCGCGACCGAACCATTACCCCTCGCCTTACTTTGAAACCTTGGTTAAGGTCCTTAAATGACTAATTGGAGTATGAATCAATTATGTAAAGTGGATTAGGAAGTTGGTAGGGTACTCGCAAAAGAATTGCCTTAAAATTCTTAATGGTTAATTTATTAAAAATGGTGGAGCCAAGGGTACTCGAACGACTTATGTGATTCGATAAGCGTAGAAGTGACCATATGCGAACATTAAGGTTCAATTGGTTAAAGTCTAGTTTCTTAAGCGACCGGGGTTTAATTCTGACTTATGTTGTTGTTCATAGGTTATCGGACCCACTCTAAGCTTAAATCTATCCGGGAACACTCAGGCAAGTTTTCTACCCGTTATACTGTTGTGGTGATGTAAATATATGTATATGCATTATCTTGTGATAAGTGCATGATTGTTATTAGCAAATCTTGCGATATATTGGAGCATGTGATATGGTATATATGCATGTCTGTTTCGTAATCTTGATATCTAATTGTTGATTCAATTGCTTATAAGTTGCATAATACCTATGCTAGAGATAAGCAGTACTTGCGTATACCCTTAATATAAGGGACCCAAAGGTGAACATTTTTCTAAACCGGGAGTCGATGTTCCCGAGTATAATATAAATATATATATATATATATATATTGATATAGTTTTCAAAACTATTTATCGGATAAGGTTTATTCGATAACTTTATTTTATTCAATGAATATTATTTTGAATATTCATTCGAGGACTTATGACTGCGCTTATTTATTTAATGAATATTATCTTAAATATTCATTCGAGGACTTATGACTCCGCTTATTTTATTTAATGAATATTATTTTGAATATTCATTCGAGGACTTATGACTCCGCTTCTTTTATTAAATAATATTCTTTATTTTATTAAAGAATAATGTTTCGATAATCAAACTTATTTTCGATAATCAACTTATTTTCGATTATTCAAATAAAGATCGTACTTTCGTATAAGTATATCTTTGGTTATTTATTATTCATTTCAAGTATGAGATTTAAAACTTTGACTTCAATTATTTTTATAAGGATTATCCTTATGGGAATATTATTTAAATAATAATATTCAGATATTTTCTAATATATCGGGACTAATTTATTTCATTAAATCAACATTACTCCAAACATTCTTAAAAATATTTTCGAGTCTTCAAAATGATTTTAAAAGTTAGAGCGGATCCCAAAAACTCGTTTCCAGATTTAAGATCTTCCTTTCGAAGGAGACTTGAATATTCGCTCAAAAATCTTAGGGATCCGGCTCTGTGGTGTATTTTATATTCGCAACGAGGTTGCTGTTTTGAGAAAACAATTTGATTACTTGCCCAATGTTCGGGAAGTAAGTCCATCTAATTGAGTCGGCATAAGCGACAGGCCGGGGTACGGTCTATGAAGGTGTAAGAGGCTGGGTGACAGTCCATCTACGCGTGAGTGGCCGGGTAACGGTCTAGCGCGAGGTCCTAATGCGGCCTGGGTGATGACCGGCGAGGAATTCATCCATCTACAGTAGAAAAGGTTACTTATTGGTATCTTTGCCTGATCAGCAAGATATCGGGTTTATGCCAAAATTCTTTTTCTTTCCAAAATTCATTGGATGTTACAAACTCTGTTCATACTTTACATGACAGAGGTTTTCAGGAAATGTATGAGAGATATATATGGATATATATATCGTGACTTAATGAAGTATCTCGTAACTTCATTTCTTTTGAATGATATTATAAAGATTGAATCTATTCAAATCTTGTCTTGTAGTCTCATCTATGTGATGAACTTTTGAAACTAATTATAACTTGAACGGTGGTAGTTCAAGTAGTATTCAGAAAAGACATAAGTATATTGGAGTATCTTTTAACTTCATCTTTTAAACTTATATCTAGTAAATGATTATCTTATGCATGTCAAAGATTTTCAGAAAAACGTTGAGACAAGGTTAGATATATGAGATCACCTTGCAACGATATTTTTATACAGCTATAAACTGGAACTCTGTGTTTATTATGCATGGAAAAGGACTTCCAAAATTTTGAAAAGTATATGTATATATATACTGAATATTTTGCGACTTGGTCGCGTTAAGAGATCAAACTTGGTTCATTTCTTCTTGACCAAGACTTTCATAAAAATACTATGAGAATGCTCATATATTGTTAATTATTATACATATTATTTCGGTGGGCGTGTTGCTCACCCTTGCTTTCTTCTTTCATCACACAATAACAGATAGACAAGATGAACATGATCAAGCTCCCAATTCGCGAGCGAATAGGAAACGTTCTGCAGTTTCCTCTAGGCGTTGATGCCGTTGTAGCTGAGGTAGGATCTACCAATAGGCTAGGCTTTCAACTTTTGATGTACCAGACTTATGTATATTTATGAATTGTAATAATGGCAAGGAAAATGTAAATTTATTCAGAAACCCTTTTAAGGTGTAATGGCAAATAATAGTGGAATAAAATGACTCGTGTTATTTTTGGATATTCATCTCTGAGACTATAACTTGTGGTGTGTGTGTTTATTGTGGGGTCACAGTACAGAGTAGTTGATTGTTTATTAAGATTGGGTGTTATTAAGGGAAATGGAACTCGTGACAACCCGGATCCCCGACCCCGGATTTGGGGGTGTTACAGAAATGGTATCAGAGCTAAGCGTTACAAAACCTCAGAGATAATGTGACGTTAAAATAATAAGTTCACTAAGATAATAAGGACTCTTGCCAAGTTCATAGTCGGACTACCTAACGTAGTACTGACAGTTAAAACCCTTATGGGAACCCTTATAAATATCGTGATAGAAGCGTAGTTCATTATCGTATATGGTAGCAGGACTCCGAACCCTGAGGTTGAGGAGCAACAGGGCGATGATGTTTTATTACTAATTGGAGATCGGATTGTGGATCCGATCGAGCTTCCTAACGCAGGACCAGATGATGTTCATATTGAGGATGTAGCGGTTGAGGATGTTATCCTAGAAGGGATTGTTGCTGAGGAGGATCCCGTGGAGGATCCTGACAAGAATGAATAAAGGACCACTGAGGAATTGATGACCATGGTTAGGGAAACTACCAGAGGTAGGATTGGCCGGTCACTACTGGAGGTTCGTTCAAGTTTGTAAAGATAGTAGCCCCTTTAACGCGGCTTACTCATAAGACTGAGAAGTTTGAATGGACAGAGAAATGCGAGAAAAGCTTTTAAGAACTAAAGCAAAGGTTGGTGACGGCTCCTATGTTGGTATTGCCGGATGGAAAAAGGAGATTTTGTGAATTGTATTGAGGCTTCGCATAAGGAATTAGGGTGCTCTTATACAGCACAACAAGGTAATCATGTACGCGTCAAGATAATATAGGGAATATAAAATTCGATATCCCCACCCATGAGCTTGGGCTCGTGGCAATAGTTTTGCCCTAAAGATTGGAGGAACTACTTGTATGGAGAGAAGTGCGAGATTTACACAAGCCATAAGTGCTCTAGTGCATTTTCACGCAGAAAGAGCTCAACATGCGCCAGAGGAGGTGGTTAGAGCTAATCAAGAATTATGATTGGGAGATTCTTTATCATTCGGGGAAAGCCAATGTGGTGGCTGATGCCCTTAGTAAAAAGGAGAGACTCAAGATGATAATGTCTTTGGGAGAGTTTATAAGAGATTTTGAGAAAATGGAAATAGAAGTGAAGGTAACCGGAGCCGGTATCGAAAAGCTGTTTGAGATTGCAATACAACCCGAATTATTGGAAAAGAACATATTGTGCCAGAAAAAGTGATGAATGAAGGCAGAGAGCCAACAAATAGATAAGAGATTAATACCGAGAAAGATGATAAGGGAATAATGAGGTATTCCTAGAGAATTTGGGTTCCAAATGTTCAAGAGCTTAAAGATGAGATCTTAGATGAAAGCTAGTTTGAGGAATAAGATTTATAGAAAACCCTGAACGTGATAGTCAGGGAGGTCGCCATCAAGATAGAAGGAACCCATAACATAATGAAGTGGAAAATGAGGATTTAAAATATGTAGGATGACCCCAATTATGGGGAGGAGGAGGGAACGTTCAGACTAAGGAAACAGAAGTCGAGTAAGGAAAGGAGACCTGAGATGGTACTCCTATACGACAATTTATGGACCTTTCTAGACAGAACTTAGACTATTATCCCTAACCACCACCCTGAGGAAACAGTGCGGTGGAAAATTCTTTCAGGACCTTTAAGTCGCTAAGCTCTCAGAGTTCCAAGGAACAGGTTGACCCAGTTGAGGCAAGATCCTGGCTAAAGGAAATATAGGAATCATTTGAGATTCTAAATGATGGACGAATCACAAAAGACTGTTTTTGTCACTTACCTTCCTAAGAGAGAGGCTACCCGCTGGTGAAAGACCAAGAAAGGCACGGAGCTAGAGGTTATGATAAACTGATTAAAGTTTAGTCAATTATTTTCGAGAAAGTAATTCCCAAGATTATGGAGATACTATAAAAGCTTTAGATCCAGAACAAAGGCGGACGAGTATGATGAATTATGAAGCTAAGTTGTAAAAGTTGTCAAGATTCATTATGATGACAATAATCCCAGAACGACGTGATGTTTGAAGTCAATGAGTAGTGGGTTCATGAAATGATTGTAATAGAAAAGAAAATAAAAAGAAACTGAAGTGGAAAGGAATATAAAGGCAATAGAGTTGGAGGAATGATAAGGGAGTTAGATATGAGGAAACCCTAAAGACTCGTAGCAATAGAAATAGAAAAGTATGTAATCGTCAGGATGAGAGTGATTCACCATGAGTTAAAGCTGATGGATGAAGGCATGAAAGATACATATATTTTATCCCCTTTAAGTTGGGAGGATTCGAGGAAACCTTGAGATAGTCCGAAGGATAAACAAGGAGACGCGGATAGACTGAGGAGGCAAGAAAGTAAGAAATTAGGAAAATTGGATGAAGGAAGTGACCTTCAAGAAAGTGAAGTGTAAGACCAGGGGCATGATACCCAGAAAGGGAGACGCCATGTATGAAAGATATCCCAACATTGAGATGACTGTTGAGATAAATAACAAAAGTAAATAAGGATTTATTAAGAAGAAGTTCACGTCGAGCACGACCAATATCTTCTAGAACATCCCTGTTATCATTACCAAATCAGGCAAGAAAAGTGGATAACCGTTGTTATCTTTTGGAGGCCATATGGATTGAACTTATTTTGAATAAGGATGCTATCGTGAAACTGGTATAGACTATCGAGGTGGGAATGATTGAATAAGATAATCTATCAAGGATATATGACTTGATTTATCCATGGAAGGATGCAAGTACCTTTTTAAAGGTGGAATTAAGGATATAACTTCGATAACTTGAGATGAACCCTAGGGGAATGCATAAAGGTTGGCATTTCACCCTTAATAGGGACATTATGGGTTTGGGTAGTATGGAATGAAGGATTAAAGTAACAACAACCTTTAAAGATCAGTAGAGAAATTTTTCAGAAGTAAATAGACAATGGTTCTAGTATTAGTAAATGGTATTTTGATATGCCCTGTATCTAGGGAATACACAGGAGGAACGATTCAAGGATAACCTTAGAGGTTTTATAAGGAGAAATGTATAATTCGAAGTTCTCAAGAATAGAAATTTGATAAAGGAAAAATGGCATAATTATAATAATGCCAGGTGGGCACGTGTTAAACCATAAGAAGTATAGATCGACCCAATGAAGGTCAAGATTGGTGAAAACGAGAAGGACCCAAGATAAGAGACGTCTTAAGTATGATCGAGAGTCAGTCGTGACAATGTTCACATCTAAAGACTAAGGCAGTGACTTATGGAAAAATGGTGATTTTTTTTCTTTTCTCACCAGGACTTAAGAAAAGCATTTTTACATAAGCAGTGATTGAAATGAAGTAGAAAATTTAGTTGGAGGTGGTTAAAATGACATTGATTGTAAGGAAATTTTACTATCAGGAAAGGCCAAAGAGGTGGCCGACACTTTAAATGTAAGAGGATAATTATAGGCGCTCGTGCCAGAGAAATACAGTGATGATGGTTGAAGCCGTGAAGGTTGTATTATGGTTTGGAAGATTGACATTCCTTCTGATGACTTTGCAATACCCAACCGTAATAATAGTTTGGTAAAGGTTTAATTTGTGTAATCGCCATGAGCGGGCTATCTATCTTATAAGGTACTATCTTGAGATAAGCCAGGACCATATTACGAAATGACTAAATGAACCTTGGAGATGCATGTCTCCCAATAAAGACATATGGTTAATAATGGTATTAACCTGCTATCATTGCTTTGATTGAAACTCTTCTGCAATTTTATCTGCTTCATGTCATGAAAGTACGTCAGGAGCTGGAGTGTTCTTCATGAATTATGAATGGTGATTATGTTAACTCCTTAGAAGAATTTGATACGACAGGTATGGACTCCGTATGGTTAGCTATTAAGATTCCAAGGAAAACGAATGACTACCGTAGGTCCGTGGTGGACTATAGTAATGCATCAACGATTCTTTGAATAATGAGCCGATTACAACCGCGAGAGTTGTATGGTAATGAATGTTGAGATTAAGTACCACTAATCGAGTCGTGGTGGTGTATAAGTTATCATTGATAGGCTAATTAAGTCGATTATCTACCTATTGAATACTTATTCCTTCTTATCAATAGAGAGTCGTATTACTATACGAGGAAGGTTGCGGTGCAAGCATAGAATTCTAATAACGATGATGTCTAGAATGAAATCCCAGATTCGATTTCGATGTCGAGGGAGTTTCAAAGGTGATTGTGTATAAGCTCGTATAAGAGCATGGGTTCATAGAATGATGGACGGGATAGCAAAAATATTTAGGCATGTGAAATACGATGCTATAATACTTGATGTTGATCTATATACGTATATGTTTTGTTCTCCTATGACAAACCTCTATAGTTCAGAGGTAGATTCCAAGCCAGATATTTTGTGGCAATATTTATATATATATACGATTCTCTTCAATTCATTCTTTTCTCTCCTTTTCATTTCATGTAAGCAGAGAAGAACAACCCTTCCAGAAGGAGAGGTATTGTCGAATGACTATCTATCTATGTGATAGAAGCCTAGTACGATACCACATGTTATTTAATTGCTTGTCAAGTACTAAAGGCTGGCCACCTTCTGTACTAACTATGCGATATAACAAGTGTTCATGATCATAGTGATCTCTCAATAAATTCTTTTACTTCTATACGATGGATCAAGCTTTCAAAGATAGAAGCAGCTAGGAAGGAGTAGTATCAGTGCAGTGGTATTTCGAATCTAACGCGTTCGTGATACTAAGGTTGACGCAATGATTAAAAGGTTATAGAATGCTAACGAGCAAAAGTGTAACTAGTATAGTATTATGTACGGAAGATAGTAATGACTACGAACTGGAAAAGAATGGGTATTGAGAAGCAAAAGCTATAATGCTAGAAGCTATGATGAGAGTCTGTGCAATAGACTTGAGAGAAATTGGAACAATCACTTAACAGGGATTGAGTTTTCTTACGATAATAGATCATATGTTAGTATTGAGATATCGCCTTATGAGATCCTTGAGGGAAGATAATGTCGATCTCCCTTATGTTAGGATGAAGTTGTAGAGCGCAAGATGCTTGGACCCGCAGTAGTCCAAAGGACCAAGGATATAATAGATCTAATCAGAGGATGGCTGGTAATAGCCCAAGATGGATATAAGAAGTATATTGATTTGACACGAAATGAAAAAGAGTAGGAAGTAGGGGACCTAGTGCTATTATAGGTATTCATTTGGAAAGGAGGGATGTGGTCCGGAAAGAAAGGAAAGCTAGGCCCACGAATTGTTGGACCCTTGGACATATTAAGTCATATTGGGAAGTTAACATATGAGCGCATAGGCATGCAATCAAACGTAACCTATATGGAGCAACCGGGAAAGGTTATAGATTGAAAAGGAACAAGTGCTTAGGAGAAGGGTTATCAAACTAGTCATAGTTTGATGGTAGAACCCCAATGTGGAAAAATTGACTTGAGAGTTAGAAAGTGCAATGCTAAGAAAGTATCCCTAATCATTTTTATCTGATTCCGGGACGGAATCCTTTTAAGGAGGGGAGACTGTAATAACCCCAATTTTTGGAATTTTTGAAATACGGATAAATAGTAACTTTTGCTGATGATGCTGATTAAGGAAAATTATCAGACCACGCTATATAGGAGTACTGTTATGGAAATTATAAGATCGTATTAGTATTCCATAAAGTAAATAAGTGTATGTAAAGATCGTCAGAATCCAAATTCGAACACTTTGATTTTTCCCGAAAATCCACCAGATACCGAAAGAATTGAGTATAAGGTAACATGATTAAAATGATTTAATTCAAGGATTATTAGAGAGGATCATAAAAGGAATATAAAATATTGAGAAAGGTTTAGGGGAACCCAAGTAATAAGATCTCGGATATGATCCCTCAAACAATAAACGAGAACGAAAGTTAAGCGAACCGTATAACAGATCAGCAGTCATTAGCCAAGTAATTAGGGGTTAATCAAAGAGGTTAATGGACGATGATGTCATCACACCAACAAGAGGAAGACAAGTGTAACAAGATGACATAAGCAGATGACATAAGCATGACCAAAAAGGGCAGGAAGTGTTGGTTGATTATAAACCACACAAAATTTACCATGGTTAAAAGGTTAATTAATCAAAACAAAAACAAAACAACCAATCCAAGGAAAAACAAATCAAAAAACACAAATTAGAAGTTGACTTCTGCTTTCCAAGAACAAAAGCTCTCGGCCAAAACCAGAGCAGCAACTTCAAACTACCATATCTCCTTCAATACTCAATCAAATAGTATGTTCTATAGCTCTTTGGAAAGGTATTGATATGGCCTACAACTCTTGTTCACAAGTCTCTTCCAAATAAGCATGGTAAGACCCTCGTTTTGACAGTTCTTTCAATCTGACTTTTAGAAACTTCAAAACCTAACTTTGTGTTCTTCATTTCTTTGGAAAGATCAAGCTTGTAGGAGGTTAGATTAAGGCTCCCTAAGGCTTCCTAGCAACTTAACACCTACCAAGAAAGGTATCAACTTCAAACCCTAGCTTTGATTTTATGATTCCATTAAGTTTTATCGAAACATTGTTAGTATTAAGGCTTGATCTTTGATTATAAGTAGTTTTGGTGGATTTGTATTGGGTTTGAATATTGGGTCTTTGATTGGTTAGACAAATTGGTAAAATTTGGAGTTGGGAACTGAGTTTGTAGTATGATGGTTGAATATTGTTGTATTGGTGGTTGTGAGTGAATTGATGATAATTTAGAGTGTTAATTAAATTGGAAATCGCGTAAACATAAACGTCATAATGCCCGATTTTCCTTAACTGTTCTGTTTTTAACATCAGTACCCGTGAACTCACTGTTAGGTTTTGACCATTGCCATGATTAGATAGTTCATGTTACGAGCTTCGTTTTGATATGTGGTTCGCTTGAATCTGATGTACGGTTTAGGAGAAACAACCGTTTTAAGTAACGGCGTTTCGCGACGGAACCATTACCCCTCGCCTTACTTTGAAACCTTGGTTAAGGTCCTTAAATGACTAATTGGAGTATGAATCAATTATGTAAAGTGGATTAGGCAGTTGGTAGGGTACTCGCAAAAGAATCGCCTTAAAATTCTTAATGGTTAATTTATTAAAAATGGTGGAGCCAAGGGTACTCGAAGGACTTATGTGATTCGTTAGTCGTAGAAGTGACCATAAGCGAACGTTAAGGTTCAATTGGTTAAAGTCTAGTTTCTTAAGCGACCGGGGTTTAATTCCGACTTATGTTGTTGTTCATAGGTTATTGGACCCACTCTAAGCATAAGTCTATTCGGGAACACTCAGGCAAGTTTTCTACCCGTTATACTGTTGTGGTGTCTGTTTCGTAATCTTGATATCTAATTGTTGATTCAATTGCTTATAAGTTGCATAATACCTATGCTAGAGATAAGCAGTAGTTGTGTATACCCTTAGTATAAGGGACCCAAAGGTGAACATTTTTTTAAACCGGGAGTCGATGTTCCCAAGTATAATATATATATATATTGATATAGTTTTCAAAATTATTAATCGGATAAGGTTTATTCGATAACTTTATTTTATTCAATGAATATTATTTTGAATATTCATTCGAGGACTTATGACTCCGCTTATTTATTTAATGAATATTATCTTAAATATTCATTCGAGGACTTATGACTCCGCTTATTTTATTTAATACATATTATTTTGAATATTCATTCGAGAACTTATGACTCCGCTTCTTTTATTAAATAATATTCTTTATTTTATTAAAGAATAATGTTTCGATAATCAAACTTATTTTCGATTATTCAAATAAAGATCGTACTTTCGTATAAGTATATCTTTAGTTATTTATTATTCATTTCAAGTATGAGTTTTAAAACTTTTACTTCAATTATTTTTATAAGGATTATCCTTATGGGAATATTATTTAAATAATAATATTCAGATATTTTCTAATATATCGGGACTGATTTATTTCATTAAATCAGCATTACTCCAAACATTCTTAAAAATGTTTTCGAGTCTTCAAAATGATTTTAAAAGTTAGAGCGGATCCCAAAAACTCGTTTCCAGATTTAAGATCTTCTTTTCGAAGGAGACTTGAATATTCGCTCAAAAATCTTAGGGATCCGGCTTTGTGGTGTATTTTATATTCGCAACGAGGTTGCTGTTTTGAGAAAACAATTTGATTACTTGCCCAATATTCGGGAAGTAAGTCCATCTAATTGAGTCGGCATAAGCGACATGCCAGGGTACGGTCTATGAAGGTGTAAGAGGCTGGGTGACAGTCCATCCACGCGTGAGTGGCCGGGTAATGGTCTAGCGCGAGGTCCTAATGCGGCCTGGGTGATGACCGGCGAGGAATTCATCCATCTAGAGTAGAAAAGGTTACTTATTGGTATCTTTTCCTGATCAGCAAGATATCGGGTTTATGCCAAAATTCTTTTTCTTTCCAAAATTCATTGGATGTTACAAACTCTGTTCATACTTTACATGACAGAGGTTTTTAGGAAATGTATGAGAGATATATATGGATATATATATCGTGACTTAATGAAGTATCTCGTAACTTCATTTCTTTTGAATGATATTATAAAGATTGAATCTATTCAAATCTTGTCTTGTAGTCTCATCTATGTGATGAACTTTTGAAACTAATTATAACTTGAACGGTGGTAGTTCAAGTAGTATTCGGAAAAGATATAAGTATATTGGAGTATCTTTTAACTTCATCTTTTAAACTTATATCTAGTAAATGATTATCTTATGCATGTCAAAGATTTTCAGAAAAACGTTGAGATAAGGTTAGATATATGAAATCACCTTGCAACGATATTTTTATACAGCTATAAACTGGAACTCTGTGTTTATTATGCATGGAAAAGGACTTCGAAAATTTTGAAAAGTATATGTACATATATACTGAATATTTTTCGACTTGGTCGCGTTAAGAGATCAAACTTGGTTCATTTCTTCTTGACCAAGACTTTCATGAGTACTATGAGAATGCTCATATATTGTTAATTATTATACATATTATTTCGGTGGGCGTGTTGCTCACCCTTGCTTTCTTCTTTCATCACACAACAACAAATAGACAAGATGAACAGGATCAAGCTCCCAATTCGCGAGCGAATAGGAAACGTTCCGCAGTTTCCTGTAGGCGTTGATGCCGTTGTAGCTGAGGTAGGATCTACCAATAGGCTAGGCTTTCAACTTTTGATGTACCAGACTTATGTATATTTATGAATTGTAATAATGGCAAGGAAAATGTAAATTTATTCAGAAACCCTTTTAAGGTGTAATGGCAAATAATAGTGGAATAAAATGACCCGTGTTATTTTTGGATATTCATCTCTGAGACTATAACTTGTGGTGTGTGTGTTTATTGTGGGGTCACAGTACAGAGTAGTTGATTGTTTATTAAGATTGGGTGTTATTAAGGGAAATGGAACTCGTGATAACCCGTATCCCCGACCCCGGATTTGGGGTGTTACATCTTAGAACAAGAGTGGTCATGAAATCTATCAATGTCTCTTTTGATGACAAGAAGATTACTGGACTTGAAGATTTTATTGATCATGATCCGCTGAGATTTGAAAATGAAGACTCAAATTCTGATACTGAAAATCCTGAAAGTCTAAGTTCCGATACTGTAAGCTCTGATGGATTAAACTCTGATGTTATTGAAACTGTGGTGACTACGCCAAAGGAAGATGCACCTATGCAGGGGGAGCATACTCAAGATCTTACCACATCTCAAGAAGCATCAGAACATACATCTGGCTCTTCAAGTTCTGATTCGTCAAGTTCTGATAAGCCAAATTCTGATAGTTCTGAAAATCTAAATTCTGAAGAATCCAACTCAGAGAGCATAGTTTCAGGGGGAGCATCAGAAAATGAAAATGAAGATAGCATGGATCATGGGGGAGCATCCAGTTCTAGAGAAAACCTTCCATCTGCAAGGATGTGGACTAAATCACATACAGCTGATTTGATAATTGGAAATCCTGATGTAGGTGTCAGAACTAGAACAGGTACTTCAAACGAATGTCTTTACAATTCTTTTCTCTCTCAGACTGAGCCAAAGAAAGTGGAAGAAGCTCTTCAAGATGCTGATTGGGTGTAAGCAATGCAGGAAGAGTTAAATGAATTTGAAAGAAACAAAGTCTGGACCCTAGTGCCAAGACCAAAGAATAGATCTGTTGTTGGTACAAAGTGGGTATTCAGAAACAAAACTGACAGTGATGGCATAATTATAAGGAATAAGGCAAGGTTGGTTGCAAAAGGATATTCTCAACAGGAGGGAATTGATTATGATGAAACATTTGCACCAGTTGTTAGGTTAGAAGCCATAAGGATATTTTTGGCTTATGCTGTTCACAAAAAGTATACTGTCTTTCAAATGGATGTAAAAAGTGCTTTTCTCAATGGAGAATTGGAGGAAGAAGTATATGTTGAACAACCTCCAGGCTTTGTAGATTCCAAATTTCCAGATTATGTCTACAGGCTAGATAAAGCACTTTATGGACTTAAGCAAGCTCCTAGAGCATGGTATGAGACTTTAGCTCAATTTCTTCTGGAAAGTGGATTTACCAGAGGAACTATAAACAAAACACTGTTCTACTTCAACCATGGAAAGGACTTACTTCTGGTCCAGATTTATGTTGATGATATCATTTTTGGATCTACAAATGACAGACTGTGGAAGAAGTTTGCCAAACTGATGCAGTCAAGGTATCAGATGAGTATGATGGGGGAACTTAGCTATTTTCTGGGCCTTCAAGTCAAGCAGAATGAAGAAGGCACTTTTATTTGTCAAACTAAGTACACCAGAAACTTGCTGAAGAAATTGGGAATGCAAGATTGTTCAAGTGCATCCACTCCCATGGCCACTGCAACAAAACTGGACAAAGATACTGGTAAATCAGTAGATATTACTGATTACAGAGGTATGATTGGCTCTCTACTCTATCTAACTGCTAGTAGACCTGATATCATGTATGCTACCTGTCTTTGTACAAGATTTCAAGCAGATCCAAGAGAACCTCACCTAATAGCTGTGAAAAGAATTTTCAAGTATCTTAAAGGAACAGCTGATCTGGGATTGTGGTATCCCAGAGAATCAGATTTTAAACTAATAGGTTACTCAGATGCAGATTTTGTAGGTTGCAAAATTGACAGGAAAAGCACAAGTGGAAGCTGCCAATTTCTTGGAGGCAGATTGGTTTCTTGGTTTAGCAAGAAACAAAAGTCAATTTCCGCATCAACTGCAGAAGCAGAGTACATTGCTGCAGGAAGCTGTTGTGCACAGATTCTTTGGATGAAAAATCAGTTACTGGATTATGGGTTAACATATTTCAAAATCCCTATTTACTGTGATAATCAAAGTGCTATTGCTATGACAGGTAATCCAGTTCAACACTCAATGACAAAGCACATCAGCATCAGGTACCACTTCATAAGGGAACATGTGGATGAAGGTACAGTGGAATTGCACTTTGTTCCAACAGATCAATAACTAGCAGATATCTTCACCAAACCATTGTGTGAAGCTACTTTTACAAGATTGGTAAATGAACTTGGAATGGTTTCAGGTTCTTTTTCTAAATCTGCTTAGTTTTGTTCTGATGCATTAGACTTTATGATCAGTATTTACAGAAATTACTCTCTTTGTGTATTCTGTGCTTAATTGAAAATTTGCTTAAGTACTGACTGTTGTCTGATGTAACTTTCTAAACTCTGATAGTGATATGTCTGTTTAGGTAACTATTCAATCCTATGAGGATACTTGTGCTAGATGCTGACCTAGTAGTCTTCAATAAACAAATGATCCCATGTTAGAAGTAATTATTTCTGTGGAAATCTATTGACACAAGCAAATTCTGATATTAAGCTTAGTTGAATTTACTTTGTCTATCTTATTACTAAGTCACAAACTAGAATAATGCTACTCATCTGTTAAGTTCTGATGCTAGTAAATCTGTTGAATGTACTAAGTGCTGATAAACCTCACTTTTCAAAAGAAATAGAAAAAGAAACAAGGATTAAAAATCAGGTACTCCTTTGAGATCTAGAGAAAAAAATGTGGAAGGGAAGACCCAAGTGCATTGCTGGTATTAAGTAATATGCATCAGAAAAGCAAATAAAATATTTTCTTGGTGACTTTTCACACTCTATGATTACTGGAGAAATACTCTGATAATAGCATAAATTCTGATAAGCAGTCGTGACTCACTTACACTGAGAAGCCACTGTAAAATGGAATTTAAAAAGATGCACAAAATTAGCATAAAATAGTTGAGGTGGACTCCGGCATGAACTCATTCAACAGTAGGTTTCAGAATAATGACAGGTTTTTAGTAAAGTTTTAGTTATGCCTTATTTCTAAGATATACTGAAGTGAATCAGACTTTACTCTTTGTCTGATATTTAGCTTAATGCACACACTCAACACTCCATATGAATGATGAAAATAACTGTGGTGATCTATGTTATTTTAGATGAACAGTTTCTGTGTCACATTGCACAAATTCTGAGGACAAGTTCTGATTGCATTTCTGATGATTAAGTTCAGAAGAATCTAAATCAGAATTTGTGTGAGGACTTACTAATATAGGCATTCATTTTTCGAGTTAAGAAATTGTGTTCTGATGACCGTTAAGTTCTGATATAAGTCTAAGTTCTGATATTAAATTCTGATTCTTTACTTGACTTATTTGTGGATAAAATTTAAAAACAGTCTCAGTTTAAACCAGAATATGTTGAAGTGGAAGATTAACAGTCACTATATTTAGGGATAGTGGTACTCGTACATGCACAGTCAATTTTTTGCTACTTGTGCGCATTAAACCATGTTTTACCTTTCCAATGACTGTTTTTCTTTTTCCAAGTCTGGGGAGACGAGGTTGGATTAATTCTACCTGTCAGCATTAAATTTCTTTGCGTCTCCTAGCATTCTCTTGCCTATATAAACAACCACTTCACATCAGCCTTCATATCAAATCTTTTATCACAAACTCACCTTCATAATCTTTATATCAAATACACCATGGTCAATTACAATATGTTTTTGAACTATGAAACATTTAACATGGAGCTAAGTTGTGAAGCCTGGCAGCAAGAATGGCACGTTAATGCCATTTCTGATGAGATATGGGACTCAGTTCCCCAGGAGGTACTCACCCACCTCCTGTTCTTCTACATGTGGACTACCATCGCCATCTGGAGCGATTGGAGGAGGAAAGGTTGGAAGCTCTCCGCCAGCAAGAGCGAATCATTCGACTCGCGATTCTGTTTGTCGAGAGTAGGAATAAGAAGTGATTTATTTTCTTCATCCCGTTTTTCTTCATCGTCAGCCTTGCCCTGCTTCTTGAGCTAGGACAAAGGCTGTTGACGTTAGGTTTAGCAGCTTAGGACAATCTTGTAAAAGTTCTGATGTACTTTAAATTTCATGAATGTATTCTCTCAATATATTAATGAAATTTCTTTTTTTGCAAGTTCTTGTCTCTGAGATGTTCTGAAATGTATTAATAAATCCTGATAAATATTCATATTCTGATGACCATTATAATCTAAATTTAACTTAAGTTCTGATTTTACATTATCAGTACTTGTTCCCTTGATTCATTTTGGTCATTCTCACTCGAATTTTATTTTCAGAATATTGGTGTTGCAGTGAAAAATAATTGAATAAGTGGAAACAGTTTCAATTTTGAATTAAACATGACTTACCTTGATTAATGGAATTACTGGGTCAGTGGAACGGTTTTTCCTTGAAAAACTGCAAGTGGGTAAGTAATGATTACTGTTTTCCCGTGCCCATTAACTATTCGTTATTACTGCATATCTGACAGGTGTCCAACGGTTACATTTTTTTTCAAAGTATAAGTAAGACGGAGAGAGGATTTTTTAATCTTTTATTCAATTTTATACTTTATCTCTCTATACGCTTTTACTATCTTTCTTCTTCTAACGTTGATTTTTCATATAGACATTCTATCAAACACCTAACAGGCACTTATAAATCTCGATTATTTTCATGGCACCTAAGGATTTAATCATTGATGGAGCTAAATTTGTTCCAAATAACTATGCTGCAATTCTTGATAATGCTGAAGCTCCGTCTGAGTTGCATTTTGTGCAAGATCTTCTTGCACAAAGTGAAATCGGGTATGCATTGACCCAACCTTCAGTCTTCTCAAGCCAACAAGTTCTGACATTTTGGAGGACTGAAAATTTTTTGATAATGGTGGTCAAAATGGTACTCCTAGTATTGTTTTCGAAGTGGGTGATTCTACATATGTAGTCACTCCTGGTACAATACGCAAGGCTCTACATCTACCAGAAGGATGTACTTTTTCAACTCCAGAGGAATCAGCTCTTCAGGAGTTAATGGCCATTTTGGGTTATGAGCAGAGTTTGGCAAAGCTTGGGCAGTTGAAACGGGATCATATCAGGAGGGAATGGAGTTTCTTCTTCGACTATATCACTAAAGCTTTTGGGAACAAGTGTTCAAATTTTGATGCCATCCCTATAATGAGTCAGCACATCGGGTATGCTATCATTAACCAAACTCATTTTGATTTTGCAACTGCTGTGATAGGTTTTATTGGGGATAGGATGACAGAGGATAGGAATGTTGTCTACTTTGCTAGATTCTGTCAGCTTATATATACTTTTTGTACTGATGAACCTCGGCTAACCAGTACCTTAACTCCACCTTTCAAAGTTGCAAAACGTTACTTTAATGACCTGGTAAATGCTGACACTAAGAAACAAGTGGTTAGACCGTTACAGATTCCTCAGTCTGTAAAACAGATCTTAGTAAATGCTGATCCTGAATCTTATAGATCTGTTTATCCTGATGTCCAACCAACAACCACCTCCCAAACACCACAACAACCATCAGAACATACCACCCATACTACTCAACCAACCCTCAGGCAATATCTCAAATCATATCTCACCATTTCACAGAAAGTTCAATCTTCATCCTCAGGACCTACTGTGAAGTCCTCATCCTCTAAGCCAAAGAGGACAAAGACTGTTCCTCAAACACCTCAGAAGAGAAGGAGGATTGCTTTGAGAGACGAGTCAGACAGTGAGGAACAGGTTTCTACAACAGAACCTGTTGTCAAAGAAGCTGAGAAAGTTTCTTCTCAGAAGGATTCTGGAATTGGGGGATCTAAGCTTCTCCAATGGCTTAGAAGAATGACTGTTGCTGCAACTCCCAAGGAATTCATATCTTCAAAGAGATACAAGAAACAGAGGGCAAAAAGGCCAGTTTCAGATGATGAAGAAGAAGCAGCTAAGAAAGGAGATCAGGAATCTCTGATCTCACAAGAAAAGGAATCTGCTATAGTCATTACTTCTCCATCAACTCCAACTCAGGAAGCTGTTACTGAAAAGGCCAACACACCATCTGTGTCTCCTGTTCAAAAGTCTGTATCTCTTGTTAATACAGGCACAAGTGCGGATATTGATATCCAGACCTTGGTTGTGCCTGAAGTAATTTACCTAGAAGCTCCAACAGTAACTAATCCATCAACAACACCTATTACTGATGCTGCTCAAACTCCAAAATTATCTACTACACCTTCTCTGCATCTAGATGCTGATGATCAGAATATAGGTGAGCATCAGGATATGGCTGTTGATCAGAACTTGAAACCAGATCAGCAATTAGAGGATGCTGCTGACGCCACCATTGCCACTCATACTGTTGTTTTATCAGAAGATAATGATTCTGTAAGTTCTGATGCTGCAAATATTGGAGATACTGGTGATGCTGCTCCAAATGCAGATGCTGATGAAGCAGGTCCTTCAGGACATGCCCTTCAACAAACTGTTCTTAAATCTGAACTTGTTAAGAAGTTTGTTACAAGAGAAGCACCAGTGCCTTGGAGTGAAACTCCTGCAGGACAGGAGTGGACTAAGGAATGGAACTCAGTCACCTGTGCTCCATCTGCACAAAATCTGGCTGAGCACTTGACAAAAGCTGATGAACTGTTGTTAAATACTGATGATTTCAAAACACAGCTTAGAGTCACTGCATTGAGTACTAAACATTTACAAGGTCTCCATTCAACTACTCATGCAGAGTTACATCTCTTAAGGGAAGAACTCATGAAGCAAGAACAAGTTCACAAGATTGATAAGAAAAAGTTCTTCCAACCTACCTTTGACAAGGTTGCTTATATTGAGAAGACTCAAGAGACCCAACAAGCTCAGATTGATGATATTCTTAACAATCAAGCTTCTCAGCAATCTCAACTTAATGAAATCCAAGCCTCAGTGGAATTGCTTTTCTCTCTTCTATTACCTGCTGATGCCAAAAAGGGGGAGAAAGTAATTAAGTCCAAATGCAAAACTGATAAGACACTGAAAGGGAAGGATGATGCAAAGGATGATCAAGGAAACTCTGGAATGGGTAGAGGTCATAGTCAAGGTAGAGGTTTCTCATCAAGAAAAACTGAAATCACAAGTCACAGGACAAGTTCTGATACTGGGAAAAGAATTAGTTCTGCTACTGGTAAAAAGGAAAAGTTCTGATGATCTTTTAGATCTTGATGAAGAAATGTCAAGACAGTTATTTCTTCAGGAAAATCCAGGAATGGACTTGGAGATTTTAATGGAAGAAGAAGCCAGACTTAAATCAGAGAAAGTCACATCTAAATCTGAAGCTTCTGGTAAAAAATACACTTCCAAAACTCAAAGGCATTGTGATGAAAGAAAGGACAAATACTGAAGCAACATTGGCTAAATCACGACCGCAGATAGATCCAAGATCCAAGGGTAAAGAAAAGGTTGGTGAACCTATCAAGGTTTATGTGCCTCCTGAGAATGAAGAAATCACTGATGAAAAGGATGATCTTGCTCTGACTTCAAGAAAAGTTTTTAAGACAACCTCTGACATGGCTCAAGTTGTTCAAAGTCAAGAGACAGTAAGTTCTGATATTTCGAAGAAACAAGTAACCTCTGACATAGCTCAAGTTAACTTGATATCAGAAGATAGATCAAAGACACTCCTACCAGGATTCACTAAAGCAAAACAGACTCAACCTTTGAAGACTGCTGCAAGTGGTTTTGAAGCAAGAGTAGTTACTGGAAAGGAAGCAAGAGATAAAACTGGATTGGGAAGTGCTGATGAAAGAAGAATACAGAACACTACCAATGATCCAACTTCCTTGAGTGAACCATGTATTGGAGCAACTCCTGAGAGATTGAATCAACTGGAATCTGTACAAATGGTTTACCATACCTACTTGAAAGAACACATCTTGTTGTACTTCATGACATATGGTAGGGTTTATCATATAAGGTAAAATGCCATTCCATTGAAGTATTTTGAAGAATTGGAGCATGTACTATTCTTACTTCAAGTGAATGACAGATTGACAGGAAGTGCTGCAAACTATTTGAAGGATCAGATTCAGAGACAGAAAAGGCTTTATTCTGTTAAGTCTGACAGCACATATGTTCCAAAGTACAGAGATCACAAGGGTGATATAGTTGAAATGAAGCCCAACACTGCTAAGATTATAACTACCTTTCTGGGTTACAGGGCTGTGGAATTCAATCTTGAGTCTGATAAGGCATATTTGATCAGACTGGATCAGGATATGAGAAAAGCTAAGATTAATGATCTCAGGGCTGCAATCTTTCAAATTGGTGAAGATACTGCAGAGCTTAAAGATGCTAAAAGGAGGATGATTGATGAACTTAGATATGCTGAGAAATGTTTATTAAAGAACTATCTCAGAACAACTCCTGACATCAGAGAGATCAGAAGATGAAGCCAAGTCAAGATCTACAACTGATTAAATTCTGATATTTGTACAGACTGAAGCTGTTATCAGAAGTTAAAGATTGGTAAAGTTTTAAGGACTGTAAGTTGTAGTTATCTTGTCTAATTCTCATGCATTTGTACTTAATGTTTTTGACATCATCAAATATCTATTAAACTTGTATATTATGCTAATTTACAAGTTGGGGGAGATTGTTAGATATATTTGATAATGTCATGGCTAATATGATTTATGTTTAGTTTTCAGATCTTACTTAAACAGGATAAATCAGTACTTACTGGAAGTCAGGACTTAAGGATATCAGTACTTATATTATCAGGAGATAATCATTAGAAGATGGATATCGGAACTTAAGTACTGAAGGACGTTCAGATAAGGACAGCAGCTGATTAAAGGAAAGAAGATCGAGATAAACATAAGAAGAGATATGCATGAAGAAGGAGTTCTATGATAAATAGAATGCTTGGAAGAAAAGATATCTGATTGATATATTTTAGGAAGCAGAATTATATTCCATATCAGTTAGCGATTATCTTGTAACTGTGTAGTATATAAACACAGACATAGGGTTTACACTATAAGTGTTATCATATTCGAGAGGATTATTCATATAACCCTAGCAGCTCTCGTGATATTTGTTCATCACTGAGAGGTAACAGTTCCATACTGTAACAGAGTTTATTGTTTCAATAAAGTTTGTTTTTTGTTACTTGAGTTATTAGAGTTCGATTTGATTGTACTTTACACTGTATTCACCCCCTCTACAGTGTGTGTGGCCTAACAGATGAGGAAGATCTGGAGGTAGAGGAAAATAGCAAGTTTACAAGATTGTGCTTACAAAAAAATTGACTACAACTGTGACTATTATAACTAAAAAACAAATTCTGACAATCACAAATGCTGATAAGATCATGTTGATATGAAGATTGAAACTGATACAGAACTAGTCAGTACTTACAGACTTTAAAAGTACAAAGAAAAAAGACAACTCTACACTAGAAAGATCCAAAACTTCTAGCATTTGATGTTGAAGTAGCTAGAAGGGTATTTCAAAGAGACTGTACTGATGTTGATACTGATTAATTAGAAAAATGTAGGAAGATTTCAAACTTTAAAGTCAACAAATACTTATGGTTCTTTAAATCTTGATATCTCAAAGAAGGTTACAACTCAAAGACCTTTGGAACAAGTTTTGAAGATTAAGGACATCAGTCAGATTCAAAATGCTGAAAGACATGTTCCTAGGTCAGAAGCCATTCTAAATGCTAATAGGAGTTATAAGGGGAAAGAAAAAGTTGATAAACTTCCAAAACTTAATCTGAAAATTTTAAATGATGATTCAAAGGTTTTAACAATGGACAAAGCTCAAGTTGAATGTACTTCAGTAAATCATGTTCGAGTTCTTAGATCAACCTCTAATAATACTTATATTGATAACACAAAAGTATAACCTTATGTCTTTGTCAGACCAACCGCTGATACTAATCATGTTGGAAGACGGGTAAGAGCTAAAATCTAAGGTTCAAGAGATTAACTAAGCTTCTAAGCATAAATTTGAATTCAACCAATATAATGGGTATATTATGTACAAGAAGGTTGGTATGTGCAAGACTTGGTATGATTATATCAATGGCTATATTGCACCTGAACCTGTAGAAGAAAAGGCATCAGACTTTGTTGAAAAGAAAAAGCTTCTATGAAAAGACAAGACACCTGCTCCTGATAGAGACACTCGTATAGCCAATAATATTTACAGTGGAGGATCTTAAGTTAGAGAAGCTTTTCAGAGAGGTGGTCTTGGTTACAAAAGGCTGGAGTATATAAGGGAGATATCTTGAAGATCAAAGACACAGATTCACTGACTGGAATTGCTGATAATATAAAGCTTCAGGATTTATAGAAGATAATATGTGTTCAAATTGTTCTTGATGAATTTGATGGTGACAAGCCCAAAGAAAAGTTGTTATACTTTCTTGATTTTGGAAAAAGGCTTAGGGTGTCACAGGAACAAATGCTGAACAAATCCTGGCAAGAAATTGAAGATCTTGTCTGAATTCTCTCTGTAAAAAATTCAACCACTGAAAGATGATCTAAATTCTTAAAAACATAGTTCATGAGAAGTAGAAAGGTATGACAAAATCTAAGTTCATTCCAAAATATATACTGAATGACAACTCAGTTGCTGATATGGCTAAGGGAGGAGCATAACTGATTAAACATTTTGGTTCTAAACTGATTTCTTCCACTCCTGATGCAAAAGATTATGGGTTGATTCAAATGGATGATTTGAATTTAAACATATATAAAATTTGTGATTTAAAGGCTGTTATCTATCAGATTGATGAATCTTCTCAAGAGCTCAGACATATCAAGCAAATGTTGGAGATGTACTTAAACATAGCTAAGGAAAACTAGCTCAAACAATTTTTCAATGAAGCTATAGGATATGCTAGAACTCAAGAGTAAAGATTAAAATCTGATACACTGAATGTATGTTTGTATAATTGTTAATGATTCTGCATTTAGATGGTTTTTGACATCATCAATTAAGAACTTGTACATATTTTCATAATGCACAAGTTGGGGAAGATTTTAGATGTAATTGATGATATCAGCAGATAATTATCATAGTTTGCCATTAGATTCTACGACTGGAAGATATCAGAGTTTATCGAGCTTATCAGTATTTGACGGATCCGAGTTTATTATCAGTATTTGTTTATCAGCATATGTCAAAACTAGATTCCAGGACGAGATTTATTCTGTCTAAAAGACTTGATGTAAAGAATATAAGTTTACTTATTTGTAGCAACCAATAGTTGGATATGTATCATAACTCCATATTTCTTGTATATCATATCTTAGATTGATTGTGTAGCTGTGCAGTATATCATTCGTGTAACCTAGCAGCTCTCAAGTATATTTGTTCATCTTTTGAGAGAGTCTTGTAATAATTTTTATTCATCAATGTATATAATGTTCTTTGCATTTGAGTTCTTAAACTGATTTGATTGTTAAATACTTTATTAAACCCACCCTCTACAGTATAGTTTAAGCCCCAACATATCTCCATATTACATTTACGTTCATATAATGCTTGATGAATCATAGGATAATGAAAAAATCACTTTATTCTAACGGATGTTGAAGACAATAATGATCAACAAGAAGATGACTCATTTGTCTAAGTTGATGATTTTTTAGATGAAAGACTTCAAGAATTTAGTGTTTAATTTAGTTCTATTGTAATTTAATTTAATTAATAGTAGTAATGTATTTAAGTTTTAGTTGATTGTATTACTTATCAGTTTATATAAGATTGTATCACTTATCAGTTTACGACAATAATGAAAAATATTTATATGATATTGTTATTTGCATTCGAAAGAATTCGACTTTATCAAATTACTGATCAAACTAATTTATATGATCAAATCTATTTGACTTTTCTTGATCAAATCTAATCTATTTGACTTTGACTCAAGAAAAACAAATTTTATCTGAGCGGAGTCGAATTAGAGTTCAAGCCGATCTCGAATTGAATCCAAAATAAATGGGCCGATTTTGAGCTGAACATAATCCTTTACTAGTCGAACAGATTTTCATATTCGAGATCAACTCGTTTACAAAACAAACTGAGTCGAGTTCATTTAAATAAACCGATCTTGAGTTTTGTTAAGAACTAATTATATTCATTTGCCGCCGTTAATCTCCCGTTAACAGACCAATACTTAAGGTTCTCTCATTACTAAAATGAGTTTCGTCAAAATCTAAATTTATTATAAATTATATTATTCAATTTCAATTATAAATTTAATTATTTATTTTATTAAATAAATTTTGAGATCCCGTGTGCAAAGCACAGGCTATAAACTAGTTAGTTTTAAATATATGATATTGAGGCGGAGGACAGAGGATAATATAGATACTCCGTTTAAGGTTAAATGATTATTACCCATAAAGTGGGTAAGGTTCAATTTTAAACTTATGAGTTAAATTAATTTACGTTTGTATTATTTCAAGGATCTTTTATTGTGTGTCCATATGTATAGATAATAATTACAACAATATTTAATTTTAGTTCAATTTAATTGATAATTTTTTTGTAAATGGTAAAAATCCACTGCCATTATAAAAAAGGAATAATTTAAGATAAACCAAATTTATAAATTTTTATGTTTATCATATGCTTATGAACACATAATAAAAAACTAAATTTCAGATCAATAGCAAAAGGATATATAAATTATATTTTATCATCCAAAATTTAGATGTAATGTACACGATATCAAGACTAAATATCTCCCCCATCGTTTTTACCTTCCGCATAGAATAATTCTTCGAGATAAGTCATAAAATGTATAATGACTTGAATGATGTCTATTGTCTAAGCAATACAATATCCAAATCCTCGACCCATATTTCATTTTACCCAAGTACAACTCCAACAAGTTAATTATCTAAGATCTTAAATTTGTATAAAATAGAGTTTCAACAGTATATCAGTGCTTCCTTAAAAATTGCTTTCTTAAAAAATTAAAAAATTAGCATCCTCCACTCATTTCTTATTTATAAGAGCAACTCCAACAGTTTAGCTATTTGGAGACTTAAAGTCAAATATAATGAACATGGAGAAAAAAACTACTCCAATAATATCCTAGTGATTCCTTAAATCACTAAAATCCACTAAGATCTTCTTCCCATTCCTTATCTTTAGCTAAACTCTCTGTTCTTCTAACTTTTATTTTATAATATATATTTGAAAGCAATACTTTCTCTTTTTTTATTTTATGTAATAATGTTACTTTTTAATAATTAAATATTGTATAAGGAATAAATATAGAGAATATTGTTGGAGTTGAGAATAGCTATTGATGTCTTAAGTTACTAAAATCCAGTATTTTATATTAAATTTAGGGAATGAACTAAGAAGTTGTTGGAGATGGTCTAAGTAATCCCTTGTGATTCCTTACCTTCACTTTTAATAATAAAAATTTCATTTCTCTCTCCTCCATATCAATTGCATAACTAGAACTTAAATATAATAATAAAATATTATTATGACACACTTATAAGGAATGTTGTTGGAGTTGATATATAATTAAATATCCTAAAATACTAGAATTTATTTTTATAATAAAAATTTTAATAAACATGTTAGACTGTATGGGAGTTGCTCTAAGAAGAGTGTTGTATTGCCTTTTATCTACAAAAACCAACACTAAAAAAAATTACTAAAGAAATAGATGAAAGGCACTTCAACTGCAATATCAGAGAATTCAATAGTCGCCGGTCAATCAGCGTGACAATTTTGGGTTTCTTAACATTTTTATTACTAAAATTTGATAAACAGGAAGGGCTATATAAACTTCATAATTATGATATAAACAACTGATACCTAATTATATTCCAACTGAATAATTATTAATCTGCTAATTTTTTATTTTGCGCATGTAAATTCAGGTATATTTAAAGAGTAGTTTTGTCAATGTAAATTCAGATACAATTTAAAGAATAGTATTACACACACAAAATTGCTCATAAAAGAATTTATTATATACGTGACAAATGAGATGTGACACGCTAGTTATTTTAATACAGGTTCTAATTTAATCAAAGTTTACCCTCTTGATGACGGAGGAATTTGGGAACAACAAAACTTGAGGTTAGTAGCCGGAAACAAGATCTGTGATGGCGGTTCTTTGTCGGAAACGTGAGCAGTAGTCGGTGGATCCGATGAACAGTATTCGTCGGAAAAGATGAACAGTATTTGGTGGTGGTGATTATTGGGGGTTGAGATTGCTTAGGGTTAGTGGTGGCTCCTTTGCGCTCTCGCTTCTGACCCCTTACAATGTGCCTACGTACCCCTATTTATAGGGGATCAAGCCCGCGTAGTTCTTGGGGAACAAGAAACCTAATGGGCTTAGATTTCTTATCCCGAGGCCCAATAGGAAACCTACTGGAAACCGTCTTCTACTAGCTTTGGGAATGTCCGCCGATGAGGCCCAACCACAAAGGCCCAAGGCTCGTCCGCGGCTTCGAGACTTCACGGATAAGGCATCTCCCTGACCAAGGATAACCCTCCGCTACCAGCTGTTTCTCTAGTCCGTGGACGCAGGTATAGCCGTGGTTCACCCCAAATATTGGACGCATCCTTGTCCCCCGATAAGGAGCCCCTACCAGATTGCAGGACAAGTGATCCCAAGCTTTTGGGTGCAAAGTGCAGGATACTCTGAAGTCTCCCAACGAGGACACCCGTTGACTACAGAGACAGAGCTCCCAAAGCACACACCAGATTTCACCCCACATCCCCAATGAGGACACCCATTGACTACAGGAGGAGGCCTTCAGTCCAGGCATACCCCTGGAGGTCTCTGACCACGGACACCGCCTTTTCTGTAGATATGCTACAGGAAGGAGTTCCTCAATAGAGTACCTGCATCAAGTAGGTTAGTAATAATAATCTCCATCTTCCTTGAGCCTTCTAGAGAATCCACCTAATCAGCACATAAAAGTTATACTTATGTCCAAGTAGAAATTCAAGGCGCGCCCTAACATCTCTGTATGTTGGCGCCTCCCTGTATCACCAGCTTTTGGTTTCTCATACCATTTTACATCATAAGGCGCGCCCTAAACTATTCATCTTTGGGGCTGACTTTAATTCTGCCCAAGCCACAGTATGGACATGTCGAAGTAATCATGTCCAAATGATCCACCCAAGGAGCCTTCCTTACCTAGGGCGCGCCCTAAGGCTCACTATAGGACAGACTCCAATTAAGCCACTCATCTATCTTTTTTCAACGATTGGACACGCGTCGTCATGTTCAAGGGCGCGCCTTTAAGGCAAAACGGTCACGGGCCACTTAACCGTTTAACCAATGCAGCGCGTTCTTAGGGCGTGCCATCTGTTTATGGAAAGTTATTCTTATCTTTTCCTAGTTTTTAGGCGTTTCTCCTTCAATTTTACCTATTTTATCAATCTTAATCTGAATATTGTTTATACCAACATTTGGGCATAACAACTACCCCCCAAATTCTATATGTCATTTGAGAATGGGATTGGAATTTCTCTTTATCTTTAACAAAATCTGTATAAACAATTCCCTAGTACTACTTGCTGGGGCGCGCCCTCAACAGGGCTTGATCTGTTCAGAGTTCCCATTTTCGCGCATCCCAAATATCACACTTATGAGGCGCGCCTTAAAAAGGGTGCGCATTCCTAAAGTTTCGGATTTTGCATTCAGGATTTCTAGTTACTGAGTTAATTTATACGAGGCGCGTCTTCAAGAGGGCGCGTCCTTCAATTTGAATTATTTTTAAAACGGTTCCCCTGTTTATTCGGAAATCGTGCCTGACGTGATTGGTGTGATTTATTTTAACAGCTGTCAATTTCACCTATAAATACAAGTCACCGTCAGTCATTTTCATTTTTACTTTCACTTTCCCCTTCCTTTTCATTTTCTCTTTCTTCACCAAAGACTTCATGTAACACCCCCAGATCCGGGGTCGGGGATCCGGGTTGTCACGGTCTTTCTTTCCACAATATCACTTCACTTAATTAATAATAAATAACCTCATGTTGTGACCCCACACTAACACACACCACAACCCGTTATAGTCTCAGAGATGAAATTGAAATAAGTACAAGTCTTTGAATCCACAATTTAAAATTATTACAACCCAAAATGATTACTTGATAATTTACAGTTAATTGCCATTATCTGCCACAAGTTATAATTATACATAATTTGATTCTCAAAAGTAGATGGTCTGAACTACAATGGATCTACCTCTGCAGCTATAGCAGCTACAACATCATCGGGAAGACGCGGGACGCTTCCCACGCGCTTGCGCTGGGTCTGCTGGAGTCTGGCCATCTCTCCTAACTGTTGTTGTGTGATGAAGAAATAAAGCAAGAGTGAGCCTTACAGCTCGCAAGATAATATGTAGTGATAACAATAATACAAGTATCTAAATGGATACTTACTAGAATCTTTATCGTGTGTAAGATAATTACTTACTAGATATAAGTAAAAACAAGGAATGAAGTTACCAATACTTCCCCACACTTATATCATTTATAAAGCTACTTGAACTATCACCGTTCAAAGTATTATAAGATTCACGAGGTCATCCCATAGATGAGACCACAAATAAAACTTGAAAATATTTGATCTTTGAAATATTTTGAAAAGAGATGAAGTTACGAGATACTTCATTCAATGGATACACCAATAAAAATGTTTGACCCTGTCAATGCTTCGGCAACCACCCATTAGTAGCCTTTCGATCGAAATGCTACGGGTAGTGTTGCAGAATTATCCAAATGGATGATGAACTCATTACGGGAGTTTACCGCGCCAGGAAGACCACTTACGATGATCAGTCGTAGTAGTACAACCCCACCATTTTCTACATGTAGAGGAGAACCTGTCGGATTTACTTGTCAACCGAACACTGAACTCCTAAGGAATGGACCGCCTTAGCGGAACTTCCAGGCCATTTGGGCCAATATAATAAGGTTGGGCCGGCGCTACTCGACCACTTACGCCACTCCTAGTTCAGATGAAATCCATGACCCTGAAACGTAAAGCTCGTTTCCCCCTTTCCCCAAGTAGAAACTTGTTGATACGGCTCCAACAAGAAGTCGTATCTAGTTGGAAAGGAAAACTCACTGATATTTCCCAGGCGATGCCTGTTAATGGATTAACTTGTTCCAAGAATTTTACTTCCCGAATATTGGGTAAGTAATCAAAAACTCTTTTACCAAGACAGCAACCTTGTTGCGAATATAAAATACACCACAGAGCCGGATTCCCCAGGTTTTGAGCGAGTATTTAAATCCCCTTAAAAAGGAAGATCTTAAATATAAAAATAATTTTGGGATCCGCTCTAACTTTTGAAAATCATTTTAAAGACTCGAAAACACTTTAAAGAGTGTTTGGAGTAAAACTGATTTAATGAAGTAAATCAGTCCCCAGAATATTTAGAAAATGACTGAATGTTAATATTTAAAATAATATTCCCATAAAGAATAATCTTTATAAACATAATTGAAGTAGAAGTATTAAAACTTATACTTGAAACGAGTATTAAATAACCAAAGATATACTTATATGAAAGTACTATCTTTATTTGAATAATCGAAAATAAGTTTGATTATTGACACCTTATTCTTTAATAAAATAAAGAATATACCTCGACAAATAATCGGAGTCATAGATCCTCAAATGAATATTCAAATAATATTCATTAAATAATATAAACTGAGTCATAAGCCTTCGAATGAATATTCAAATAATATTCAATAAATAATATAAAAGAGTCATAAGCCCTCCGATGAATATTCAAGTAATATTCAGATAAATAAACAAAAGGAGTCATACGCCTTCGAATAATATTCGAAATAATATTCAATAATAAAATAAAGTTTAAAGTTATCGAATAAACCTTATTCGATTAATAGTTTGGAAAAACTATAACCATATATATATAAATATATATATATATATATATCCATATCCATATATACAAAAATCTACTCGGGATCTTCGACTCCCGGTTTTAGAAAATATTTTCACCTTTTGATCCCCTATACTAAGGGTATACGCAAATACCGCTTATCTCTAGCATAGGTATTATGCAACGAATAAGCATTTGAACCAACAGATATATAAATCAAGAATACGAAACAGGCATGCATATATACCATATCACATGCTACAATATATCGCAAAAATTTGCTAATAACCAATATGCATTTATCGCAAGATCATGCATATACAAATGTATACATCACAACAACAGTATAACGGATAGAATACTTGCCTGAGCGACTTGGGGGTGAGAAAGGCTCGGGACGAGTCTGGTAACCTATAAACAACAAGTAAGTTGGAATTAAACCAAAATCACTTGTAAATCTATACTTTAACTAACTTAGACTCTAACGCTTGTTTTGCGCTCACCGATTCGCTTAAGTCACTCGGGTACCCTCGGCTCCACCATTTTTAATAATTTAACCTTTATGAGTTTTAAAGCGATTCCTTCGCGAGTGTCTTACCAACTGCCTAACACACTTACCATAAATGTTTCATACATTAATTAACCCTTTTTGGTCTTTAACCTATGTTTCAAAGTAAGGCGAGGGAAAAAGTTTCGTTCGCGAAACGCCGTTACTTGAAACGGTCGTTTCTCCTAAACCGTGCATCGGAATCGAACGAACTACATATCAAAACGAAGCTCGTAACATGAGCTATCTAAACATGGCAGTGGTCATAATCTAGCAGGGGGTTCTCGGGTCCTAATGCTATGCACAAAAACAGTCCAAAGAAAATCGGACGTTACGACGGCTATGTTTACGCGATTTCCCAATTTTAAACCATACAAAACCAACCACAAACCAACCTCAAATCCAACACACAACAAACATCCATCCTTATCACATCATAACAACCCCAACCAATTCAATTTAATCATTCATACTTATGCTAAAACTTAACTTTAATCATACTTAAGTTCCTTTAAATCAAAACCACAACAATTACCATTCCATTTCACTACCATTCCAAATCCCAAACTCTAAATCATAACAACAAACTACAATATCAACCCACTAATCAAAATCATCTTATAATATATAGGAATCTAGGGTTTGGAGATGGTATACCTTCCTTGGAGTGGTGGGTGGAGCTAGGAAGCCTTAAGAAGCTTTGAGAAGTCTTAAGAATGCTTGGATCTTCAAGAAAAACAAGAAAAAGTTCAAGTTAAAAACTTGAAAACACTATTCATTGTCTTCTTCTTTGATTAAATGAAGAAGATTGAGAAAGAATTAATGGCTTAAACTCATGATATAGTCCTAACTAAGCATGAAGATGATTAGGGAATTATCTTACCAATTTAGGAGGCTTGGATCTTGAGTTTTGAAATTCTATGCCTTTAAAAATGCTAAAAGCCGAGAGCAAATGAAGAACTCATGCCTTGGTTGCTTTTGATTTTTGATGAGAATGATTTTTACTTGGCTTGGTTGACTTGTTTTGTATTTGATTTAGTCAATTACTTTCTTGCCCTTGAAATTGTGTGGTTACAAAGCTACCACACCTCCTTCCTTCCCATGTCATGCTTATGTCATCCTCATGATGTCATCCTCCCTTCCTTGTCCTCTTTCTATTGGTTGGATGACATCATTCCCCCTAATCCCTTTGATTAACTTCCTAATCGTTTGCCTAATGACCGCTGATCTGTTATACGGTTTGCTTAACTTTCGTTCTCGTTTATCGTTTGAAGGATCATACCCGGGATCTTATTACTTAGGTTCCCTTAACCTTTCTCAATACATTATATTCCTTTTTATGATCCTCTATTATAATCCTTTAATTTAAATTCTTTTTATCCTGTTACCTTATACTCAATTCTCTCCGTATCTTGTGGATTTCCGGGAAAAACCAAAGTGTTCGGAATTGGATTCTGACGATCTTTACATACACTTATATACTTCATAGAGTACTAATAATATCCCAGAATATCCATAACAGAACCCCTACATAGTGTGGCATGAAAAGTTTCTTCATTCAGCTAAAACACTATTCACAAGGGTTACAAAAAGTTGAAAATTTTGGGGTTATTACAGTCTCCCCTCCTTAAAAGGATTCCGTCCCGGAATCAAACAGAAAATAAATGGGGGTACTTTTCTAGCATTGTGCTCTCTAGTTCCCAAGTTGATTCTTCCACATTATGATTCTGTCATAGTACTCTGACTAGCTTGATCACTTTGTTCCGAAGCACCTGCTCCTTCTTATCCATAATCCTTACTGGCTTCTCCACGTAAGTTAGATCTGGCTGCATATCCACCTGCTCGTACTCCACTATGTGCCTGGCATCCCGATGATACCTCCTTAGCATTGACACATGGAACACATTATGAACTTGTTGCAAATTAGGGGGTAGGGCTAGCTCGTAAGCTAACTTTCCAATCCGTCTTAATATCTCAAAAGGTCCAATGTATCTTGGGCTTAGTTTTCCTTTCTTTCCGAACCTCATTAATCCCTTCCAAGGGGATACTTTCAACAGTACTAAGTCCCCTACTTCATATTCCTTGTCCTTTCGGGCTAGGTCTGCGTATTTCTTTTGTCTGTCTTGGGCTGCTACAAGTCGCCCTCTGATAAGATCCACTATATCTTTGGTCCTTTGGACCACTTCGGGTCCGAGCATCTTCCGCTCTCCTACTTCATCTCAGTATAAGGGAGATCGACACCTTCTTCCGTACAGGGCCTCATAAGGCGGCATTCCGATGCTAGCATGAAAGCTATTGTTATAAGAAAACTCGATCAACGGCAAGTGATCATCCCAACTTCCTTTAAGGTCTATTGCACAGACTCTCAACATATCCTCTAGTGTCTGGATGGTCCTTTCACTCTGTCCATCCGTCTGGGGATGGTACGCGGTACTCATATTTAACTTGGTCCCCGCACATTCCTGAAAGCTCCTCCAAAATCTGGAGTTGAACCTAGGGTCTCGGTCTGAGACAATGGACGCTGGGACTCCATGTCGCGTCACTATTTCCTTAAGGTAAATGTCCACCAGTCTATCGACTGTGTATCTCTCATTGATAGGAATGAAATGAGCTGACTTTGTCAGTCGGTCTATAATTACCCAAATGGCGTCGTGATTGGCTTTCGTCCTTGGCAAGCCTACAACAAAATCCATCGCTATCTGTTCCCATTTCCATTCGGGAATCTCCAGGGGTCGCAAAAGCCCACTGGGTCTCTGGTGCTCCGCCTTTACTCTTTGGCAAGTCAAACACTTGCTTACCCATTCTGCTACGTCCCTCTTCATGTTGGGCCACCAGTAATATTCCTTCAAATCCCTATACATCTTGGTACTTCCTGGGTGAATGGAATACCTTGAATTATGGCTTTCATCCAAAATCTCATCTTTAAGTTCTTGAACATTCGGAACCCAAATTCGGTAGGAGTACCTCATTATCCCTTTATCATCTTTCTCAGTATGGATCTCCTCTCCAGTCATTGACTCTCTGCCTTCATTCATTATTTTCTCCTGGCACAATCTGATCTTTTCCAATAACTCTGGCTGCATTGAGATCTCAAAAAGCTTTTCAGTTCCGGTTCCGGTTACCTTTACTTCTATTTCCATTTTCTCAAAATCCCTTATCAACTCTTCCGAAGTCGTTATCATTCTGAGTCTTTCCTTTCTACTAAGGGCATCAGCCACCACATTGGCTTTCCCTGGATGATAGAGAATCTCACAATCATAGTCCTTGATTAGTTCTAACCATCTCCTCTGGCGCATGTTGAGCTCTTTCTGCGTAAATATGTACTTGAGGCTCTTATGGTCTGTGAAAATCTCGCACTTCTCTCCATACAAGTAGTGCCTCCAAATTTTTAAAGCAAATACTATTGCCGCGAGCTCAAGGTCATGAGTAGGATATCTAACCTCGTATTCCTTCAGTTGTCTCGACGCATACGCAATAACTTTACCGTGCTGCATAAGCACACATCCTAATCCTTTGTGCGACGCGTCAGTATATATCACAAAATCTCCTTTTCCGTCCGGCAATGCCAATACCGGAGCCGTTATCAACCTTTTCTTTAATTCCTGAAAACTGTTCTCGCATTCCTCCGTCCATTCAAACTTCTCTGTCTTACGAGTAAGTCGTGTCAAAGGGGCTGCGATCTTCGCAAAGTCCTGTACGAATCTACGATAGTAGCCGGCCAATCCTATGAAACTCCTTACCTCTGTGGGTGTGGTTGGCCTTTCCCAATTTGAGACCGCCTCTATCTTGGAGGGGTCGACCAATACTCCTTCTTTATTGATCACATGTCCTAAAAACTGTACTTCATTCCGCCAGAATTCACACTTCGAGAATTTGGCATATAACTGCTCCTCTCTGAGTATTCCTAGAGCTATCCTCAAATGCTCTGCATGTTCTGCCTCAGTCCTTGAGTAGATCAAAATATCATCGATAAAAACTATCACACACTTGTCCAAGTACTTCTTAAATACTCTATTCATTAAATCCATGAAAGCCGCTGGGGCGTTGGTTAATCCAAAGGACATTACCAAGAACTCATAATGCCCATACCTGGTACGGAACGCTGTCTTGGAAATATCTTCGGGTTTAATCTTTAGTTGGTGATATCCAGTTCTCAGGTCAATCTTGGAAAAATAAACAGCATCCTTTAGCTGGTCGAACAGATCGTCTATTCTAGGCAATGGGTACCTGTTCTTTATGGTTAGCTTGTTCAACTCTCGATAGTCTATGCACAACCTCATGCTCCCATCTTTCTTCTTAACAAATAAAACCGGTGCTCCCCACGGAGACACACTGGGTCTTATCATACCCTTATCCAAGAGTTCCTGCAATTGGATAGCTAATTCCTTCATTTCTAACGGGGCTAACCGGTAAGGTGCTTTTGAAACTGGCGCCGTCCCTGGGGCCAACTCAATAGCAAATTCAATCACTCTATCGGGTGGTAATCCCGGAAGGTCTTGTGGGAATACATCTTCGAATTCGTTGACTACTGGAATATCTTGTAAGTTGGGCACCTCCTTCTGCGTGTCCACCACATAGGCTAGGTAAGCCTCACTTCCTTTTCGTAGCATCCTTTTGGCCTGGGCCATAGTCAAAAATTTCTGCGTCTGCCTCTTTCCTCTAAATATAACTTCTTTCTTCCCTGGGACATTTAACTTAACTTTCTTCCCTTTACAGTCTATCTGAGCATCGTTGCTAGATAGCCAGTCCATTCCCAAAATCACATCAAACTCCCCTAATTTAAAAGGAATCAGATCAACACTGAAAGATTGCTCCCCTATGCCTATCTCACAGGCGGGGTGAATCTGGTTAACAGGAATAATTTCATGATTGGCTATTTCTACTTGTAAGGGTTCTATCAAGGGTTTAGCCTTAAGTCTTAACTTACGCGCAAAGTCCCTTGATATAAAAGATTTAGTTGCTCCCGAATCAAATAAAACATTTGCACTGACTGAATTTAGAGAAAGGGTACCTGCTATCACATCTGAATCTTTCATAGCATCCTGGACTGTCATGTTGAAAGTCCTCGCAGTAGGTGGCTTATTAGAAGCAGCTCTGCTTGCTCCCGAAGCTGCTAGTTTGTTCATTGGGCATTCTCTCTTCCAATGACCTGGGCATCCGCACTGATGACAAGTGGTGGTTGGAATGACGGCAGGGGCTGACGAAGGGCATTTGTGAGAATAGTGGCCCACTTGCCCACACTTAAAGCAGGTTACTGGCTTTCCTTTACACTCCCCAGTGTGATTCCTTCCACATATGTTACAGGCTGGCAATGGGGGTCGAGACTGGTTGGAATAGGACATTCTTGACTTCTGGCCGCCCTGGCTCACACTCACACTCATTGGCCGCTTAAACCCAGTGTTCCTTCCTGGTAGGGACACTGTTCCTCGATTAAATCTAGTTGGGAAGCTCCTTCCTGCGGAACCTCCACCCATGCTCATACTTTTCCTCTTTATTCCTTTCTTCTCTCTTTCCTTCTGCATCTGTTCACTTCCGACTTCTACAATCGTTGCCTTTTGCACCAGAGTGGCATAGTCCGTAAGCTCAAGGATTGCCACCCTATTCTGAATCCATGGTTTCAGTCCCTGCTGAAACCTCCTAGCTTTCTTTTCCTCGGTGCTCACAAACTCCAGCACAAACCTTGATAACTCAGTAAATTTCGCTTCGTACTCTGCTACAGACAAGTTATTCTGCTTTAGCTCCAAGAACTTGAGCTCCATCTGGTTTTCCATAAACCTCGGGAAATACTTTCCCAGAAACAACTGACTAAATCTCTCCCAGGTTATAATAGCATCTGTCTCCATATTTTTTTTGGCCTCCCACCAGTAGTTAGCTTCTCCTTTCAGAAGGTAGGTAGCAAATACAGTTTTCTGTGCCTCATCGATACTCAAAATCTCAAAAGATTTCTCCATCTCCTTTAACCATGCCCTTGCCTCAACTGGGTCGGCTGATCCGTGGAACTCAGGGGGCTTAAGGGACTTAAAAGCCCTGAAAGAGTTTGCCACAGCATTGTTACTTCCTTGAGGGGGTGGGTTGGGTTGGCGTTCCAAATTCTGCCTTAGGAGTTGCATGAACTGGCTCATGGGATCCATGCCTGGGTTTGGTACTGGTTGCTCAACCTCGGTTTCTCCTTCTTCAGCCTCTATCTCAAATCCCTCAACATCATATGTTTCCTCTTCCTCTTCATACAGGGAGTCATCCTGTTCCACATAATCCTCATCTTCCTCTTCACTGTGTTCTTGGTTTCTATTGTCCTGATTATGGCTTCCCTGGTCCTCAGATCCAGGGTTCGCCCTAGTTCCAATCTTTCTTGGCGGCATGATTCTGATAATAATAAAAACAATCATTGGGAAAATTCAACATTAGGTCACAATCATATACAACATTGTGCCTTGCACAGCTCTTATAATGGGGAGAACGTATATCGCAATTCTATTATTTTAAGAAAGTTCTAATACGAAGCGCAGTAATAATAATGATAAAAACAGTGATCCCGTCACTATGGAACTGAACCGAAAGGAAACAAATATATACATAATGCGAGAATACATAGTTTGATCTGGTCAAAAGTACAACAGTGCTACAGTCATCTGTCCCAAAAGTGATACACAAGAGTCTATCTGTCTAGTCAGAAAAAGGGATGCTATATACAAGTCAACTATCCCGGAAAATTGGCTCTTACTAAGGCCTCGGCTAACTAGACAACTAGACTATTCCATCGTCAATCCTGAATCACACACCGGAGCGGGTCAACTCCCAAACCCTTTCCATCGCACGACGGAAGATATAGTCGGCCTGCCGCCTGGAGATCCTACCATGCCTGTCCCCCTGGAGCGATCTGAGCCTCGCTCGGGCTGTGAGCTCTATCCCCGTAAGCTCCCTCCTCAAGGATCGGGGTATAGAAGCCCTAGTCTCATAAGCTCGGGTACGCCTACCCGCCCTCTCTGCATCCAACTCCCTTCTGGCCTCATCTAGTCGGCCCTCGGTAACAGCCACTCGGGTCCTCAATACATCCTGAACATATCCATGAGCTAACGAAGACTGCCTGTGGGCAGGGTCAAGGGGTGGTGAATCCGGAGCCGCTGAGGGTGCCTCCTCGGTCTGCCTAGGCTCGGAAGTATGGGTCTCTGAGCTGTCATCATCAGGAATCCAAGATAGTGGTGGAGGGGTAGGGGCTCTGACCACCGGAAGTGTGGGTAAAGGGATACCAGCATACACTACCATAGGTCCAACACGCTCCTCAGCTACTGGGACCTCATCCGGGTCCTCCTCATCTGGAATAGCAATAACCTCTGTCTCTGACTCCTCTGAGGGGTCCTCCTCATCTGAAACAGCAATGACCTCCGTCTCAGGCTCCTCTGAGGGGTCCTCCTCATCCTCCTCCATCTCAGGCTCCTCCTGATCCTCAACATCTAGCAATGCCTCATCATGCTCACGCTCGAACATCTCTGGGTCCTCTATCTCAGGCGCCTACACATTAAACGAGCTAAGTTACTATTATGATACTTATAAGGGTTCCCGTAAGGGTTTTAACTGTCAGCACTACTTTAAGTAGTCCGACCATGAACTTGGCAAGAGTTCTTATTATCTTTGTGAGTTTATTATTATATCGTCGCATCATCTCTGAGGTTTATAACGCTTAGCTCTGATACCATTTCTGTAACACCCCCAGATCCGGGGTCGGGGATCCGGGTTGTCACGGTCTTTCTTTCCACAATATCACTTCACTTAATTAATAATAAATAACCTCATGCTGTGACCCCACACTAACACACACCACAACCCGTTATAGTCTCAGAGATGAAATTGAAATAAGTACAAGTCTTTGAATCCACAATTTAAAATTATTACAACCCAAAATGATTACTTGATAATTTACAGTTAATTGCCATTATCTGCCACAAGTTATAATTATACATAATTTGATTCTCAAAAGTAGATGGTCTGAACTACAATGGATCTACCTCTGCAGCTATAGCAGCTACAACATCATCGGGAAGACGCGGGATGCTTCCCACGCGCTTGCGCTGGGTCTGCTGGAGTCTGGCCATCTCTCCTAACTGTTGTTGTGTGATGAAGAAATAAAGCAAGAGTGAGCCTTACAGCTCGCAAGATAATATGTAGTGATAACAATAATACAAGTATCTAAATGGATACTTACTAGAATCTTTATCGTGTGTAAGATAATTACTTACTAGATATAAGTAAAAACAAGGAATGAAGTTACCAATACTTCCCCACACTTATATCATTTATAAAGCTACTTAAACTATCACCGTTCAAAGTATTATAAGATTCACGAGGTCATCCCATAGATGAGACCACAAATAAAACTTGAAAATATTTGATCTTTGAAATATTTTGAAAAGAGATGAAGTTACGAGATACTTCATTCAATGGATATACCAATAAAAATGTTTGACCCTGTCAATGCTTCGGCAACCACCCATTAGTAGCCTTTCGATCGAAATGCTACGGGTAGTGTTGCAGAATTATCCAAATGGATGATGAACTCATTACGGGAGTTTACCGCGCCAGGAAGACCACTTACGATGATCAGTCGTAGTAGTACAACCCCACCATTTTCTACATGTAGAGGAGAACCTGTCGGATTTACTTGTCAACCGAACACTGAACTCCTAAGGAATGGACCGCCTTAGCGGAACTTCCAGGCCATTTGGGCCAATATAATAAGGCTGGGCCGGCGCTACTCGACCACTTACGCCACTCCTAGTTCAGATGAAATCCATGACTCTGAAACGTAAAGCTCGTTTCCCCCTTTCCCCAAGTAGAAACTTGTTGATACGGCTCCAACAAGAAGTCGTATCTAGTTGGAAAGGAAAACTCACTGATATTTCCCAGGCGATGCCTGTTAATGGATTAACTTGTTCCAAGAATTTTACTTCCCGAATATTGGGTAAGTAATCAAAAACTCTTTTACCAAGACAGCAACCTTGTTGCGAATATAAAATACACCACAGAGCCGGATTCCCCAGGTTTTGAGCGAGTATTTAAATCCCCTTAAAAAGGAAGATCTTAAATATAAAAATAATTTTGGGATCCGCTCTAACTTTTGAAAATCATTTTAAAGACTCGAAAACACTTTAAAGAGTGTTTGGAGTAAAACTGATTTAATGAAGTAAATCAGTCCCCAGAATATTTAGAAAATGACTGAATGTTAATATTTAAAATAATATTCCCATAAAGAATAATCTTTATAAACATAATTGAAGTAGAAGTATTAAAACTTATACTTGAAACGAGTATTAAATAACCAAAGATATACTTATATGAAAGTACTATCTTTATTTGAATAATCGAAAATAAGTTTGATTATTGACACCTTATTCTTTAATAAAATAAAGAATATACCTCGACAAATAATCGGAGTCATAGATCCTCAAATGAATATTCAAATAATATTCATTAAATAATATAAACTGAGTCATAAGCCTTCGAATGAATATTCAAATAATATTCAATAAATAATATAAAAGAGTCATAAGCCCTCCGATGAATATTCAAGTAATATTCAGATAAATAAACAAAAGGAGTCATACGCCTTCGAATAATATTCGAAATAATATTCAATAATAAAATAAAGTTTAAAGTTATCGAATAAACCTTATTCGATTAATAGTTTGGAAAAACTATAACCATATATATATAAATATATATATATATATATCCATATCCATATATACAAAAATCTACTCGGGATCCTCGACTCCCGGTTTTAGAAAATATTTTCACCTTTTGATCCCCTATACTAAGGGTATACGCAAATACCGTTTATCTCTAGCATAGGTATTATGCAACGAATAAGCATTTGAACCAACAGATATATAAATCAAGAATACGAAACAGGCATGCATATATACCATATCACATGCTACAATATATCGCAAAAATTTGCTAATAACCAATATGCATTTATCGCAAGATCATGCATATACAAATGTATACATCACAACAACAGTATAACGGATAGATTACTTGCCTGAGCGACTTGGGGGTGAGAAAGGCTCGGGACGAGTCTGGTAACCTATAAACAACAAGTAAGTTGGAATTAAACCAAAATCACTTGTAAATCTATACTTTAACTAACTTAGACTCTAACGCTTGTTTTGCGCTCACCGATTCGCTTAAGTCACTCGGGTACCCTCGGCTCCACCATTTTTAATAATTTAACCTTTACGAGTTTTAAAGCGATTCCTTCGCGAGTGTCTTACCAACTGCCTAACACACTTACCATAAATGTTTCATACATTAATTAACCCTTTTTGGTCTTTAACCTATGTTTCAAAGTAAGGCGAGGGAAAAAGTTTCGTTCGCGAAACGCCGTTACTTGAAACGGTCGTTTCTCCTAAACCGTGCATCGGAATCGAACGAACTACATATCAAAACGAAGCTCGTAACATGAGCTATCTAAACATGGCAGTGGTCATAATCTAGCAGGGGGTTCTCGGGTCCTAATGCTATGCACAAAAACAGTCCAAAGAAAATCGGACGTTACGACGGCTATGTTTACGCGATTTCCCAATTTTAAACCATACAAAACCAACCACAAACCAACCTCAAATCCAACACACAACAAACATCCATCCTTATCACATCATAACAACCCCAACCAATTCAATTTAATCATTCATACTTATGCTAAAACTTAACTTTAATCATACTTAAGTTCCTTTAAATCAAAACCACAACAATTACCATTCCATTTCACTACCATTCCAAATCCCAAACTCTAAATCATAACAACAAACTACAATATCAACCCACTAATCAAAATCATCTTATAATATATAGGAATCTAGGGTTTGGAGATGGTATACCTTCCTTGGAGTGGTGGGTGGAGCTAGAAAGCCTTAAGAAGCTTTGAGAAGTCTTAAGAATGCTTGGATCTTCAAGAAAAACAAGAAAAAGTTCAAGTTAAAAACTTGAAAACACTATTCATTGTCTTCTTCTTTGATTAAATGAAGAAGATTGAGAAAGAATTAATGGCTTAAACTCATGATATAGTCCTAACTAAGCATGAAGATGATTAGGGAATTATCTTACCAATTTAGGAGGCTTGGATCTTGAGTTTTGAAATTCTATGCCTTTAAAAATGCTAAAAGCCGAGAGCAAATGAAGAACTCATGCCTTGGTTGCTTTTGATTTTTGATGAGAATGATTTTTACTTGGCTTGGTTGACTTGTTTTGTATTTGATTTAGTCAATTACTTTCTTGCCCTTGAAATTGTGTGGTTACAAAGCTACCACACCTCCTTCCTTCCCATGTCATGCTTATGTCATCCTCATGATGTCATCCTCCCTTCCTTGTCCTCTTTCTATTGGTTGGATGACATCATTCCCCCTAATCCCTTTGATTAACTTCCTAATCGTTTGCCTAATGACCGCTGATCTGTTATACGGTTTGCTTAACTTTCGTTCTCGTTTATCGTTTGAAGGATCATACCCGGGATCTTATTACTTAGGTTCCCTTAACCTTTCTCAATACATTATATTCCTTTTTATGATCCTCTATTATAATCCTTTAATTTAAATCCTTTTTATCCTGTTACCTTATACTCAATTCTCTCCGTATCTTGTGGATTTCCGGGAAAAACCAAAGTGTTCGGAATTGGATTCTGACGATCTTTACATACACTTATATACTTCATAGAGTACTAATAATATCCCAGAATATCCATAACAGAACCCCTACATAGTGTGGCATGAAAAGTTTCTTCATTCAGCTAAAACACTATTCACAAGGGTTACAAAAAGTTGAAATTTTGGGGTTATTACACTTCAACTCCGGCGACGAACTCTTGCTCAGAATCGGCCTTCTCCGTCACCGTATTCTCGATTTCTTCCAGTCAACGTCTTCTCCATTTGAAAAGGTATGTAAATCTTCTTTCTTCTCGGGATTTCATCACAGAAATAATACTGCATGCTACATTGTCTCTTCAACTTCCTTAATTGTTCTTGATGATAAACACAAAACGATGTATGTATCTGTGTATGTATATCTTATACTTTCAAATTTTGTTGCTCTAGATCTGAAATCATGGGGTCTAGCTTTTAATTTTATGTTTCTAGGGATCCCAACCGTTTTATCCTCAAAATTAAAAATATACGTCCCATGATAAGGCGCGCCTCTTTATCGATACGAGGCGCGTTCCTTTTACTTTAAGCCACGCCAATGTCATCCAATCTTCCAGTCTTTTATAGATTTTAGGACAGAATAGGGCGCGCCTTCATAGTGTATGACTCGCCTCACCCTTCCTTTAAGTCTATCCCTACCTTTTCTGTTTCCTTCATATTTTTGTATCTCTCGTTCTTTCGTATTGGGCGCGCCCTCAACATTTTTGGTTTTCTTGGAAGCTGGAAGACGAGGGCGCGTCTTCTCCTTTTCACCCCTTCAAGGATTTCCTTACCAACTTGGGAATCTATTCTCCTCCAAACGCTTACTTGGACCCCCAGCTTCCAAACGCTCACCATACTCCCGAATTCCTGAACCGGGTGGCGCGCCTTCTTCAAGACTCCAAAAAGGGTTCCTTAATGGCAGATTTTTCAGATAGCTCGTCCACGGACAACATTCCCTTATCTCGTAGACACGGAAAATAAAAATTAGTCCAAAAAGAGAGGTCTCCAGCCCCAACTAGTACAGAGCTAGACGATGATGATTGGTTTGAGAGCTTAAATGCCGACAGGTGTAGGGGTGTTGAAAGGGGGGTTAATGTAGACGCTGGGCCTTCCAAGGTTTTTTACAAGGCTGTTTCCCCAAGTCTATCTCCTCAGCGACCAAAGGGCACGCCTACCTCTCCTACTCACGAGGGCGCGCCTGAAGCAAATGTATCACCACTCCGTGATGAAGAAAACTTCTTTGATGAAGACTCCTTTCAATTTTCCACCTCTCAGGCCTTCTCCAATTCCCTTCCAACATTGGGAAGTTTCTGACAGTGAATTGGATTTTGATTGGGACGAATTCGAATCGTGTAATGAAGCTATGAAGAAACGTTTCGGGAAGGAACATGTGAAGCTTTTCTGCGTGGGCCTGTCTTCGGCTTGTTCAGACGAACAACTAGGATGGCTCATGGAGTTTTATGACATGGAAGGCATATGGGCGCGCCCTTTGAGCATGATGCGGCCCCATATCTTCAATTATGGGAGAAACTTTAAAATTCCCAGAATGGTGACCAGCCCCAAGCTGGTGTCTTTAGGTATAGGCGCGCCATTACATCCCTTCCTTAGGAAAGTGATAGAATTCTAAGACGTAGCTCCACTCCAACTTTCTCCCAACAGCTACAAGTTCGTCCTGGCCTTGTTCATCCTCTATACGGACTTGGGTTTTCCCCAACCGTCCATGGTCGAAGTTGCTTATTTTTTCAATCTAAGAAAGTCTGACCACGGGTACTATTATTTGGTGGTGGATAAGCAGCATAACAAGAAGGGTTTCTCCTCTGGCAAGCTTAGCCACGAGAAAGGTTGGAAAGAGAACTTTTTTTACCTGTATGACGTTCCCAGGATAAGAATAAGATTCAACAAGTCACCAAGTAAGGACGCGCCTTTTTATCTTTTCCCTTATGTTATTTTTACATTTTTTCTTTCTTTTCTCATTCTTATACTTTTCCAGACAGACCATCTTCAAAACTCCTTAAAGGCGAGCCCAAAAAACGAGCTGAAGCCCTCCTTAGAGTGGCTTCTGACATGTGGAACTTAAAATCCTTAGTTACTCGATCCAACTTGATGCGAGTAGGGATTTTTTCTGACCAAGTAGGAGTGAAGTGCAAATACGTAAAATTTAGGAAAGGTGCTCCTGTTTCCCGTGTTATCGACTTAGGTAGCGAAGAAGCTGAAGAAGAAGAAGAAGAAGAAGAAGAAGAAGAAATAGAGGACGGTTCTTTACAAGGCCCGAATCCTTCAGGTTAACTAACCGTAGGATATAGAGGCGCGCCCTTATCCTATTGGCGCGTCCTTTTCTTCTGTCATCTTCAATAATCACACTAGATGTAAATTTTTGTTTATTTAAGCTCCACCTTCCAGGGCGCGCCCTTTGCATCTTAGGCATAACATTTTATACATGTTTGTCAATATTATTATTATTATTATTATTTTACCCACATTCCTTGCCCTGCTCAACATACTTAACTGCCATGCTTAACTAATATGTCCCATGTTTTGTGCAGAAATGGCCCCTCCAAGAATCCCTAAATCCTTTGGGGCGCGCCCTGGTGATAAGCCTAGGCCGAAGTCGAAGAAAGATGTTCCTGCAGCACAGACATCCGTCCCCACTTCAGCTCCCATTCCTCAAACAACACCTGTTCAAAAACGGCCCGTAATTGACCTTACAGAAAAATAGGGCGCGCCTAAGAGACATAGAACAGAGGGCGCGCCTTCTGGTTCTTCTACTGCTTTCAGCGCTCTTGGCCCCATGGGTGCCCTTCATGTTTCAGATGAAGAAGTGGAACAGTGGCAGGCTATGGATTTGGGAGTTGCTGCCTGTGCTTCTATAAAAGCTTCTTGCCAACTGTTCATCCACTCCACCCAAGTGGTGGACAAATTACTTGAGGAGAAGGCGCGCCTAGAGAGGCTGCAGGGTGATAACAACATTCTGAAGAATACCCTCACAGACAAAGACTTCTTGCATGCCAAAGACATCAAAGCTAAGGATTCTGGGATCTCTTTCCTCAAGGATGAGGTGGCCAATCTCACTTCTCAATTAGAGATTGCCAATAAAAAGGCTACCTCTCTCCATACTGAGCTTGTTGGTGCCAACTTGAGGATAGAGTACCTCGAAGAGCAACAGAAAACAGGCTGGCCTGATGAGAAGAGGGCAATGACTGATGAAGCATTTGCCAATGGTTTTCATTTTTACAGGGTGGGCTTTGTGGCCAATGATCCTTACTATTCCTTTGAGAAATTTGGGGAGGAGACTGTTGCTGAGATGGTGGAATTCAAAAAAGAGCATGCTGCTGAAATCAAGGCAAGGAGGATAGAGCTTGGATTAGAAGAAGAAGAAGAAGAGAGGGAGGGCGCGCCTCAAGAGGAATTCTCCAAGGACGCGCCTGAAGTTGATCCAACTGTCCCCCTCCAATTTATTCCTCCAACAGACCAGTCCCAAGGCGCGCCTTAATCATTTAAAGTCTTTAAATTTCAGATACTTATGAGGAGCCAACCCTCTTTTGATGCTGTGCAAAGTTGTATGACTTATTTTGTTGCTACTTTTCCTTTTTGCATCGTGACTTTCTGCATGGCTTAATATCTTTTTTATAAAAACTTTGTTAAGGCACTTGTATTTTTCACTTGGCCTTTTTACGTTCCCATGGATTTTGTCACTATAGGGTGCGCCTTATTTCTTGAATTTGCAAATAACACCTATTTGTAATCCCTTTGCGATATTTTACTCAAGTATTAGTCCACGGGCGCGCCTTAACCTAGGGAGCTTAGCTTATTTTGATGGCCCTGAACACTTATTCCTTTCACCCTCGTACACTGTATTTAATCTTGATTATGAATCAACAATTACTAGACAGGGCGCGCCTCAATATAGGGCGCGCCTCAGATGTTTTTCAAATGAGTAATTTCATGTTAGGCAGATAATACAATTTGAAGTAACTTTTCCTTTTGATTGATAATGCACTCTAGTGTTCAAATTACACCGGTCCCATGGCTACTATGCTCTATGGGGAAGTTATTTGAAAAAAAAATTCTTCCTTCTGCTAGTTCCAGGGTTCGCAGTCACATGTACTACCCCCCCCTAGGCTAGAAGGAATTTATTTGCTACTAGCCTATTACATGAGAATCAAATAAGAAAGAGTATAGCTTTGACCTTGTACGGTCCTTCCCAATTAGCCCCAAGCACCCCGTGTTGAGCTATCTTAGTATTAGGCATAACCTTTCGCAACACAAGATCCCCAACCTTGAATGGTACAGATTTAACCCTTTTATTGAAATACCTTGCGACCCTCTGCTGGTATGCAGCAAGCTTTAATTGAGAGTTCGTTCTGGCTTCATCTAGCAAATCCAAGTGAAGCCTCTGGTTAACTTCTGCATCTTCCTCGACAAAGACATCTCTCCGGAGGGATCCAGCTCCTACCTCCACGGGAACCATGGCCTCATATCCATAAGTTAGTAGAAATGGGGTTTCCCCTGTAGTCGTTCTAGCAGTCGTATTGTAAGACCAGAGGATCATGGGCATTTCTTCTGGCCAGTCTCCCTTCTTTTCTTCCAACTTAACCTTCAAGGTATGCTTTATGATTTTGTTTATGGCTTCTGTCTGACCATTACTCTACGGATGATAAACCGCGGCGAAGTCTTTTTTAATCTTTAGGTCTTCACAGAGCTTCCTTAACTCCTTACTATCAAATTGTTTCCCATTGTCTGAAATGAGCTTGTAAGGAATACCAAACCTGCATACTATGGAGTTGAACACAAAATCCCTTATCTTTTTTGCCGTGATTGTGGCTAATGGCATGGCCTCTGCCCATTTGGTGAAGTAGTCCACAGCCACCACAGTGTATTTCACCCCCCCCCTTTGCTTTGGGTAACTCTCCAATGAGATCAATTCTCCACATGGCAAAAGGCCCTGTTGAGGTAATGGTGGTTGTCGGGATGTTGGAATAGTTGGCAAACCGTTGGCAGCGATCACAGGCCCGGACAAAATTAAAAGCATCTTCCCTCATAGTCGGCCAGTAGTACCCTTGTCTGAGCACTTTAAATGCTAAGGAACCACCCCCCGAATGATTGCCACAAATCCCTTCATGCACCTCTCTGAGAATATAATTTCCTTCTTCCCTGTCCACACAACGTAACAGTGGCTGGTTCAATCCTCTCTTGTATAGTACCCTGTCATACTTGACATACTTTGTAGCTTGGTACCGAAGACGTCGAGCCTGTAGTTTATCCTCCGGTACAGCCCCTGATTGAATATAGTTATGGATGGGGGTCATCCAGTTTTCTTTTGGGATTTCTTGCATTTGACACACCTCCACCTCTGGGATACTTGGAATTTCCTGGATTCCCAAGGGGATTTGTCCAAGTTGGACGTTGTCCATCTGCGACCCCATCTTGGCCAAAGCATCCGCATTACTATTCTCTTCTCGTGGAACGCTTTCCAGTCTGGCACTTGAAAATTTTCCCAGTAGGCGTCTTGCACATCTCATATACAGCTCTGTCCGCGGTCCTCGGGCTTGGAATCCTCCGTTGACTTGATTGATAACTAATTCAGAATCACTTCGAACTATCAAATTCACGGCCCCTACTTCCAGAGCTAACTTCAGACCGTTAATCAAGGCTTCATACTCAGCATCATTGTTGGTAGCATAAAATTTGAGATGAATAGCACTCATCAAGCGGTGCCCCTCTGGAGTGATCAGGATTATCCCGGCACCGGACCCGCTGTTGTTTACGGCCCTGTCCACATGTAATGTCCACCACGGGTGGGGGAGTTCCTGCTTCTTTTCGTCCTGATGACTTTCTTGCGAGGTTGATTCTGCCGGTACTATGGCCTTATCATCAATTTCTTCATCAAACTCAAGTACGAAATCGGCCAGCGCTTGTCCTTTGATTGCCGTGCGTGGACAATATTCCAAATCGAATTGCCCTAGCTCTATGGCCCATTTTAACATTCTTCCCGACGATTCGGGTTTATGTAAAATTTGCCGGAGCGGATAAGCGGTGCGAACTTCTATTCGGTGAGCCTGAAAATACGGTCTTAGCTTTCGTGCCGCAAGAATAAGAGCGTACACTAATTTTTCCATGTTGGTATATCTGGTTTCTGCATCCAACAACCTTTTGCTTACATAGTATACAGGTCACTGGGAGCTTGCTTCTTCCTTTACCAAGACGGCACTGACGGAATATTCTGACACCGCCAAATATAGAATTAATGTTTCTCCGTCTTCTGGCTTGGTCAACATCGGCGGATTTCCCAGTTGTTCTTTGATTTTCAGAAAAGCTTCTTCACAATTAGGGGTCCACAGAAAATCCTTCCCTCTCCCTTTGATTGCTTTGAAGAATTCTTTGCACCTATCCGACGACTTTGACACAAATCGATTCAGGGCCGTAATCCTTCCTGTTAGACTCTGTACCTGTTTGACATTGGTGGGGGATTTCATGTCTAGCAGAGCTTTTATTTTTGCTGGGTTGGCCTCAATCCCCCGGTTATTGACCATGAATCCCAAGAATTTTCCCGATTCTACGCCGAACACGCATTTCTGCGGGTTTAGTTTCATCCTATATTTTCTCAGGATATGGAACATTTCAGTTAAGTTGGCGACGTGGTCTTCCGTCCTTTTCGATTTCACGAGCATGTCATCCACATACACTTCCATAGTCTTCCCAATCTGCTTCTTGAACATTTTGTTTACCAACCTTTGGTAAGTGGCACCGGCGTTGATCAGACCAAATGGCATTCCAATATAGCAGTAGAGCCCTCTATCAGTGATGAAAGAGGTGTGCTCCTGGTCAGGCTCATACATAAGGATCTGGTTATACCCGGAATATGCGTCCATGAAGCTGAGCAGGGCATGCCCCGCCGTGGCGTCGACCAACTGATCAATTCTTGGTAGGGGAAAACTATCTTTTGGGCATGTTTTATTTAGGTCGGTGAAGTCCACGCACGTTCTCCATTTGCCGTTGGGCTTTTTTACCAATACCGGATTTGCTAGCCATTCTGGGTAAAAAGATTCTCGAATTAGTCCGACGTCTAGGAGCCTTTTTACTTCTTCTGCTAGGGCTATAGCTCTTTCTCCACTTACGGCCCTTCGTTTTTGTCGAACCCCTTTATGTTTGGGGTCGATATTCAACCGATGGCACATTATTTCTGGATCAATCCCCACCTTATCAGAATGGCTCCATGCAAATACATCAAGGTTTTCTAACAAAAATATTGACAGACCTTCCTTTAACCTTGGTGTCAATTGGGACCCTATTCTCAGAACCTTACTCGGGTCTTTTTCATCAACGGGGATCTCGATCGTATCTTCTGCTGGCCCCATCTTTTCCGTCGGCATTGGTATCCGGGGATCCAAGTCAAGGGGATTATAGATCTCCTGATCTTGTAGAGAGGGTGCATTCCCTTCAGGAGGTGTGCCTTGCGTAGTAGAGTTATCAATTTTTTCAGTATATTTTGCGGGCGGGGGTGCTTCTGCAAGAGGAATGACGTCACCCTGTTCGAGGCTTTGCAAGACACCGAATCTTCCTTCTAAACGTTCCCCATGGAAATCTGCTTGGACTATGGTATACATCGCCTCCTCTTCTTCTTCCAACATCTCAATTCTGATTGTGTCTTCCAGGTACAACATTGTCGAGGGCAACTCAGAGGGATGTTCTTCTTCTTGCTCAACATAATAGTGGACTCGAATTTCCTCGGTTGGTTGCTCAATGCTTTTCTCTCGATCCATGTCCGGAGTATCATCGGCGTGGGAGTCTTTTCTGAACCCTTTCATTGTTTGCCTGTAGCACTCCCGTGAATCATATTGGGAACCCCTGATACTTCCCACTCTATTTGGTGTTGGAAATTTGATTGTTAGGTGATGAATTGAAGTGATGACTCTCATCTCCCGTAGAAAAGGTCGTCCCAATAACACGTTGTGGGATGATTCCTGATTCAGAACCTTAAATTCGAGCATCTTTGTTACCGGCAGTGGGCTTTCCCCTAGTGTGCATGGGAGCCGAATTGACCCCATGACTCTAACTCCTGCACCTGAAAAACCATAGACCCACGAGTCTTCCCCCGATATATCCTGATCAGGCAGTCCCATCTTCTTGAAGGTGCTGTAATAGAGGATGTTTACGGAGCTTCCATTGTCCACGAAGGCTCTATGGACATTCTTTGTACCGATTTGGATGGAAATAACCAACACATTATTGTGTGGGTGATGTACCCATCGGGCATCTGTTTCTCTGAAAGTGATATCCATGGACTCCCCTTTAAACACTTTGGGTGGTCGGGTTTCCACCCTATGAATATCTGTGAGAGGCCTAAACCGGGCTTCCCTAGCGTATTTTGCCAAGGCTCGGTTGCTGCATTCCATTCCGGGATCTCCCCCGTAGATTGTTCGGATACTGCCATCTCTGATAAATTTATTTTCCTCCGGGGTATCATTGTTTGTCCCGCGTGGGGCTCGTCTTTCCTCTTCCCTTGTCCTGTCATCCTTGTGCTTCCTTACTTCCTTGACTACCCATTCTCCGAGGTATCCTTCCTTGATAAACGCTTCGATTTCGTCTTTTAAATGTCGGCACTCGTGCGTGTTATGTCCAGATGATTCATGGTATTCACAATATTTATTCTTGTCTTTGCTTTGCCATGATGATAAAGCTTCAGGTTTCCTAAATAGCCCTTTATTTCTGTTTACCTCATAGATATGGTCGATAGATGCGACCAAAGGTGTGTATCAGCTTGTCTTGTAGTCATAGTTTGAGGGAGGGCTCCATCCCCTCCTTGTGCTTGTTGTATTTATCCGGCCTGGGCTTCGACTATCCCTTCGGTATCTCGGGCTTGGTGACCTATCCCTCTTCCTTCCTTTGTTTCTTTGACTCGACTGTGAAGTTGGTTGTACATCTGCCAAAGATTGTTCTATAGCTTTAAAGGATTCTGCCAAAGCGAAGACATATGCGAGAGTGGCCGGATCTTTCCCTTGCAAGTGCTTCCAAAAATCTGAACCAACCCTTAATCCTGTGATCAGGAAACTTTTTAGGGCTTCGTCTGAGGCCCCCCTCACGCTAGTAGACTCGGCGTTGAACCTTTTGAAGTACGATGTTAAACTTTCATTTTCTCTTTGCCTAACATTGGCAAGAGTTGTGACAGAGGGAGCGTATCTCACCGCGGCTTGGAACTTAGTTAAGAACAAATTCTTCATCTGATCCCACGAGGTGATCACTCCTGGCCCGAGCTTTTGAAACCACTGCTGGGCGCTTTCTCTAAAGGTTGCCGCCAAGAGACGACATCGAGCCAAGTCCGGGACTTGGTACACATCCATCTCTATATTAAAACGACCCAGGAATTCCACCGGATCTGAGTTTCCGTGGAAGCGGAGATCGCTGGTAGTGTTGCGATACCCGGCCGGCAATTGCGCATCCCTTACTACTGCCGAGAATGGGGACGGGATTTCAGCTGTAGCCGCCACCCTGCCTTCGAGATGGTTAAGTAGCCTTTTCAAATCTCCTACATTGAAAGTTCCCACGCCGGGAATGGTCTGCATTTGAGTCTGTGAACCTTGGGGTTACAATGGAGGTATTTCCACTTGATTCCCCCCGGGAGGGGCTTGCTGCTGGTTCGTATTCTGGGCGTCTTCAGGTATTACAATTATTTCAGGATTTCGTCCCTGATTTCTCCCTTGATTCTCTTCTCCACCTTGGCCGCGACCTCGAACCGTACCGCGGTCATAGTTTTCTATATTCCTGGGGTCATCATGTTCCACATAATCATAGCCATCTGCTTGGTTATTCCAGCGAGAATCGAGGTGTCTGCGGTAATTGTCACGACGGTATCCGTCTAAATATCTGCCTCGGCCTCCACCTCTTCCCCTCCATTGAGGCCTTCTCCATCGATCGTTTCCATACCCACGTCCATGATCGCGGTGCCGCTCCCGATTTTCCTGGGGATTCGGGGGCACACGCGTTGGATCGCGGTGCCGCTCCCGATTATCCTGAGAATTCAGGGGCACACGCGTTGGATCGCGGTGCCGCTCCCGATTATCCTGGGAATTCAGGGGCACACGCGTTGGATCGCGGTGCCGCTCTCGATTATCCTGGGAATTCAAGGGCACACGCGTTGGATCGCGGTGCCGCTCCCGATTTTCCTGGGAATTCAGGGGCACACGCGTTGTATCATGGGGCGTCACATCTCCGTGATCAGCTTCTCTCTGCCATTCAAGTAACACCATTCTCAAATCGTCATCGCCCAAGCGAATCCCCAAGCGATCTTTCAGAGCTGCGAAGCCTCGTGGCTGATTCTCCGGTATTGATTCCGCCTGCCGGCGTTCCTCGAGACTACGTCCAGAACGGTGTGGATGGGTGGCTCCCCGGTTATCTGTTCGCATAATTTCCCGTCCATCAGCATCTTCTTCCACTAGCTCAACGATCGGGGACGTGTCATTAGAATAGTCCAGGCGTCGCGGGGTTATCGGCACGCGTCCTCTTTCAGTGTGGCCATGGTCGGCCGAGACATCCCTGTCTGTCATGGGTGCTTTTTCAGGCGCCTGAGCCGCTCGGTTGTGGCGAAGACCTCTCCTGCCCTTGCGTCGTTCCACGGTGCTTAACCTTGAATCGAAATCATTCAAAGCATCGCCCATGCGATACAGTTGTTCCAACAAGTCAGCGTTGCTGATGAGCACAGACGGCTGTCCTCCAACATCCGGTGTGGGACGGTCAGTCATCGGCGGAACGTAGGGTTCATATTCATAGCCATGATCGGAATCTTCTTCAGAACTTCCATCGTAAAAACCTCCATCGTGATATTGAGACATCCTTCCTCCCAGATGTAGATCTTGTAAGGCCCCTCCTTCTAGCACCAATTTGTTGACGGAGGAATTTGGGAACAACAAAACTTGAGGTTAGTAGCCGGAAACAAGATCTGTGATGGCGGTTCTTTGTCGGAAATGTGAGCAGTAGTCGGTGGATCCGATGAACAGTATTCGTCGGAAAAGATGAACAGTATTTGGTGGTGGTGATTATTGGGGGCTGAGATTGCTTAGGGTTAGTGGTGGCTCCTTTGCGCTCTCGCTTCTGACCCCTTACAATGTGCCTACGTACCCCTATTTATAGGGGATCAAGCCCACATAGTTCTTGGGGAACAAGAAACCTAATGGGCTTAGATTTCTTATCCCGAGGCCCAATAGGAAACCTACTGGAAACCGTCTTCTACTAACTTTAGGAATGTCCGCCGATGAGGCCCAACCACAAAGGCCCAAGGCTCGTCCGCGGCTTCGAGACTTCACGGATAAGGCATCTCCCTGGCCAAGGATAACCCTCCGCTACCAGCTGTTTCTCTAGTCCGTGGACGCAGGTATAGCCGTGGTTCACCCCAAATGTTGGACGCATCCTTGTCCCCCGATAAGGAGCCCCTACCAGATTGCAGGACAAGTGATCCCAAGCTTTTGGGTGCAAAGTGCAGGATACTCTGAAGTCTCCCAACGAGGACACCTGTTGACTACAGAGACAGAGCTCCCAAAGCACACACCAGATTTCACCCCACATCCCCAATGAGGACACCATTGACTACAGGAGGAGGTCTTCAGTCCAGGCATACCCCTGGAGGTCTCTGACCACGGACACCGCCTTTCCTGTAGATATGCTACAGGAAGGAGTTCCTCAATAGAGTACCTGCATCAAGTAGGTTAGTAATAATAATCTCCATCTTCCTTGAGCCTTCTAGAGAATCCACCTAATCAGCACATAAAAGCTATACTTATGTCCAAGTAGAAATTCAAGGCGCGCCCTAACATCTCTGTATGTTGGCGCCGCCCTGTATCACCAGCTTTTGGTTTCTCATACCATTTTACATCATAAGGCGCGCCCTAAACTATTTATCTTTGGGGCTGACTTTAATTCTGCCCAAGCCACAGTATGGACATGTCGAAGTAATCATGTCCAAATGATCCACCCAAGGAGCCTTCCTTACCTAGGGCGCGCCCTAAGGCTCACTATAGGACAGACTCCAATTAAGCCACTCATCTATCTTTTTTCAACGATTGGACGCGCCTCGTCATGTTCAAGGGCGCGCCTTTAAGGCAAAACGGTCACGGGCCACTTAACCGTTTAACCAATGCAGCGCGTTCTTAGGGCGTGCCATCTGTTTATGGAAAGTTAATCTTATCTTTTCTTAGTTTTTAGGCGTTTCTCCTTCAATTTTACCTATTTTATCAATCTTAATCTGAATATTGTTTATACCAACATTTCGGCATAACACATCTCTTATTTTATGCAAAACTGTACGCCCAATTTTGAGAATTTGGTATTTTACCGGTTTAAATTGTAAAATCGCGCCTCTTGTAAAAAAATACATAGCTTGTTTCCTACCCTTTCCGTTATATTTATATAATCCCATTGCCTAAAAGAAAATATCGATTTATAATCCAAAACCTAACCAATTTCTCAGCTAAATAAATTAAAGTCACGTCCTATCAGCTACGTTACACACAAAAACAGTAACTTCTTTCCATTTCTCTCCAAGCTCCACAAAATAGTTCTGGTGGATCAACCATGAGAATGGTTGGTTTTCATATATGTTGAGCTAAATTTACACCTATATATGCATAATCCAATATTTTTATTTCTGTCAGTTTCTTCTCAGTTTCCGATACCTCATCCTGTTTCATCAACAAGATAATAGCATATTCTGCTAAACGTAATGTATATATCATATATAAGCACATGAGCCATTAGTGCCAGTTACCATATTCTTCAGCAATTCAGAGCCACTTTAATAGTTGCAGGAAAACACTATGAGTAGCTGAATGAGTAATTCCCAAAACAAAATCTGCAACTGCGGAGTGAGTACTAAACTACATAAAAATCTACAATTTGAATTCAATTTTGACTATTTACAATTTGAATTCCAATTATGATTCTCTGCCAATTTATTCATAAATACAAAAAGAAAAATTTATCTGAATAAGAGAAACAGTGAAGGGCAATATCATTCTGTCAAGATGTATTAAAATAACAGACACATCTCTCAGTGATGCCTAATGTTAGGTGGGAATGCAAGTTTATATATTTAGTTGGATTCTAAGCTTTTGACATTGTCTAATATCCATTTTGACTGTTAAGTGTGAATTTCATCCTAAATAAGAGCTAAATTCTACTAAACCATATCACAGGTTCAGATCCATTAGTGAAATTATTCAATCAGATGCACAAGTGAAGTTATAATGTTTGCGGTTCCATAAACTCAAAAGTTTCTCAGAAGTAGAAATACTGAGTAACACTTGAACAGCTTGAAATGGGCTCAATCTAAGCACTGGAATCAGTAAATTAAACTAACCAAAGGGAACTAGTATATAGAATAAAAGAATTTAAAATACATTTCCAATGTAGTGGGATAGCTACAGCTAACTACACGAAAAAATGTGAGAAATGGTATCCTCACCTCGGATTGATACATGATGCATTCTTTGCTTTCGCCTTATCGCTTGTTAAAATAATAACACTATCAACACAACCAGTCGAAAGCACTTTTAGAAGGACAATCCAGAGATTAGATGAATCACTGGTATCAAGACCCAAAATCTTAGGCAATCAATAGAATTGCTGTTATTAATATCTGCAAACGTGGGGCCAGTTCCCACAGACGATGAGCCGGTAAAGTTTCCATTTTTTCCTGTTGAACTGCATCCATTGGAAAAATGGAACAAGAAACCTAATAAGATGATAGTAGCAAAAAAACAAAACCTAATAATTAAGTTTTACCCAAAATTGTAACTGATTGAGCTGTGTTGAATCTGTAGAAAACAAAAAGAAGTGTACTCAATCTTATTCTCATTATGTGTTGTTTGTGTGGGTTTTATGCACTAGTCATGGAACATTTTGCAGATATTATAGCAATTCATATCATTGTGTGAGTTGTAATACTTTTTTTCTGTAAGAAATATGCAACACAATCATCAGTAGGTGTTCAGAGCATTGTGCCAGTTAGTAGGCAGCATCTGATGCTTTATAAGTGACAATATAACTCGTTTGAAAACCATAACCATGGACTGCCACCACTTTAAAATTAAAATTACATTGTTTTTTATTGTCTCAAACTAGAAATAAATTATTTTTCTCAGACAGTAAGTACTGAATATTCAATTGCATAATCCAAGTAGATTTATATTAATCAAGATGCGATCATATCGACATAAGTAGTGTTAAAGATGTACTTGAAATTAATTTTAATTATGGTAGGAAGAGAGGAGGGACAATTTTATACTTTGTTGCCCGAAAAGGGAAAAAAAACTTATTAATTTAGTGACAAACCCCATCAAGAATTACGAATCTAATAAGTTTTATCCTACAATTTTGAGTTGCAAATGAAATTGTACATTATGTGTAGCAAAAATATGATTGTGCCTTGGTGCATCTTATTTAAATATATACACAAAAGAAAATACCAATAATAAAAGTAACTTTACCAACCCAACATTATTAATAGGGGTTTTTTCATAATTTGCAAAAATATTATTCTCTCCGTCCCACTAGATTCTTTACATGCTTTTTCCTTGTGCTCGGCACAAATTTTAAAGCTACTATAAAGTATGGTTCTATAATTTATTTTTAGAATTTTTTTCTGTATAAAAGTTTAAACATTATTTTTTATTTAAAAGAAAAAAATATTTAAAATTACTTAGGGAACCATGATTTAAGAAAGTCTTAAAATGCGTGTTGATCCCCGTCCCCTAATGTAAAGAATTGAGTGGGACGGAGGTAATATCACTTTTTAAAAATATTTGCAAAAATACGTTTTGCAACTTTGCAACCACATGTGCAACTTCAATTCTACAAAATATTTGCAAAAATGCGTTCTGTAACTTGTAACAATATGTTCTAAAATGCAACATATAATGCAACCCGAAATGCAAACTAAAATAGTTGCACAGTTCAAATAAATATAACCTATGCAACATCGTATTTTTGCAAACATTTGCAGAGTAAAATAATATTTTTGCAAATATTTTCAGAAGTTGGTAAAATCGCAAATAACTTTATAAAAAGTAGTATTTTAGATAAATTCCCTTATTAATAGTTGAGTTGCATCCCCAACCACACTCACCTATTGTCTTAATTTTAAGTCATTCCAATGGCAAGAAGTTTTCGCATTTCAATCATAGATGATGGCAAAGATTTGACCTTTTCAAACTCTGTCTTAACTCACTAGAGGCCCGGGAAACAAAGATAAGGTAAATTATAGTTGGGCTTTGGTCTTCTATATTTGTTAATCCTCTTCTAGTCCTTTATATTATTCCACATCATTTTCCTTATTTTTCTTAATTTTCTCAAACCCTAGTCTATAACTCTTTTTTCATGTCTTTATGTATTATTATTTTTATGTTTATGTAATGTGTGAAAATAGGTTTGTAAGCTAATTGATAAGTAGGTGTGTACATGTATATATTATATACTATTAAAATATAAAAATTATTTATATATGTTTATCATTATTTTATTATATATATATTATTTATATTTTTATTTAGAACATAATAAATATTATGTAATGTTAATTATAAAAATGTTACTTTATTATTAACTAAATTTATAAAAATTCTAATATAAAAGATATGTTTTAGTCATAATATATTTTATTTATATGTATTAATATTTGTTAATCATTTTTTCCATTTATTTTAAGTATGTTATTATATTTTCAATCAATCTTAATAATTATCTATATTTATTTTATTAATTTTACTTTAAAATATCGACATAAATATAAAAATATTCTACTATTAGCATTAAATATAATTTATTAAATATTATAATTTTATTTTAACTAATATATATTTGAATTTAATTAAAAAAGTTGAATATAGCTAATGATTATAGCTAAAAGTGGTTACAGGTTCAATAAAATTTTAGTTAATCTTGTTTTAGCTAACAGTTTTAGGTTTTGTTGGACATGCTCTAAGTTTGGCATTTATAGTATTCATACTTACGGGACAGGTGGACCTTAAACTTCAAAAAGGGCAACTGTTTTCAATCACTTCCATCCATTTTGTCAAAAATGTTTGTTAAGGGTTTTTATCAAAAAAAAATGTATATTTAATAATTTAATTTAATTGCCTAAATTTTTTTAACTCAATTATCAATATACCGCCAACTCTCACTATTTATAAAAAGTAAATATAAGAATTTAATTCTCACTAACTTTACATAAAATATTTGTTTTCTCGAATAATACATTTCTTAACTTGTACAATATCTAATCACATATTCGTTTGCATATATTATTTAAAAATACAATTAAATCATACTATTATTTAATCAACCAAATAATAAAAATATATTTTATTATAAAACGAATTAATATTTTGAACATATAAAATCACATTATAATATAAGTTTTTTTGGGTACATATCAAAAATTATATTATATTGATACGAAATTGTCATTGTACTTTTCAATGGTAACCAAGGTTGCAAAGTGAGAGTGTCTTTTAAGTTTAGGGGTTCAACTGCCACATTTCAAAGAATAAGTACTTAAATGTATATTTCCCAAACTTTGAGAGCTTACAAAGTGTAAAATACTCTTAATATTTTCACCTAACTTTTTTTTTCCCCTACTTTATTACACACGCACACAACTGGAGTTTGTGTCAAACTCCTGTGTCCTGACCTCCCACGGGGACAAGAGCTCAACCACTTTTCACCTAACTTAGTTGTGTAGCATATGATTAACATTATTGACCCTTCATTTTAGAGCAGAAAATAGTAGTTCTGCAGTGAATCAACAATGTGAGCAAGAAGTCTAGGATGTCTAAGATCCTGTATATCTATCTTATTTCATTGCAATTTTTAGTTTTTTCTTTATCCTCGGAGCAGTTCTGTTGCATATTCCTCCCCTGCCTTTACAATTTATAGCATATTCTTTATACAAAATGCTACAAATGGCTCTGAAAATAAACAAAATTGCTGCCAAGATAACCGTATATTTAATGCAAAGCATGAATGCAAAAGATGTACTATTGCGTTCAAATTAACAGGGCACAATACTTAAAAACTAAACAACAGAACATAAACACAACACATTAGTTAAATAGAATAGCTAATTGTGTATACGCGCATTGTAATCAAGGTTAAAAATTACCTTGATGGGAATTTACAATTAGCATGACCTGAAATAACAATACAAAAAGAACACAATTATTCGTAATCACGGTAATTAATTTTAAACTCTTAATTACACACAGTAAAAAGAAGAAGGAGCTTACTGGGATTTAAAGAAGTAAGAGCAGCAGCATTGTCAAAATTACAACTATCCTCGGTCAAACCATGCTTAAGAAAGTAATCATTGAAAGCAAACGACGCCGTTCTTTGAATATCGGCAGGATCGTAACACGGGCCGCCTTGTTGGATAGCAGTACAATCAGCACCGCCAGAGCTACAGGCCCAGTCGAGAGCGGACTGAAGAGCAGCGTCCTCGGCGTTGTTCTTGGCCACGCACCAGAGCTCCTGCCCTCTGATTTGGGCAGATTGTTTAGTGGTTAGATGAAGAGGTGTTGAATAGATTAGAGAAAGTGAAAGAAGGATGAGTGTTAAAGAGAGTTTCATGGTTTGTGGAAATGTTACTACTTGATTTGAATCCGGAAAAGGAAAGTAGACTAGTACTCTACTCTGTCTGGGATTGTACACCGTAAATATGACCGTTGGTTTCTTTGTTTTTTCTACATACAATGAATGACCCAAACGATAATAAGTTTTTGGAATTATTCGTTTTACTATGGGGCTTATGATATTTGTAAAAAAAACCAAATATTATAAACTATTTTCTTGTTTTTTAGAAATTTTTAAGGCATATTGCCCGGGTTTGGGTCGTTAGAGTATTTTGAACGAGGGTATAAAAAGAGTGTCAAATTGCCATCTGTCATGAGATGACATGACACTCTTGTTCGCTATCGTCGGAGGTTGTAGCCAATTTTTGATATCCTTTACCACCCTCTCAAAAAAAAGTGTTATATGTTCTAATAAAGACATGTATCGTCATATCAATTTTAAATTATATTTGTATATGAATACTTTGACAACTTTGAGTGCTAATTGTTGAAATAAATTATGATATGAGAGTGTCAAAAGTACAATTGAAGAAAGAAATAATGATATATTAATATTATTGATGAGTTGATAATATTGACATGTTTGATTTAGCATCCCAATAGATATAGCTCTTAGGATACATTTCATTCTCGGGTTTAAGCTGACTATATAATACTGTGTTAGAGTTATGATTTGGTAAGAAATCTTGGTTTCGAGTCCTCTACCTCCATACCTCCGGTAATCTAAATACATTTGCATGTTGTTTGTTTTATTGTTATCGATTTTCTCATTATTACGACTTACTTACGATTGATGAAAGTATTGAATAGTACATGATAAGTTTTAGAGATAAATGTAAAGAGGATTTCTTCCCTAATCTTTGATTTTCTTTTCTTTTCATTCTAAAAAATTACTTTTGAAACATGAGATGGAAATATATTATACAACTTTCTTTTCTTTTCTTCTAAAAATTTGATTCTGGAACACGTGTGCTTGCCTTTACATGTCTCAGATGAAACTTAAGACACAATCTATATATTCCATTATCTCATTGTTATAATAAATGGTACAGTCTCTTTTGTAAATGAGAGAAACCCTTAAACGAATGAGACAGACTAAATTTCTCTGCAGAATGTAAATTCCTAAAACATAAAAATAGTAATAATTATAAATAAACAATGCAGACTACCAAGACGTTTTCACTTGGTTCGGCTCATATCCCTAGTCTTTGACCTACATCCAAGTCCTCATGCCAACTAGCATAGAGAATGTATTATATTAACTTCAATAAAAAACTTACAATCTTTCTTGACTACAAATAGACAGCGTTTGAAAGAAGACTTTCCTCTAGCACACTTGCTACCTAGCAATACTGCTACCACTAGCCCACTGATTACTTTTGCCTAATCCTTTGATGATCAAATCATTGCCACAATCCGACACAAGTTAATAAATACACGCAATGTAGAAAGATAAAGAGTTACAACTCAAACTATCTTATTGTTTGACTGGATATTCAAGATATAGAAACAGAAGAGATTTTCTAAAAGAATAGTTGTGCAAGCGTTAGTTGTAATCTGAAAACATGAGATGGGTAATACATTTCAAACTATTCATATTATTTTGATTGGATATTCAAGAGAATGAAATAAAAAGAGTTTTTCAGACAATGAAGATAGAACGTGTAGTAAACATTAGTTTCAATCTGAAAAACAAGATGTGTATTTATACACACAAGTCTAACGGATAATATTTTCAAAACAAAGAAGAGATAAGATTGTATAATCTATCTGTTTGAAAATATTTGAAAAAGTCTTTATAAAATAACCCGTTAGTTGGTTAGGAAAAGATAAACCTTATAGAGGGTAAGTTTTGAATAGATAAAGATGGTTTATCAAGATAGAATTTGTTTTGGAGATAAACGTGTTTACCTAGTCAAATAGAAACACAAATAAACCTTATCACTTAAGACAACTATCTAACTAATCTGCATTAACTCGGAATTCTTGAAATAAGTCATCATCAGAAATCTGCAAAATTAACATTCTCCCCTTTTTATGATGATGACAAAGAGTTTAAATAAACCCTATGGAAAATACTTTAAGCCCTTTTTAAGATGTTAGAACCGTATTAAAAATATATATATGCATATTATCTTTTATGCAACATATAAAACAATGAGTAAAAAACCAAATGAAATTAGTACATTATCAAAATCAAAAATAGCTCTTTCTCCCCCTCAACATCATAAAAGGGACAAAAGAATTAATTAGACAAAGAGCACATACCAAGTTCTCTATGCATTAGATAAAAACGATCTTCAGCCAAGGGTTTAGTAAAAATATCAGCACGTTGTTTCTCAATTGAAATATAAATAAACTTAATATTACCTTTAGAAACATTATCTCGCTGAAAATGGTGACGAAAATAAATATGCTTAATACAAGAATGCATGACATGATTTTTAGAAATATTAATGACATATGTATTACCACAATAAATAAGAATATTTGAGTAAGAAATACTAAAATCCTACAATATTTGTTGCATCCACAAGATCTGAGCACATCAACTACCAGCTGCTATATATTCTTCTTCAGCAGTAGAGAGAGCTACATATGTTTGCTTTTTACTAAACGATCACCTAAAAATTTACAAGCACCATTTATACTTTTTCTATCAACCCGTGACTCTGCATAGTCAGCATCTGAAAAGCCAATTAAGTCAAAGAAAGAGGAGCTTGGATAAAATAATCCCAAGTCACTTGTACCTTTCAAATATTTAAAAATACATTTGACGGAATTCAAATGAGATTCTTTAGGCTGAGACTGAAAACGAGCACATAAGCATACACTATACATGATGTCTCGAGAGGCAATTAAATATAAAAGCGATCCGGTCACACCTCGAAATTTAGTGACATCTGTAGGTGTACCTTGTTCATCTTTAGTAAGCTTAACTAAAGTACTCATAGGTGTAGCTTTAGAAGTAACATTCTCAAGTGCAAATATTTGGAGCAGATCACTAATATACTTGCTTTGATGTATAAAAATACCTGCAGCATACTGATTAATTTGTAAAGCAAGAAAATATTGAAGTTCGCCCATTAAACTCATTCAAATTCCTTATGCATGTAGTCAGAAAACCACTTACACAAGGAGTCATGTTAGGTAATGAATAACACAAAGGGGGGTGAATGTGTTTTTATGTTTTTCTGCTTTTCTTGAATTATTTAAGGTGGTGAACAAAGTAAATTAAATTTTGCAATGAAATGTGTTAATACTGAATTTAAACAAGTAAGAAAAGTGAACACAGATCTTTCAAAACTTACTTAAATTTATATTAAAATTAAGAATGTTTTGCTACAAAATTTCTAGGCTCTTTGTTGATAAAGAGCTTAGCTTCTTCCTTGAGAGAATACAAGAATTTTCTTATCTAAATTGTTACTCCTAACAAAGCATCCAGTGTACTTTATAGAACAATAAACACTGGTTATTACACAGCATGCAATAGCTTGTACTAAACCATATTTTTAGATAATCAAATCTTTCTAGTTCTGGTTTAGTGTATCTTTGCTAATCTTGCACGCCTGTGACTTTACTCTGTTAGTTAATCTTGGCCTTTGATCTTGTACTCTTCAAGCTGCTTTTTGTAGACTTGTCAATCCAACTGATTGGATTGTTTGTTGATTGTTAATCTTGGATATTGAACTAGTCTGCACTTTGTATTTTGAGTTTTACCTCGATATAACCAATTTGGTATATAGAGAACTTGACATCTCGATAAGTATATTGGCTTATCGAGATCTCTCATTACTCTATAATTGCTTTGACTTGTAGAGGTCTCTGAGTTCTCTATAAGAAAATTTAGCTTTTTGAGATCTCTTATCTTCATGTCTTCACTTTGACTTATCCATATCTCTGAGTTCTCTAGTGACAAATAGACTTATCGATATCTCAGAGTTCTCTAGTGATATTTTGACTTGTCGATATCTCAAAGATCTCTAGTGATATTTTGACTTATCGATATCTCAAAGATCTCTAGTGATATTTTGACTTATCGATATCTCTAGAGTTCTCTAGTGAAGAAATGGCTTGTTGATATCTCCAATCTTCATGTCTTCAATTTGGCTTGTCGATATCTCTGAGTTCTCTAGTAGCTTTCCTTACTTTTCTATAAGTCATTTTGGAATTCTCTAATGAATTCTCTATAACACAAAATATATGACTTGTAGAGATCTTGACTTGGAATATTTTTCCTAAAACAGATTTATCCAACTCCAAGCTTCTTCATAATTCTTTTGAGGCATGATCTTCTTGATCTTCTTCCAGATAAAATTCTTAGTCTTAATACTGTTTATAGAAAAAAACTATAGTCTGCTCTATTTTCATTTTTACAGACTTAGGTATTACATTACAAATTGCAAACTTAGATTACAATACAACTTACTTAGGGTTATCAATTTGACTTAGTCTTGTTATAGTACAGGCATGTCTTGCACAACAATCTCCCCCAATTTGTGAGAAGATTGCTTATCATAAAGTCATGCTTGTTAACAAGACTAACCCCAAGCTTTAATGGAAAATAAGATTAATACATAAAAATTGACACAATTACAATATTTAAATATTAGGAGATTTCTTGAGTTTAAATAGTTACAACATTTAGGTAAAGACAGTTTTTGCTTCTGTTTCTTCTCTAATGAGATCCTTTAAGTAGACAAGAATTTCAAGTTCTTCTATGATTGGTGTCTCACTTAGAGATTCCATAAGTTTGAGTATATCTATCTTTTGATAACCATTTAGCAAATCAATCCTAAATCTTGTGAATTTGCCAGCTTTGATGTTTGGAAATTTTCCATCTTTAGAAATTCTGCTCATTCCTTTGCCCTAGAGTTCTTCAGATCTTTTCATGTACATTTCAATCTCCTCATTGTATTTCCTTATCCTCTCCTCAGATTCTACTTTATTCCTTGCTCTTCTTTCCTCCCTTTCAATCAACCATCCAGCTAAAACAGATCTCCATGCTCTTGTAGCAGTATCCTTATCCTTGAGTAAGCTTATCACTCTTTTGATTTTCTTTGGGAGATAGAGATTCCATTAAACTGCAGCCTAGAAATGTGAAGGATCCATCTTCATAGTAAATTTTACTTCCCTTAGAGATACAACCCAGACTCTAACTATTTCCTCAGCTAGTTGTTGAAAATAATCTTCATCTGAGATGCACCACTTTAAAGGTAGAAAATCATTTTGCTTGGAACAATTCTAGATGGCCCTTTCAGTGACTTCCACCTTTTCAGCATGCTTGACTTTCTTAGGTTTTCTCCCAACAGACTTGTAGTTAATTTTGAGTGATGGCTTTTCAGGGGGTAGGTTTGAGATTTTCTTGAGAAATGTTTGGCTTGAGGTGATTGGTATTTTTAGAAGCGTGTTTGTTGTTTGTTTGTATAGGAATTTAGGCTTAAAGGTTTGAGGTGGTTTGATGTTGGAGTTTGTTGGCTTTGAAGGTTGAACATGAGTTGTTTGGATTTTTAGGGTTTGTTGTGGTTGTGATTTTGACTCATCTTGCTTTTTCTTCCTTCTCCTCTCATCCCCTTTCTTCTTCTCATCATCATTCTTCTGTTCTTTGTTTCCAGCTGCCTTTGAGGATTGACTTGGATTTGAGCCAGAAGTTTTTTGATCATCTTTCTTCTGCTTATCATCATCCAAGTTATCCTTATTGATTTGAGTTTTAGGCAAGTTGGCTTCAGGATTTATCAAATATCTCCCCAACAGCTTAATCATTTCTTCATCTTCAACAGTCTTATTTCTCTTTACTTTCAGATCAGTCTCCAGAATCATGATAAGCTTTTTGTTGGCCATGACACATTGCTTAGGAATTTGAAAGTGTTTATAATATTTGGTGGTATCACAAATGTATGCTACTCCCTTGCTAGGCTGTAGATAAGCTTCTGGAAAAGCAGCAACTTGAGCATTCTTCAATTTATTTAGCAAGAGAGTGTCTTCATGAATCACTCTTTGGACTTTGTTTATCAGAATGTCCAGCTCAGATGCCCTTCGAGAGATAAGATAGTTAAGGAATACCTGCATACACTTGTCTACCCCTGAGTTATTTATGTTGACCACAATCCTTCTTTCCTGAGAATTATCCCTTGTTACTAAGATCACCCTTATTGAGTTTATTGTCCTATCCAAAGCTTTCTTGTAAGAGAAGAAATTGTCATTGAGAGAAGTCCTGTGTAACACCCCCAAATCCGGGGTCGGGGATCCGGGTTGTCACGAGTTCCATTTCCCTTAATAACACTCAATCTAAATAAACAACCAACTACTGCGTACTGTGACCCCACAATATACACACACACCACAAGTTATAGTCTCAGAGATGAATATCCAAAAACAACACAAGTCGTTTTATTCCACAATTAAAAACTATTACACCTTAAAAAAGGTTTATAAATAAATTTACATTTTCCTTGCCATTATTACAGTTCATAAATATACATCAACAGTTGAAAACCTAGCCTACTAGTAGTTCCTATCTCAGCTACAGCGTCATCCACGCCAATAGGAAACTGCGAAACGTTTCCTATCCGCTTGCGAATTGGGAGCTTAGTCCTGTTCATTTTGTCTATATGTTGTTGTGTGATGAAAGAAGAAAGCAAGGGTGAGCAACAAGCCCACCAAAATAATATGTATAATGATTAACAATATATGAGCATTCCCATCATAATACTCATGAAAGTCTTGGTCAAGAAGAATGAACCAAGTTTGATGTCTTAACGCGACCAAGTCGCAAAATATTCAGTATATATGTATATATGCTTTTGAAAATCTTTGAAATCCTCTTCCATGAATAATATACATAGAGTTCCAGTTTAACTGTATAAAAATATCGTTGCAAGGTGATCTCATATATCTAACCTTGTCTCAACGTTTTTCTGAAAATCTTTGTCATGCATAAGATAATCATTTACTAGATATAAGTTGAAAACGATGAAGTTACAAGATACTCCAATATACTTATATCTTTTCCGAATACTACTCGAATTACCACCGTTCAAGTTATAATCAATTTCGAAAGTTCATCACATAGATGAGACTACAAGATAAGATTTGAATAGATTCAAAAGAAATGAAGTTACAAGATACTTCATTAAGTTACGAGATACTTCATTTAAGTCCCGATATATATATACACCTATATATATCTCATACATTCCCTGAAAACTTCTGTCATGAAAAGTATAAACAGAGTTGTCATATCCAATAAATTTGGAAAGAAGAGAATTTTGGCATAAACCTGATATCTTGCTGAACAGGCAAAGATACCAATAAGTAACCTTTTCTACTAGTAGATGGATGAATCCCCCACCGGTCATCACCCTGGGCGCATTAGGACCTTATGCTGGACTGCCACTCAGCCACTTACGCATTTGATGGACTCCCACTGAGCCACTTACACTTTCATGGACGCCCACTGAGCCCATGTTGCTTATGCAGACTCAAATAGATGGACTTACTTCCTGAACGTTGGGCAAGTAATCAAAATGTTTTCTCAAAACAGCAACCTCGTTGCGAATATAAAATACACCACATAGCCGGATCTCTCAGATTTTTAAGCGAGTATTTAAATCCCCTTCGAAAGGAATATCTTAAATTTGAAGACGAGTTTTGGGATCCGCTCTAACTTTTAAAATCATTTTGAAGACTCGAAAACATTTTTAAGAATGTTTGGAGTAATGCTGATTTAATAAAATAAATCAGTCCCGATATGTTGAAGAATATCTGAATATTATTATTTAAATAATATTCCCATAAAGGATAATCTTTATAAAAATAATTGAAGTAGAAGTTTTAGAACTCATACTTGAAATGAGTAATAAATAACAAAAGATATACTTATACGAAAGTACGATCTTTATTTGAATAATTGAAAATAGTTTGATTATTATTCAAAACTATCGAATATACCTTATCCGATTAATAGTTATAGAAAACTATATATATATATATATATATATAAATATATATATATATATTATACTCGGGAACATCGACTCCCGGTTTAGAAAAATGTTCACCTTTGGGTCCCCTATACTAAGGGTATACGAAACTACTGCTTATCTCTAGCATAGGTATTATGCAACTTATAAGCATTTGAATTAATAATAAAATATCAAGATTACAAAATAGGCACGCATATAAATATCATATCACATGCTCCAATATATCGCAAGACTTTGCTAATAATAACCATGCACTTATCTCAAGATAATGCATCAATAAATTACATCACAATAACAGTATAACGGGTAGAAAACTTGCCTGAGCGACTAGGGGTGGTAAAAGGCCTGGGGCGAGTCTGGTAACCTATAAACAACATATAAGTTGGAATTAAACCAAAGTCGCTTAAGAATCTAGACTTTAACCAATTAGACTCTAACGTTCGCTTTTGCGCTTAACGATTCACTTAAGTCGCTCGAGTACCCTCGGCTCCACCAATTTTAATAAATTAACCATTAAGAATTTTAAGGCGATTCTTTCGCGAGTACTCTACCAACTGCCTAATCCACTTTACATAATTGTTTCATATTCCAATTAGTCATTTAAGGGCCTTAACCAAGGTTTCAAAGTAAGGCGAGGGGTAATGGTTCTTTCGCGAAATGCCGTTACTTAAAACGGTCGTTTCTCCTAAACCGTACATCGGATTCAAGCGAACCACATATCAAAACGAAGCTCGTATCACGGGTCCTGAAGTTAAGAACAAAAATAGTCTAAGGTAAATCGGGCATTACGACGGCTATGTTTACGCGATTACCAAATTTTAATCTACTCCAATCAATCCACAAATCAACCCAAAATCAACATTACAACCAAACTCCATCCAAACTTCACTACATCAGTCCCAACATCTCAAGATTTTCCAATTTATACTACCCCCAAACATGAACTAAAAGCTATACTTAAGTTCATTAACCAATAATCCAAGATTTACAACTCAAACTCATTAACACTCTAAATATACAAGAATCATACTTTCCATGGACTATACCAGTCATAACAAGCTCTAAATATTCAATAATAAGGCTAGGGTAAGAGATTATACCTTCCTTGGTGAGTAGAAGTAACTAAGGAGCGTGAAATAACCTTTGAAAATCCTTACAAAAGCTATATCTAAACAAAAACACAAGATTAAAAGTTTCAAGTTCTTGAAAACACTATTCACCCTCTTCTTCCATGATTTATTGAAAGAGATTGTGAAGGAAATGGAAGCTTAGATTTCTAGGATAGCTATACCTAAGTATAAGGGACCTTAGATAATTATCTCACAAATTAACAAGGCTTGGATCTTGGTTTTTGAAATTTTTCTCCTTGAAATGGAAGGAAGGCCGAAAGCTTTCTTCTTGGAAATGAAAGTCAACTTCCAATTTGTTTTGTGTTATGATATTTGTTGGTTGGTTGCTTCTTTTGTTTGATAATTAATTGTTACCATGGTAAAAAATGTGTGGCTCAGAATCAACCAACCAATCCTTCCCACTTTGTCATGCTTATGTCATCAAGCTTAGGTCATCTTGTTACACTTGTCTTCTTCTTGTTGATGTGATGATATCATCATCCCCTAACTTCTTTGATTAACCCTTAATTACTTGGCTAATGACCGTTTATCTGTTATACGGTTCGCTTAACTTTCGTTCACGTTTATCGTTCGAGGGATCATATCCGGGATCTTATTACTTGGGTTTCCCCTACTTTCTCAATATTTTATATTCCTTTTTATGATCCTCTCTTAAAATCCTTGAATTTAAGTCCTTTTTATCATGTTACCTTATACTCAATTCTTTCTGTATCTGGTGGGTTTTCGAGAAAAATCAAAGTGTTCGAATTTGGATTCTGACGATCTTTACATACACTTATATACCATATAGAGTACTAATAAGATCTCAAAATATCAATAAAAGAATTGCTACATAGTGTGGCATGAAAAGTTTTCTTATTCAGCATAATCAGCAAAATCACTATTCATAAGGGTTACAAAAAGTCCAAATTTTTTGGGGTTATTACACCCTGAAAGCCTTAAGCAATTCATCAAATTCCCTGCTTAGACTAGGTTCCTCAGCTGCTCTAATAAGCCTCTCCATTCCAATGTCAACTTCTTGAGTTTTTCTCCGTTCAACAGCTTGAACACTTTGAGTAGATGATCTTAATAGCCTGGTCTCTATCTCCCCCTTAGTCTTGTTGGCAGGCATGAGAAGGGGAGTAGGAATTTCAAGCCTCACAGCTTCCACGAGTGCATGCAATGGTATGTTGAGCTTACCCATGATGGCTCCCAAAGTAACAGAATTTTGCATTTATAGGTGCTTGTGGGAGTCCACCAAGGCTTGAATGTTAGCCTGTTGACTCTTCACCAGGGTAGTGAGAGCATGCACTTGAGCTGTGAGCTAGTCATTTGAAGTTTGCAGAGTGGAGACTTGACCTTGAAGAGACTGAATTTGAAGGTTTGTAGAAGTTGAGACGGGTTGATGAGAATTGACAGGTGTTGAGGAGCCAAAAGTTGCTTCCACAGCTTGTTTGATGCCATCCATAAGCAGTGCAGAAGGCTCATATCTAGTTTGGTGAAGCTGTTCCAGTTTGACCTTTATGTCATTGGCATTGGTGATTTGTTGTTGGACCACTTCATGAAGAGCAATGAAGGATTATCTCAGATTCTTGACATCTTTTTCCATAGTGGTCAAATCTATCTTTTCATTTGGTCAGCAAAGTGTTGAAACTTTGAGGTGATCTTGACCTGGGAAGGTATAATCTCATCTATATTCTCATTTACCAGTTTTCTGATCTTGTCTTCATGAACAGTCATTTTTACTTCTAGAGCTTTACCAAAAAGGTGAAAAGCCTTAAGTTGAGCTTTGTAAACTTCTGTGATTGCATCATAAACATCCTGTGGAGTTAAGGCCCTAGAATTGATTCCAAGAATAGTGACATATTCATCCCTAAACCTAGCAAAGACTTGATCCATCTCCAAAATAAAATCCTTGGATAGCCATGCATCTACATTTCCATCCTGTTCTGCATCATTTACAATTTTCTCCTTCTGTTTTTCAACTTCTTCATTGTATATTAGCATGATGGCTTGATAATCCTGATTGCTCATATCTGAAGTTAGTAGATGCTGTGAAATGTTTGATAATCCAGAAATCTGCTCAACAAGAAGATCATCCACAGATGTAGGTTGAGAGTTAGATGCTTGCAGCCATTGAGATAGAAGATGTGGTTGTTGAGGTTGTGAGGTTGATGGTTGTTGTGAGGGATCAAAACCACCTATGACAGAAGTCATAGTTTTACTCACAGATTGCTCTATGGTTATGACAAGTTGTTATTCCACACTAGTTGTGGGAACCTTCAATTAAATTGGAGGGGATTTGACTGGGTTACTTTCATGTGCACCAGTCTCAAACTCTTGTGCTTCTTGCAAAGCACTGTCACATGAATGTGATAAACTTGTCTTTCCCATAGCAGGGTCATTGGCAATTGTACTCCTAGCTTCAATTGTCAAGGCAATCTCAGCTAGGGTTTTGAGGGGAGATGTTCCTGGAATAGGAACCTCCAATTGAATTGAAGAGGATTTAGATAGCTCCCACTCAGGAAACTACCCTCAAACCTAACAGTCTGTGAAGGCTAATTTGCACATGAAGGTGCATTTGTAACATCCATGGGGTCTTCAGTAAAAACTGATGAATCCCCATGGTTTTGATGGTGTCATCAAGGTCTGCCCCAGCTAGTAGCCTCTCACCATCTAATTGTAATGTATGGGTGGTGAGCAAGGTTTCTTGAACCAAGTCACTTGAATGAGCTTGCACTTGAGAAATGGATTCAAGTACTGTATGTGAAGAAGAAATTTGTGAGATTAAGAGTTGTTGTTCAGTAGTGAGTGTTGGCAGCTCCCCCTGAATGGATGAGGGAGCTTCAATATATGTGCTCTCACTGTGTGTTCCATCCTTATTTCTTCTACCATACACTTGAATTTGATCAAGTGTTAGCTGTGCAGACTCTTTACAAGACGCATTGGGGAGAATGCTCTGTTTAATAGAAACACCCTATTGAGAGTATGTATCTAGAGTCTGTTTTGTCCCCATTTTTACAACTGCCTCCTTTTGGGAGGATACAGAGGAGGTTTGAGTGGTCAACTCAGCTTGCTTAGCCTTATTTGTCTTTCTGACTAGTGGTGGCTCAATTTATGTTTGATCCTCACCACTCTCATCTATTATTGTGAGGGTTATCTCCTTTCTCTTCTTTTTATTCACTTCACCCTTTTGAGAGGATGAAGTGGTTGGTTTCTTAGCTGCTAATGGTTGTAAAGAAATAGGCTCAACATGGGTAGGTTCTTGTGGGTGTGCCTATGTTTGTGCTTCCACAGGCTCAGGAACCATTGTTGCACTAGGTTCGCTTGCACTGGTTCTCATGTCAGGCATTGAATAAGGGTAGATCTTAAATCTTTCAATCATGAAAGGTGTTAACTTAAGACCCACTGGAACCTTATTCTTAGTAATAAGTGATCCAAATAGAATTTTGGATACTTGCTTACAGTTGCCAATTAATGACCTATTTACTCCTTCAAGCATATGTATGTCATTGACTTTATAGTTTAAAGCAAACATAATGAATCTAGGAAGAAATATTTCCTTACCTCTTGACTCCAATGGCATGGTTAGCCTAGTGCTCAATTCCTCCAGTATGTAGTGTCCTATATTGAGCTGTTTGTTGTGGGCCATTGAGTAGAGACCAGCTTCTGGAAAACACTAGATATGTTGTCAAATCCTAACTTCCTGCAAGTGAAAGCCCTTATCACTAAATCAAACAGGAAGGACCATTCTCTCCTCAGGTGCTTCTTATTCATGCTTGACAGATTGATCTTCTCAGAATATTTAATGAAGTCCATAAATTGATAGAGTTCATCCTGAGTTGTAGCCTCCACCAGTTTGTCAGTAGGTATTCCTAATGCTATATTGACATCATCCTCAAAGATCTCCACCTGTTGGCCCTTGATTGTGTAGTTTATTATAATTGATACGGGTTTTATATTAAGTCGGCCACCCGATTCGTCAAAATATCTCACTTAGACCACCATTTCCCACGGCGACTCATTTAAATCATTAAAAAACTAATATATATCACGTCGTTATATTAATAAAAAAAGTTAATGGTGATGCTGATGTGTCAGCTGACATGGCGTTGAATAAGCAACGACTATCTTCGCTCATAATCGTAAACCCCCATGCCTGCTTTGTCAAACTCGTCAGTTGTTAAGTCTGATAATAACTTGATTTTTTGTTTTTGTGGTATGAATGTTCGAGTACTTACGTCATGGACTTCCAAAAATCCAGGAAGACGTTTCTGGAGTTGTGGTAAAAGCAAGGTAAATGATTACCTTATCGAATGATGTTAAAGAGTGATAATTGGTGTCCAGATTTTATTGAAGAAGATACGATTGACGATTGGATGATGGTTGATAGTGACGATTGAATGAACACGCTGTTTAGGGTTTTTGTTTAGCCCCAAATTAACCCGCCAATATGTCAGTTTATTTTTTTATTCGGATTATTTGTTTAATTTATTAGGGTTTCTTTCACTTGTGTTGTGTCACTTGATAGTTAGTCCAACGTGGAACATATGTGGACTACTGGACTACCAGCTCACCACTTCTGACTGTTTCTGCTTGAACTAACGGAAATTTTAAAAAATTTAACATTTTCTGTTAATTTTTTAAGAAAAGGATAATGGCGTGATATATATTAGTTTTTTAATGGTTTAAATGAGTCGCCGTGGGAAATGGTGGTCTAAGTGAGATATTTTGACGAATAGAGTGGCCGACTTGATATAAAACCCTAATTGATACTGCCTGATTCTCATGCACAATTGTCCTTGTCACTGCTGTGTTCCAAAAATCCCCTAACACATCCAAGTAAAGCACATGATTAGCAGTAAGATCATCTACAAAGTAGGCCTCATACAAGAACTTAACAAAACATTTATAAGTTTCAGGTGTTTGGTTTGCATCTAAGAATGCAAGGAAGTTAGTCTCTTTTGGGATGAAAGGTACAATATTGTTTGCTGCCATTATTATGAGTATGAAGTTTAGTGGATAAAAAAAATTAGTGAGAAAGGAGTTGAAATGAGAGAGAAATCAGTTTTGGATTAAAAAAAACTAGGTCACTTAAAGTTCTCGAAGGTTTAAGTATGTATTTGTATCGAGATGTCTGGGTATTTATAATAACAACAAATAACCTATCGAGAAGTCAAAAATAGACGTTTGGAGTATACTTATCGAGAAGTCATTTTGAAATATGAAAAATATATCGATAAGTCATTTTATTTATTCTTGTAGAGGAATCAAAATTAACTTATCGAGATGTCAAATAAATACCCAGTTTGTCCAAAATGGACTGAATTGTTTCCAATTTTTATTTGAATAAATCAAAATAAAATCAGAATAAATTTACCAAAAGTATTTTACCAAAATAATTTATTAAATTAAATTATTTCAGTTTTGAGTTAATGATAAGTCTAAAATTTATACTTGCAAAGAACTCTGTGAGTTAACACTACTAGAGAACTCTACAATGACTTATCGATAAGTCATAATGAAGCTTATCGAGAAGTCACTCGAGAAGTCAATAAATTGACTTATCGAGAACTCACTCAAGAAGCCTTAAAATGACTTGTCGATAAGTCATTTAGACTTATCGAGAACTCAGTTCTCTATATACTTTTGATCACTTTGATTCTGCCTTGTGTTAATTCTACATATTAAGGATGTAAATTAACAACTAGACAGTTCTCTTAGAATTTGAAAAATTCTAAGCTAAATTTTTGTTTTTGAAAAATAAATATGCAGAGATTTCTGAAATATTTATAATTCATATTTTAGTTAATTTCCAATTAAAATAAATTAATTTTGATTTACTAGAAATTAATCTGCTACAAAATATTAGCTGAGTTCTTGCCTTAGGATGAAGAATTAAGCATTCCAATTTCACCTACAAGTCTAGTGAAAGTTGCTTCATCCAAAGGTTTAGTAAAAATTTCAGCTAATTGTTTTTCTGTTGGAACAAAAATGAGCTCAATGGTACCATTTGTAGCATGTTCTCTAATGATATGGTACCTTACATCAATGTGCTTTGTTCTAGAATGATTAACTGGATTAGCCACTATAGATATAACACTAGTTTTGTCACACATAATTGGAATTTTGTGTAACACTAGGCCATAATCCATTAGCTGATTTCTAATCCAAAGCACTTGAGCACAGCAACTTCCTGCAGCTATGTATTCAGCTTCTGCTGTAGAAGTTGACACGGATTGTTGTTTCTTGCTATACCAGGATACAAGTCTTTGTCCAAGAAACTGATAGCTTCCACTAGTACTTTTCATGTCAACCCTGCATCCAGGAAAATCTGCATCCGTGTATCCAACAACTTCAAAACCAGTTCCCTTAGAATACCATAATCCCAAGTTTGGAGTCTCCTTCAAGTATCTGAAAATCCTCTTTACAACCATCAAATGTGATTCTTTTGGATTGGCTTGAAATCTTGCATGCAGACATGTAGCAAATATGACGTCTGGTCTATTTGTAGTTAAGTAAAGCAATGATCCAATCATCCCTCTATATCTTGAAATATCTACACTTTTTCCCTTTTTATCTTCATCCAACTTTGTTGCTGTAGACATAGGTGTAGATGCAGGTGAACAATCAACCATACCAAACCTTTTCAATTAATCTTTGACAGACTTAGTTTGGCTGATGAAGATTCCATCACTTCTTTGACTGACTTGAAGTCCAAGAAAGTAACTTAATTCCCCCATCATATTCATTTCATATTCACTCCGCATAAGCTTGGAGAACCTTTAGCAAAGATTTTCATTTATAGAACCAAAGATAATATCATCCACATAAATCTGAACTAGGATCATATCATCACCATGCTTCTTGTAGAAGAGAGTCTTGTCTATAGTGCCTCTAGTAAAACCATGTTTAAGTAAGAATTCTGACAATGTATCATACCAAGCTCTAGGTGCCTACTTTAGTCCATATAGATCCTTGAGTAACTTGTACACAAAATCTGGAAATTCTGGATCTTTAAAGCCAGGTGGCTATTGCACATAAACTTCTTCCTCTAGCTCACCATTTAGGAAGGCACTTTTGATATCCATTTGATACATTTTGAAATTTGAATGTTCAGCAAATGCTAGAAAAATCCTTATTGCTTCAAGTCTTGTAACCGGAGCAAAAGTTTCATCATAATCAATTCCTTCTTCCTGTGAGTAGCCTTTTGCAACCAACCTTGCCTTGTTTCTGGTAATTATACCATTTTCATCCATCTTGTTCCTGAACACCCATTTTGTTCCAATTACACTTCTATTCTTTGATGCAGGAACTAACTCCCAAACTTTGTTTCTTTCAAAGTGATTCAGTTCTTCGTGCATGGCAGATATCCAATCAGGATCCATTAGAGCTTCTTCAGTTTTCTTAGGCTCTACTTGAGACAGAAAGCATGCATGTAGGCACTCATTAGCAATTACACTTCTAGTTCTCACACCAGCAGTTGGATCACCAATAATTGCTTCTCTAGTGTGACTTCTATCCTACTTTGACTTGTGCCTTCATCATTTTCTTCATTATTGGTATGACTAGTAGATCCTTCTTCTCTTTCTCCCCCTGAGTTTGTGCTATCAAATTCAGGTTTTTGAGATGAGCTTCCATTTCCATGATTTTCTTATTTAGTAATCTCTTCATTCATCATCTGTTATGTATTGACTTCATCTTCTTCATTAGAATCACTGTTAATGTTGAGGTTTTCAAATGAAAGGGCTTCAACTTCATTATCATCAAGGCATTCCAAGCCTGGACACTTGTCATCATCAAAAGTCACATATGTGCTTTCTATGACCTTCTTTTGATCAATTACATAGACCTTGTAGACAGTTCTTTCCAACAAATATCCCAGAAAAATTGCTTCAAAAACCTTTGAGTCAAATTTTCCCACATATGCAGAGTTGTCTTTCAAAATGTAACACTTTCTTCCAAACACATGAAGATGCTTTACAGTAGGCTTTCTCTTATACATGATTGAGTAAGGTGATTTGACATGTACTTTGTTAATGAGATATCTGTTTTGAGTATAGCATGCAGTATTATCAGCTTCTTCCCAAAAGCTTGTTGGCAACTTGGCATCTTGTAACATTGTCCTAGCAACTTCTACCAATGTTCTATTCTTTATTTCAACTACCCCAATTTATTGAGGTGTTCTAGCAGTTGAGAACTCTTGAATAATCCCTTTGCTTTTGTAAAATTCACTCAATGTTGCATTCTTGAATTATGTTCCATTAACACTTCTCAATCTCTTTACACAATTAAGATCTTCAGCCTATTTTTCTATCTTCTTGATGTGCTCAATTATGATGTGCGGAGTTTCATCTTTAGAGTGCATATATTCTACCCAAGTGTATCTTGAGAAATCATCCACCATCACAAGTGCATATTTGTTTCTTGAAATTGATAAGACATTTACTGGCCCAAACAAGTCCATGTGAATAAGTTGCAATGGTGCACTTATGGAATTCACAGTTTTTGACTTGTGACTTGATCTTTTCATTTTTCCTTTCTGACAAGCTTCACAAACTTCAATTTGAGCAAACTGTAATTTTGGCATGTCTCTCACTAACTCTTTATTGACCAAGGTGTTGATTGCCTTGATGTTCAGATGTGAGAGTTTCTTATATCATAAGTTGTTTTGCTTTATAGATGCCTTGGTGTAGAAGCAACAAATACCATCCTCATTTGTTGAGTCCAAGTCTGCAATAAACAAGCTTCCTTTCCTTGCTCCTTTTAGAGCAACTTTATTGGTTTTCTTGCTGATGAAAATACATTCTTCTTTGTCAAATAAAACTTTAAAACCTTTGTCTGCAAACTGGCTGACACTGAGAAGATTTACTTCAAGACCAGCTACCAATGCTACATTATCAATGACAATATTTCCAGAAATAATCTTGCCATATCCCATTGTGAATCCTTTGTTGTTGTCTCCAAAGGTCACCAAAGGGCCAACCTTCTCCTCAAATTATGATAGCAGGGCCTTATCACCTGTCATATGTTTGGAACATCCACTGTCTATGATCCATATGACCTTCTTCATTTTTCCCTGCACATAATGAGTTTTAAGTGTGTTTAGCAACCCAAGCAGTGTTGGGCACTTTCTTCTTGTTAACTGATTTAACAGAAAAAGAATGAGTTGTTTCAAATAAAATAGAATTTATTGACTGTTGTGCATTTTCCCTGTCTGTTGTAGACCTAATTTTTATTTATTTAAGGTCTACTCTCAGCTTGTGGCAACTTTTCAATAGTTTCAAGTTGCAAGGGATGCAATCAAACTTATCACAGAATGAGTAGGGTTCATTTGCATCTGCTTCATTGTATCTGCAGGCTCCTTCAACTGGCTTGCTAACAACCTTTTTATAAAGGTGAGTTAGGTGATTCACAGAGCCACATTTCTCACATTTCTTTCTTGGAGCATCTGTAACATAATCAAAATTGTTGCTTTTATTTATTCCAATCTTCCCATTTCTATTTTTCTTCTTTTTTCTTGCATCTTCAGTTTTTGTTTCCTTGACAGGTGTCTTGGAATTTTGGTTGTCCATGAGCTTCTCTTCAACTTTAGAAGACTGAGTTGTTTCTGCATTTTATTCTCATTGTCTTCATCAGCAATTTGTTGCTTTATAATCAACGTTTCTTCACTGAAGTTTACTTCACATGCTTTGAACATAGGTGAACCAACCTTTTTTAGAGTAACTGGAACATTATCATTTTCATTTGCTTTCCCTTTTTGACCAAAAGCTTTCTTCTTGTTGTTCAAGGCATCATAGTCAAGACCAATAGAAATATTAGCACATGGCTTGTTCTTCTCATGGTATTGTTCAACCAACTCAGATGCATTCCTGAAAGATTTTAACTTGACTTCATTCTTTTCCAGCTTCTCCCTTAGCACTGCTTCAATTTCACTTGCACACTTGAGCTTGTTCTTCAAATATGCATTTTCTTGTTTGACAACTTCAAGCTCTACCAGCAACAACTCAGTTTCTTGTTTCTCATTTTCAAGTTTCTCATTTATCTTTGTCAGTCTGCTAACTTCTTCATTAGCAGCAGCCATAATCGTATGATTGTGAAACATATCTGTGTTCATCTTTTCTACAGTTTCCTTATATTGACTCACATTTAAATCAATGGTGGTAAGAGTTGGTACCTGTGATTTTGATGAGGATGACTCTCTTTGCTCCAAGGCCATTAATGCATAATTTCCAACTTCCTCATCTTCATCATTATCAGAATCATCCCAACTCTTTCCCTCTGCAATATAGGATTTGCTTTGTTGTTACTTCAGAAGAGCTTCATACTTTGCTTTTGGTTCAAGATAAGCTTTGTCTTTCTTTGCTTTCTTGGGTTTCCTGCATTCTGTAGCAAAATGGCCTAGCTCATCACAGTTATAGCACCTTATCTTTTGATCTGTCAACAAATCCAGTTTTGTAACCATTTTTGCTATCAGATATATACTTCCCTTTTCCTTTCCAGCTGATGTCTTTGTTAAATGATTGTTCTTTACCCTTGAAGAATCCTGGTTTCTTTATTTTAATGTTAAAGAACTTTCTTTCCAGATAGGCCATTGACTGATCAAGCTCATCAAGTTCATCCAGGATGTAAAACTCATCTTCTTCCAATTCCAGTATGACTTATTCCCGTGAATCTTTGTTTCTTTGCACACTTGCTGAGACAACTGGAGTCGGGGATCTTGGCTCATCATTAGAGGTCTGGCTTTCATTGACAATTAGAGCACTTGAACCATCTATAACATGCCCTTGACCAACTCTTAATGATTTCCTTTGAATAATCTCTAATTCATGTGTTTTTAAGATTCCATATAGAACTTCCAAAGTTATTCTGCTCAAGTCTCTCCCTTCTCTGATTGTTGAAATTTTCTGTTCCAAATGATCAGGGAGTGTAAGAAAAAACTTCAAGTTCACTTCTTCAGCTTCATAGTATTTTTCATGCAGCTGCAAGTCATTTATCAACTTGTTAAACCTTTCAAACACATCAGTGATACTTTCTTTTGGCTTAGACGTGAAACCCTCATACTGTGAAATCAGTATCCTTTTTTTATTAGATCTAACTTCCTCAGTTCCTTCATAGAGTATTTCAATCTTTTCCCAGATCTGCTTAGTAGTGTCACAGTTGACAATGTTATTGTATATTACATTGTCAAGTGACTCTATTAGGACCAACTGCAAGCCACTGTCCAAGGAGACTTTTTCTTTCTCAGGCTCAGTGTACTCTGAAGGATCTTTAGGAGCATAATAAGTTGGGATGACCATGTCTACATCTATAGATTCCTCAACTCTAACCATAGGTGTAAAAGGCCCATTTTTGGGAATCTGAATATATAATAGATTGGCCATCCTGATAAACAACAACATTTTCTTCTTCCATAGAGTGTAGTTAGTTTTATAAAAAGTAGGAATTTTGATGCTACTGATTTTCTGTGAATTCATTCTTCCAAAATCTTAGATCTGTTTACTTTCAAATTTTTCTCTGATACCACTTTTTAGGTAATGAATAACACACAGAGGGGGGGTGAATGTGTTTATATGTTTTTCTGCTTTTCTTGAATTGTTTAAGGTGGTGAACAAAGTAAATTAAATCTTGCAGTGAAATGTGTTAATAATGAAATTAAACAAGAACAGTGAACACAGATCTTTCAAAACTCACTTCATTTTATATTAAAATTAAGAATGTTTTGCTACAAAATTTCTAGGCTCTTTGTTGATAAAGAGCTTAGCTTCTTCCTTGAAAAAATACAAGATTTTTCTTATCTAAATTTTTACTCCTTACAAAGCATCCAGTGTTTACTTTATAGAACAGTAAACACTGGTTATTACACAACATGCAACAACATGTACTAAACCCTATTTTTAGATAATCAAATCTTTCTATTTCTGGCTTAGTGTATCTATGCTAATCTTGCACACCTGTGACTTTACTCTGTCAGTTAATCTTGGCCTTTGATCTTATACTCTTCAAGCTACTTTTTGTAGACTTGTCAATCCAACTGATTGGATTGTATGTTGATTGTTAATCTTGGATATTGAACTGGTCTGCACTTTATACTTTGAGTTTTACCTCAAGATCTCCAGTTTGGTATATAGAGAACTTGACATCTCGATAAGTATATTGGCTTATCGAGACCTCTCATTATTCTATAGTTGCTTTGACTTGTAGAGGTCTCTGAGTTCTCTATAAGAGAATTTAGCTTGTCGAGATCTCTTATCTTCATGTCTTCACTTTGACTTATTGATATCTCTGAGTTCTCTAGTGACAAATAGACTTACCGATATCTCAGAGATCTCTACTGTTATTTTGACTTGTCGATATCTCATATATCTCTAGTGATATTTTGACTTATCGATATCTCGGAGATCTCTAGTGATATTTTGACTTATTGATATCTCTAGAGTTCTCTAGTGAAGAAATGGCTTGTCGATATCTCCAATCTTCATGTCTTCAATTTGGCTTGTCGATATCTCTGAGTTCTCTAGTAGCTTTCCTGACTTCTTTATAAGTCATTTTGGAGTTCTCGAATGACTTCTCTATAACACAAAATTTATGATTTGTAGAGGTCTTGACTTAGAATATTTTTCCTGAAACAGATTTATTAAACTCCAAGGTCCTTCATAATTCTTCTGAGGCATGATCTTCTTGATCTTCATCCAGATAGAATTCTTAGGCTTGATACTATTTATTAAAAAAGACTCAAGTCTGCTCTATTTTCATTTTTACAGACTTAAGTATTACAGTATAAATTGCAAACTTAGATTACAATACAACTTACTTAGGGTTGTCAATTTGACTTAGTCTTGTTATAGTACAGGCATGTCTTGCAAAACAAGTCATTAGTAGATCCAAACACAATATCATCTACATAAACTTGAAATTACAGAAAATGATCACGTTTATGAAATATAAAGAGAGTTGGATCGAGTGTAATGCGGGAAAAGCCACTATCTATCATAAATTGACTGAGACGCTTGGATCAATATCGAGAAGACTGTCTCAATCCATCGACTGATTTCTTGAACTTGTAAACATAGGGCGGATATTTTTCTTGAACAAAACCTGAAAACTTCTCCATGTAAACTTCTTCATTGAGATAGCCATTTAGAAAGGTGCTTTTGACGTCCATTTGATAAAGCTTGAACTTCTTGTGAGCTGAAAATGCCATTAGAAGATGAATAGCTTCTAGACGAGCTACTGAAGCAAAAATCTCATCGTAATCGATTCCTTCCTGCTGATTGTAGCCTTGAGCTACCAAACGAGCTTTGTTTCTAATAATGTTTCCATCTTCATCCTTTTTATTCTTGAAAACCCAACGAGTACCAATGATTTTGGCATATTTAGGAGGTAGGACCAGTTCCCATACTTGACATCGTTCAAACTGATTCAATTAATCCTGCATAGCAACTGACCAGTGTTCATCTGCAATAGCTTTTTGAGCATTATTTGGTTCGAACTTAGCAAAAAAAATATAAAAGCACAGAAATTTCGACTACTTCTTGTTGATATTCCTAGATCCAAATCTGTCACAAGATTATCTGGAAGATGATTCTTCACTATTCTGGAAGACTTTGGAATATGAATATTACTTATTTCTTCTTCCTTAGAATTATCTACTTGGAAATGAATAGGTGTTGTCTCATTTGAATGAGACTACCTCATTTCCGCCTGTGAAGATTTATCATGTAGAGAAGCAGTGAAATCACTTGAACATTGTTCAAAAGTCTTTGGAGAACCAGAAGAATGATCTGATCCATGAGGAGAGTCTGGAGAATCTCCAGATTATCGAGATGAACTAGGAGAATCTTGACCGCCTGATTTGTCTAGAGGAGACTGACTCTTTCAAGAAAGAGGTTATCTCATTTGAGAATGAGACATTAGATCAACAACATCTTCTTCAACTTGAGAGATGTTAAGAGTAGATTCATTGAAAGCAATATTGATAGTCTTTTCAATGTTTTTCTCGGTTATTCTGAGTATCTAAGATAAAACATTTCGAACCAAATACTCAAATATACTTAATGCTAGGAGTCTTTTTCTTAAGCAATTTATAAGGAGTTTTAAGAAAAATAGGATGAATAAGAAATTTATTTAAAACATAACAGAAAGTGTTTACCACTTCTGCCCAAAATTTATGTGGTATCTTACTTTCATGAAGTAGAGTTCTAGCAGTTTGCTGTAGAGTTTTTGCGTTCAACTACTTCGTTCTGTTGAGGAGTGCGGGGAGCTAAAAATTCATAAGTTATTCCTTTAAATTTGCTATAAACGAAATCCTTCTCGAATTCTCCACCATGATCACTACAGATTGTCTTGAGCTTAAAAGAATACTTGGCCTCAAGATTAGTAATAAGATCTTTAAAATCAATAAAAGATTCATCTTTAGTATGTAAGAATAATACCCAAGTAAACTGAGAATAATCATCAACTATAACAAAAGCATAATTCTTACCTCCGAGACTTAGATATCGTTCAAGACCAAAAAGATCTAGATGAAGTAGCTGCAAAGGATCAATAGTTGAAACTTTTCACCTGTTTACCAAGTTGACATGCTGTACAAGGTTAAAATTTCTTGTACTTGATCTTTGGAAGAACTCGGACAAGGTCACGAGATGATATTTTGTGAAGCAAATCCATATGTACATGACCGAGATGCCTATGCCGGAGATTTTGTTATTCTTAAATAGAAGCAAGTTAGATTTCTTCTTGCTGTTCATCAAAATCTAAAACAAAAATATTTCCCTTCCTTTTGGCAACTAAGGCAAACTCATTAGCTTTAGTATCAAAAAAACAAACATCCTTATCGAAATTAACCTTATGACCAGCATCGGTTAGTTGACTCACACTAATAAGATTATATTTCAAACCATTTACTAAACGAACATTATTAATAGCAAACCCATCTTTACATATGGTACCTTTACCAATGATACGCACAGTGTTGGAACCACTAAGTGTAACTAGGCCTCCCTCTTTCGCTTCCAGTGAGAGAAATTTGGACTTGTCACCAGTCATCTGACGAGAGCATCCGCTATCAATAATCCATTTGTTACGAGGAACATGAACTTCAAGCACACCTGCAAAAGATTTTTTTATCTCTTAGGTACCCACATAACTTTGGGTCCTTGTTTGTTAGTATCATGAATCTTATATAAATGCTTATAAGATTTTTTAATCCACATTTGAACAACATTCACATGAGTATAAGTAGATTTATGTCTAGTAGATGAGTTAGAATAGTGGCTCTTGATACCACGTAATCATGATTCTGAAGTAGTTTGACCAGGTTTGCCACAATCTCGATATTTTTCATACGGCATCTTGTACTTCATTAAAGTCATCTTGTAACCATTTTGGAACACATTTTTCTTGACTGATTCATATCCTATAACTTCTTTATCGAGAGAAGATTTTTGTTCAGCAAGAAGAGCATTTAGAGTTCCTTCACCATGAAAACATCGGGCTAGATCCTTTTCTAGCTGAGCAACTTTTTATTTCAGTTCAGGAACCAATGGTTCAGGTGCACTGTCTCTTTTGACAACTTCTTATTCAGCTGAGAGTGACTTTCTTCAAAGCTTCAAGACATACATCTTTCATTTTAATCTCATTCTTAAGATACTCGTTCTCTTCTGTAAGCTTATAAACCTTCTCGGTTAATGACTTATATTTAGAAAATAATATTTCATCTTTCATACAATCATCATTTCACTGATAACTTCACTCAATACCTGTTTTAAATAAACATTCTTTTCTTTTGATTTTCCATTTTATGCCTGAAAGGTTAATACAGTTTGAGATATATTAGAATGTTTATTATATTGAACGTTTTGTACTTCATCATTGTCACTAGAGCTATCTTCATGTCTAGCAAAACATAGTTGAGCAACTTCATCGTCTGAGTCGATTTCCACATCAGTTTCATTATCACTCCATGTTAGCAATGCTTTCTTCTCAGATTTGAGCTTGAAGGAATCATTCTTCAAATGCCCCTTTCTTCCGCATTCAAAACATACATCCTTGCTCAAGTTGGCCTTGTTTTCTTTGCTAAGATTAGACTTGAAATCCTCCTTGGGGAACTGAGATTTCATAGGATGTTTTGATGCATTGCGTTTAGCGAGAAATTTATGTAATTTATTGGTTAGAAGAGCAATTTTCTCATCAGAATCTTCAGGTGATTCATCAGCATCTGCATTAAGAGCTAAGGTCTTTCTTCGAGGAACATCATCTTCTTCATCATACCTGCGTAGTTGATTCTCGAACACTTCAAGTTCACTGAAGAGTGTAAGAGTATCCATTGTAGACAATAGAATCGAATCTTATAGTATAGTGAACTTAGAAGCAAATTTCTTCGGTAAAGCCCTGAGAATTTTTTGATTAATTTCGAATTATAGAATAATCCTTTCCATAAGAGATATAAAATTCATCAATGATAAGAACCTTCCTTGAGCATCTTTGATACTTTCATCTTTTTTCAACCTGAAACCTTCATAATCACTCATTAGCATACTAATTTTGACTTCACGTACCTTAGATGTACATTCATCACTGACTTTGATAGTATCCCATAGTTTTTAGTCGCGGTAAAAGCTGACACTTAACGTAACTCAGTAGCTACCATTCCATTGAGAAGTGAATTCATAGCTCTAGCACTGTAATTCAGAGAATTGACTTCTTCGTGAGAGAGTTCCTTGACAAATTTTGGCTTGCCATCTTTCATCGGGACTGTGATACCATTTTCAACAGCATCTCACTCAAAAACATCAAGCCGAAGAAATATTATCATGCAGAATTTTTATTCATTTTAGTTTTCAGCACCAAGAAGCAGTGGTGGAAAATTATTCGAATACCTATCTGATTGTGCCATGGATCGCTAGCAAAATAAACACTAAAAAGGATTAAAAGCACCTACTCTGATACTAAATGAAACTTAAGGCAAAATATATGTATTCAATTATCTGACTATTATAACAAATAGGACAGGCTCATTTTTAAAAAATGGAAAGCCCTTAAAAGAATGAGACAGACTCAATTACTCTGCAGAATGTAAATTGCTGAAATATAAAAGCAATAATAATCAGAAATAAACATTGTAGAACAACAAGACGTTTTTACTTGGTTTGGTCCCTATTCCTAGTATATGGCCTACATCCAAGTCTCCATGCTAACTAGCATAGAAAATGTAGTATATCAACTTCAATAAAGAACTTACGATATTTCTTGACTATAAACGTGCTAGATATAACTTGATGATATCAGTATTTAGAACTATCAGAGTTTGCCATCAGTTTTTGTGATATCAGAGTTTGACAAATGGTTACGTCATCAATATTTGTCATCAGTATTTGCTGATCAATACTTGTCATCAACATTTGTTCATATCAGTATTTGTCAAGCTGGAAATCAGGAGATATCACAGGAGGATATATTTACATAGATATGGGTGTAGGACTTTACTTGTATCAATAGTTGGATATGTATTAGTATTCCTTATTCATGTATATCATATCAACTAGATTGATTGTGTAACTGTGTAGTATATAAGCACAGATTAGGTTAACACTATATGTGTCGATTATTGTTTTATCATTCTATGTAACCTAGCAGCTCTCAAGGATATATATTCATCCTTTGAGGGAGTATTTTAATCAATTTTTATATTAATACAAAACTATTACTGATCATTGAGTTTTAATTCGAAATTGATTGTTAATACTGTATTCACCCCCTCTACATTACACATAAAGGCCTAAAAATTGGTACCAGAGCTTGATGTTGATACACAAACAATTTAAGATCCAGAAAATAATTAATAATGGCAGACAAAGAAACTCAACAACTACCAGCACCGCCACCAGCCACAACCCAAATTAACAACTACATGAGTAGGTATGAAGCCATCAGAGTTCCAATCTTAAAAGTCAATGAATATACAATCTGGAACGTTAAGATGGCTATGTGCTTGGAAGCCACATATCCTGAATATCTGAACAGGATTTATGATGGTCCACATAGGCCCAAGAAACTTGCTTTTATTATTGCTGGTGAGGCTAAAAAGATGGTTGACAAGGACAAACTGGATTATACTCCTGAAAATTTAGCATCATTTCTGAAAGATGCTAAGGCGAGACATCTGTTATATAGCAGTCTAGAAAGTGTTATGTCCAATAGAGTCATTGGATGTAAAAATGCAAAATAAATTTGGGACACTTTGGAAGTAAAGTGTTAAGGCACCAGTGCTATGAAGAAGAACATGAAAAACCATCCTCACTCAGGAGTTTGAACACTTTGACTCAAAAGATGATGAGTCACTAACTGAGATCTATGACAGATTTCAGAAACTGCTGAATAATTTGTCATGTGTTGACAAAGAATATGATCTAGAAGATTCAAACATGAAGTTTGTTCTTGCACTTCCAATAAAGTGAGATTTAAAGGTCACTTCCATTGAAGACAACTATTATATTGAAGATACATGTCTGGATGAGATTTATGGAATGTTGAAGACTCATGAACTGGAGATGGATCAGAGAAGCAAGAGGAAAGGGTCAAGGACTAGACAATTTGCACTCAGGGTTGAAGACATATCTAGAGAAAGAGTTGTGAGAAAAGGTCATTCAAGAGGAAAGGCCATGATTATAAAGTCTGATACTGATGATGACTTAAACTCTGATATTTCTTCAAACTTTGTAAGTGATCATGAGGATGATGAAAAAAATCTTGCAAATCGCTGCTTTTATGGTGAAAAGCTTCAACAAGATGGCTTATAAGGACTTCAAGAAGGGAAAGAGATTTTCTAGGAGATGCTACAGTTCTTCAAACTATGATAAGAAGAACTACAGAAATATAATAAAAGGGAGTCTAAATCTGGCAAGATTGATAAGTCCAAGGTTAAGTGTTACAACTATGATGGAATTGGATATTTGCAGCTGATTGCAGAAATCCAAAAGCTGAGAAGAAGCAAGCCTTGATCACAATGAAAAAGAACTGGGATGATACATCAGAATCTGATGAGGGTATCAGTTATGCTCTCATGGAAAATGCTGATAGTAAACTTGAGGCTCCTGAGATGAAGGTACCTCAAACTACTGTTGCTTTTGATATTGATGATATATGTGAATTGAGGCTATTTCTTAAAACTCTGCATGTTAGTTATAGGGATCAAACTCTTGAAAATGCTAGGATCAGAATTGAAAACTCTAACATAAAGAAAAGAAATGATCACCTAAAAGCTGAGTTGGTTTTCATGTTAGAAACTCAAAAAGAAACAGATGATGCTATATATGTTAATGATAAAGTGCTAGAAAAGCATGCTTACTTAAAAAAAGAATTATCTAAGGAAAGAGAAATAATCAAACTCTAGACTAATTCAGGAAAATCAACTCAGGAAATCATAGAAAGTGGTTGTTGAGGATCAGGATTAGGTTATGCAGACAAATCCAATACTAAGAACTTAAAAGAAAAGGAAGCTAAGGAGAGTAAACCAATAAATGCTGAAAAACATGTCAAAAAGAACAAGTCTCAGTTAACACTTGCGAACTTTAACTTAAATAGTGATGGTCTCAAATCAGTAAATGAGATAGGTTCAACATCGATATCTAAGTCAAACTTAAAAACTGGTAGTATTGAACAGGTGAAGGCTAAGTTAGTAAATTTTGGTTTAATGACTTAGAAGCAGCTTAAGCATAAGCTGAAAGAAATAAAAATGAAGAACAAGGAAAAATAGCCTAGGAAAAATAGAAATGAAAAAGTAGGTGTTAATAAGGAGAACAAGTATAAACCCATTCCTAATGCACCTACAAAGGTTTGTATAAACTGTGATAGTACTAATCATCTTGTTGTTGCTTGCTGGAAGAATAAAGGGATAAATATCGTTCCTCCTAAATCAGAGTTTAGGAACAGAAAAGTTTGACATAAACCACAAAATCCTTGTTTACATTATGGTAGTATTTGGTATTCAATTTACACATGTAAAGAGTATCACAGTTTATATTATGACTATTATGAACTAAAATCTTCTCTGAATAAAATAAAAGTTATTTCAGCATGTGTATCTCCTGATATTAATAATGTTAGCATAAACTTTGATATAAAAACTTCTGCTGCAAATGTCAACAAACTTAATAAGGAAAAAAGATCCAAACAAGTACGGGTCCTTAAAAATTCTAACTAATGGCTTATCTGATTACAGGGTAATAGAAAAAATACTTTATTCTTGGACAGTGGATGCTCAAGACATATGACTGAAAATAAAGCCCTGCTATCAGAGTTTAAGGAGAAGGCTGGCCCAAGTGTTTCTTATAGAGATGGCAACTTAGGAAAAACTTTGGGATATGGCAACATCAAACTTGGGGATGTCATCATTAAAAATGTAGCTATTTTTGTAGGACTCAAACATAATCTGATCAGTGTGAGTCAAATCTGTGAAAGAGGTTATCATGTGGATTTTTATGAAGAACATTGTAAAATTTTCAACAACTCAGATGGAAATATTGAAATAAATGGTTATAGACATGGTAACTTGTATAAAGCCAGGGTTTCCACAAACACTGATGGCTCTGCAATTTGTCTGTTAGGTAGAGTAACTATGGAGAACAACATAGAAGACTTTCTCACTTGAATTTCAAAAACATCAATGAACTTGTGAAGAAAGATCTTGTAAGATGATCGCCCAATGCATTTTTTAATACTGATGGCCTAAGTGATTCATGCTAGAAGGCCAAGCTAAGAAAATCATCTATCAAGAGTAAGACTGAATCCTCAATTCTTGACCCATTTCATTTATTACACAATGATCTTTTTGTTCCAGTTAATATAATATCAATAGCCAATAAGAGATATGCACTGGTCATTATGAATAGGTACATCAGATACACATGGATATATTTTCTACATACAAAAGATGATACTCTATCTATTCTTCTTGATCATATGACGCAACTAGAAAAATGATTAATACACAAAATAAAGATCATCAGAAGTGATAATAAAACTAAATTCAAGAACAACACTATGGAGGAATTCTATAAATACCAGGGGATCAAACATGAATTTTCTGCCCCTGGAACTCCACAGCAAAATGGAGTTGTTGAAAGAAAGAATAGAACTCTTATACAAGCTACAAGGACCATTCTTGAGGAAGCAAAATTTCCAACCTATTTTTGGGATGAGGTTGTGTAAACTGCATGATTCACACAAAATACAACTCTGATAAACAAGCATGGAAAGACACCTTTTGAGATGGTAAAAGGAAAGAAGCCAAATTCGAAGTACTTCTACATCTTTGGCTGTAAATGTTTTATTCTCAAAACTCATCCTGAACAACTTACAAAGTTTGATCTAAAAGATGATGAAGGAATTGTTGTTGGATATCCACTATCAACAAAAGCCTTCACAGTTTACAATCTAAGAACAAGAGTGATCATGGAATCTATTCATGTATCTTTTGATGACAAGAATATTACAGGACTGGAAGATATAGATTATCATGAAATGCTGAGATTTGAAAATGAAGTACCATGCTGAACAGCTAAATCCTGATGGACTAACAAACTCTGATACTACAAATCCTGATATCACTTTAAACTTTGATGAACCACTTGTCAATGAAAGTAAAACAAATATTAAAGCGCATGTTGAGGGGGAGCAACATGATTCACACCAAAAGTCAAGTTCAAGTAATTCAAATGAAGATACTTCAGGATATACTTTATCAGAATCTGGCTCCTCAAATACTGATGAAGTAAATACTGATAATTCTAGAAGCACTCATGGTGCACATCAAAGTGGAAATAGAGACTTAATGGATCAAGGGGGAGGATTTTCTTCAAGAAGTCAACTTCCTTCTGCAAAAAATGGACTAAGTCACACACTTGTGACTTAATCATTGTAAATCCTAATAGTATTGTAAAGACCAGAAAAGCCACTCAGAATGAATATATAGACCATTCTTTTATATCTCAAACTGAACCAAAAAAGTAGATGAAGCTCTTCAAGATGCTGACTGGATCACAACAATGCAAGAGGAGTTCAATGAATTTTAGAGGAACAAAGTCTGGATTTTAGTACCAAGGCCAAAGGACACATCAATGGTTGGTACTAAATGGGTGTTCAGAAACAAGACTGGAAGTGAGGGAATTATTACAAGGAATAAAGCAAGGTTGGTTGTAAAGGGATATTCTCAACAAGAAGACATTGACTATGATGAGACTTTTGCTCATGTTGCAAGACTTGAGGCCATCACAATTTTTCTGGCCTATGTTGCTCATATAAAGTTCAAGGTGTTCCAAATAGATGTAAAGAGTGCATTTCTTAATGGTGAACTTGATGAAGAAGTTTATGTTGAACAACCTCCAGGGTTTATTGATCCAAAGTATCCAAATCATGTCTATAAGTTGGATAAAACACTTTATGGACTAAAACAAGCTCCAAGAGCCTGGTATGAAACCTTTACAAAGTTTTTACTGGAAAGTAATTTTCTAAGAGGTACCAATGATAAAACTTTATTTTATAAGATTCATGGTAAGTACTTGTTGTTAGTTCAGATATATGTTGATGATATCATTTTTGGCTCTACTAATGATAAACTCTGTGAGAGGTTTGCAAAGTTAATGCAGTCCCAATATTAAATGAGCATGATAGGAGAATTAAGTTATTTTCTGGGATTACAAGTCAAGAAGACTGAAGAGGGGATCTTCATCAATCAAGCTAAGTATATCAGTAATTTGCTTAAAAGATTTGGATTGCAAGGCAGTTCAACTGCTACAACTCCCATGACCACTGCAACCAAGTTAGATTTTAATATTGGTTCATCAGTATATATAACTTACTGTAGAGGTATTATTGGAACACTCCTATGTTTGACTTCTAGTAGGCCTGATATCATGTATGCTACATATTTGTATGCAAGGTTCCAAGCTGATCCAAAGGAACCACATCTTATAGTTGTGAAAAGGATTTTTAAATATCTTAAGGGCACCGTGAATCTTTGTTTGTGGTATCTAAGAGATTCAGACTTTAAACTAAAAGGATACTCAAATGCTGATTTACAGAATTCAAAATGGACAGGAAAAGCACTTCATGAAGCTGTCAATTTCTTGATGGCAGATTAGTTTCTTGGTTTAGCAAGAAACAAAAGTCAATATTCATTTCAACTGTAGAAGCTGGGTACATTACTGTAGAAGCTTGGTACATTGCTGCAGGAAGCTGTCCTGACTTCACTAATATTTGGCGTTGTATGTGGGAAGACTACAACAATCATGGTACTTACACAGAGCAGAAACAATAGTGGAACAAACAATTATATCATATCATGAACAATCACATCAGTGGTAGAGATACCACCGCACTCAACCTATGCATCCACCTAAGGAGGAACTCCTGTAGGGGAATCTGAGGCTCATCCACGAGGGACGAACCCCCGGCTCCTCAAGGGATGAATCCCCAGTTTCAGCAACTACATGGACCTGCGAACCCTCAACCCGTCGGGTATGAGTACTCCAAGAGCGTAACCACTAACCCCCCTTATAGGATGCCTTTATACTCCGAGAATGGAGGAAGTGGACACTCTAATTGGAGCGAAGGACAAGGGAGGATACCTCAATACATCCGTGGCTTGGCTCCCATCCCTGAGTGCTACGAATTCTCTGGACCCTACTCTACTAGAGACTCCGAATCATCGAACGATGAGATCGCTTCACAAAAAAGACGTGCTGGAAAGGAGCCCATGCCCAGTGGCCATCAACAGCCCAGGCGCACCCAAGGGACGATTCCCCAAGATGTACAAAAGAGGATCAAGGCTTATGAAGCTGAGATCTAAATATTGAAACGTGATTTGGAGGTTTACTTGACCCCAAGACCTCCACTTGCCGCGAGGCAAAAGGATTTTCTTCCAATCATAGACTTGGAAAGTCCAACACCAAGAAGGGCTGCTACCCTAAAGGCTGACCCAAGTGATCTGATGCCCCTAGGAGATCCAGATGATCCAAACCCCTGATTCACTGAAGAGATAATGAATCCCCACATCTCTAGGAAGTTTAAGATGCCCACCATCAAATTATATGATGGTACTAGCGACCCAGCTAATCATGTCAGGATATTCTCTAACGCCTTGTTGCTATAGCCCGTGAACGATGCTATCAAGTGTCAGGCCTTTTCTCAAACCCTATCGGGTATGGCTCAATGATGGTACAACCGTCTGCCCCCAAAATTGATTGAATCTTTCAAAGACTTGAGCCAATCTTTTATAAAGCAATTTATCAATGACAGAGTACACGAGAAGAGTTCAGCTTCTTTCATGGGCATAGTCCAAGGAGCAAAGGAGTCTCTTAGAGATTACCTGAACCGATTCACGAAGGAGGCTCTGAAGGTCCCAGATCTTGACGATAAGGTATCCATGATAGCCCTACAGCAAGGGACTAGAGACGAGTTCTTTAAGATGTCCCTGGCCAAATGCCTTCGTGAAAGTATGCTGCGGCTCCAGGATATGGCAGGAAAGTATATCAAGGTGGAGGAAAGTATGAAGAATACGGTGATGAGTAATGAGCCCGTAGGCAACAAAAAGCGGAAGACGGAGAAGTACGATGCCAATGATAAGTATCCGCGAACTGGAAAAGGCTCTGATTCCTCTTTAAACAAGAATCAGCAACCAAGGTTCACTGAATATGCAAGGTTGAATGCTCCAGGGAGTCGAATCCTTATGGAAATTGAGAAAGACAAAGAGTTCAAATGGCCGAAGCCACTTAGGGGAAACCCCGAGAAAAGAGACAAGAGCCAGTAATGTGGATACCATAAAGATGTTGGGCATGATATTTATGATTTCAGGAAACTCAAGTATGAGATTGAGTATCTGATCCGATGAGGAAAGTTCGGACATTTCACCAAGGGTGAAGAGGCTGGAGGCCAAACAAAGAGACAATGATCGAAGAGAAGATGATCGAAGGGGTAACGACAGAGATCGCAACCCACAGCCCTGAGGGCCAATAATCAATATGATCTCAGGAGGTCCTATAGCAGCTGAGACTATAAGGAACTCTCGAAAAGCTTATGTAAGAGAGGTGATGAGCGTAGTCGGAGAACCGTTTAAATGTTCTAAGTCGGAAATGACGCTTGAACTCGGTGACCCAGACCTTGAAGATTTGAAATTTCCTCAGGACGATCATCTTGTTATCACCCCGATTATTGGAAATTGTCCTGTTATGAGTATAGCTGAGCATTCGGTCGGTTCGGTCAGAAACTGAACCAAACAGAATTAAACAAAAATCGAAATGATAATTTTTTCCGAACTGAACCGAACCGAACTTACGTATAAACCGAACCGAAAACCGAACCGAATTATTTGAGTTTATTCAGTTCGGTTTATGAAAACCGAAATATTTAAAAAAATTTGTTTGAGAAATAAAAATGAAGTTGCATATTAGATTTGTAGTTCTTACAACCACTTCAAAATTGAAATTAAAAAAGGCAAGATAAAATGATAAATTAAAGATCATGTACACGACTTAATAAAAAGTAAACAAATAGAAAGTTAAAATGTTAAAGTTTACAAACTAAAAATCTCAGGTCACAACAGTTAAGTTTTAAAGTTTATAAACTAAAATATAGAGTCATAAATTATGTCTTCAGATCTCAAAAGTTCATTTACATAAATCCAATCCAACACAAAAATGAAAGTTGTTGCGGCAGTACGCGTGATCAGCTAGCCCTCTCATGCCTAGAAACTGATAAATGGATTAAGAAGTTTAAATGTGTGATCACTGGTCAGATGCATTGCAAAATAATAATAGTACAATACAATCTATTTACAAATAGTCCCCAGTAGAAACACTAATTAAATAATTGACTTGATGCCTACCTTGTAAACTAATTTTATGCCAGCTCCATCCTGTACCAAATAAATATGTTGCAGATAGTATAGATAATTAGATATGTACGTTTCTGATTATTCAACCATTCCCACAAATATGCTCGTGAACTAGTTTGGAGCAGAAACTAAACCCAACTCAGCCATTTTAGTCAACTGCGTGTCCGTGTATGTTCTTTTGCATATATTTATTATATTATATTATATATAAAAATGTAATTCAAATATTTATGCATACTTCGGTTATTTCGGTTAAACCAAATTGATTTTTTGATAAACCAAACCGAACCAATATTATTTCGGTTCAAACCGAAAAACCGAAGTAACCGGAATTTTTGAGAAATTTCAAACGGAACTGAACTGAAATTGTATGGTTCAGTTTGGTTTTTCAGTTTCGATTCGGTTTTGCTCAGCCCTAGTTACGAGGGTCCTAGTGGATAATGGACTTCCATGGATATTCTTTTCCATGACACATTCCTAATGATGGGCTATAATGATTCACAGCTGACTCCTTCTGATGCACCTACTACGGGTTTAACCAAGTGGAATGCTAAGTTGAAGATGCAATACAACTTCTTGTAACTATTGGGGAGGAGCCCAGGGAGGCCACGCAGATGTTAAACTTTCAAGTTGTTAAGACAGCCTCAACTTATAATGCTGTCATGGGTAGAACAAGAACCATGCATTTAAGGTCGTGCCCTCAACCTACCACATGGTACTGAAGTTCCCGACTAGGAACGGTGTTGGAGAAGCAAAAGAAGATCATAAAATGGTCCGCAATTGCTATGTTATAGCACTTAGGCCCGATGGAACTGGGGGACAGGTCCTCCCCATAGAAGACATGGATGTTCGTGAGAATGAAGAACTTCGAGGGAAACCAACAGAGGACTTAGTCCCAATTCCCCTAGACTTCTTAGACCCAAAAAATCTCACGTATGTTATAGCATCCTTAAACAAGCCCCTAAAGGGACAATTGACAAGTTTCTTACAAAAGAACAGTGATGTGTTTGTTTGGATGTCAGCTGATATGCCTTGGATCGACCCGAACCTTATAACTAATAAGCTGAACATCAATCCAACTCAGAAGGTCATGAAGCAAAAGAAGAGACTTATGCCCCTGATAGGTTGGAGGCCATTAAGCAGGAGGTTGTGAAGCTCCTAGAAGTTGGGTTCATTGAGGAAGTGCAATTCCCTAATTGGTTGGCCAATTCTGTAATGGTCAAGAAGGCCAATGGGAAGTGGAGAATGTGCATCGACTTCACTAACTTGAATGATGCTTGTCCTAAGCACTGTTACCCCTACCAAGGATTGATACCCTGATTGATGCCACAACTAGACACGAGATGTTGAGTTTCATGGATGGTTTCAACGGTTACAATCAGATCAAGATGCACAAAGATGACACCCCCAAGGTATCTTTCATAACTGTAATATCCCATATTTTAAGAATTATTATAATTATTATTTGAATATATATATCTGCTTTTATGATTTAGAAGGAATAAAATGGTGGATATTTTATTCCTGTTTGACGAGTTGGTGATATTAAATGGTAATGTGCTTATTGTTAAGTGTTGTATCGATCCTTGTTAATTTCTGAAAATATTTCTTTAAATGTATTATTTTCAAAAGTTATTTGAAGGCCGATCTTATTAATATCGGTAAATTGAAATTGTTTTGTAATATCTGCGAAATATCGTGCAATTATTTTTATCAATAAATATTTACTATGTGATTATTATAGGAATTTTGGTGAATTATCTGATGATTGATATTTATATTTGGGTATCTATATGTGATAAAGTGTAAGTATTTTGATTTTTATTATGTCCAGAATAAAATGTAGATAATTATGGTATTTTTCTTGTAATTTTTGGATTGTTATATGAGTTTATAAGGATTTAAAGATTTAATAATTATTTTCTGAGTAATTATAAAACTATTTTATAAAGCCGGGAATCGTCCAACCTTACCCGTTTTTAAGTTTTTACAACCCGACACTCTTCGGAAAACTCCTTCATTACGTAATCTGGATATTCTGAACATTTTCCGTATTTTAACTTTTTCGATCCGGATTACGGTTTGACCTGTGCGCGTCCCGACGCAAAATTTTCGATACGATAATTATTTCGGCAGATCAATAAAACCCGTATTCTCGGGAGACGGGATATTTTTACATTATTTTCTCATAGGGTGTTTTATAAGAAGCACGGTTTTGATAATTATCCAAATCTGGTATTAAATTGTATCGTTTTTATAGTTACTTGGCGGCTCAGTAATCTATTTTTGGATCCGATATATAAGTGAAAATTCAGAATTAAATTCCAGAATGTTCCAAAAATTATGAAACTAATAATTTATTAGTATTTGAATATTTGGAGAATTTTTAAATTATTTCAAAAAAAATTCGGTTTATATTTACCCGCACGTTTGTTCGCTAAATCGTAAAATGCGGGTATGACGCGCGATTTATAAATGTTTTAAAAATTATGAAAATTTTATTTTATTAGTTTTTAAATATTCCGAGAATTTTAGAAGTATTTTGGTTTCATAAAAATTATTGGACAGGACCACTTTCGGGACGTAAAAACCCATAAAAATTGTATTTTCATTTTTTATAAAATCGAGGGACTTTGAAATATTTTATATTTTTGCATTTTTAAAATATTCATAATTTTTGAAAATTTTGATACAAATTTTATATTTATTTGATTAAATATTATTCCCTGCTATTTATTAATTTTGGGGTAATTTTAATTATGTTGTATTGATTTTTAGTTAAAAGGAAAAAAAACAAAAAAACAAAAAAAGGTAGAAAAACGTGGCAAGATTCCCCCACCCCACCTAGCAAACCAAAACCCCATTCCCCGCGTTAAAATACCCCCCCCCCCCAAATTTCCTGTTAGCAAAAACAATACTCTTATGTCTCTCTCCGTCTTCCTTCTAATTTATACTTTTAATTTTCAAAAATTCATATTTTCTCAACCGTTCGTCCAAATTTCAATTATTATATATATAAACGATCAGCGGTTTGATACCTACGCATAGGTATATATATTGCAAGGTTTTAAGAAGAAAATTTGCGGAACATATTCTCCGTTTTAATTTATTTTCGGGGTGTAGAAAAAAGAGTTTGGAGGTGGTGATTACTCCACATGGCATCTCAGCGTGTATATATCTATTGCTATTAATTTTGAATTTTTCCGGAGATATTTTCCGGACATCAGATATTCTCTTCGGGGTGATCGGAATTTATTTTGGGTAACGATTCCGAAATTCCGCCTTCATACTTGTGTATATCAGAGCATATTAGTGTTTATATATTTATTTTATAATTTTTAGAAGTTTTTGTAGAAGTCGCTTTTGGCCATGTTTTTGGTTTCCGGCGTGTTTATACGTGCAAATATGAATAATTGTGTGTTTTAAATTTATTGATTTTATTAGAGTACAGTTGGATTGTGTTGTTTGGGATTGATTTTGAGGGGTATGACCACGGGAAAAGTCCGTTTTACAAAGACATTATTTTGAAAGGTTTTCTAAAATATTTATTTCAATTTCAAATTATTATCTTTTATTATTTTTGAAAATCATAATTTGATTCAATTATTTATAATTTGTTTTAATTTATTCTTATTTTATTCGTAATTAAATAAACCGTTCGTCCGTTTAATACGAAACGAACGCGTATAGACTCAGAAAAAATATCCCGCTTTCATTAAAAATACTTTCGAGACCCAAATCCTTTTTTTTTCGAAAGGTCGCTTGATTTTAAAATTGATTCTGAGTCGCGTATTTATCAAAAGTCATATTTTGACTCGATTTCAGTTTTAAACCTACAGAGTCGAACCTTTTGACGAACTGAGTCATATGTGATTTGAATTATGTGATACGTGAGTTATGTGTTTACATGCTATGTGAATTACGTGCGTACATGGGTCAAGAGTCTTGTGTTGGACTGTTATAATTATGTGTGGGCTATCGTATAGGTAGACGATAAGGTGTTGACGCGCAGTTTGTCGAGTGATTATCGTTTAGACGATTAAAGTTGTATCTTTTAATTATAGATACGAGTCTTTCAAGACGATCAGGACCAGATGGAATGGATGACGACTAGAGTTGAATAGTATGGAATATTGGGTTGCAGCACTGCATGAGCAGCAGATCAGAGACTTAGCAAAGTAAAAGACAGTGATGTTTTGAGACAGAATATCAAAATAGATGTGTCATTGCGAGTGTGACTAACTTCTAAAATCCAAACGCAAGTATCCCTATCATCACTTATTGTTCAAGTGATATTTATTTTAAATCTTCTTATGCAAGTATTGTTTTTCCTATTCTCAGTTCGGAGGAATAGATAAATGTTTTATATATCGCTGAATTAAATGATTCTGTTTATGCAAGTACTCTTCTGCTATTCTATGTTCAGAATAGCTAAGTGATTTTAATCATCAAATTGCTGGATTTATAAATGTTTTGGATTTTGAGAAGAATGATTTGGTTGCGAGTATTCCTTCCCAAGTAAATGGGGGAAGAAAATTATTTTGGGTGTCAATTATTATGACCCCTTTTCAATAAAAGGTTTTAAGATTGGATTAAATTGCGTAAGTGACCGGGACGGACGGTCCAGTGGAGGGCTATTTCTAAGTGTCATATGAAATATTATGAAATATTTTTCCATAGGCAAGTATATTGCCTCTTTATTTGAGTACTCGTGTTTTGGGGACATGTTTCTACGAATCATGACCAAGTGTTATCACACGGGATGATCAACATGTGATAGTAAGTCCGTCGGAGAATGATCCCAATCTAAATTATCATATCATTTTTGATATTTATAGAATAAATGATTTATCAATTGTTTCTGTTTTGAATAAAAGGTGAAATGCGATTTTGATTCAGTTTCTGCTTGATGTGGATATTTAGGTTGTTGTTAAAAATCAAAGGTGGTATTAGTATAGATGATTGATGTTGACTTCAGTATGGGATGTTGTGAGCATCAAAGTTCATATTGATATCTAATTTGATATGACAACAAAATGAGTATTAATATCAAGAGTTCGGTTTTGAATAAAGTTTATGATTCATTCCATAATCATTGTTTCATTTTGATGTTGTTTACGATATTTTCGTAAACATTGGTTTACAATTTTTATTCTCGTCAAGATTCAAAGTATTGCTGAAGCCTTTCGCTCGAAAATATCAAAAAGAGTTTTGATTACAGTGAGAAACAATTATCCAATTCTTTAATAAATTTTCTGATTCAGCAATTATGATTTTTAAATGTTCTGCTCTGATGCAGATGTCGGTTTTTATATCAAAATGACCATATATATATTACAATGATCTTGCTGAACATTTCTTTCGCTCATACTTGCCTGTTTTCAAATTTAACCTCCAGTAAAAATTAAATTGTGTTGTTTAGCCGCGTAATTCGAGGAAGCAAAGAAGAAGCTTTTGAAAGGTGGTTGGTCCAGGGTTTGCGGACTAGTGTAAGTTTTATTGTATAAAGTTGTTTATATTATATTATATTATAGTTGTGTATTTTATAGTTGGGCCTAGGATACTTATTTTCGAAGTTTTACTAGCGGGTTTAGTTTTGAGTTTCTAAATTATTGAAAAGAGTTTTAAAAGAAAGTGAAAAATTTATTTATGGAATTCGGAATTCTTGTTTCTAGAACTGTAACCTTAAAAGATCTTGGATTAGTTTGGGGTCATAAATGATAAATATCTTCCGCCGGCATTTAATTATTAATTTAACAGGTTGATTTGGATTGAGGTTTCATAGTGACGACCAAATCCTCTGACCCCGGATTTGGGGGCGTTACAGGTTGGTAACAGAGCTGAGGTTATAGTAAACTAGAAACGAGAGTGTGTAGGAGTGTGTATAGCTATATGAGGACGTTTGAGCTCAAATCGAGTTCCTGTTGGACTATTGGATATAGTACCAATGAGTAAGCTAAGATTGGCGTATTCGTTTGAGATGGTTGTGTTGAGCTGGATAGAACTCCTGTCAGCTGTGAATATCTATTGTGGAATCTTCCGAGGCTACTACGGTTCGAAGACGATGAAGATTATCGATATCCTTGGAACATGAAGAAGTGTCTAAAATCGGATATCGAGGCAACAGAAGAGTTCAAATAGAAGATAAGTATTAAGACTTTGGCAATACCTTCTATTTCTATAATTCCTTTTGACATCTCTCAAAAAGAAGTAATTGTTAGAGGATATATTCCCTAGCACTCATTTTCAATCATAACTGTGTTTTAAATGTGCCAAAGGCTGTCATGAAGCCTATTTTTCAGGTTTTGATAGCTCTGCCAAGTTATGATAATTTAATTCCACTTTTCTTATTTGGTGGATAGTTTCTTGGTGATGTAACACCACTTGCTCATTTGAGGCCAAAATTTTGTTCTCTGGATTTCATTTCCTTCAGAAATATCAGCTTTGAAATCTTTTCAGTTTTATTCATTTGATTTTGAATTCCTTTTATATTCTTTTATTCTGACTGAGATGAACAACCCTAACTATTGGGGACACAAGGTATACATGTCTGTGTGATAGGGGTTGGATGGGACGCCATCACTTGTGTGTGTTGTGACTACAAGAAGGTTAACAACCTTTAGTAGTGTCTTAATTTGGACACGCAATACCAAATTCATTTGATCATATTGATCTCTCAGTTATCCTTTTATTTCAATAATACTTTATCACAAATTCATATTTTAGTAACCACAATGGTGGTGAAGGGTTTTTAGCACATAAACGCAACAAAAACGTAAATTTAATTTTTTAAAAAATCGAAACCCTCCGCAGGATCCATGCAAAAAATAATATTTAATTCGTAGTTCAGTATGTTTACCTTAAGAAGCTTTACGTTAATGGAAATATGGAGGTCTTGAATGATCACCACGTAGCCCGTCACTGGAACGATCTACGCCTTGAAGGTATCCACACGAATGATTGCCCGGAGGATGGGTGTGTACTAGCACGTTCTTGAGGTCGCCTTCTTGCTCTCTCTATCTCTCTTCAAGTTCTAGGGTTTATGTTTTATCAAATAAAACGTGTAACCCTAATTCTATTAGAAAAAGATATTATATAGGCAAGAGCTATTGGGCCTCCAACCCTAAACTTAATTTTAGAGTTATTATTATTATTAAATTCGAAATTCTAATTATTGTATTATTAAGTCTCACTTAATCATCCAATAACTTAATTTCGGATTTAATATTAAATTTAAATTTCCTATTTATTTAATTAATTAAGTCACACTTAATTAATAACAAATAATTTGAATTACTTACATTTAATTTAAATCCGAATTTAAATTAAATAATCCTCCAATCATTTTTTGTGCGACCCTTTAGGTTATTATTACGTTGGCAACAATTTTAAATCTATTTTAAAATCATAAACAATGAGCGGCATCTAGTAATACATCATTGTTACCCAAGTAATAATAATTAAATCGGTGATCGATTAAACCTTTTGTGTATAATGTACAATATACTGTAATCCTTTTAACCATATATTATAGATTAAACTCGAGGCATGTTATGTGTCATCCTCTTCATAATTTAATCCAAGTTTCCTTGATCGATGAGTAGACTATAACATCAAATTAACATTTGAGCATGGCCATGCATTTCATAGTCTAACTCAAACAAGAGGCCAATAATATCACTCCTAAAATAGGAGGGTTAAATCCTTTCTAGGTCATTCATATTTCTCATATGATTCATAATATACCCAATATACACATTATCATCACCCGGTCAAAGGTAATTTTTAATGCAATCAAAGTATATTAATTCTCATATAGAAATATAATGATTTCAAGTCTAAGGACCAATACATCATTATCACTGTGAGAATTACTTATGACACAACAGACATGTAGAATCTCACATTGGGTCTTCCAGCACCATGTATATAATACATGTGCCTGTGTTTTGACTTAAGTATCACTATACCTATGATCAATGAGATGTGATCATCAGTCAACATTCACACTAGTCTTAATGCATTATTATTGTCCCTTAATAATAATACTCGACTAGGGATCTTTAGGAATATTGATACTATTCTCATAATCTCATTTCTAAGTCACGTACTTAGAGATATAAAATTACATATCATATTCCAAGGACATTTATTAATCTAACATCTTATCACAGAAAATAAAGATATAATAAATTACAAAAGAATAATCAATATAATCAGAATTAATAATCCAAATGTTTCATAATATAAAAATAATAGTGTTGTCTCTAGGGCACAAACACTAGCAGGTGGAACACTCGTTATGATATAAAATTCTTTTCTCTTTGAAATTCCATGATTTTATCATCTGAAATATTTGAAGGTATGCCAATCAAGTTGGGATGAGTTATCTTGGTCAAGTGAAATAAGACTATGTGATGGGATTACCAATAGCGGCAGTGGACTGCAATGCAATTAAAATGTCAGTGGCGTATAACGAAGTCAACCATTCTCTATTTATCTCTCTCTTTCTTTTTCTTTCTCTTTCTCTTCCTCTCTATTCTTTTTCTCTCGATCTTTAAAAGTGATTCTATTGAGAAATTGGTCAAATGACATGTGGAAGGAACAATGGTGCGGAGTGAAGCTCCCGTGATAATTATGTGGTATAAGGAATTGCAGTGTTATTAGAAATTTTGAGAAAAGTTACATATGCAAGATTGGGAAGTGGGTTTGAAGACCCTTAGTGCTCTCGTTTGCTGATTCCGAGGACGGAATCCTTATAAGGGGGTAGATTGTAATATCCTGTATTTTTAGAATTATTATAATTATTATTTGAATATATATATATATATATCTGCTTTTATGATTTAGAAGGAATAAAATGGTGGATATTTTATTCCTGTTTGACGAGTTGGTGATATTATATGGTAATGTGCTTATTGTTAAGTGTTATATCGATCCTTGTCAATTTCTGAAAATATTTCTTTAAATGTATTATTTTCAAAAGTTATTTAAAGGCCGATCTTATTAATACCGGTAAATTGAAATTGTTTTGTAATATCTGGGAAATACCGTGCAATTATTTTTATCAATAAATATTTATTATGTGATTATTATAAGAATTTTGGTGAATTATCTGATGATTGATATTTATATTTGGGTGTCTATATGTGATAAAGTGTAAGTATTTTGATTTTTATTATGTCCAGAATAAAGTATAGATAATTATGTTATTTTTCTGGTAATTTTTGGATTCTTATATAATTTTATAAGGATTTATAGATTTCATAATTATTTTCTGAGTAATTATAAAACTATAATATAAAGCCGGGAATCGTCCAACCGTAACCGGTTTTAAGTTTTTACAATTCGAAACTCTCTGGAAAATTCCTTCCTAACCTAATTTGGATATTCTGAACATTTTCCGTGTTTTAACTTTTTCGATCCGAATTACGGTTTGACCTGTGCGCGTCCCGACGCAAAATTTTCAATACGATAATCATTTCGGTAGATCAATAAAACCCTTATTCTCAGGAGATGGGATATTTTTACATTATTTTCTCATAGGGTGTTTTATAAGAAGCTCGGTTTTGATAATTATCCAAATCTGGTATTAAATTCTATCATTTTTATAGTTACTTAGCGGCTAAGTAATCTATTTTTGGATCCGATATATAAGTGTAAATTTAGTATTAAATTCCAGAATATTTCAAAAATCATGAAACTTATATTTTATTAGTATTTGAATATTTCGAGAATTTTACAATTATTTCAGAAATTTTTCGGTTTATATTTACCCGCACGTTTGTTCGTTAAATCGTAAAATGCGGGTATGACGCGCGATTTATAAATATTTTAAAAATTATGAAAATTTTATTTTATTAGTTTTTAAATATTCCGAGAATTTTAGAAGTATTTCAGTTTCATAAAAATTATCGGACCGGATCCCTTTCGGGACGTAAAACCCCACAAAAATTGTATTTTCATTTTTTTATAAAATCGAGGGACTTTCAAATATTTCATATTTTTGAAATATTCATAATTTTTGAAAATTTTGATACAAATTTTATATTTATTTGATTAAATATTATTCCCCGCTATTTATTAATTTTGGGCTAATTTTAATTATGTTGTATTGATTTTTAGTTAAAAGGAAAAAAAACAAAAAACAAAAAAAAAGTAGAAAAACGTGGCAAGATTCCCCCACCCCACCTGGAAAACCAAAACCCCCTTCCCCGCGTTAAAATACCCCCCCCCCCCAAATTTCCTCTTAGCAAAGACAATACTCTTATGTCTCTCTCCGTCTTCCTTCTAATTTATACTTTTAATTTTCAAAAATTCATATCTTCTCAAACGTCCGTCCAGATTTCAATTTTTATATATATAAACGATCAGCGCTTCGATACCTACGCATAGGTATATATATTGCAAGGTTTTGAGAAGAAAATTTGCGGAGCATATTCTCCGTTTTAATTTATTTTCGGAGCTTAGAAAAAGAGTTTGGAGGTGGTGATTACTCCACATGGCATCTCAGCGTGTATATACCTATTGCTATTAATTTCAGATTTTTCCGGAGATATTTTTCGGACATCAGATATTCTCTTCGGGGTGATCAGAATTTATTTTGGGTAACGGTTCCGAAATTCCGCCTTATTACTTGTGTATATTATAGCATATTAGTGTTTATATATTTATTTCATAATTTTTAGAAGTTTTTGTAGAAGTCACTTTTGGCCGTGTTTTTGGTTTCTGGCGTGTTCATACGTGCAAATATGAATTATCGTGTGTTTTAAATTTATTGATTTTATTAGAGTACAGTTGGATTGTGTTGTTTGGGATTGATTTTGAGGGGTATGACCACGGGAAAAGTCCGTTTTACAAAGACGTTATTTCGAAAGTTTTTCTAAAATATTAATCTCAATTTTAAATTATTATCTTTTATTATTTTCGAAAATCATAATTTGATTCAATTATTTATAATTTGTTTTGATTTATTCTTATTTTATTCGTAATAAATAAACCGTTCGTCCGTTTAATACGAAACGAACGCATATAGACTCAGAAAAATATTCCGCTTTCATTAAAAATACTTTCGAGACCCAAATCCTTTTTGTTTCGAAAGGTCGTTTGATTTTAAAATTTATTATGAGTCGCGTATTTATTAAAAGTCGTATTTTGACCCGATTTCAGTTTTAAACCTACAGAGTCGAACCTTTTGACGTACCGAGTCATAAGTGATTTGAATTATGTGATACGTGAGTTATGTGTTTACATGATATGTGAATTACGTGCGTACGTGGGTCAAGAGTCTTGTGTTGGACTGTTATAATTATGTGTGGTCTATCGTATGGGTAGACGACAGGGTGTTGACGCGCAGTTCATCGAGTGATTATCGTTTAGACGATTAAAGTTGTATCTTTTAATTATAGATACAAGTCTTTCAAGACGATCAGGACCAGATGGAATGGATGAAGACTAGAGTTGAATAGTATGGAATATTGGGTTGCAGCACTGCATGAGCAGCAGATCAGAGATTTAGCAAAGTAAAAGACAGTGATGTTTTGAGACAGAATATCAAAATAGATGTATCGTTGCGAGTGTGACTAACTTCTATAATCCAAAGGCAAGTATCCCTATCATCACTTATTGTTCAAGTGATATTTATTTTAAATCTTCTTATGCAAGTATTGTTTTTCCTATTCTCAGTTCGGAATAGATAAATGTTTTACATATCGCTGAATTAAATGTTCTGTTTATGCAAGTACTCTTCTGCTATTCTATGTTCAGAATAGCTAAGTGATTTTACTCATCAAATTACTGGATTTATAAATGTTTTGGATTTTGAGAAGAATGATTTGGTTGCGCGTATTCCTGCCCAAGTAAATGGGGGAATAAAATTATTTTGGGTGTCAATTATTATGACCCCTTTTCAATAAAAGGTTTTAAGATTGGAACAAATTGCGTAAGTGACCGGGACGGACGGTACAGTGGAGGGCTATTTCTAAGTGTCATATGAAATATTATGACACAATTTTTGCCACAGGCAGGTATATTGCCTTTTTATTTGAGTACTTGTGTTTTGGGGACATGTTTCTACGGATCATGACCTAGTGCTATCACACGGGCTAATCAGCATGTGATAGTACGTCCGTCGGAGAATGATCCCAATCTAAATTATCATATCATTTTTGATATTCATAGAATAAATGATTTATCAACTGTTTCTGTTTTGAATAAAAGGTGAAATGCGATTTTGATTCAGTTTCTTCTTGATGTGGATATTTAGGTGGTTGTTCAATATCAAAGGTGGTATTAGTATAGATGATTGATGTTGACTTCAGTTTTGGATGTTGTGAGCATCAAAGTTCATATTGATATCTAATTTGATTTGACAACAAAATGAGTATTAATATCAAGAGTTCGGTTTTTAATAAAGTTTATGATTCATTCCATAATCATTGTTTCATGTTAATGTTGTTTATGATATTTTCGTAAATACTGTTTTACGAGTTTTATTCTCGTCAAGATTCAAAGTATTGCTGAAGCCTTTCGCTCGAAAATATCAAAAAGAGTTTTGAATACAGTGAGAAACAATTATCCAATTCTTTAATAAATTTTCTTATTCAGCAATTATAATTTTTAAATATTCTGCTCTGATGCAGATGTCGATTTTTATATCAAAACGACCATATATATATATATATATTACAATGATCTTGCTGAGCATTTCTTTCGCTCGTACTTGCCTGTTTTCAAATTTAACCTCCAGTGAGGATTAACTTGCGCTGTTTAGCCGCGTATTTCGAGGAAGCAAAGAAGAAGCTTTTGAAAGGTGGTTGGTCCAGGGTTTGCGGACTAGTGTAAGTTTTATTGTATAAAGTTGTTTATATTATATTATATTATAGTTGTGTATTTTATAGTTGGGCCTAGTATACTTCTTTTTGAAGTTTTACTAGCTGGTTTAGTTTTGAGTTTGTAAATTATTGAAAAGATTTTTAAAAGAAAGTGAAAAATTTATTTATGGAATTTGGAATTCTTGTTTCTAGAATTGTAACCTTAAAAGATCTTGGATTAGTTTGGGGTCATAAATGATAAATATCTTCCGCTGACATTTAATTATTGATTTAACAGGTTGATTTGGATTGAGGTTTCATAGTGACGACCAAATCCTCTGACCCCGGATTCGGGGGCGTTACAATAACTGACTTTGGTGTCTTTTGTTATCTTATTATGGATTTTGGACTTAAGAACACAGGAACTACTTGCCAAAGGTTGGTAAATAAGATATTTCTCCATCTAATTGAGAAAACCATGGAGTTCTATGTTGATGACATGTTAGTCAACAGCCTGAGCAAGGAGGATTATATTAATCACCTCATAGAGGCATTCGAAGTGCTAAGGCACCACAAGATGATGTTAAACCCTACCAAGTGTGCTTTCGGTGTTGGGTCTGGGAAATTTTTGGGTCACATGGTCTCGAAGAGAGGAATCGAGGCCAACCCTGATAAGTTCAAAGCCATCTTAGACATGGAGCCACCACACTCCATCAAGGACATCCAAAAGCTGACCGGAAGAATCACAGCTCTAGGGAGGTTCATCTCCAAGTTTGGAGATAAATGCCTGCCCTTTTTCAAAACCCTGAAGAAGGTGAAGAATTTTGAGTGGAAAGCTGAGAGCCAAGAAGCTTTTGAGTAGCTGTATAAGTACATGACTGAAGCCCCGTTGCGGGCCAAACCAAGTCTGGAGGACATTATTTACCTATACCTCGCCGTATCCGAACAAGCCGTGAGTGCAGTCCTGATAAAAGAGAAATATAAACTCCAGAAGCCTGTCTGTTATGTGAGTGAAGTACTCCACAGAGCGGAATTGAACCATTCTACTATTGAGAAGTTTGCGCTTTCCCTGATCACAATATTGAGGAAGTTACGATCATACTTCCAGGCTCACAAGATCGAAGTCCTGACGGACCTACCTTTAAGAAATATCCTTCATACCCCGAAGGCCAGTGAAAGGCTCATCAAATAAGCGATTGATTTAGTTGAATTTGACATCAAGTACAAGCCTCGAACAGCCATCAAGGCTCAAGCCTTAGCATACTTCGTGGTCGAATGCACCATTAGCGACCAAGAAGTCGGGGGCAAGAGATAGTAATCCTAGAAGGAGAGAAATAGAAATAGAAAAATAAAAATGTGACTCTGAATAATTATTGGGTTCTCCATTTTGACAGGGCATCCAAAATAAAATCTGCTGCAGGCCTAGTCTTGCAAAGCCCCGACGAGGTCATGATTGAGTATGCTTTGAAGTTGGACTTCCCAACTACAAATAATGAAGCAGAATACGAAGCGTTGATAGCCGGCTTGGGCTTGGCTAAAGCCGTGAGGGCCAAAAACCTTAAGATCTGTGGAGACTCAAGTCTTGTAATTGTTCAAGTCAATGGAGAGTTTGAGGCCAAGGATGATACTATGGCCAAGTACCTGAGAGTCGTGAAGGGAATACTAACTCAGTTCAATGAATGGTACGCAGAACACATTTCGAGAGAGGAGAACACTATGATCGATACCCTATCCCAGTTCGCCTCGTATGAAATAGAGAACTATTCGAGAAGTATCTACTTCCAGGTCCCGTAGACCCCTATTATACATGTCATAAATTTAATATCACCGGTTGGTGTGGCAAACTGTTGGATAGATCCGATCAAAACCCACATTAAGACTGGATGGCTCCCCGACGATGCCCAGAATGCACGCAAGCTGTCGGTGAGAGCATTGAAATATTTATTGATTGAAGGCCTTCTGTACAGAAGGTCCTTTGTTATTCCATACTTTAAGTTCTTGAGACCTCTTGAAGCAGAGGAGATGCTTAAAGAAGCCCATGAAGGGATTTATGGATAACACTAGGGGGGCAGGGTCCTCGCTCACAAGATAACTCGATTGGGATTCTACTAGCCAACGATGCTAGCCGATGCAAGGGCTTATATAAAGAAATGCGACAGATGCCAGAGGCATGCTCCAACAGTATGATAGCCCCCCAGAGAGGCTTATATCTATCAGCACACCCATCCTTTTTGTGATTTGGGGAATGGATAACCTTGGACCATTTCCTATAGCATCAGGACAGAGGAAGATCATTTTGGTAGCCATAAACTACATCATAAAGTGGATTGAGGCTATGGCACTAGCCAAGATAACCACCAAGCAAATCCAATTCTTCTGGAAGAATGTGATATGCCGATTTGGGATCCCATGCATCCTTGTCATGGATAATGGAAGGTAATTTTATAATGCAGAGTTCAGAGATTATTGCGACAATAACAGCATAGAGCTTCGCTTCACCTTGGTTGCACACCCACAGACAAATGGGCAGGCGGAAGTTGCTAACAGAATCATCCTTGATGGACTTAAGAAAAAGGTTGAACGCTCAAGGAACACTTAGGCAGATGAGTTACTGCCTATACTATGGGAGTAACGTACCACCTGCAAAGTAACAACTGAAGATACCCCATTCATCCTGGCTTATGGAGCCAAGGTTGTGGTGCCCCTAGAAATCACTTATGGATCACCCAGGGTTGAAGCTTATGAACCAGAAACCAATGAAGAAGGCATGAAGCTCGCTCCCAATCTCGTTGATGAGGTTAGGGATGAGGCCAACGCCCGTAATACAAAGCATCAACGAAGATCCTCTCTCAATTACAATAGAAGGGTTAAAGAAAGATTCTTTCAGCAAGGAGACTTGGTTTTAAGGAAGATTGAGGCATTGGGAGTAGGGGAGAGAGGAAAGCTATCGCCTAACTAGGAAGGGCCTTATAAGGTTAGGAAGATATTAGGACGAGGATCAAATAAGTTAGAGACCCTGAATGTTGATGAAGTGCCCCACATGCACTTGGCACGCTTATGTTTAGGACATTCGTAACGTATTTCTAGTACTTAGTATTAAGTTTATGAATAAGGTTGACGAAACCATCTTATGTAAGGATTGAACCCAATATTCAAAGATATTGTCTATTTATGCAAGTTTATTTCTATCATCTTATCTACCAACTTATTTAAGTACGAGCATCTAAAGAATGCAAGTCCCAAAGGACCAAATGCCGAAAGTAAAAGACATGTATGAAATTAAATCAAATAAAATACATAAATAAAGATCCCGAAGGATCACATATTAAGTCCTGAAGGACCAATAGGTTACAAACCGATATAGTTCAAATAAACAAGTTCTAAAATAAAGCCACATGTGGCGACCAAAGCCATGCAAGGCTATCATAATCACTCCTCAAAAGAGTCATCTTCCTTATCATTCCCCGTTCCCCGGGCATCCTCATCCTCTTCCCCATATGAACCTGCCTCAGAGGAGGAGTCGTTGCTCCATGGAACCGGCTCCCTGTTTCTCCCGTAGAGGGCCGCTTTGGAGTTGGGACTTCCTGAAGGGGCCTTACCCTTGGAACCAGAACCCCCGCGAATTGAACTAGATTGAGACCGCTGGTAGGAAGTCTCGGGCATAGACTCGGAAGCCTTCCCGGATGGGTCCATAACAGGCATCTCCCAGGGGAAAGTAAAGAGACGAGGATCAACCACGTTCGAATACAAGCTATGAACGTCTTTAACGACCCTTTGTCATCCCAAGGCCAAGTTCATGGGGCGCATCTGGTCGTCGCGGTTGTCCATCATCTGAGTAAACTCTTGGGATCTAAAATATGTGTGCACAAGCTCCCTCCACTCCTTCTTCCTCTTCTACATCTTCTTGATGAATTTCTTTTCCAAGACAATAATCTTGTCTTCCTCCCGGTGAGCCTTAGACTCTCACTCATCTGAGGAGATCTTCATTTTATTCATGTAAGTCTGTAACGCTGTATAGTCACTCTTCATCTTGATGCTTTAAGTAGAGGACGCAGCAAAGTAAGCGTTGGCCTGACAAGGAAAACACAAAGAGAAGTCATAAAAAAGGTTAACTCAAATAACAGTCAACATACTAAAACGAATAAGATTCAAAAGGGCCGAGTCCCCAGCACATAAAGCCCCATCTGACAAGACCAGAAAGGGCTGACTAGGCCACATTGAAGGCCAAATAGGCCGACCAGGACCTCCTGCAAGGATGGTCCAGACCCCCTAAAGTATCCTCTGAGGCCTTCTTCCTATAATTTTTTTTATAAATTCTGAAAGAAATGCACTTGAACAAAAATTAATACAAGTTGAAATATACCTGGTACAAGGCATGAGCCCCCAGCACCTCGGCTTCAAACAACTTCTCACCCGAGGAGACGAACAGAAGGTCAGGATGAGTAACATAGTTCTTTAACCACTTAAGAGCTAAGGCCGGACTCCCAAGCACTGAATCGTTGGTAGAGATTCCCAATGAAGGTTCCCAAGGGATTTTCACACATCCATCAAAATCTTTAAGCCTCTTCTTGCCAGAGCCAGAGGCCTCAAGGAAAGCCGGAACCTTGGGGATGCGGTTAGTCTGCTTGGCTGCATCTCTTATCATTATCCCCGTAACCACGTCGCTCTTGTTAGTCATGACATCAAGAGCCTCAGTAGCTGAAATGAGATGAAAGAAAGACAGATATAAGAATAAACTTGTACAAAGTTGAAGTAGAATAAAAATAAATACCCTCTCTAGAGAGGCTGCTAATGCCAGCCTCGACGAGTTTGGTCTCTATGAAGAACTCCCAATAGGGGGTTCTCCCATCATCATCGATAAGGTGATCGTGGTCATGAAGCTCGTCATCTGAAAGATGAAAGATGTAGTGAGAGCTGTCAACAGAACTGCTGAAGTCACGTCTGAAGTAAACCCCCCAGTCTCCCTCTTTCCATTCCAAGACTATAAATTTCTTATTCCAATGATAAATAGAGTCATAGAGAGAACTCGTATTCACTATTTGAGAAACACGAGGCCTATGTTATAGAACGACCCAGCCAGGCCTGTTCAAAGGAGACACCTTCAGCATAAAGATGCTTCAGAATATTGTGATACTCAGTGGGATGCCCAGGTCATTACACGTCACTATGGAGGCGATGATGAAATCCCACCCGTTGGGGTAAAGCTGAAATGGGTGGATCTTTAGCTCGACAAGAATAAAAAGTTACAATGGAAACCTTAACCTGAACTTTAGGGCTTCCTTGTACATGAATAATCTTTAGGGGCTGAGGTTGCAAGTCCTCTCGTTAGGCTTAGCCCCGCGAACCTCTATGCACTCTGGCCAAGTGTAACTCGACCGAATCTCCTCGACGTACTCTCCATCGAGCACACTCTTATGGTAGAATGTATCGAAGTGGACAGTGTTTGGGTAATCATCATCCCGCTCGTCCAGCATACTCTTCAAGCTGTTGGAACAATGATTAATGGAGTAAGTGTAATATCCGGGATATATCGTGCAATTATTTTTGCTAATAGATAATTATAATATGTATTCAGTATCTATTCTGTGAATTAATTATTAAGTGTTAAATGTGTTTGAATGTTTAAAAATGTTATTAATTAAGTATTTCAATTTTTATATGTTCCAAATAAAATATAGATAATTTTCATATCTTCCTAATTATTTTTATGTTGATTTATGAATTTATAGGGATCATATGGATTTTATAAAATCTTTTTTCGGGTATTTAAAATCTATTTTATAAAAACGGGAACCAACCACCGTTATCCGTTTTTACGTTTTTATAACTCGAAACTCTTCTGAGAACTCCTTCCTAACCTAATTGCAATATTTTGAGCATTTTCCTTGTTTCGACTTTTTCGATCTGGCGTACGGTTTGTCCTGCGCGGGTCCCAACGCAACATTTTCGATACATTATTCATTTCGGTAAATCAATAAAACTCGTATTTTCGATAAACGGGAGCTTTTTATTAAACTATCACAATTATCACTTCGTAATACGTGTAACCAGGCGCTGCGACCAAGACCGTAGTACAAATTTTACTGATTTGGATAATTATCTCGAAAACTGGTACCGTCTGGATCCGTTTTTATAAATAAACGTACCGTTTTATATCCGGAATGATCCAACGGGATACTAATTTTCCGTAATTATAAATAGCCTCTACCGTATTTTATTTTGTACCGGAAATCATTTGTAAACAGTATTTACAGAATTTCTACAGAGAAAATACTATAATTATATTATGTTCTTCATAATCAAACACAAATTCGGAGGCGTTATCGATATCCGATTTTGGCGCACATATACTCAAAACGAAGCTACTGAAATCTAGAATCCAAATCTTCCATCAATTTCAACCCAGAAACATCAGGTGATTTTCTATTTAATTATTTATATTCGAATTTCTTGGTATTTAAATTATGAATTTTTGTACGGATGGTTGTTTGAATGATTTGATGATTGTATGTTGTAGAGCTTGTTTTCCTGATGATTTTGGTATGTCATATGATCGATTTGGAGTTCAATAACATGTTCAAATTAGGGTTTGATTCTCGAATTGTATAATTAGGGTTTATATTCGTTTGAATGTTCTTGATTAAAATTGGGGGTTTCTTAAATAGGGATTAACAGATGTTGAGAGATAGTGGGTTTTGTTCCCCTTGAAATTTGCAATCTATTCATAAATACCTTGCTAATCGACGTTGCTTGTAGTGCCCGTGGTTGTGATTTGAAAGTTCGCCGGAGTTCTTCGTTTCTAGGCACAAATCCAGCTAAATAAGAGTTTGTTTGCTTGATTTGTTTACTGGAATAAGTTCCTGGCAATTACGCACACATTTCCCTGAGTTTTTGAATCATTCTGAGCTATATGGTGTGTTTCCGGCGAGCTTGCGCGGCGGCGGGTCGCCGTTAATGGCTTCCCGGCCGTCCGCCGGCGAGGTTGAGGAAGGAGGGTGGTCGAATTGCATTTCGACCCCCCTAGTTTGGAAAATTTGTAAATTATGCACTTCTGTTTTAAAAACCTACAAAAACCTGATTTCTGTTTTCAAAATTTATAAAAATGATATTTCTGATTATAGTTTATTTTCAAAAAAAATTATTTTAAATATTATAAAATCAATATTTTAATTCTGAAAATTATTTTTAGTTTTAAAAAAATAATAATAAATCTAAATTACTTAATTAATTAACTTTAATTAATAATAATTATTCTATTGATCAATTAATTTAAATATTAATTGATTAATTAGTTTAATTATTTATTAATTGATTTTAATTGATTATTTAATTGGATTTAATTATTTAAAAATGATTTAAAAATTCCGAAAAATAGTTTCGAGCTTTAAAATATTATTCTAAATTATTTCCAAGGCTCGATAATTATTATAAAATTGTTTCAAAGCCAGAATTGGCCAACCAAACCCTGTTTATTACTCTGAAATTGATCCAACGACCCGTTTTAATTCCGAAAAATGTTTAAAAAATCATTTTAATTACCTGAAAGCCTGTTTATGACCCGAGACTTCTTTATAAATGATATATCATTGATTATGTGACGTGCTATGTGTTATATGTGACTTGTTGGTTGACTGTCGGTCTATATATTCGGTGATTACTTGTTTATAGCATAACTTTCGATCCGTTAATCGGATTTGGGTGAAACGAAGGGTAGATGGAAGTGTATATCGAATAGAATCGTATAAGTTAAAAATATTGATAGATATTTATAATGCCTAGCAGAGTAAGCAAGGCATAAGAAAGGGAAGCAGGTGATCAGAAAATAGAATTGACATGTAGAAAATACAGCAAGTAATCAGAGGATAGAAGCGAGGCATAAGAAAAGCAGACGAGTGATTGTTGAATGGAGTCATTAAACAAGTACAAGTGAAGTTGAAATCGATTATGATAAGGCAAGTATTTCTAAACCTTTCTCGAAATATAATACAAATATTCTCTTGTGATATACTGTTAATACCCAAAATAGTTATGTTTTATATAGTAAATACTTTGAATCCTTCAGCCTTGAACCTGAGCCATATCATTTGATCTTTGAGCCGTAAGCCATATTCTTTGTGAACCATTTGATTTACCAGATATTAAACCACACAAATACGATATTATTCCACAAATATATAACCGTCATATACCAAACACTGGAATAAAATTATTTAAACATACAGAAACTTTTATACTCATCCATACCTTGTGATATCAAAGTACCAAAACCTTGTAAAAACACTATTCATCTAATACCTGATTATCCTATCGGCTGGAGGCCACTTCTTTTATGTACTTTGACATACCCTTTCCGTAACCATGAATTTTTACCATGCTTTTATACAAATGTTTTATTGTTATTGATTATGATCTGGTTTTATTGAATTCTATTGTTTATCATATGAATTGCTTTAGAATTGGATAGTTTTCTTTGTATGGACCAGATTCGTGGTCAGACCATATCGATGGTCAAGTTAGGCCAATGTGTGCCTTGGATCCAGTAGTTAGAGCAATGATGTGTGCTTTGCTCGGGGTTAGTGCGTGACTGATCAGCAACCTAACCTTGGTTTTAAAAACTTAAAATGAATATCCAATTCTATTGGTTGTTTAACAAGAAACTTGATTCCTTTGAATCACCCCGTTTATTATTGTTTAACCTCAGATATTGATAATATGACTTGCTGAGCTAGTTAGCTCACTCTTGCAAATCTTTCTATGTATTCTACAGTTAAGAAGGATACGGTTGATAGCGAGGTTTCCCAGTTCAATGTTCGAGCTAGGTTTCCAGATTATGATTGATCGAGCTAGCAGGAGCTTATTGTATAAGTGAGATAGTAAGGTTGTAAGAATAATTTCATTTCAGTTGTAAATTAAATTAGTGGGATTTGGTACGTTGTAATAAAAGTTAAGGTTGTGGCTTGTTTTCATTCTTTAACCTGTTGCGATCCGTGGTTATGTAAAGCAGGGTCATTGCAAATAACATTTTATATACAGGTTTATATATTGAATATGTGTTGTGGACCCCAAACTTCTGACCCGGGTTTGGAGGGCGCCACAGGTTGGTATCAGAGCTACAGGTTATAAGTCACTGAAACAAGCCTAGATTGTCGGGATTGGGTAGAGGGTTAGGACTAGGAATAGGAAATAGAAAGATAGGTCATCGTGAGGTTGAGTGCGACTGTATAGTAGGTCTCCAGCACGGTTCGTGTTGCGATTCGGGATTCTTGACTAGCGACGTGATATCCAGGCAACGGCAATGGCAGATCCTGATTTCCCTGCATCAACTGATCGTTTGGAGCCTTCCGTTTAAGGATCATCATCTTCTCCCAGATTGGATTTGTGCCTTGTTCTTCCATCAGTATTAGCGGTATTACCTTCTGTTATGACAGTTGCGCCTCTCCAAGTTATTCAGCGCTATTCTATCATCTCTCGATATGAGACTACCTATTCAAGAACTTTCATTTGCTTATTCTTGTTCTTTTGAACATTCAACTATGAATGTAACTTTTCTGTTTACTATACACCATATTCTATATCCTCAGTTTAAAAAAAAAAAAAACCTTTCCAATGAAATAACAACATTTGCGAGAAGGGACACGATAGCTGTAGTAAATGGTGATTATTGAGATACAAATCAAGGTGAGAAAGGAGTTTAGAAAGAAGATTCAAGTGTTCTGGAGGATGGCTGTTATCAGGTTACAAGAAGCTATTAGTAATTAGGCTACTCATGACTAGCTTGTGGAATGGAGTAGATAAGTGTTGAAGAGAGAGTTAGAGGAGATTAGGGATCTGAAGATTTCTTAAAATTAGGAAATGGTGTTGTAATGATGTGATATATATTCTAACAAGATGATGTGACATTTGCTGACGTATTGACTATTGGATAGTCTGTTCCACTTAATGATTGCAAAATGGTTAACGGGAGTACTACCAGTATGGGAGCCTTAATGTGAAGCTATGAATAAGATAACGTGCAACGACAATGGAAGTTTTATTGACGAAGGAAAGTAAAAGACCCAATGAAGGAGAGGAGATAAATGGAAGTGAATGGACCCTTGAGTGATTGTTTCTTTAACTTGGTATTTGGTCATAAGAAGGACAACAACCAACTCATACAGTAAGGACAACCAGAGGTGTGATTTTCAAAATTTTCAAAATTTTTAACAAGTTTTCAAAAAAATTCTCTTACAAAATTTCTAAAAGCCTTTTTGAATAAAATAAGTTTTAAATCTTGGTTGTCAAGTTACTACTTAAGTTTCTTGTTTGTTAAAAGACCCGGATTACCTGGAAGGATGTTGTTTCAGACTCAATATTGTTAATTCGGAAAAACGAGGTAACCTGTGATTATGAAGAAGTTATTATTCCTAACAGCAAGGTGCAAGTATTGTCTGATAAAATTAACAACAGAATCATCGTACGGAGTAACTATTCATCCAATTACTGGGATTATCAGAGTTCAGAGAATTCATTGATTTAACGAAAGCCTGAGCATGATCGAAGAAGATTGGGAAGATTTCTAGACTTTTCTAAAAGAAGAATATTATTAGATCACTATATTGAATGATTCATGGCTATTCCAAATTAAAAAGGAGGAAACTCTAGGTTATCTGATAAGAACGCCATTATGATTGAATTGTTAAAGTATTATACGTGTAGGTGCGATGTTACAGACGCGAGACTTAACAAGTAAGAATCTACCACAATGCTTAGTTATGAAGGCATTTTAGCATACTTCTAAAGTTATTATATGATTCAATTGGGATATGATCGATCAAACTCGAAAGATGAATACAAGTGAAATGTGGATGGTGATCAATGGTATCATTCTTGTCCTCAACATTACATCGTATATTCCTTTTTAATTCCTAAAAGCGTATGAACTCCTTTTCTTAATAAATTCTTTCTGATGATATCAAAATGGAAGACCTTGCCTTCCTTTCAAATTTAATTGTTCCCCTCAAGTTTTGCTTTCTGATTGGGATAAACAGTGTTATGATTAGACACTTTGTCGGAGTGACGAAAAGTCGGGTGGGATGCCACCTAATCATGTGCTGTATGCCATACGGTATGAAAGACTGGCCATCTTAAGTACCAATGTGGTTGTCTCATTCATATTCAAATCATTACTTTTTCATTCTTTTTAACTCTAAGTTTATTAAAATTGTGAATCCTTCTAGTTGTTTCGTTGTACCGTTGTTTTTTGCGAGAGCTTTTCAAACAAGAGTCAACATCTTATACACTCAGCGGGCAAAGTCTCATCTACCTCTTATGCATGGAAAAGAAACAAGGGCATACGGTGAAAAATTACAAATCACTGGCCCTAGCCAGGGATGCATTAACAGTCAAGGGAATCTACTTCAATAAGGGATACGTCTCCGAGAACAAAAATTTGCGATATGTTATTTAAAATTGGATGTGATGACGTGGGAGATTATTACGGATACTTAATGCGTTAAAGTGTTGAAAGATGTGGGAGCAATTTGATCATATATCTCTCAAGGTAAGATGAATTATTCTGTTGAATCAATAAGTTTATGACTAAAGGACTAGCAAGTTAAGAACGTGCAGTTATTGAATAAGTAAGTACCAATGGCGGAATCGATAATTCTGGCAATAAGTTGCGTATAATTGGTATCATTTGAGATAAGAGGATTTGATATTATTTTAAGGAATGGATTAACTATTCAAGTGTGATGCCCAGGTAGATCGTCATGATGGAAGATAGTTCTGAAGACGCCAAATGAGAACGTGAACAAGTTTAAAGGACAAAGGAAAGTAAAGAACTTGTTAAGAATGATTTAAAGATTACAGTGACCAAAATATAAGTGCTATGACGATTATAAATAAGAGTTAGGAGCAAACCGAACTTGAAGATTTTACAGTTTCAAGATATGTTTCCAAACGAGTTACTAATATTTCCTTTAGATAAAGAAGATGAATTTATGATTGAGTTAACACCTGAAATGAAGCCAATATCCAAAGCCCCGCACATAATGGCACCAGATAAAATAAAGGAGTTACCAGAGCAAACACAGGAGATCATTAGAAGAGAAAGAAATTGGACCTAGCGTACCCCCTAAAGTGCCCTGGCACGATGTGTTAATAAGAAAGATGAAAGTGTAAGATTATATGTTAGCGAAAGCTCAACAAGATTACTCTCAAGAGCAGATATCTGTTATCTCGAACCAATGATTTGTTTAACTAAATGAACGAAGCAAGGTATTTTTATAAGATTGATTGAGACTGGGTATATTACCGAGTAAAGATTGAACTTATGGACATGTCAAAAAAAAATAATTCTTAGAACTTAGTACTGTTGTTATAAAATTCTAGAAATGTAAGTTGGATGAACTGATATACCAGTGATATTTAAATTCGATGAGTAGAATCTTGAAAGAGGAATCTGAATAAGATATACTTGTGTTACTTATGAAGAATCATGCAACCTATACACTGATAGCTGAGGAGTCAAAGAAGAAGGAAGCGGTATAAAAAGTTTACCAGGTGAAAACTGTAATGGCAGAAAGTATATTTCTTAGTATAGACAGTCAGTAAGGAGGAGACAAAGGGGGATTCAGCAAAAAAATTTAAAGATAGTATGAATGAAGAAAGACCAGAAGCACCAACAAAAATAAGAAGTTTTATCATGGGCCAGTTACTATTAGAAATTTATGCAAGATTTCTTGAAAGTTACAATATTTTGGATGAAGCTAACCAGGAAAAGCAAGAAGGTTATATGAAATGGAGAAGGGTTAAGAAAGTTTTGCGAAGTTAAATGAAAGAATGGTTACAACACCTATTTTATCACTTTGAAAGTATCAGAGAGATTTGGTAGTTTATAGTGATACTTCTCGTAAGGGAGTAGGATGTGTGTTGACGCAAAGCAATAAAGTTATTGCATATGCATCCAGACAACCGAAACCTTATGAGCAGAAGTACCCTACTCATAACTGGGAATTAAAAGCAATAATAATATTCGTTTTGAAAGATTGGGAAATATTATAAGTATAGAGAAAGATGTGAGATATATACGGACCACAAGAGTTGAAGTATGAACTCTCGAGGAAAAGCAAATATAGTGGCAAGAGATGAGCAAGAAGGAGGGAGAATGAACATAGAGACTATACCAGAAGAATTGTCTATGGAATTCTAGAAGTTGGAATTGGAAGTCAGAGTGCATGATCCAAAAAGGAGTAAGAATGTATAAGTATAACTTTTCAGTCGGGATTGTTAGAGAAGATAAAGAAGTGTCAGGAAGAGGTAGTAGATCAGGATATAAATCATTTAGTATGTGAAGAATAGTGCACGCAAAAAGGACGATCAAGGTATTCTTAGGTTTTCTTCTAGAACTTGGATTCCACCAGTGATGGAACTGAAGGATGAAATTTTTCAGAAAGCTCATAATTCAAGGTATTCAATCCATTCAGGGAGTACCAAAATGTATAGAGATTTAAAGGAAAATTATTGGTGGCCAGATATGAAGAGCGAAATTGCGGAATGGATTAGCAGATGTTATATATGTCAAAGAGTTAAAGTAGAGCATTAGAGACCAAGTGGATTGCTACAGCCATTGGAGGTTCCAGAGTGAAAGTGGGAGCATATCACCATGGATTTCATAGTTGGGGTTACCAACCACAAAAACTAATCATGATACCATTTGGCTTATAGTGAATAGATTTACCAAGTCAGCTCATTTTCTGTCTATAAACAAAAGATTTTTGCTCGATAAGTTGATCCATAGGTGCCTGAAGGAAATTGTAGTTCGTCATGAAATTCCCGTGTCTATCATATCTGATCGAGATCCAAGATTTAATTCAAGATTTTGGAAGAGTTTTTAAGAATGTTTAGGAACAAGATTGAATATGAGTACAGATTATCACCCACAGAAGGATGGCCAAAGTGAAAGAATAATCCAGACAACAGAAGATTTATTACGTGTTTGTGCTATTAATTTCAAAGGAAATTGGGGCGAGCATTTACCTCTGATAGATTTTGTATGCAATAACAGTTATCACGTTAGTATCGGGATGTCACCCTAAGAAGCCCTTTATGGACGCAAATACAGATCTCCAGTGTATTAAGACGGAGCAGTAGAGCGCAAAATACTTGGACCTGAATTAGTACAGCAGACAAAGGAAGTTGTTGAAGTTATCCAGAAGAGATGGATAGCAGCACAAGATCGTCAAAGGAAGTATGCAGATCAATCAAGGAAGATATGGAATTCGAAGAAGGGAATTTGGTATTGTTAATAGTATCACCATGGAAGGGATTAACGAGGTTTGGAAAGAAAGGAAAATCGAGCCCAAGATATGTCGGACCTTTTGAAATTTTAAAGCACGTTGGCAAAATAGCTTTCGAGTTAGCGTTACCTCCGCTTATGGAGCACATTCATAATATTTTTCATATATCGATGCTTAAGAAGTATAATCCAGACTTCAGGTATGTAATAGAATATGAACTGATAGAGCTTCAGACAGATTTGTCATATGTAGAGAGTCCGATAGAGATTCTAGAGGAAAGAGAGAAAGTATTGAGAAATAAAGTGGTAAAGTTAGTAAGAGTATTATGGAGAAACCCAAAGGTTGAGGAGTCAACCTGGGAGTTAGAAAGTAATATAAGAGAAAAGTACCCTCATTTGTTTTCTTAGGAGATTCTGAGGACAGAATCCTTTTAAGGGGGGAAGGATGTAATATCCGGGATATATCGTGCAATTATTTTTGCTAATAGATAATTATAATATGTATTCAGTATCTATTCTGTGAATTAATTATTAAGTGTTAAATGTGTTTGAATGTTTAAAAATGTTATTAATTAAGTATTTCAATTTTTATATGTTCCAAATAAAATATAGATAATTTTCATATCTTCCTAATTATTTTTATGTTGATTTATGAATTTATAGGGATCATATGGATTTTACAAAATCTTTTTTTGGGTATTTAAAATCTATTTTATAAAAACGGGAACCAACCACCGTTATCCGTTTTTACGTTTTTATAACCCGAAACTCTTCTGAGAACTCCTTCCTAACCTAATTGCAATATTTCGAGCATTTTTCATGTTTCGACTTTTTCGATCCAGCGTTCGGTTTGTCCTGTGCGGGTCCCGACGCAACATTTTCGATACATTATTCGTTTCGGTAAATCAATAAAACTCGTATTTTCGATAAACGGGAGCTTTTTATTAAACTATCACAATTATCACTTCGTAATACGTGTAACCAGGTGCTGAGACCAAGACCGCAGTACAAATTGTACTGATTTGGATAATTATCTCGAAAACCGGTACCGTCTGGATCAGTTTTTATAAATAAACGTACCGTTTTATATCCGGAATGATCCAACGGGATACTAATTTTCCGTAATTATAAATAGCCTCTACCGTATTTTATTTTGTACCGGAAATCATTTGTAAACAGTATTTACAGAATTTCTACAGAGAAAATACTATAATTATATTATGTTCTTCATAATCAAACACAAATTCGGAGGCGTTATCGATATCCGATTTTGGTGCACATATACTCAAAACGAAGCTACTGAAATCTAGAATCCAAATCTTCCATCAATTTCAACCCAGAAACATCAGGTGATTTCCTATTTAATTATTTATATTCGAATTTCTTGGTATTTAAATTATGAATTTTTGTACGGATGGTTGTTTGAATGATTAGATGATTGTATGTTGTAGAGCTTGTTTTCCTGATGATTTTGGTATGTCATATGATCGATTTGGAGTTCAATAACATGTTCAAATTAGGGTTTGATTCTCGAATTGTATAATTAGGGTTTATATTCGTTTGAATGTTCTTGATTAAAATTGGGGGTTTCTTAAATAGGGATTAACAGATGTTGAGAGATAGTGGGTTTTGTTCCCCTTGAAATTTGCAATCTATTCATAAATACCTTGCTAATCGACGTTGCTTGTAGTGCCCGTGGTTGTGATTTGAAAGTTCGCCGGAGTTCTTCGTTTCTAGGCACAAATCCAGCTAAATAAGAGTTTGTTTGCTTGATTTGTTTACTAGAATAAGTTCCTGGCAATTACGCACACATTTCCCTGAGTTTTTGAATCATTCTGAGCTATATGGTGTGTTTCCGGCGAGCTTGCGCGGCGGCGGGTCGCCGTTAATGGCTTCCCGGCCGTCCGCCGGCGAGGTTGAGGAAGGAGGGTGGTCGAATTGCATTTCGACCCCCTTAGTTTGGAAAATTTGTAAATTATGCACTTCTGTTTTAAAAACCTACAAAAACCTGATTTCTGTTTTAAAAATTTATAAAAATGATATTTCTGATTATAGTTTATTTTCAAAACAAATTATTTTAAATATTTTAAAATCAATATTTTAATTCTGAAAATTATTTTTAGTTTTAAAAAAAATAATAATAAATCTAAATTACTTAATTAATTAACTTTAATTAATAATAATTATTCTATTGATCAATTAATTTAAATATTAATTGATTAATTAGTTTAATTATTTATTAATTGATTTTAATTGATTATTTAATTGGATTTAATTATTTAAAAATGATTTAAAAATTCCGAAAAATAGTTTCGAGCTTTAAATATTATTCTAAATTATTTCCAAGGCTCGATAATTATTATAAAATTGTTTCGAAGCGAGAATTGGCCAACCGAACCCTGTTTATTACTCTGAAATTGATCTAACGACCCGTTTTAATTCCGAAAAATGTTTTAAAAATCATTTTAATTACCTGAAAGCCTGTTTATGACCCGAGACTTCTTTATAAATGATATATCATTGATTATGTGACGTGCTATGTGTTATATGTGACTTGTTGGTTGACTGTCGGTCTATATATTCGATGATTACTTGTTTATAGCATAACTTTCGATCCGTTAATCGGATTTGGGTGAAACGAAGGGTAGATGGAAGTGTATATCGAATAGAATCGTATAAGTTAAAAATATTGATAGATATTTATAATGCCTAGCAGAGTAAGCAAGGCGTAAGAAAAGGAAACAGGTGATCAGAAAATAGAATTGACATGTAGAAAATACAGCAAGTAATCAGAGGATAGAAGCGAGGCATAAGAAAAGCAGACGAGTGATTGTTGAATGGAGTCATTAGACAAGTACAAGTGAAGTTGAAATCGATTATGATAAGGCAAGTATTTCTAAACCTTTCTCAAAATATAATACAAATATTCTCTTGTGATATACTGTTAATACCCAAAATAGTTATGTTTTATATAGTAAATACTTTGAATCCTTCAGCCTTGAACCTGAGCCATATCATTTGATCTTTGAGCCGTAAGCCTTATTCTTTGTGAACCATTTGATTTACCAGATATTAAACCACACAAATACGATATTATTCCACAAATATATAACCATCATATACCAAACACTGGAACAAAATTATTTAAACATACAGAAACTTTTATACTCATCCATACCTTGTGATATCAAAGTACCAAAACCTTGTAAAAACACTATTCATCTAATACCCGATTATCCTATCGGCTGGAGGCCACTTCTTTTATGTACTTTGACATACCCTTTCCGTAACCATGAATTTTTACCATGCTTTTATACAAATGTTTTATTGTTATTGATTATGATCTGGTTTTATTGAATTCTATTGTTTATCATATGAACTACTTTAGAATTGGATAGTTTTCTTTGTATGGACCAGATTCGTGGTCAGACCATATCGATGGTCAAGTTAGGCCAATGTGTGCCTTGGATCCAGTAGTTAGAGCAATGATATGTGCTTTGCTCGGGGTTAGTGCGTGACTGATCAGCAGCCTAACCTTGGTTTTAAAAACTTAAAATGAATATCCAATTTTATTGGTTGTTTAACAAGAAACTTGATTCCTTTGAATCACCTCGTTTATTATTGTTTAACCTCAGATATTGATAATATGACTTGCTGAGCTAGTTAGCTCACTCTTGCAAATCTTTCTATGTATTCTACAGTTAAGAAGGATATGGTTGATAGCGAGGTTTCCCAGTTCAATGTTCGAGCTAGGTTTCCAGATTATGATTGATCGAGCTAGCAGGAGCTTATTGCATAAGTGAGATAGTAAGGTTGTAAGAATAATTTCATTTCAGTTGTAAATTAAATTAGTGGGATTTGGTACGTTGTAATAAAAATTAAGGTTATGGCTTGTTTTCATTCTTTAACCTGTTGCGATCCGTGGTTATGTAAAGCAGGGTCATTGCAAATAATATTTTATATAGAGGTTTATATATTGAATATGTGTTGTGGACCCCAAACTTCTGACCCGGGTTTGGAGGGCGCCACAGTAAGGGGATACAAAAGCTATATTTTTCAAAGAACGGATTGTAGCCCTATTTTACATGGTCTCCTTGGTTAAGAGGGAAGATTTGCTAGGACCTTGAGACATCTTAAAAGAAGTTGAGAGCTTCTGAAAAACTTGAGAGAATTTTAGAGAAGTTGAGAAATAAAAGTTTAAATAAAAAAGAACACTTCTCATCCTCTTTATAGGAAAAGAGCCACCTGCTACAACAGGTTACAACTCTTCCTGGTTCGCGTTAGCAGGTACCTCTCGGAAAAACACCAGAAAATGGTAAAGAAAAAGATTAGAAAATTATAAGAAAGGACATAATAACCGAAGAAAGTAAATCAAAGCATTACTTATCATATCAGTCCTTCAAGAAAAGCCTGGCTGAGGCTAAATGCATGTTGTTAGTCTTAACTGAGGATTAATTATGCTAATCACCGTGATTAGTGAAACCTATGAAGATTAGAGCAAGATCAGGTTCATAGATGAATAAGTTTCATGAAGAACAAAACATTCATGATAACAGGAGTAGAACATCCACCAAAAAAGATTAGGACGTTCACCGCAACAAGTTTAAAGAACGGCCACCTCCCAGTCGACCATGACCACCTTGAAAGTGGTTCCATGGTCGACCAAGAGAAAGATTGGTCGACCAGGCCACATGGGGGCCTTTTTCGTCGTCCAGGAACCCCTGTGGGTTTACTCCAGGCCCTCCTGAAGGTTCCCCGATGGCTCTCCTAAGAAATTTCCTGAAACTTTATGAAAGTTCGGAGGACAGTCGCTTCCCGGTCGGCCATGACAACCTTGGAGGTGGCTCCATGGCCGACCAAGAGCAATATTGGCCGACCAGGCCATATGACGGCCTTTTTGGCCAACCAGGAACTCCTGTGGATTTGGTCCAGGCCCTCTTGAAGGTTTTCTGGTGGCCACCCTAGGGAATTTCTTGAAAATTCTTAGGAATTAGGCTCTCAACGGAAACATGCTTTATAAATGCTAGAACATATATGAGAACAAATTCTATAAAGATCAGAACGTCAGCAAGAACAAGTTCCATGCAGACTAGAACGTTCATGAAAATAAGTTTCATGAATAGTAGGACATTCACTATAGCAAGTTCAAAGAACGTTCTCCTCCTGGCCGCCCAGACCACCCTGAAGGTGGCTCCGTGACCGACCAAGAGTAGGATTTGCCGACCAGTCTACATTGGGGCCTTTTTGGCCGACCAGGACTCCCTGTAGGATAGACCCAGAGCCTCCTGAAGGTTTTCCGGTGGCCCTCCTCTGAAGTATTTTGAAAATTCTTGGAATGTATGGCTCCTAACGAAAATAAGTTTCGTACAGACTAGATCATTTACGAGAACAAGTTCGATGGAGTACAGAATGTTCTATAGGACAAGCACAGAACATTCTATAGGACAAGCACAGAACATTCAGTAGAACAACTATAGAAAGTTCAGTAGAACGAGTACATAATGTTCAGTAGAATGAGTACAAAGCGTTCAGTGAAAGGACAGAAGAGCCACAAGGGGCTATAGGACAACCATGGGGTTAGCTCCATGAAAAAGCCTAACAAGTCGCATAAAGAGCTTGAAGCTGGGTAGAAGGTTCTGCAAAAAGAAAAAAAAATTAGACTTCCACCCTTGGCCAGCAGGGGGTTCTGTCCCATGGTCGACCAATAGAGGCCGACCAGGCCACATATGGGCCTTTTTGGCCGAGCAGGGGTCCTGCAAGTTTCCCGGAGACCCTCCTGCAAAATTTTTTAATTTTTTTTTTTGCAAAAATTGGAAAAAATGGGAAAATTTTCAATTTTTTTAAAAAAATTTAGGATTTTAAATTTAGCCCCGATTAGGGCCGATTAGTGAGATTTAGCCCAGATTAGGGCCGATTAGTGTATACTACATTTAACTAACTTGAAGTAAATGGAATTAGTGACTCATGTGACATAATTAGCCCTGATTAGGGCCGTTAAACCTATTCACTCACGTGATTAGTGTGAATTAGGGATAATTAGTGTCTTGTGCATACTAATTAGTCCCGATTAAGACAAATTAGCCCTGATTAGGGTAGATAAGCCTCGATTAAGGCCAATTAGAGTGTTCTAGCTTAAAATTAGGCTCTTCTAAGCCTAGTTAGCAGCTTACACATGGAAATTAGACCCGATTAGGGCCGATTAGCCCCAATTAGGGCCTGTTAGCAGCTTTTACCCTATAATTAACCTTGACGAAGGTTAAGGGGTGATAAGCGCTCTCTTTTTAGTCCCGATTAGAACTGTTTGATGTTAAACACTATCCAATTAGCCTGTGCAAGTGCCTTAAGTGTGTATACTCACACTATATAAGTCATTGTAAACGTGTAAGTCGCTCCACAGTTTATTATAAAATGAAGATACGCATGAAGGGCCGATACCCATGAAGGGCCGATAACCGAGAAGGGTTGAAAGTACCCCGAGTCGCAAAGAGACTATTGTAACTTCCAGGGAAACTCAGGTAGTTACCCCGGAAGTTTGGGGGAAAATGATATGGATAGAAAATATATCTTAAAGACACATTAAATGTCATATTAATTATACTTGGGCTTAGCCCGATACCAATTAGACTGGTCTAAGCTCATAGCAGACTCAAGACGGCCCAAGTAGTCAAGGCCCACTAGCAGAGGTTGTCAAAGTCCACGAACATGAGCTGTTCATGGGCTAGGCCCGATACGGCTATGAGAGAAGAGACATGTGTCCAAAATGACACACACTCCTACAATGAAGGATTTAGATTTCCTTCCCTTATTGGAGTCCTAAATACCGTCTAAGTTGGTGACTTGTCCACCAAGTCTCCCAACACAAGTCTAGCCCTAGACTAATCTCTATATAAAGGGCTCTACCCCTCAACCTAGAACTATATTTTTGGATTGTTTCTCTACTATACAGAGATATGTAGGCATCTAGCGAGGACCAATAGTCCCAACCGCGAGAGCAGCCATTAAAGCTCGAAGCTCACAAGCCCTAGCATTAATTGCTAACGCACCCTAGTTTTTATTCCACAACATGTACCATTTCCTAATGGAACATGTAATGGAAGGTACAGTGAAATTGCACGTTGTGCCTATAAATCAGCAATTAGAAGATATCTTCACCAAACCACTTTATAAAGCTACCTTTACAAAACTGGTGAATGAGTTGGGAATTATCTCAATATATTTCCCAAATACTGATGTATATATTGTATTCTGTTACAGGCATATGTGATCAGAGTTGGGTATCTATTTCTTAGTATCAGTATTTATTAAATTCTAAGGACTACATTATGAAGGGTTTTTAGCACATAAATGTAACGAAAACGTAAATTTAAATCTTAAAAAACCGAAACCCTCTGCAGGATCCATGCGAAAAATAATATTTAATTTGTAGTTCAGTATGTTTACCTTAAGAAGCTTTACGTTAATGGAAATATGGAGGTCTTTAATAGCGATCCAAGAACGATGAGCGGAGATCCCTGACAGCTGCTCCTCAAGTGTGAAGCACTCCACCGGTATCCACCAAGAGTACAATGTGATGGAGGAGGAAGAGTTTGAGAGAATTAGTTGTCTCCCTCTTGTTCTACTTTAGAATTAGGGTTAATTATTTGGGTTTTTAGGCAAATAGGGTTTATAATAGTATATTTATAAGCAAAATTTTCAGCTGAAAATTTTCCATAAAATATTATAATTATTAACCCTTTAATTGATTATTCTTATTAACCAATTAACTAATAATTAAAACACCTTTTAATCATTAATCCCTTTTCTAAACACTTTAGAAAAATAATTCTCTCACTTGATTTAATTTCCAAAATTAAATTCTTAATTAATAATATTAAGAACTTTTTCTTAATTAATTTATAATTAATTAAATCTTATTTAATCAATTATTAAATCTGCTAATTAATTATTTATTTCACAAATAAATAATTACCAGCCATTATTAATTAATTCCTCCACCATTAAATCATTCTCTTTTATGGTGTGACCCTGTAAGTTCAATATTAAGCCGGCAGTAGAAATAAATAATAATAAAACTATTTTATCATTATTTATATAAATTCTCTAATTCATTAAATATGATTAATTAATAAATTAATCATATTTATTCTACATCGTGAGGGATACTTCTCAGCATATCGCGACTATCCGGATAATACGAATTCACTACTTAGAATACCAAGAATCTATTCAGTGAGTAGTTACCGTACAATCAATTCCTTCTACCCTGCAATGTCACGATTAAATATAAGGCATGAAACTTGTGTCAAGCCTATCTTATTTAATCATTTGCTTTCCCATTCACTATGCTTAGTTCTATTTAATGTAAATTAGAAACTCCTTTCTAATTTCATTCACTCTGGCCAGAGATTCCTGAACTAGCATAAGTGGATCAACATTGAACATTCTCTTCCTTCACTGGAAGGGGTAGATCCTTTATTGATCATACACTATCTTCGTGTACAAATTCCTATACCCAGTAGAGCCCTTATAATTGTCTCTGGAGACTAAGAACTAAACCAAAGCATAGTTCAGTGTACACAAGATGACTGTGATGACCTCAAGTCTAAGGATACTTGTACAACTATCACTATGTGAACAACTGCTGACACGTGAGTGAACTCCATCAGTTGTTCAGCTGTATGAGTCATGTTCAGTGAACTTATTCTATAATAAGCACCTACATACTAGCTATAGTGTCACCACACAAATGTCTATGAGAACAGACATCCTTCATAATGAAGCAAGCATAGTATGTACCAATCTTTGCGGATTACTAATTACCAGTTAGTAATCCTACGACCAGGAAATATTTAAGTTTAGAGTTATCATCTTTTAGGTCTCATTATTATGATCTCATCATAATCCATAAAAAGCTTGACTCTAAACTATGGTATATCTTATTTAAACACTTAAATAGATAAAGCCCGCAATAAAAAAAAACAAGTCTTTTATTAATATCAATGAAATCAAAACAGATTACATAAAAGTTATTCCTAAATCATCATACATGATTGGACTTAGGACACATCTCTTTCAATCTCCCACTTGTACTAAAGCCAATCACTCTGGTATCTAATACACATCTTGTCTTTATAACGATCAAAGTGGCTTTGTGAGTGGGTTTGCTACTTTGTTATGTGTGTCAACTCTCTTGACATCTCCTCTTTTAATATAATACAAGAAATGTTACCGCGCTCCCACTAACCTTTTTGTAGACACATGGTTCATCTATGTTTTTGATAAAACCAAACTCTTTATTGTCTCATCAAAATGGATGTTCCATCTATGAGAAGCTTGCTTTAAACCATATATGGTTCACAGCAGCTTACACACCAGGTGTTCATTTCCCTTGGAAAGAAAACCCTCTGGCTGTGTCATATACACTTCCTCTTCAAGTTTCCCATTGAGGAAGGCCGTTTTCACGTCCATTTGCCAGATCTCATAATCGTAGTAAGCAGCAATCGAAAGCATAATCCGAATTGATTTTAACAGGGCTACAGGCAAAAAAAGTTTCATCAAAGTCAATCCCTTGCCTTTGTCTAAATCCTTTTGCCACGAGCCTGGCCTTATAGGTCTCCATATGCCCATCTGCCCCAATCTTTCTTTTGTATACCCACTTGCACCCAATAGGCTTAACACCTTTAGGCGCCTCAACAAGAGTCCATACTTGGTTGGTATACATAGATTCCATTTCGGATTTCATGGCATTATGCCATTTCTCTCAGTCAACACTACTCATAGCCTCATTATAGGTCACAGGGTCGTCATTATCAATGATTGACAACTCATTGTCATTCTCAATGACAAGGCCATAATACCTCTCAGGTTGGCGAGACACTCTCCCTGACCTACGAATGGGCTGTTCCACAGAAGGTTGTTCAGTCTGAACAGGTGTTTCCACTTGATTCGTAGTAGTTTGTGCTTCTTGAACTTCATCAAGTTCAATTTTGCTCCCACTATTTCCTTCAAGGATAAACTGATTTTCCAAGAAGGTAGCATGTTTGGAGACAAACACCCGATGATCGGTGTAAAAGTAATACCCTAAAGTCTCTTTAGGATATCCCACAAAATTACATTTTACAGATCGAGATTCTAGCTTATCTGGGTCAACTTTCTTGACATAAGCTGGACATCCCCAAATTTTAACGTGTTTATGACTCGGTTTCCTTTCTTTCCATATCTTATATGGAGTTTGAGGAACATATTTGGAAGGCACCTTATTCAGTAAATATGCTGAGGTTTCCAATGCATAACCCCACAAGAATACTGGAAGATTCGCATAGCTCATCATGGACCAAACCATGTCTAATAAAGTTCGATTTCTCCTTTCAGATACCCCATTCAACTGTGGAGTATATGGAGGAGTCCACTGGGTGACTATACCATTTTCTTTGAGATAAGCTAGAAACTCTACATTCAAGTATTCACCACCTCGATCTGATCGAAGAGTTATAATACTATGTTTGGTTTGTTTCTCCACTTCATACTTATATTCTTTGAACTTTTCAAAGGCTTCAGACTTGTGTTTCATCAAATACACATATCTGAATCTAGATCGATCATCTATGAAAGCAATGAAGTATGAAAATCCACCCATGGCTTGCGTAGACATTGGTCCACATACATCTGTGTGTACCAATCCTAGCAAATCTGCAGCCCTCTCTCCATGTCCACTAAATGGAGATTTGGTCATTTTACCCAATAGACAAGACTCACATGTAGGATATGATTCAAAATCAAAGGGGTCAAGTAACCCTTCCTTATACAATGTCCGCAGTCTATTTTCACTAATATGACCAAGTCCGCAGTGCCACAAGAAAGTGAGATTTTCATCATCCTTTTTTCTTTTATTAGTATGTTCAATTTACAGTAAATTATGCTCTACGTCACATACATACAGACCATTGTTTAAAATACCATTCCATAAAGAACGTTATCTCTAAGAATTGAACATTTATTATTCTGAATAACAAATGAAAATCCATCCAAGTCTAACATGGAATAGAAATAATATTCCTCACAATCGAGGGAACAAAATAGCAAATATGAGAACCACAGGCGGTATCTAATACCCAAGTAAAAATTTGACTTAGTGACATATTAACTTCGATCATGAACATACCTGAATCAGAAGCGGTAGTCTCACTACCCTTCTTCTTCTTCAATTCTGCAAGGTAAACCTTGTAGTTCCTCTTCCAGTGCCCCACCTTGTTACAGTGAAAGCAAACAGCTTTGCTCTTGGGGTCTTCAGCTTTTGGTGGAACCGGCTTTTTCTCACCTACTTTCTTCTTCTTGGAAGGGTTCTTCTTCCTTTTCTTTGGATTGGAACCTTCACCAATTAGAAGAATAGAACTCTTCTTAGGGGGAAAATTCGATTCCGCAGTCTGCAACATGTTGTGGAGTTCAAGCAGGCTGACATCCAGCTTATTCATATGAAAGTTCACAACAAACTGCGAGAACGAACTCGAAAATGATTGCAAGACCAAGTCTTGGCTTAGCTCCCCATCCATGGCAAAACTAAGTTGTCCAAGACGTTCAATCAAATTGATCATTTTAAGTACATGGTCATTCACAGATGATCCCTCAGACATCCTACAACCGAATAGTTCCTTCGATATCTCATATCGAGCTGTCCTCCCTCCACATCATACAATTCTTGTAGATGCATAAGGATAGTGTGAGTATCCATATGCTCATGTTGCTTCTGTAGCTCAATGTTCATGGAAGCTAGCATGATGCATTGAGCAATATTTGTATCATCTATCCACTTACGATACACAACATGTTCATCATTATGTGCATCGCTAGCAGGTTCAGTTGGCTTAGGTGAGTCAAGCACATATTCCAGCTTCTCAACCCTGAGAACAATTCTCAAGTTTCGAAGCCAGTCAGCAAAATTAGGACCAGTCAACTTGTGAGCATCTAGTATACTCCGGAGTGATAGTGCAGAAGACATAACGAATATAGTAAATCTGTAAATGATGAACACATAACAACACTTAAAAAATATTCAATTTCATTTCAAAACACTATATGAATCGGGTCTTTATTCATAAGTGGCTCCCACTAGTTTATCTAATTTATACAACCCCTAAGTGAAAATTAAGCATTCATAATGCTAGTGGGAATAGGGATCCTACATTCCATCACACAACCTCGGCTGTAGCACTGTTATTCCCAGTGGACTAACAATGAGATTTACAGAAGAGGGGTTGAATGTAAATCTCAAAACTTTTTCAAGTTTTGAGCAGTTTCTAAGGCTAAGTGTTTTAGTGAGCAAATGTGTGTGAATTGCTTGAAGCTAATATAGACAGATATATATTCAAACACAAATGTAAAGAACACAAAGAACTTAAAAACTTTTTTGGTGGATTTGTTGTTCCACCAGAGATGTGTTATTTCAGAAAATATGTGATTCAAAGAATTAAATCACAGCTGCTTCCTAGTATAAACTAGATGATTTTCTCTCTGGATTTTTCTAAACAGCTCTAGAAAATTCACATCTAATTACTAGCTGCTACTTGGTTTATATATCACCAAGTTTACAAGTGAAGACAAAACTGTAAAATACAATTAAAAGGCTCTTCACATGTTTCTTCTTCATTTCTCTATCCAATGCAATTTAGGTTTAGCTGTTAATCTTTGAATAATCCCTTATTTGCACCAGAATGGAAATGCTGCATTTTCTTGATTCCTCCTAGAGGCTGCCACATTCCAGTTTATCTCTGTCAACCCATGTGCCTCTGTCAGCTTATGAATTGTCACTATCAACTGCTATTAAACTAAGCATCCGTTGAAGCTTTCATCCGTTGATGCCTTATCTGTTGAGGCTTTATCCGTTGAAGCTTTATCCATTGATGCATTAGCAGTTGAAGTCTTATCCGTTGAAGCACTTATCCGTTGATGGATATTATCCGTTGAAGCTTTAGAGACATCCATTGAAGCTTTGTTTCTTATCCGTTGAAGGTCTTCAATATCAGTTGATACTTCTTCACTTATACAAAATTACAAGGCATGAAATATTTACAATTAGCCCTCCTATTTGCATATCCACTAGTAGTCAACATGACTGATGATTTCCCACAACATCTAAGAATTACAACTTGAATCCAGAGAATGAAATGTGCTACAATACTAAACTTATTTCTAAGTAAAGCTACTCCTTCAACGGATAGCCAAGATGGTCTTATCCGTTGAGGCTACAAACACTAGATTTCTACTTAAGTGTTTTGTTTAACTTATCATCAAACTAATACACATATTCCTAACAATCTCCCCCTATTTATGTCTACTAGAACTGTAGGCATAAATTTGGGTTTAGCTTGATGATAACAAAACACTTGACAAACATATTAACTATAATAAAGCAGAAATTCAAAAGTGCTGCAAAAATGTGTATGTTGAGATGGAATTGAAGAATTATATTGTTTCCAAGGGTGCTCCTTTAGCCTGAGCAAATTAATTTCTTTTCCTTTGATCCCTTGTTTTCTTTTCTAGCCTCCTGTCATTCTCCTCTATTTGAAGTTGAAGTTGTCTGTAGAACTCAACTTCATCTTCTTCATTGATGTCCAACTTAGATTACATATCCTTGAGAGTTTCATTACTGGCAATCTTGAGCTGATCTTCAAGTCTGAAAAATCTTCTGACTCCTTTGTTGTCTCTGAACTCCATCGACCAATGAGGTGATTTGTGAACTGTAATTCCTCTTTCTTGAATGAGTAATGTTCTAGGCAAGGCATTGGGCTCCCACCAAGTCTTCCTTATGTTGGCAATCTTGTTGAGAATCTCAGTCTTAGCAGTCCTGGTAAAGCCAGAATCCTTTTTTATGGCTGAGTAGACTCTAACCAAGGTAGAGTAGCCTTCATTCAGAATCCTGTAGAGAGGCCAAGTTCTTTCCCCACTTCCTTTGTATTTGAACACTAGTCTTTCTGGTAGTTGTCTGTAGGCATCTATTCCCCTTACTTCCTCCAGCTCATCCAGATAGAGTTCAATGTCTGAAAATTCCTTTATGTCACAAATGTGAACATAATCATCCTTAGAGGCTTGTGGCTTAGGCTTAGGCTTCTGAGTGAATTTGATTGAGGTTGGAGGAGGTGTTAATTTGATTTTTCTTTTCTGCTTCTTTGATGGTGGAGAAGAGGTTAAGAAGGTTGGCAATTTGATGGTGTCCTAATCAATTGATTCCTCCTTAAGAGTGATTGTTTCACCATGGATGTTTATGAAGGGGTCAGGCACAATGGGTTCAGGAATAGAAGGTAGTGGTTTGGATTTTGATTGGGTTTCTTCAGTCTTATCAACCATCTTCCTTTTTGCATTGGCCTTCTTTCTGTTCCCTTTCTGCCATTCCTCTCTTTCCTTACTTCTTTCTCCCACATCATCACTAAACATGTCCCCCATACCTACATCTTCACTCTTGTCTTCAATTTCTTTCATTTCTTCAGCTTAACTTGACTTTAGCAATTTTTCAAGCTTTGCTTATGCTCTTTTGTCAGCCTTTAGCTTTTTGGCTTCTTCCTTCAACCTTCTGGCTTCTTCCCTCTTGGCTATTAAGAATTTGGGATGTCCTTGCATCACACAGATGCTCTTTCCCTCTCTAAAGATAATAGCCATGTTCATCCTTTCAGCCACATCCTTCGTCTCTTTGTACTTTATGATACTTCCACCCAAAACCTTGTGTTCATCAGGCTTTGGAAGAGGAAAATCCACTTCTTTCATCTGAGCAAAGCTTAGAGGATTCTTTGTAGAGTCCTTATTGGATCTGTTGTTGGGCTTGAGAACCATAGGTTTCATATTCTTGGAAGAAGTTTCTCCAACCTTATTCCTCCTTACTGGCTTGTACTCCATAATGATTGATTCCACCTTTGTGCTATGTTTCACAGATTGTGATTTAGAAGCTGTAGAACCAAAAATTTGTTGCACCTTTTCATCAATTTTCCTCCTTTGCTCTTTGACTTGCAATTCAGCTGCTGATATCTGGATTAGATCAATTCCATCAAGCTTTCCTTTGATTTGAATAGTTGGAGAAGTGGTGATGGCAGAAATTAGCACTTTAGATATTTGAACTGTTGTTGATGGCTCTCCTTCCCCTTCCCTTTTATTCTCCCCCTTTTTATTATCATCAAGGATAGGGGTCAAGCCTTGTGCTTTTGCCAACTGCATTAGTAGATTTGTCTGAGTTTGTTGATTCTGAAGAATGGTGACCATAGAGTCTTCAATGATCTGAACTCTGTTTTCCAACCTGGCCAGCCTCTTGTCAGCATCAGATTCTCTCCTCAATCTCACTAAAAAATCTTTGATAGTACCATAAGGCATGACTAAATCCAACTTCTCAGCATTGTAGGATTTCAGATCAGCAATATCCTGCTTGAGTTAATCCACACTTAGATTCTGTCTGATATGCTGCAACTGCAAGAGATGCAGAGAGTCTAGATGAGCTTGAAGAATTGCCTTTGTACCAACATCTGTAGTCTCCTGAAGGGCCTTCTGTATAGTCATTACTTGCTTGACCTAAGCTACACCAAACTGTCCTGTGTAGATTCCTTTGCCCATGCCCAGTCAGGTAGATTTGGAACAGAACTTGGGCCTGCTGCGCCCCCTAAGTTCATGCTCTCATCCAAAGAATTAGAGTCATCATCATTAGAATTTACTCCAAATTCTTCAGATGGCTCACCAGCTTGAGAAGGCAGCCTATTAATAACAGCTTTGTCTCTTAGAAGAGATTCTGAAGTATGTACAATGTTCAAAGTCTGCTCTGCCTCCACATTGCCCTGAGCAGCCAACAATTGATAGGCTGGAACAGGGTGAGTGAAAGTGTCAGCATCCAAGGAAATGTTATCAATTACAGCTTTGTACTATTGCTGAAATTGTCTTTCCTTTTCTGCATCATCCACAATCATTGACTCACTAGCAATGGCTGGATCCACCCTTATAGCTTCTGTACCTGCCTTTCTCTCATTTTCTCTATTTTCTTGCATCAGGGGCTCCCCTGGCTCACACACACCCTCACACCCTCACCCTCACCTTCTAAGGTGGCACTCCCCTCACTTACTTTTGCCATGCTGGAAGAAATAGCATGCATATGTTGACTCTCAACTTCTCCTTTTGCCTGGGAGCAACCCAGCCTCTCACTCAAATTATCACACCCTTCCCTCAAACCTAAAAGTGATTGAACAGTAACCATGTCTTCTACAGTTGGAATTGTTTCTGTTATATGTGTAGAGACCATCAACGGATAGGGAGTATCCGTTGAAGTGGAAACTGATGGTATCAACGGATAACTGCTGTTAAGCTTATCCATCGAAGAACAACCACTTGTCAACGGATGAGAGATATCCGTTGAAGAAGGAAAAGATGTAGATATTGAAAGTAACATAATTGTTGAATCTGTGTGAATTGATTTTAAGTGAGGTGACACAGATTCTTCAAATATATCTAAAAGAAATGGCTGATGATCCAACAAATCATCTAAAAGATGATGATCATCAGGATTTGAGTGGGGCTCCTCCCTGAGTTTTAAGGAGGGAGAATCGAGAATTGATGTGAATATCATATCCATATCCAGAGAGGGTAATTGAGAGTTTGATGATTGATGTGTTTCTATTATGAGAGAATGGGGCTGTGACTCCACATTTGCTGGAGTCACATCAAGCTGAATTTGAGAAGGCAAAGATACAGGTGGATGTATTTGTGCTGTGTGTGCCCCCTGTGTGGAAACTAGAGTTTTAGCCTTCTTTTTCCTTGAAAAGGCTTTGATTGGTGAATGTGTGGCTTCAGTGTCCCTCCCTCTTTTGTTCTGTGTCCCTGGTTGGGGACTATTTTAAATAGCTGCATCCTTTTGGGAGGATGCAACTAGGGATGTGTTTGACTCCTTTTGAACCACCACAGTCTTTTGAGAGACTGTGGCTTGGCTGGATGGGGTACCACTCACCTCTCCCACCTTATCCTGGGGGGTTTCTTAATGTTCACCCCTCCCCTCACCACTCACACCCTGTTCACTCCCTTCAGGGTTTATGGTAGTTGTTATAACTGTTGTCTTTTGAGAAACAACAGAGGTGGTTTTCTTTGACTTGTGTTTTGAAATTTTAGTTTTGGTGGCTTTGGTAGGAACCTGTTGGGATAAAGACACAGATTCCATTACCACACTAGAAGGCAAAGAAACAATGGGGTTGGAAACAGTAGGAGTTATAGAAGTGTTTACCTCACTTACCTGTGGTGCATTCATTATTGGCAAATATACCAATGGCACCTGGCTGTTGAGGTTGATTCTCACAAGGTCTGCAAGGTCCCTTTTCTCTTGAGCCCAACATTTGAGTTTATTTCTCTCATTAGATATAACCAACCCTTCAGCAACATGGTTAGCCAATAACATATAAAATCTAGCATAGTAGATGTTATGGGGTCTATTAGCTTTGTTACCTAACCTGGAACCTAATTCTAGCATGACATAGTTGCTAAAATTAAAGTACCTATCAGAAACTAGCATATAGAGCATATTAACAAGAGATGAAGTTATGGCATCAAAATTGCTAATCTTCCCAGAGAAAACCTTGATAAAGGCATCACTGAGAAAACTCCATTCTTTCCTAAGGCCCTTCCTTCTAATACTACCTAAACTAGCTGAATCAAAAGCATAGCCTATGGAATCTAACATAGCAGATACATCTTTATCAGTATGTGGTGTCATGGCATTATTCTCAGGCAACTTAAAGCAAGACTGTATATCATCACAGTTAATGCAATAATCCTTACCTTTGAGAGAGAAGGCAATAGTCATATCTGTGGAGTTGAACTCTGCAGTTGTCCAAATCTCCTCAATTACCTCACAGTAAATGGTTGGGGCTTCCAGCATTGCATAGCTTAGTTTGCAGTTTTTGATGAAGTCCATCATCTTGTGATAATCAGAATGGGCTTCATTCTTTTCAACCAAGGCTACGAAATTGTTCTTTTCATAAACAAATCCAGACTGAGACATAATTTTGACTACTGGTGCCATTGTTGCGAGTAGAGGTTACAGAGAAAAACTTGAGAGTTTTGGGAGAGAAAGAGAATAAAAATTGCAAGAAAGCGTAAAGTGAAAATAAGAATTCAATGGGCTTTAATACTTTCTTGAATTAAAATGTAAATAAAATGATTAAATGATACTTTTAAATAAATTACATCTGTTTGAGAATAAAGAAAACTGTAGAAATTCTGGAAACTGCCTTTAATACAAATACATACAAAAGTGTAAATCTGTATCAATCGGTTAAGTAAAAGAATCAACGGCTGTGACTCACTTAAAGTAACTGATGTGACACTTCAACGGATAAGGTAAATAGTTATCCATTGATGATCAACACTATTTTATCCGTTGAGGGATAAAATTACCAGAAATGTATTTGTCTTTCAATGGATAATGAACATCCGTTGATAGAACAATTTTGGCTTTCAACGGATAGGGAATATCTATTGATAGAATAATTTTTACTTAAAGCCAACTTTGTTCTTGCAGCAAATTCATTTCAGGATTCAAGGCAGATTATAAATAGGACATAAATTTATGAATAATTAAGCATACCTAGCTCACTTACTAATCTTGTGAATGTTGATTCATCAAGTGGCTTGGTAAATATGTCTGCAATCTGCTTTTCACTTGGAACAAAATGAAGTTCCACTGTACCTTTCATCACATGTTCCCTAATGAAGTGGTACTTAATGTCAATGTGCTTGGTTCTTGAGTGCTGCACTGGATTTCAATAATGGCAATGGCACTTGTGTTGTCACAGAATATAGGAATTTTGTCAACAGTTAGTCCATAGTCAAATAGTTGATTCCTCATCCATAGTATATGTGCACAGCAACTACCAGTAACAATGTACTCAGCTTCAGCTGTTGATGTAGAAACATAATTTTGCTTCTTGCTGAACCATGACACAAGCTTGTTCCCTAGAAATTGACAGGTGCCAGTTGTGCTTTTCCTGTCTATTTTGCAGCCTACATAATCTGCATCTGAGTAGCCAATTAGATCAAAACCATACTCTCTAGGGTACCAAATTCCTAGATTTGGAGTCCCTTTGAGATATCTGAAGATTTTTTAATAGCCACTAAGTGAGATTCTTTAGGGTCAGCTTGAAATCTAGCACAGAGACATGTAGAAAACATTATATCAGGTCTACTAGCAGTTAAATATAAAAGTGAGCCAACCATGCCTCTATAACTTGAAATGTCCACAGACTTTTCAGCCTTGTTTAATTCAAGCTTGGTGGCAGTGGCCATGGGAGTTTTTGCAGATAAACAGTCCATTAAGTCAAACTTCTTTAAAAGATCATAAATATATTTAGTTTGACTAATGAAAATTCCACCACTAACTTGTTTAACTTGTAAACCAAGAAAATAAGTTAGCTCTCCCATCATGCTCATTTCATATTTACTTTGTATTAACTTAGCAAACTTTTTACAAAGCTTATCATCTGTAGATCCAAATATAATATCATCTACATAAATTTGAACAAGTATTGTAGAGCCATTAACATTTCTAAAGAAAAGAGTTTTGTCAACAGTACCTCTTGTGAAGTGATCATCTAGAAGAAATTTTGACAAAGTCTCATACCAGGCTCTAGGTGCTTGTTTTAGTCCATAGAGTGCTTTCAACAGATAATACACAGAGTCTGGAAAGTTTGGATCTTCAAATCCAGGAGGTTGGCTTACATAAACTTCTTCCTCCAATTCCCCATTTAGAAATGCACTCTTGACATCCATTTGATAGACTTTGAAATTGGCATGGGCTGCATAGGCTAGAAAGATTCTGATGGCTTCAAGTCTGGCAACTGGAGCAAATGTCTCATCAAAATCTATTCCCTCTTGTTGAGAATAGCCTTTAGCAACCAATCTGGCTTTATTCCTTTTAACAATGCCATTTTCATCCATCTTATTTCTGAATACCCATTTTGTGTCAATAGAACTCTTGTTCTTTGGCTTGGGTACCAGCTTCCATACTTTGTTCCTCTCAAATTGGTTTAGCTCCTCTTGCATTGCTAAAATCCAATCTGGATCCAATAGAGCTTCTTCCACTCTCTTAGGTTCCTCCTGTGATAGAAAGCTACTATACAGACATTCATCTTCAGTAGCCCTTCTAGTTTGCACTTTAGATGTAGCATCACCAATGATCAGTTCAAAAGGATGATTCTTGGTCCATTTCCTTCAAGGTGGTAGATTAGCTCTAGATGAGGTTGCCTCAGTATTGTCATGATGTGAGATAGAATGTTGATTGGTTGAAACTCCCCCTGAGTTGTTGATCCTTTGAAAGGAATTGGAAGCTCTATCAACTGATGAAGTGAATTAATTATCCGTTGACAAACTGTGATCAACGGATGCTTCATTGTGAACTTCAACGGATGATGCACTTTGTCTTTCAACGGATGCTGCATTGCTTCTTTCAACGGAAGCTAAATTATGACTTTCAACGGATGCAGCATTCTGTGCATTATCCAAAGGCAGATTTTGAATTCTTCTTGAGATGCCTTCGTCATCATTCTCATCTTCACTATCATCACAATATATCTCAATATTGTCAAATTTGAGTCCTTCATAATGTCCCTCATCTATTAGTCCATCAATCTTTTTATCATCAAACACAACATGCACAGATTCCATGACAATGTTGGTTCTTAGATTGTAGACCCTATATGATTTTCCAGCAGAATAACCAACAAATATTCCTTCATCAGCCTTTGCATCAAACTTCCCTTTGTGATCAGGTTGATTCCTTAAGATGTAGCATTTGCAACCAAAGACATGCAGAAAGTTTAAAGTTGGTTTTCTTCTCTTGAATAATTGATAGGGAGTCATGCCTTTTGCCTGATTGATTAGAGAAATATTCTGAGTGTAACATGCACAGTTAACAGCCTCAGCCCAAAAATAAGTTGGGAGTTTTGACTCTTCAAGCATTGTCCTTGCAGCTTCAATTATTGATATGTTCTTCCTTTCCACCACACCATTTTGTTGTGGAGTCCTTGGAGCTGAGAACTCATGCATGATCCCATTTTCTTCACAGAACAACTTCATGGTTGAATTCTTGAACTCAGTTCCATTGTCATTCCTAATATTCCTTACTTTGAAATCAGGATGATTGTTGACTTGCTTGATATGATTGATAATGATTTCACTAGCTTCATCCTTTGATCCAAGAAAATAAACCCATGAAAAACTTTGAGAAATCATCTACAATCACTAGACAATATCTTTTCCTTGAAATTGACAATACATTGACTGGTCCAAAAAGATCCATGTGTAGCAGTTGTAATGGTTCATCAATTGCAGATTCAAGCTTCTTACTTAATGATACTTTCTTTTGCTTTCCTTTCTGACAAGCATCACACAGTCCATCCCTTGTGAATTCTACTAGAGGCATTCCTCTAACTAAATCCTTTTTGACTAGATCATTCATTGTCTTGAAATTCAAGTGGGACAGCTTCTTGTGCCATAGCCAACTTTCAACTGGACTTGCTTTGCTGAAAAGACAAGTAATAGATTCTGCATCTGTAGAGTTGAAGTCAGCTAAATATACATTCCCTTTTCTAACTCCAGTTAGAACCACTTTATTGTCTTTCTTACTTGTGACAATACAGGCTTCAGAATTGAAGGAAACAGTATTCCCTCTGTCACATAATTGACTGATGCTCAATAAGTTGTGTTTGAGACCATCAACCATGCAACTTCATCAATGATGACATTTTCTTTTGAAATCAAGCCATATTCCATAGTGAATCCTTTGTTGTCATCTCCAAAGGTTATGCTAGGGCCAGCTCTCTCCTTAAACTCTGTGAGCAGGGTGAAATCTCCTATCATGTGTCTTGAACAGCCACTGTCCAAGTACCATAGATTCCTTCTTTTTCCCTGCACACAACAAAATCAATCAAGTTGATTTTGGTACCCAAGTTTCCTTGGGTCCAGCCTTGTTAGTCATTTTCCTAGACTTCATTCCTCCTGCATCTTTTGACTTAGGTAACTTTGGGTCAACCTTGGTCTCAGATGTAGTTGGTTGAAGTGTAGGGTTAGTCACAGAATCATTTAGCACATTTGATTGAATTTGATAAGGCATAGATTGTGCAAACATATTATTCCACATAGGCATATTGTATGGCATTTGAGGCATACTAAATGCAGTAAAATAAGGATTATTAATATATGCCATGTTTGCAAAATATGCATGGGGATTCTGATGAGACATAACAGGCATAGCATGCAGAGGTGACATAGACATGTTAGGCATGGAGGGATTTGAAGGCATGGGAGCATTCTTAACAGATTTGCAGTTATCAGATAGATGATTAACACTTTTACAATGCATACAGCTTTTTCTAGGAGCATACTTATCAGGTGTGTAATTATTATGTTTATTAATCCCTACCTTCCCATTTCTTTTAGATTTTCTTTTAGTTTCCTTTTTATCCTCAACCAACTTGAGCCTATTTTTTAGCTGATCTAAAGTCATGTGTCCTATATTCACCTTACTGGCATCTTTGGATGTGCTAGCTCCTTCTTTGACAAAGTTCTTGAAAGTTGAACCATCCTTCTTATTGAGATATTTATTTTTAAAATTACTTGCCTATTTTAATTGATGAGCCTTCAACGGATGCTCTTTTTCTTCCTTCAACGGATAACTTTCATCATCCGTTGATTCCACATCCGTTGACAATCCATCAATTAATTCTAACTCCTTTTTGTTTTTCTTCCAGGCATCCTCACAGAATGATTCAATTCCCTGAACCTTGACAATCTGAACACTAACATCCCTAGATGTTTTTCAGGCCTTGATTACCTCTTGCTCACTTTCTAACTGTTTAGAAAGGATTTCTACTTTCTTAACAGCTTCTTCTAGTTCACTCTCAACAGTCAAGCATTTAAGTTTAATCTTTTCAAGCTCAATTACCTGATCCTCTAACACAGCATTCCTATCACTTAAAAACACATTATTCTCTTTGATCCTAGTGTTTTCTTTAGCTAGTGATTTAAGGGAAACACGCAAATGATATAGTTCATTGGACATATCATTTATGGCTTCATTGCATTCATACCTGGTTGCTTGATGAACTAGTTTCATTTTCATCAGAATTAGCCATCAGGGCTAGGTTGACATACTCCATATCATCATCTTCATTGACTCCATCTGCTGCCCAATCATCTTGAGTGAGAAAAGCTCTTTCCTTTTGTTTGAGCAAATCAAAATACTTCTTTTTGTAATCAACTTGCTCAAATTTCTTCTTATCAGAGGTTGGCTTCCTACACTCACTTGCAAAGTGTCCACTAATGCCACAGTTATAACATTTGAACTTGGATTTGTCCACCATGTTTTTGTTTGGCTTAGTGAATTTTGTATTTTTCTTGAATTTCATCTTTGCAAACCTCCTGGACAGAAAAGCCAGATGTTCATCAACATCATCAGAGTCATCCTGACTGGAATTGTCTTCATCCTCAGCTACTTGCTCCTTACCCTTGCTTGATTCTGATTTGCTTGTGCCAATTTTGAGACTTGGCATTGTCTTCTCCTCATTCCTGGCTTCAATCTTCTCACTGTCAGCTACAAGTGCAACTGTTCCTCCTTTTCTCTTTCCCTTTTCCAGCAGCTCATCCTGCTCCATTTCAAGTTCATAAGTCTTCAAAATTCCATATAATCTTTCAAGTGTGAAGTTCTTATAATCTTGAGAATTTCTTAGAGAGACAGTCATAGGCTTCCATTCCTTTGGTAGAGACCTCAGAAATTTTAAGTTGGAATCCTTGACTTGGTACACTCTACCATACAGCTTCAATCCATTTAATAGTTTCTGAAATCTGTTGAAGGTATCATTTAATGATTCTCCTTCTTCAAAGTGAAAATATTCATCCTGTTGAATAAGAAGCTGCATCTTGTTCTCTCTAACATGCTCAGTACCTTCACAGATGATTTGTACAGTATCCCAAACTTCCTTTGCAGTTTGGCTATTGATGACATTTTCAAACATATCTTGATCTAAGCCATTAAACAAAATGTTCATGGCTTTCTTGTCCTTGCGGATTTCTTCCATGTCTTCAATAGTCCATTCTGCTTTTGGCTTGGGAATGGACTGTCCAACAGCAACTGTTGCAGTAGCAGCTGTGGCCACTTTGTGAGGGATGTGAGGACCATTTTCAATACAGTTGATGTAGCTTTCATCTTGAGAAAGAAGATGTAAATGCATCTTCACTTTCCAGTGATGATAGTTATCTTTTTCAGGGACTGGAATCTTTATACCAATATCCTTCCTAGCAGGAGGATTCTTCTATGCACTCATGATGTTAGCAGAATAGATCTTTAAACTCTTTGTATGTTAAGAGCTTGCTCTGATACCAATTGTTATTCCCAGTGGACTAACAATGAGATTTACAGAAGGGGGGTTGAATGTAAATCTCAAAACTTTTTCAAGTTTTGAGCAGTTTCTAAGGCTAAGTGTTTTAGTGAGCAAATGTGTGTGAATTGCTTGAAGCTAATACAGACAGATATATATTCAAACACAAATGTAAAGAACACAAAGAACTTAAAAACTTTTCTGGTGGATTTGTTGTTCCACCAGAGATGTGTTATTTCAGAAAATCTGTGATTCAAAGAATTAAATCACAGCTGCTTCCTAGTACAAACTAGATGATTTTCTCTCTGGATTTTTCTAAACAACTCTAGAAAATTCACATCTAATTACTAGCTGCTACTTGGTTTATATATCACCAAGTTTACAAGTGAAGACAAAACTGTAAAATACAATTAAAAGGCTATTCACATGTTTCTTTTTCATTTCTCTATCCAATGCAATTAAGGTTTAGCTGTTAATCTTTGAATACTCCCTTGTTTCCACCAGAATGGAAATGCTGCATTTTCTTGATTCCTCCTAGAGGCTGCCACATTCCAGTTTGTCTCTGTCAACCCATGTGCATCTGTCAGCTTATGAATTATCACTATCAACTGCTATTGAATTAAGCATCCGTTGAAGCTTTCATCCGTTGATGCCTTATCCGTTGAGGCTTTATCCGTTGAAGCTTTATCCGTTGATGCATTAGCAGTTGAAGTCTTATCCATCGAAGCACTTATCCGTTGATGGATATTATCCGTTGAAGCTTTAGAGACATCCGTTGAAGCTTTGTTTCTTATCCGTTGAAGGTCTTCAATATCAGTTGATACTTCTTCACTTATACAAAATTATAAGGCATGAAATATTTACAATTAGCCCTCCTATTTGCATATCCACTAGTAGTCAACATGACTGATAATTTCCCACAACATCTAAGAATTACAACTTGAATCCAGAGAATGAAATGTGTTACAATACTAAACTTATTTCTAAGTAAAACTACTCCTTCAACGGATAGCCAAGATGGTCTTATCCGTTGAGGCTATAAACACTAGATTTCTACTTAAGTGTTTTGTTTAACTTATCATCAAACTAATACACATATTCCTAACAAGCACGAAACGTCATGTGATGTTCAATAGGCAGACAACTCTTGTCAATTACATCTTATGTTATTCCCTAATAAAAATTTAGCCTCTTTAATAATTGAGTCACGGTTGTAGCACGACAAACTCAATATTCTAAGTCAAGTCTAACCCAACATTTCGTACAATTGAACCAGTCTCCAACGGCCCACGGCTGTAGCACGTAACAACCTTAAGATTCTAATTCAATATACACATCTCTATGTAATAGACAAGTATTTCTTATTTCGAAATGAAAGCCCTCGGCTGTAGCACGAAACGACAATGATTTAAAAATAAGAACCACTTTCTACCATGTTGGAAGGCTATGACCGACACAAGCCCGTTGTGTCATTGGCCATTACTACTTGATATTATTTAATTTTAGAGGGATTATATTATGTTACAATCATAATCATATTATAAAGAGATTCTTCCTTTTAAATTAAATATTTCAAATCAATAATTGATAATCAGATGATTCCCAGATCGGGGGGATCATTGTCAAGAGGCGTCACTTAATACCCCTTTCTTACAGATAGAAATCTGCTTTTGACGGAATCATCCTTTCTCTCAATATTGAAAATTCATATTTAATTTTGTGTTTCATAAACACAAGAATCTCATGATTGTATTCATAATATTATTGTTAAGGCAAGAAACGATTCCTATTCTAGATTTTCTAGAGCACGCCTTATATTGATTTAAGTTCACCTAAATCTATCATCGCATGGTAAACATAGGCATATATCTCATAAATAAAATTAAATAAACAAGTAAATGTAAAGTGCAATAAAGTAAATGTGTTTGATTATGGCCCCATCCTATGTGATCTTTATCAAGCTTATGATAAAGATCAAGGTCAATCTAATATGGTGATGGAAATAAATACAACTACTTATTACATAAGTCTTCTTCTTTGTTTAGACTTCTTGTATGCCTCGTCTTCTTCTTTGTATCACCTCCATTGGATAGCCTTCTTGAGTCTTCAATTACATTACATAGATTGAAAGTAAAACTAATCTAATGAACTTACAAGAATAACTCGAGTTACATTCGAGATTTATGATTACAAAGATTGACGACATGCAAGTCGTATTTAAAACCAAAATGAAAACCATTACACTAAGGTCGAAAGGTCATAAACATCCACCATGCTCATACAACACATAAAAGCATGTTAAAACACATAATCTGATCTTAACATATCATATTATCCATGATCTAATCATAAAAAAAATATGACAAAAATCAGAAAAATCAGAATCAAATCAGAAAAACAAGAATCACTGTTTACGGGCAGTAAATGACGTCAAACGCCTTACAAATGAGTCGTTGATAGCTTTAGCTATCAGTTTTGTTTAGACGCTCGTTTACCTATGGAACATTTGCGTAAATCGGACACCAGACCCAGATTTCAGCAAATCTGCAGCAGCCATTTCAGAATCCGTATCTAATATGATTCTCATAATTAGAACAAACATAAATCATGTATATATCAGTATATATACAGATTACATAATCATCTTATGATTATACAACTCACATGAATATCATATATTCAAAACCATACATATATAAGCATATTATATCAACATCAAATCATGGCGAATCACGTACATGCTCATATATCGAAAACAGTTAAACACATAAACGAATTAAAAACTTTTCGCAAGTAGCTCTGATGCCATTGAAGGGTTTTTAGTACATAAACGCAACGAAAACGTAAATTTAAATCTTAAAAAACTGAAACCCTCCGCAGGATCCATGCGAAAAATAATATTTAATTCGTAGTTCAGTATGTTTACCTTAAGAAGCTTTACGTTAATGGAAAGATGGAGGTCTTTAATAGCGATCCAAGAACGATGAGCGGAGATCCCTAGCAGCTACTCCTCAAGTGTGAAGCACTCCACCGGTATCCACCAAGAGTACAATGTGATGGAGGAGGAAGAGGTTTAGAGAATTAGTTGCCTCCCTCTTGTTCTACTTTAGAATTAAGGTTAATTATTTGGGTTTTTAGGCAAATAGGGTTTATAATAGTATATTTATAGGCAAAATTTTCAGCTGAAAATTTTTCATAAAATATTATTATTATTAACCCTTTAATTGATTATTCTTATTAACCAATTAACTAATAATTAAAACACCTTTTAATCATTAATCCCTTTTCTAAACACTTTAGAAAAATAATTCTCTCACTTGATTTAATTTCCAAAATTAAATTCTTAATTAATAATATTAAGAACTTTTCTTAATTAATTTATAATTAATTAAATCTTATTTAATCAATTATTAAATATGCTAATTAATTATTTATTTCACAAATAAATAATTACCAGCCATTATTAATTAATTCATCCACCATTAAATCATTCTCTTTTATGGTGTGACCCTGTAGGTTCAATATTAAGCCGGTAGTAGAAATAAATAATAATAAAACTATTTTATCATTATTTATATAAATTCTCTAATTCATTAAATATGATTAATTAATAAAGTAATCATATTTATTCTACATCGTGAGGGATACTTCTCATCATATCGCGACTATTCGGATAATACGAATTCACTGCTTAGAATACCAAGAACCTATTCAGTGAGTAGTTACCGTACAATCAATTCCTTCTACCCTGCAATGTCACGATTAAATACAAGGCATGAAACTTGTGTCAAGCCTATCTTATTTAATCATTTGCTTTCCCATTCACTATGCTTAGTTCTATTTAATGTAAATTAGAAACTCCTTTCTAATTTCATTCACTCTGGCCAGAGATTCCTGAACTAGTATAAGTGGATCAGTATTGAACATTCTCTTCCTTCACTGGAAGGGGTAGATCCTTTATTGATCATACACTATCTTCGTGTACAAATTCCTATACCCAGTAGAGCCCTTATAATTGTCCATGGAGACTAAGAACTAAACCAAAGCATAGTTCAGTATACACAAGATGACTATGATGACCTCAAGTCTAAGGATACTTGTACAACTAGCACTATGTGAACAACTGCTGACACGTGAGTGAACTCCATCAGTTGTTCAGCTGTGTGAGTCATGTTCAGTGAACTTATTCTATAATAAGCACCTACATACTAGCTATAGTGTCACCACACAAATGTCTATGAGAACAGACATCCTTCATAATGAAGCAAGCATAGTATGTACCGATCTTTGCGGATTATTAATTACCAGTTAGTAATCCTACGACCAGGAAATATTTAAGTTTAGAGTTATCATCTTTTAGGTCTCATTATTATGATCTCATCATAATCCATAAAAAGCTTTACTCTAAACTATGGTATATCTTATTTAAACACTTAAATAGATAAAGCCCGCAATAAAACCAAAACAAGTCTTTTATTAATATCAATGAAATCAAAACAGATTACATAAAAGTTATTCCTAAATCATCATACATGATTGGACTTAGGACACATCTCTTTCACATTAAACACTGATGTCATGTATTCATGCCATTTGATTTTTGAAGGTTATATAGAGTGTTAAATTCTGATAGTTTACTCTCTATAGTTGTTGCATGAAGAAAATATGATAATGTGATTAAATGCTGTTATGAGTCAAAAATATTTTGACTATTAAACTCTGATTATTTTTGAATTTATTCCAAAAATATTTAAGTCAGTATTTTATATAAATTAGTGGCTGTAAGTTAGTGGGTAATTTTAAGTAATTATTACTGTTGTATGGTTGGTGGCTTGTAAACAGAAAAATATTTCAATAATTATAGAAAAGTACCTTGTATAACCGTGCCTTCCTTTACTGCTCCTAATTATCTATTCCATGATTATTTGTTGAGCAATAGAATAGTGACACATGTCCCACTAAATTGAACCATTTATAAGTAAAAGAGAACTGAGTTATACAAAATCAATTTTTTTTATTTTAAAATTATCACTTTATCTCTTAACCAAACCCTTTCTACTCTCTTACTTCTTCTTCTCTCTGGTTTAAATTCTGATACCCTAATCAATTTTTAAGTTTTTTTCCAAATAGTGCATGATGACTTTTAGGATGGTGCTAAGTTTGTACCCAACAACTATGTAGTCATTCTTGAACAAAACAACATAAATCTTGATTATCACATCTTTTAGGATTTATTGGCTGTTAGTGAGGTTGGGTTTGCACATACCAATCTTCCAATTATTTCTGATCCAAATGTCCTTGTGTGCAAGACATGCCTGTACAATAATACGACTAAGTCAAATTGACAACCCTAAGTAAGTTGTATGGTAATCTATGTTTGCATTGTGTATTGCAACACTTAAGTCTGTAAAAATGTTCAAGGGCAGATTGAAGTCTTTTTCTGTAAACAGTATCAAGCCTAAGAATTCTATCTGGAAGAAGATCATGCCTCAGAAGAATTTTGAAGAGGCCTGGAGTTGAATAAATCTGTTTTGGGAAAAATATTCTAAGTCAAGATCTTTACAAGTCACAGATTAAGTGTTATAGAGAAGTCATTCGAGAACTCCAGAATGACTTATCGACAAGTCAGGAAAAGCTACTAGAGAACTCAGAGATATCGACAAGCCAAATTGAAGATATAAAGATTGGAGATATCGACAAGTCATTTTTTCACTAGAGAACTATGAAATATCGATAAGTCTATTTGTCACTAGAGAACTCAGAGTTATCGATAAGCCAATTTGTCACTAGAGGACTTAGAGTTATCGATAAGCATAAGTGATGACATGAAGATGAGAGATCTCGAAAAACCAAATTCTCTTATAGAGAACTCAGAGACTTCGATAAGTCAAAATAACTATAGAGTGATTAGAGATCTCGATAAGTCAATATACTTATCGAGATGTCAAGTTCTCTATATATCAAACTGGAGATCTCGAGGTAAAACTCAAAGTACAAAATCAGACAAGTTCAATATCCAAGATTATCAATCAACAAACAATCTAATCAGTTGGATTAACAAGCCTACAAAAGCAGCTTGAAGAGTACAAGATCAAAGGCCAAGATTAACTAGTAAAGTCACAGACATAAATAGAAAGATTAGCAAAGATACACTAAGCCAGAAATAGAAAGATTTGATTATCCAAACATAGGGTTTAGTACATGCCTTTGCATGCTGTGTAAAAACTAGTGTTTACTGTTCTATATGGTAAACACTGGATGCTTTGTTAGAGGTAACAATTTAGAAAATAAAATCTTGTATTCTCTCAAGGAAGAAGCTAAGCTCTTTATCAACAAAGAGCCTAAAAATTTTGTAGTAAAACATTCTTAATTTTAATATGAAATTAAGTGAGTTTTGAAAGATTTGTGTTAACTATTATTATATGTTTATTTCAGTATTAACACATTTCACTACAAGGTTTAATTTACTTTGTTCACCACCATAAACACTTCAAGAAAAGCAGAAAAACACAAAAACACATTCACCCCCCCCCTCTGTGTGTAATTCATTACCTAACAAGTGGTATTAGAGCAAAATATGAAAGTAAACAGATTCAAGATCTTGGAAGAATGAATACACAGAAAATCAGTAGCATCAAAATCCCTACTTTTGATAAGACTAACTACACTCTTTGGAAGAAGAAGATGTTGTTCTTCATCAGAATGGCCAATCCATTATATATTCAGATTCTCAAGAATGGGGCTTTCACTCCTATGGTAAGAGTAGAGGAATCTACATATGGAGATATGGTCATTCCAGCTCATTATGCTCCTAAAGATCCTTCAAAGTTGATGTGGATCTCTCCACAGAGAAAGAAAAGAAAAAGAAGAAAAGGGATAAGAGAAGAAGAGGATATTTCAAAAGAACACGATCAATCCAGAAACGTGAACTTTGAATCTCAAATTGCTTAGATCAATCCAGAAACTAAGTAATTCGAATCTAACCTTCAAAACAATCCAGTAATTGAAGTTTAGAGAAAAGAAAAAATACTCATAGTTTATCTCAAAACACAAGTTTTATATCATCCATTGTCTCCCTTAAAAGATTACATTAGAAGGGTATTTATAGGCTTAGACAATAACCCAAACCCAATAGGATTCCGAGAGAAATTCAATATCAGCTTGAATTAGCCAATATCTGAATCCTTCTAGGAAACAAATTTAAAAACCAAATCCGAATAGAAAAAAGACAAAAACCAAATCCAAATAGGAAAATAAAATCCTAAGTGCTTAAAACAAGAAAAAACCTTTCAAGTGAAAGCTAAAAACTTGCAAGCAAAATTCGAATTAATAATTATATAATAATCAGCTACTTGTCCAACTTCATGCATCGCTCCTTTATTCCTTGTTGTCCAAGTAAGCTGCATAACCCATGTTTGCATCCTCTCCAATTGAATATCACAACGAGTACACATAGCCAAATCCCAATTAACATATTCATTCCTTGATCCTCATCATTCTCCTCTCCTTTGAAAAAACTCGTCCTCGAGTTCTAAAGTATTTAAGAATAAGCACACAACGAGGTGATTTCTCGTAGAACTTGAAAGCCTTAAATTTCAATTCCATCAGCAATATATTTGGAAGTAAACTCGAAAGAATAAGATAGTTTGATGAGATAGGTGCATTCAACAAGTTCTCTACCCCCAAAAAATCAATGTGTTCCACGTGGATGATGTTGTTTTCCTTGTACACAACCTCTTTAGTTTGGAACGTATCCTCAAGTACCTTTTTCTCTTCAACCATGTCATGACACACAAGTTTAAGAGATGTATCTATTTGATTTTTTTCAACAACCAAGAATTTATCATCATGTGACTTTCTTTCTTCATACTTCTCTATTATAGCTTCTTTTGTAACTGGTTCATCCTTTTCATCGAAACTTGATGTAGTCGCCACACGTAATACCTGGTAATCAACAACAAGATCCGTAACATTCTCCACACCGACACAGTCTTCTTCTTTAGTTTCTTCTGAAAGAGTGAACTCGTGAAGGGAAGACTTCAATTTCTCGTCTTTTTGAAAAGATTCAAATTCCAATGCAAGATTGCATACATCATTAAACGAGATATATGGACTTGATTTAACCTTTCGATAAATAGGCAAATTCAATCCACGAATAAATCTTCCAATTTTAATTGTTTCTGTCTCCTCCAAGTCACAAATAAGGCGCAATCTATAAAATTCAGAAGTATACTCGGAAACACTCATAGTACCTTGAGAGAGGGATGTCATCTTCATTATACATTTGAATTTATAATGCAAAGGAATATATTTTGCACGAAGTTTCTTCTTCAGAGATGTCCAAGTCATAATCTTTTCTTTTCCAGATCTAACTCTTTTTGTGTTTAGATTATCAAACCACAAGCCTGCTTTCTTTGTAAGTTTAAGCGCTGCAATCTTGAATATTCTCATCTCAGTCCAACCTGTATAAGCAGAAATCTTGTCGACTTGTGTAACCCATTCAACAAAATCATCTATGCTACCCAAACCTGTAAAATAACCAAGATCTATACCAGGATCATAGACTTCATCACTATCTTTTACCTTAATTAAAATTTAATCCCATGCATCAAACCTCGATTCCGTTGAATTAACAAGCTTTTGAGTACGTTTATCAATCTCATCCAATTTTCCAAGTAATTTTCTGAGCAATTCATCCGTAGCCATAAGAAAAATCTGAAAAAAAAATTTGGTGAACAGTGCCCGTGAACAGTGCCGAAGAATAGTGCCCGTGAACAGTAACCCGTGAACAGTGCTAATGAACAGTAATTTTGTGAACAGTAACCCCCCGTGAACAGTACTCTTGAACAGTACTCGCGAATAGTATTTTTTTTTTTTGAAACCTAGATCTCCCAACAATTAAGAAATTGGAGAAAAAACCTTGGCTCTGATACCAAATTGATGTGGATCTCTCCATAGAGAAAGAAAAGAAAAAGAAGAAAAGGGATAAGAGAAGAAGAGGATATTTCAAAAGAACACGATCAATCCAGAAATGTGAACTTTGAATCTCAAATTGCTTAGATCAATCCAGAAACTAAGTAATTCGAATCTAACCTTCAAAACAATCCAGTAATTGAAGTTTAGAGAAAAGAAAAACTACTCATAGTTTATCTCAAAACACAAGTTTTATATCATCCATTGTCTCCCTTAAAAGATTACATTAGAAGGGTATTTATAGGCTTAGACAATAACCCAAACCCAATAGGATTCCGAGAGAAATTCAATATCAGCTTGAATTAGCCAATATCTGAATCCTTCTAGGAAACAAATTTAAAAACCAAATCCGAATAGAAAAAAGACAAAAACCAAATCCAAATAGGAAAATAAAATTCTAAGTGCTTAAAACAAGAAAAACCCTTTCAAGTGAAAGGTAAAAACTTGCAAGCAAAATTCGAATTAATAATTATATAATAATCAGCTACTTGTCCAACTTCATGCATCGCTCCTTTATTCCTTGTTGTCCAAGTAAGCTGCATAACCCATGTTTGCATCCTCTCCAATTGAATATCACAACGAGTACACATAGCCAAATCCCAATTAACATATTCATTCCTTGATCCTCATCAAGAATACACTGAGCCTGAGAAAGAAAAAGTCTCCCTAGATAGTGGCTTGTAGCTGATCTTGATAGAGTCACTTGAAAATATAATATACAATAATATTGTCAATTGTGATACTGTTAAACAGATCTGGGAGAAGATTGAAATACTTTGTGATGGCACAGAGGAAGTTAGCTCAAATCAAAGAAGAATATTGATTTTACATTATGAGGGTTTCATGGCTAAGCCATAGTAAAGTATTACTGATGTCTTTGAAATGTTTAACAAGCTGATTAATGACTTGCAGCTGCATGATAAATATTATAAAGCTGAAGAAGTGAACTTGAAGTTTTTGCTCACACTTCCTGATCATTTGGAACAGAAAATTACAACAATCAGAGAAGGGAGAGACTTGAGCAGAATAACTCTTGAAGTTCTATATGGAATCTTAAAAATATATGAATTGGAAATGATTCAAAGAAATCATTAAGAGCTGGTCAAGGGTATGTTGTAGATGGTTCAAGTGCTCTAATTGTCAATGAAAGCCAGACCTCTAATGATGAGCCAAGATCCCAGACTCCAGTTGCCTCAACAAGTGAGCAAAGAAACAATGATTTACAGGAACAAGTCATACTGGAATTAGAAGAAGATGAGTTATACACCATGGATGAACTTGATGAGCTAGATCAGTCAATGGCCTATCTGGAAAGAAAGTTCTCTAACATTAGAGTAAAGAAGCCAAGATTCTTTAAGGGTAAAGGAAAATCATTCAACAAAGACAACAGCTGGAAAGGAAAAGGGAAGTACACATATGATAGCAAAAATGGTTACAAAACTGGATCTATTGACAGATCAAAGATAAGGTGCTATAACTGTGACGAGCTAGGCCATTTTGCTACAGAATGTAGGAAACCCAAGAAAATAAAGAAAGACAAAGCTTATCTTGAACTGGAAGTAGAGTATGAAGCTCTTCTAAAGAAACAGCAAATCAAAGCCTATATTGCAGAGGGAAAGAGTTGGGATGATTCTGATATTGATGAAGATGAGGATGTTGGAAATTATGCATTTTTGTATCTTGAACTGGAAGCAAAGTATGAAGCTCTTCTGAAGAAACAGCAAAGCAAAGCATGTATTGCAGAAGGAAAGAGTTGGGATGATTCTGATATTAATGAAGATGAGGATGTTGGAAATTATGCATTTATGGGGAGAGTCATCCTCATAAAAAACACAGGTACCAACTCTTTCCATCATTGATTTCAATGTTAGTCAATATTAGGAAACTGTAGAAAAGATGAGCACGGAAATGTTTCACATTCATATAAGTATGGTTGATGTTAATAAAGAGGTTAGCAGACTGACAAAGATAAATGAGAAGCTTGAAAATGAGAAACAAGAAACTGAGTTGTTGCTGGTAGAGCTTGAAGCTATGAAATAATAAAATGGATATCTAAAGAACAAGCTCAAGTGTGCAAATGAGATTGAAGCTATGCTAAGGGAAAAGATAGAAAAGAATGGAGTCAAGCCCAAATCTTTCAGTCTTGCATCTGATTTGGTTGGAAAATACCATGAGAAAAACAAGCCATGTGCAAATATTTCTATTGGTCTTGAATGATGCCTTGAACAACAAGAAGAAAGCTGTAGCTGAAAAAGGCAAAGCAAATGAAAATAAAGATGTTCCAGCTATGCTGAAAAAGGTTAATTCACCTATGTTCAAAGCATGTGAAGTAGATTTCAGTGAAGAGGAGTTGATTATAAAGCAAGAAATTGCCGATGAAGACAATGAGAAGAAAAATGCGAAAATAACTCAATCCTCCAAAACTGAAAAGAAGCTCATGGTTAACCAAGATTCCAAGACACCTGTCAAAGAAACAAAAACTGAAGATGCAAGAAAGAAGAAGAAGAATATAAATGGGAAGATTAGGATAAACAAAAGCAACAATTTCGCTTATGTTGCAGATGCTCCAAGGAAGAAATATGAAAAGTGTGGCTCTTTGAATCACCTAACTCACCTCTGTTATAAGGTTGTTAGCAAGCCAACTGAAGGAGCCTGCAAATATAATGAAGCCAAGGCAAATGATCCATATTCATTTTGTGATAAGTTTATTTGCATTCCATGTAACTTAAAAGTAATGAAAAGTTGCCACAAGCTAAGAGTAGATCTCAAAGAAGTCAGTATTGGATCTACAGCTGCAAGGGAAATGCACAAACATCTATGCATGTTATTTTTTCTGAGACTTCTAACTCTACTTCTGCTAAATCAGTTAACAAGAAGAAAGTACCCAACACTGCTTGGGTTGCTAAACACATTTAAAACTCATTGTGTTCAGGAAAAAATAAAGAAGGTCATATGCATCATAGACAGTGGATGCTCCAGGCATATGACAGGTGATAAGGCCGTGCTATCATAATTTAAGGAGAAGGCTAGCCCTTTGGTGACCTTTGGAGACAACAACAAAGGATTCACAATGGGATATGGCAAGATTATTTCTGGAAATATTGTCATTGATGATGTAGCATTGGTAGCTGGTCTTGAAGTAAATCTTCTCAGTATTAGCCAGTTTGCAGACAAAGGTTTTAAAGTTCTATTTGACAAAGAATAATGTATTTTCATCAGCAAGAAAACCAATGAAGTTGCTCTAAAAGGAGCAAGGAAAGGAAGCTTGTTTGTTGCAGACTTGGACTCAACAAATGAGGATGGAATTTGTTGCTTCTACACCAAGGCATCCATAGAGCAAAGCAAGTTATGATATAAGAAACTCTCACATCTAAATTACAAGGCAATCAACACTCTAGTCAAGAAAGAGCTGGTTAGAGACATGCCAAAATTAAAGTTTTCTCAAATTGAAGTTTGTGAAGCTTGTCAGAAAAGAAAAATGAAAAGATCAAGTCACAAGTTAAAAATTGTGAATTCCATAAGTGCACCATTGCAACTTATTCACATGGACTTGTTTGGGCCAGTAAATGTCTTATCAATTTCAAGGAACAAATATGCACTTGTGATGGTGGATGACTTCTCAAGATATACTTGGGTAGAATTCATGCACTATAAAGATGAAACTCCACACATCATAACTGAGCACATAAAGAAGATAGAAAAACAGGTTGAAGATCAAAAATGTGTAAAGAGATTGAGAAGTGATAATGAGACAGAATTCAGAAATGCAACATTAAGTGAATTCTGCAAAAACAAAGGCATTGTTCAAGAATTATCTGCTGCTAGAACACCTCAACAAAATAAGGTAGTTGAGAGATAGAATAGAACATTAGTAGAAGCTACAAAGACAATGTTGCAAGATGCCAATCTGCCAACTAGTTTTTGGGAAGAAGCTGTAGATACCACATGCTACACTCAAAACAGATATCTCATTAACAAGATTCATGGAAAATCACCTTACTCAATCATGTCTAAGAGAAAGCCTATTGTAAAGCATCTTCATGTGTTTGGAAGCAAGTATTACATTTTAAAAGACAACTCTGAATATGTGGGAAAATTTGACTCAAAGGTTTTTGAAGCAATTTTTCTGGGATATTCATTGGAGAGGACTGCCTACAAAGTCTATGTAATTGATCAAAAGAAAATCATGGAGAGCAGAGATGTGACTTTTGATAATGACAGGTGTCCAGGATTGGAATACCTTGATGATAATGAAGCTAAAGCCCTTGTATTTGAAAATTTCAACATTGACAGTGATTCTGATTAAGAAGCTGAAGTTAATGCACAACAGATGATGAATGAAGAAACTACTGAACAAGAAATCATGGAAATAGAAGCTCATCTCATACACCTAAATTTGATAGCATAAACTTAGGGGGAGAAAGAGAAGAAAGATCTACCAGTCACACCAATAATGAAGAAAATGATGAAGGCACCAGTCAACAAACTCACACCAGAAAATGGGATAGAATCACAATCAAAATGCAATAATTGGTGATCCCAATGCCGTTGTAAGGACTAGAAGTGCAACTGCTAATGAATGCTTACATGCATGCTTTCTGTCATAAATAGAGCCTAATAAGACTGAAGAAGCTCTTATGGATCCTGATTGGATATCTTCCATGCAAGAAAAGCTTAATCAGTTTGAAAGAAACAAAGTTTGGGAGTTAGTTCCTGCACCAAAGAACAAAAGTGTAATTGGAACAAAATGGGTGTTCAGGAACAAGATGGATGAAAATGGTATAGTTACAAAAAATAAGGCAAGGTTGGTTGTAAAAGGCTACTCACAGGAAAAAGGAATTGATTATGATGAAACTTTTGCTCCAGTTGCAAGATTTGAAGCAATAAGGATTTTTCTAGCATTTGCCGCACATTCAAATTTCAAAGTGTATCAAATCGATGTCAAGAGTGCCTTCCTAAATGGTGAGTTAAAAGAAGAAGTTTATATGCAACAGCCACCTGGCTTCGAAGATCCAAAATTTCTATATTTTGTGTACAAGTTACTCAAAGCTCTATATGGACTAAAGCAGACACCTAGAGCTTGGTATGAAACACTGACAAATTTTCTACTTAAACATGGTTTCACTAGAGAAATAATAGACAAGACACTCTTCTACAAGCTACATGATGGTGATATGATTCTAGTTCAGATTTATGTGGATGATATCATCTTTGGTTCCACTAATGAGAAGCTCTGTCAAAGATTCTCTAAGCTTATGCAGAGTGAATATGAAATGAGTATGATGGGGGAAATAAGTTACTTTCTTGGACTCCAAGTCAGTCAAAGAAGCGATGGAATCTTTATCAGCCAAACTAAGTATGTTAAAGATTATTGGAAAAGTTTGGCATGGTTGATTATTCACCTGCATCTACACCTATGTCTACAGAAACAAAGTTGAATGAAGATAAAAAGGTCAAGAGTGTAGATATTACAAGCTACAGAGGAATGATTGGATCATTACTTTATTTAACTGCAAGTAGACCAGACATTATATTTGCTACATGTTTGTGTACAAGATTTCAAGCCAATCCAAAAGAGTCACATTTAATGGTTGTGAAGAGGATTTTCGGATACTTGAAGAGGACTCCAAACTTGGGATTGTGGTATGCTAAGGGAACTGGTTTTGAAGCTGTTGGATACACAGATGCAGATTTTGCTGGATGAAGAGTTGACAGAAAGAGTATTAGTGGAAGCTGTCAGTTTCTTGGATAAAGACTTGTATCCTGATATAGCAAGAAATAACAATCCGTGTCAACTTCCACTGTAACACCCCCAAATCCGGGGTCGGGGATCCGGGTTGACACGAGTTCTATTTCCCTTAATAACCAACTACTGCGTACTGTGACCCCATAATATACACACACACACACACCACAAGTTATAGTCTCAGAGATGAATACCAAAAACAACACAAGTCATTTTATTCCACAATTATAAGTCATTACACCTCAAAAGGGTTTCTGAATAAATTTACATATTCTTTGCCATTATTACCTTTTATATATATACATAAGTCTGGTACATCAGAAGTTGAAAGCCTAGCCTATTGGTAATTCCTACCTCAGCTACAGCGGCATCAACACCTACAGGAAACTGCAGAATGTTTCCTATCCGCTCACAAATTGAGAGCTTGGTCCTGTTCATGTTGTCTATCTGTTGTTGTGTGATGAAAGAAGAAAGCAAGGGTGAGCAACAAGCCCACCGAAATAATATGTATAATAATTAACAATATATGAGCATTCTCATAGTACTCATGAAAGTCTTGGTCAAGAAGAAATGAACCAAGTTTGATATCCTAATGCGATGAAGTCGCAAAATATTCAGTATATATACATATATACTTTTCAAAATCTTTGAAATCCTCTGACATGTATAATATACACAGAGTTCCAGTTTATAACTGTATAAAAATATCGTTGCAAAGTGATCTCATATATCTAACCTTGTCTCAACGTTTTTTTGAAAATCTTTGTCATGCATAAGATAATCATTTACTGAATATAAGTTAAAAAGATGAAGTTACAAGATACTCCAATATACTTATATATTTTCCGAATACTACTTGAACTACCACCGTTCAAGTTATAATCAGTTTCAAAAGTTCATCACATAGATGAGACTACAAGATATGACTTAAATAGATTCAATCTTTGAAATATCATTAAAAAAAATGAAGTTACGAGATACTTCATTAAGTCCCGATATATATATACACCTATATATATCTCATACTTTCCTTGAAAACCTCTGTTATGAAAAGTATAAACAGAGTTATAATACCCAATGAATTTGGAAAGAAGAGAATTTTGATATAAACCCGATATCTTGCTGATCAGGAAAAGATACCCATTAAGTAACCTTTTCTATTAGTAGATGGATGAATCCCCCACCGGTCATCACCCTGTCCCCATTAGGACCTTGTGATGGACCGCCACTCGGCCTCTTACGAGTTGATGGACTACCACCCAGCCACTTACACTTTGATAGACCTGCCCCAGCCTGTCGCTTATGCCGACTCATTTATATGGACTTATTTCCCGAATGTTGGGCAAGTAATCAACTCTTTTATCAAGTTAGCAACTTCGTTGCTCCAAAAATACACCATTGAGAATCCCCTTCGAAAGGAAGATCTTAAATCTGAAAATGAGTTTTGGGATCCACTCTAACTTTTAAAATCATTTTGAAGACCCGAAAACAATTTAAAGAATGTTTAAAAAAATGATGATTTAATAAAATAAATCATCCCCGATATGTTAGAAAATATCTGAATATTATTATTTAAATAATATTCCCATAAGGATAATCTTTATAAAAATAATTGAAGTAGAAGTTTCAAAACTCATACTTGAAACGAATAATAAATAACAAAAGATATACTTATCCGAAAGTACGATCCTTATTTGAATAATCAAAAATAAGTTTGATTATTATTCAAAACCATCGAATATACCTCATTCGATTAATAGTTATAGATATATATATATATATATGTATATATATACATATATTATACTTGGGAACATCGACTCCCGGTTTAGAAAAATATTCACCTTTGGGTCCTCTATACCAAGGGTATACGCAACTACTGCTTATCTCTAGCATAGGTATTATCCATTTTATAAGCATTTGAATTAATAATATAATATCAAGATTTCACAACATGCATATATATACCATATCAAGATGCTCCAATATATCGCAAGATTTGCTAATAACAGTCATGCACTTATCTCAAGATAATGCATCAATATATTTACATTACAACAACAGTATAACGGGTAGAAAACTTTCCTGAGAGTACGGGGGTAGTCGGTGGTCTGAAATCGCTCTGTTAACTTAAAATGCCATCAATGTACAAGGTTAACCTTCGGTCGCCATATGACTACTCAATTCTTGACACTTAGGAGCGCTAACGCTCGACTACTAGGTTGTTTACAAACGGCGTCGCTTACGCACCCTCGGCTCCACTATTTTTATTAAATTGAGAAATAACATTTTTAAGGCGACTCCAACTCGAGACTCTTATATACTATCTCATACAGGTTATCAAAAGGTTTCGGGACCAACGAAGCCTTTTACGATTTTTGAAAATATTTTACAAGTTCGGCGTTTGGTTGTGGTATCGCCGCGAAACGCCGTTTACTAAAAATGTCGTTTCTCCTAAACCGTAAGTCAGATTTATGCGAACCACATATCAAAACGGAGTTTAAAACACAGCCTGTCCAATAATGGCAGTGGTCAAATCTGATCAGTGGGGTTCGCATGCCTACTATCTAGTGCAAGTTAAGCTTAAATGAAATCGGGAATTATAATGGCTATGATTTCAACGATTCCAAATTTTATTACAAGACCACAACCATACCAAACAAACCCAACAATCAACATACTACATTATAAAATTCCAAACAGCCCCTCAACTTTATCATACACCAAATCAAGTTCCTCACAATCATCCATTTATATAATAACTCATAACTTCCATTTAAAGTTCATAATTACTCTAAAATCATACAAACATCCAAGAACTCTTAAAGAACAAGTTTAAAACTCATGGTATGGCTTAAACACAAACAGGGGAAGAGGTTATACCTTCCTTGGAGAGTGGGTAATGCTTAACAAATCTTAGATGATCCTTAACTAGCCTTATAATGATTAAAACCTCAAAACAAAATCAAGAACACAAAGTTAATTCTTGAAACACTATTCCCCTGAACTGTAAAACGTTAAAAACAGGTATGGAAATCAAGAAGGTCAGGATACTGGTTACCCTAATTGTGTAGAGCTTCTCGAGGGCTTCAATTTGATAGGTAGAATGCGCAAAACGGCCAAGGGAAACTCAAGATACAAGCATTTTATCTTACTCCATTTTCATTTCTTTCTCCTCTCGGATTTCTTGAAAAAATATGGGGGGAGAGCTTGCTAAAAAAGGGGAAGAGAGTATTTTGACTTGTCTTGGTTGATTGTGTGGTGAGAAATGAAGTGTGGTTGATATTTGTGTGGTTAATGGCTTGATTAAGTGAGTGGATGATAATTAAGCTTGGTGTCACAATGATGGCCTCATTTCTTTGCCACTTTTCCATGTTTGGTGGTGAAAGCATCCTTGGCTTACTCTTTGCCTATGTGTTTAATTTATATCGTTGATCTTTGCACTAATCTCTCTTTCATTTCTTAATTGCTTAATGGTTATACGATTCGCTTATGATTCGTTCTCGTTGGTCGTTCAAGGAAATATATCCGTGATTTTATTACTTGGGTTCCCCTAACCTTTATCAATATTTTATATTCCTTTTATGATCCTCTCTTATAATCCTTGAATTTAAATCCTTTTAATCATGTTACCTTATACTCAATTCTTTCGGTATCTGGTGGATTTTCGGGATAAATCAAAGTTTTCGAATCCGAATTCTGACGACCTTTACCTACGCTCATTTACTTTATAGAATACTAATATGATCTTAGAATTTCCATAACATTACTCCTATATAGCGTGGTCTAATAATTTTCCTTAATCAGCATCATCAGCAAAAGTTACTATTCATTAGTGTTTCAAAAATTTCAAAAATTGGGGTTATTACAGTCTCCCCTCCTTAAAAGAATTTCATCCCGGAATCAGATAGAAAACAGTTGGGGATACTTTTCTAGCATTGCACTTTCTAAATCAAGTCAATTTTCCCACATTGTGATTCTATTACAAAACTCTGACTAGCTTGATCACCATGTTCCTTTTTGATTCGTAACCCTTACTGGTTGATCCACATAGGTTAAGTCCGGTTGCATGTCTATGCACTCATACGCCCCTATTTGTATGGCATCTGGATTACACTTCCTTAATATTGATACGTAGAACACGTTATGAACTTGCTATAGGTTCGGGGGTAGGGCTAGCTCATATGCTAACTTCCCAATACGTCTTAATACATGCAAGGGTCGAACAAATCGTGGACTTAGCTTTCCTTTTTTTCCGAACCTTATCATTCCCTTCCAAGGCTTTTCAAGGGGATATCTTTAACAACAATAGGTCCCCTACTTCATACTCTTTGTCCTTTCGTTGTCAAATCAGCATACTTCTTATGTCCATCTTGGGCTACTCCCAGCCGTCCTCTGATTAGATCTATTATATCCTTGGTCCTTTGGACCACTGCTGGTCCGAGCATCTTGCGCTCTCCAAATCCATTCCGATACAAGGGAGATCGGCATCTCTTTATGTATAGGGGCTCCTAAGGAGACATTCCGACACTATCGTATCATCCATCATCGTAAGAAAACTCGATACGTGCTAAGTGATCATTCCAAATTCTTTCAAGTCTATCGCACAGACTCTCATCATAGCTTCTTGCGCTGTAGGTTTTGCTTCTCAATACCCACTCTTTTCCAGTTCGTAGTCATTACTATCTTCCGTACATAATACTATACTGGTTACACTTTTGCTCATTAGTATTCTATAACCTTTTAATAATTGTGTCAACCTTAGTATCACGAATGCGTTAGATTCGGAATACCACCGCACTGATACTACTTCCTTTAGCTGCTTCAATCTTCGAAAGCTTGATCCATCGTATAGAAGTAAAAGATTTTATTGAGATATCACTATGATCATGAACACTTGTTACGTCGCACAGTTAGTACAGAAGGTGGCCAACCTTTATTACTTGACAAGCAATTAAACAATAGATGGTATCCTACTAGGCTTTTATCACCCAGATAGATAGTCATTCGGCAATACCTCCCCTTCTGGAAGGGTTGTTCTTCTCAGCTTATACAAAATAAAAGGAGAGAAAAGAACGAATTTAAGAGCATTATATAAAAAAATATACTGCCATAAAATATCTGGCTTGGAATCTACCTCTGAACTATAGAGGTTTATCACAGGAGAACAAAAAATATATATATATATGTATATATTTCAACATCAAGTATTATAGCATCGCAATTCATGTTCCTGAATCTTTCACTATTCCGTCCATCATTCTATGGACCCATGCTCTTGCTCGAACTTATAAACAATCACCGTTGAAACTCCCTCGACAGCGAAAATCGAATCTGGGATTTCATTCTAGGCATCATCGTTACTAGAATTCTATGTTTGCACTACAACCTTCCTCGTATAGTAATACGGCCCTCTATTCATAAGAAGGAATAAATATTCAATAGGTAGATAATCAACTTAATTAGTCTATCAATAATAACTTATACATCACCACAACCCGATTAGTGGTACCCAATCTCAACATCCATTACAATACAACTCTCATGGTTGTAATCGGCTCATTATTCAAAGAATCGTTGATGCATTACTATAGTCCACCACAGACCTACTATAGTCATTCGTTTTCCATTAAATCTTAATATCTAACCATACAAAGTCCATAGTTATCATGTCGAATTCTTCTAAGGAGGCAACATGATCACCGTTCATGATTCATGAAGAACACTCCTGAACTTGACGTACATATGACATGAAGCAAATAAAATTGCAGAAGAGTTTCAATGAAAGCAACAATAGCAGGTTAATACCATTATTAACCATATGCCTTCAAATAGAAGACTTAACTTAAAGGTTGGTTTAGTCCTTTTTGAAAAATGGTCCTGGCTTATTCTAGAGATAGGACCTTCTAAGATAGATAGCCCGCTCACGGCGATTGCATGAATTAAATCTTTACCAAACTACTATTACGGTTGAGTATCGCACAATCATCAGAAGGAATGTCAATCTTTCACACCATAATACAACCTTCACGGCTTTAACCATCATCACTGTATTCCTCTGGCACGAGCGCCCATAATTGCTCTCTTACACTTAGAGTGTCGGCCACCTCATTGGCCTTTCCTGATAGTAATAGTTCCTTAAAATCAATGTCTTTTGAACGATCTCCAACTAAATTTTCTACCTCATTTTTAATCACTGCTTGTGCAAAAATGCTCTTCCTTACGCTTTGGTGAGAAAAAAATCACCATTTTTCCAAAAATTATCGCCTCGGTCTTTAGAGGTTAACATTGTCACGGCTTACTCTCGGTCATACTTAGGACATCTTTTATCTTAGGTCCTAATTGCCTTAAACAATTTCAACCTTTACTGGTTCGATCCATACTTTCTCATGGTTTAACACCTGCCCCACTTGGCATTATTTTAATTACGTCATATTTCCTTTATCAAAATTTCTATTCATGAGAACTTTGAATATTATCTTTCTCCTTGTAAAACCTATAAAGTTATCCTTGAATTGTTTCCTTCCTGTATTCCCTAGATACAGGGCATATCAAAATGCCATTTACTCATACTAGAACCATTATCTATGTACTTCTGAAAATTTCTCCACTGATCCTTAAAGGTTGTTGTTGCCTTATTCCTTCATTCCGTATTACCCAAACTCATAATGTCCCTATTAAGGGTGAAATGCCAACCTTTATGCATTCCCCCATGGTTCATCTCAAGTTATTGAGGTTATATCCTTAATTCCACCTTTAAAAAGGTACTTACATCCTTCCATGGATAAATCAAGTCATATATCCCTGATAAGGGTATCTTATTCAATCATTCCCACCTCGATAGTATATGCCTAATTTCATAATAACATCTGTATTCAAAATGAGGTAAATCAATATGGCCTCCAAAAGATAACAATGGTTATCCGCTTTTCTTGCCTGATTTAGTAATGATAACAGGGATGTTCTTGAAGATATTGGTCGTGTTCAACGTGAACTTTTTAGTTCTAACTACTCATTTACCTCTTTTATTTATCTCAACAGTCATCTCAATGTTGGGATATCTTTTATACCTGGCGTCCCCCTTTTTGGGTATCAATTCACATGCGTTACTTATACTTCACATTCTTGAAGGTCACTTCCTTTATCCAATTTCCTAATTTCTTACATTCTTGTCTCCTCAGTCTATCCGCGTCTCATTATTTATCCTTCAAACTTTCTCAAGGTTTCCTCGAATCCTCCCAACTTAAAGGGGATAAAATATATGTATCTCTTATGCCTTCAACCATCAACTTTAACTCATGGTGAATCACCCTCAAACTCCCTTATCATTCCTCAAACTCTATTGCCTTTATATTCCTTTCCACTTCAGTTTCTTTTTATTTTCCTTTCTCTTACAATCATTACATGAACCCACTAATCATTGACTTCAAACATCACATCATTCTGGGATTCTTGTCCACAGAACGAATCTTGACAACTTTTACAACTTAGTTTCATGATTCATCATACTTGTCCGCCTCTGGCCTGGTTTTAAAACTTCTACACTTTAGCCTTCCACCAGCGGGTGGCCTCTCTCTTAGGAAGGTAAGTGGTAAAAACAGTCTTTTGCACTTCATCAATCATTTAGAATCTCAGATGATTCCTCTATTCCCGTTAGCCAGGCTCTTGCCTCGTTGGGTCAACTTGTTCCTTGGAACTCGGAGAGCTTTAGCGACTTAAAGGTCCTGAAAGAATTCACACCATATTGTTTCCTCAGGATGGTGTTTGGGGATAAAAGTATAAGTTTTGTTTAGGCAGGTCCATGAATTTCCCAATAAGAGTACCATCCTAGTTCTTCCTATCTTGCTCGACTTTTGTTTTCTCATTATGAAATGTTTCATCCTTCTCCCATATTCGGGGTTATTTTATACGTTAAAATCCTTGTTTTCCACTTCATTATGTTATGGGTTCCTTCTTTCTTGATGGCGACCTCCCTGACTATCATATTCACGGTTTGCCCTAAATCTTATTCCTCGAACTATGACTTTCATTTAAGATCCCGTCCTTAAGCTTTTGAACATTTGGAACCCAAATTCTGTAGGAATACCTCATTATTCCCTTATCATCTTTCTCGATATTAATCTCTTCTCTATTCATTGGCACTCTGCCTTCATTCATCACTTTTTCTTGGCACAATATGATCTTTTCCAATAATTCGGGCTGCATTAAAATCTCAAACAACTTTTCAGTACCGGCTCCGGTTACCTTCACTTCTATTTCCATTTTCTCAAAATCTCTTATCAACTCTCCCAAAGACATTATCATCTTGAGTCTCTCCTTTCTACTAAGGGTGTTAGCCACCATATTGGCTTTCCCTGGATGATAAAGAATCTCATAATCGTAATCCTTGATTAGCTTTAAACACCTCCTCTGGCGCATATTGAGCTCTTTCTGCGTGGAAATATACTTGAGCTCTTATGGTTTGTGTAAATCTTGCACTTCTATCCATACAAGTAGTGCCTCCAATCTTTAGGGAAAAACTATTACCGTGAGCCCAAGATCATGGATGGGATATCGAATTTTATATTACCTTAATTATCTTGACGCATACGCGATTACCTTGTTGTGTTGTATAAGAATCATCTTAATTCCTTATGTGAAGCGTCACTACAAATCAAAAAATCTCCTTTTCCATCCGGCAATGCCAACATAGGGGTCGTCACCTCTTTGCTTCAGTTCTTGAAAGCTGTTCTCGCATTTCTCTGTCCATTCGAACTTCTCAGTCTTACGAGTAAGCCGCGTTAAAGGGGCTGCTATCTTTGCAAACTTGAATGAACCTATGGTAATAACCGGCCAATCCTACCTCTGGTAGTCGCCCTAACCACAATCATCAATTCCTCAACGGTCCTTTCTTTATTCTTGTCACGATCCTCCACGAGATCCTTTTCAGCAACAATCCCTTTTAGGATAACATCCTTAATTGCTACATCCTTAATATGAACATCATCTGGTCCCTCGTTAGGGTTCTCCATTGGATCCACAATCTGATCCCCAATATATAGTAAAACATCATCGTATTATTGCTCTTGAACTTCAGGGTTCGGAGTCCCACTACCACATACGGTAGCGAACTACGCTTCTATCATGATATTTATAAGGGTTCCCGTAAGGGTTTTAACTGTCAATACTATGCTAGATAGTCCGACTATGAACTTGGCAAGAGTTCTTATTATCTTAGTGAACTTATTATTTTAACGTCACATCATCTCTGAGGTTTATAACGCTTAGCTCTGATACCATTTCTGTAACACCCCCAAATCCGGGTTCGGGGATCTAGGTTGTCACGAGTTCTATTTCCCTTAATAACACTCAATCTGAGTAAACAACCAACTACTGCGTACTGTGACCCCACAATATACACACACACATACACACCATAACTTATAGTCTCGGAGATGAATACCAAAAACAACACAAGTCATTTTATTCCATAATTATAAGTCATTACACCTCAAAAGGGTTTCTGAATAAATTTACATATTCTTTGCCATTATTACAGTTCATAAATATACATAAAAAATCTGGTACATCAGAAGTTGAAAGCCTAGCCTATTGGTAATTCCTACCTCGGCTACAGCGGCATCAACGCCTACAGGAAACTGCGGAACGTTTCCTATCCGCTCGCAAATTGGGAGCTTGGTCCTGTTCATCTTGTCTATCTGTTGTTGTATGATGAAAGAAGAAAGCAAGGGTGAGCAACAAGCCCACCGAAATAATATATATAATAATTAACAATATATGAGCATTCTCATAGTACTCATGAAAGTCTTGGTCAAGAAGAAATGAACCAAGTTTGATATCTTAATACGACGAAGTCATAAAATATACAGTATATATATACATATATATTTTTCAAAATCTTTGAAATCCTATGACATGTATAATATACACAGAGTTTCAGTTTATAACTGTATAAAAATATCGTTGCAAGGTGATCTCATATATCTAACCTTGTCTCAACGTTTTTCTGAAAATCTTTGTCATGCATAAAATAATCATTTACTAGATATAAGTTGAAAAGATGAAGTTACAAGATACTCCAATATATTTATATTTTTTCTGAATACTACTTGAACTACCACCATTCAAGTTATAATCAATTTCAAAAGTTCATCACATAGATGAGACTACAAGATAAGACTTGAATAGATTCAATCTTTAAAATATCATTCAAAAGAAATGAAGTTACGAGATACTTCATTAAGTCCCGATATATATATACACCTATATATATATCTCATACTTTCCTTGAAAACCTCTGTTATGAAAAGTATAAAAAGAGTTATAATACCCAATGAATTTGGAAAGAAGAGAATTTTGGCATAAACCCGATATCTTGTTGATCAGGCAAAGATACCCATTAAGTAACCTTTTCTACTAGTAGATGGATGAATCCCCCACCGGTCATTACCCTGGCCGTATTAGGACCTTGTGCTGGACCGCCACCCGGCCTCTTACGCGTTGATAGACTTCCACCCATCCACTTACACTTTGATACACTGTACCCCAACATGTTTCTTATGCCGACTTAATTAGATGGACTTACTTCCCGAATGTTGGGCAAGTAATCAACTCTTTTATCAAGTTAGCAACTTCGTTGCTCCAAAAATACACCACTGAGCCAGATCCCTTAGGTTTTGAGCGAATATTTAAATCCCCTTCGAAAGGAAGATCTTAAATCTGAAAATGAGTTTTGGAATCCGCTCTAACTTTTAAAATCATTTTGAAGACTCGAAAACATTTTAAAGAAAGTTTAGAGTAATGATGATTTAAAAAAAATAAATCAATCCCGATATGTTAGAAAATATCTGAATATTATTATTTAAATAATATTCCCATAAGGATAATCTTTATAAAATTAATTGAAGTAGAAGTTTCAAAACTCATACTTTAAACGAATAATAAATAACAAAAGATATACTTATCTAAAAGTACGATCCTTATTTAAATAATCAAAAATAAGTTTGATTATTATTCAAAACCATCGAATATACCTTATTCGATTAATAGTTATAGAAAACTATATATATATTTATATATATATATATACATATATTATACTCGGGAACATCGACTCCCGGTTTAGAAAAATGTTCACCTTTGGGTCCCCTATACCAAGGGTATACGCAACTACTACTTATCTCTTGCATAGGTATTATGCAGTTTATAAGCATTTGAATTAATAATAGAATATCAAGATTTCAGAACATGCATATATATACCATATCAACATGCTCCAATATATCGCAAGATTTGCTAATAACAGTCATGCACTTATCTCAAGATAATGCATCAATATATTTACATCACAACAACAGTATAACGGGTAGAAAACTTGCCTGAGAGTACGGGGGTAGTCGGTGGTCTGAAATTGCTCTGGTAACCTATAATGTCATCAATGTACAAGGTTAACCTTCGGTCGCCATGCGACTACTCAATTATTGACACGTAGGAGCGCTAACGCTCGACTACTAGGTTGTTTACTAACGGCGTCGCTTACGCACCCTCGGCTCCACTATTTTTATTAAATTGAGAAATAATATTTTTAAGGCGACTCCAACTCGAGACTCTTATTTACGTTATCAAAAAGTTTCGGGACCAACGAAGCCTTTTACGATTTTTGAAAACATTTTAGAAGTTCGGCGTTTGGTGGTGGTATCGCCGCGAAATGCCCTTTACTAAAACGGTCGTTTCTCCTAAACCGTAAGTCCGATTTAAGCGAACCACATATCAAAACGAAGCTTAATACACAAACTATCCGATACTGGCAGTGGTTAAATCTGATCAGAAGGGTTCGCATGCCTACTGTCTAGTGCAAGTTAAGCTTTAAAGAAATCGAGCATTATAATGGCTATGATTTCAACGATTCCAAATTTTATTACAAGATCACAACCTTACCAAACCAACCCAACAATCAACATACTATTTTATAATATTCCAAACAGCCCCTCAACTTTATCATAGACCACAACAAGTTTGTCACAAAAATCCATTTACATAATAACTCATAACTTCCATTTAAAGTTCATAACTACTCTAAAATCATACAAACATCCAAGAACTCTTAAAGAACAAGTTTAAAACTCATGGTATGGCTTAAACACAAAGAGGGGAAGAGTTTATACCTTCCTTGGAGAGTGGGTAATTCTTAACAAACCTTAGATGATCCTTAACTATCCTTATAATGATTAAAACCTCAAAACAAAATCAAGAACACAAAGTTAATTCTTGAAACACTATTCCCCTGAACTTTAAAATGTTAAAAACGGATATGGAAATCAAGAAGGTGAGGATAGTGGTTACCCTAATTGTGTAGAGCTTCTCGAGGGATTCAATTTGATAGGTAGAATGCGCAAAACGGCCAAGGGAAACTCAAGATACAAGCATTTTATCTTACTCCATTTTCATTTCTTTCTCCTCTCGGGTTTCTTGAAAAAAGATGGGGGGAGAGCTTGCTAAAAAGGGGGAAGAGAGTATTTTGAATTGTATTGCTTGATTGTGTGGTGAGAAATGAAGTGTGGTTGATATTTATGTTGTTAATGGCTTGATTAAGTGAGTGGATGATAATTAAGCTTGGTGTCACAATGATGGCCTCATTTCTTTACCACTTGTCCATATTTGGTGGTGAAAGCATCCTTGGCTTACTCCTTGCCTATGTGTTTGATTTATAGCCTTGATCTTTGCACTAATCTCTCTTGCATTTCTTAATCGCTTAATGGTTATACGATTCGCTTATCGTTCGTTCTCGTTGGTCGTTCGAGAAAATGTATCTGTGATTTTATTACTTGGGTTCCCCTAACCTTTATCAATATTTTATATTCCTTTTATGATCCTCTCTTATAATCCTTGAATTTAAATCCTTTTAATCATGTTACCTTATACTCAATTCTTTCGGTATCTGGTGGATTTTCGGGAAAAATCAAAGTTTTCGAATCTGAATTCTGACAACCTTTACATACACTCATTTACTTTATGAAATACTAATATGATCTTAGAATTTCCATAGCAGTACTCCTATATAGCGTGGTCTGATAATTTTTCTTAATCAGCATCATTAGCAAAAGTTACTATTCATTAGTGTTTCAAAAATTCCAAAAATTGGGGTTATTACATCCACAGCAGAAGCTGAATACATAGCTGTTGGAAGTTGTTGTGCTCAAGTGTTTTGGATTAGAAATCAGCTAATGGATTATGGCCTAGTGTTACACAAAATTCCAATAATGTGTGACAATACTAGTGCTATATTTATTGTAGCTAATCCAGTTAATCATTCTAGGATAAAGCACATTGATGTAAGTTACCATTTTATTAGAGAACATGATGTAAATGGTACCATTGAGCTCATTTTTGTTCCAACAGAAAAACAATTAGCTGACATTTTTACTAAACCTTTGGATGAAGTAACTTTCACTAGACTTGTAGGTGAAATTCGGATGTTAAATTCTTCATCCTAAGGCAAGAACTCAGCTAATGTGTTGTAGCAGATTAATTTATAGTAAATCAAAATTAATTTGATTTAATTAGAAATTAACTGAAATATGAATTACAAAAATTTCAGAAATCTTTGTATATTTATTTTTCAAAATTCAAAATTCAGCTTGGAATTTTTCAAATTCTAAGAAAACTGTCTAGTTGTTAATTTACATCTTTAATATGTAAAATTAACACAAGGCAGAATCAAAATGATCACAAGTATATAGAGAACTGAGTTCTCGATAAGTCTAATTGACTTATCGACAAGTCATTTTAAGACTTCTCGAGTGAGTTATTGATAGATCAATTTACTGACTTCTCGAGTGATTTCTCGATAAGTTTTATTATGACTTATTGATAAGCCATTGTAGAGTTCTCTATAAGTGTTAACTTACAGAGTTCTCTACAAGTATCATTTTAGACTTATAAATAACCCAGAACTGAAATAATTTAATTCAATAAATTATTTTGGTAAAATACTTTTGGCAAAATTATTCTGATTTTATTTTGATTTATTCAAATAAAATTGGAAACAATTCAGTCCATTTTGGACAAACTGGGTATTTATTTGACTTCTCGATAAGTTAATTTTTAGTTCTCTAAAAGAATAAATTAAAATGACTTCTCGATATGTAATTCACCTTCAAAATGACTTCTCGATAAGTATACTCCAAACATCTATTTTTGACTTGTCGATAAGTCATATGCTTTTTATTATAAATACCTAGACATCTCGATACACATATACTTACGCCTTCGAGAACTCTAAGTGACCTAGCTTTTTTCAATTCGAAACCGATTTCTCTCTCGTTTCAAAACCTTTCTCACTAATTTTTCTTACCCATTCAATCTTACTCAACAACAATGGCCCTCAAAAATGTTAGAGCTGTAATCCCAAAGAAAAGAACCAACTATATTTCTTTCACTGATGCTAACCAAGCCCCTAACAGTTTCAAGGGGTTTGTGAAATTTTTGTCTGAATCCTATCTTGCAGGTGCTTTAACAGCTAACCCAGTCCTATACTTGGATGTCCTGCATAAATTCTGGACTACAGCAGTGGTGAGAACAGTTATGCTTGACAATTTTGTGTCCTTGGTGGTGACATGCTCAATTGGAGGCCAAAAGATAGAGTTCAATGAGCAAGATATGAATCCAGCTTTGGGTCTTCCAACTGCAAATCTAGTGGAGGTGCCAACACAGGATAAACTAGCTGAGTTCATGGATTTCATTAATTATGGTGGAAGAATCAACCTGTCAAGCATGAACATAACAAACCTAAGGAAGGAATGGTCCTTTATGTTTGATTCTATAATAAGGGCCTTCACATGCAAGAAGACAGGATATGACAACATCTTAAGTGTGGTGCAAAAGCTGGTGTTCTCAATAGCCCACAATAAACACTTAAATATTGGTCTATTGATCCTGGAAGAACTTGCAACCAGGCTAACTATGTCCCAATCTGCTAGAGGTAAGGAAAGTTTCTTTCCTAGATTTATTAAGTCTACTTTAAATCATAAAGTAACAGACATATATTTATTGAATGGTATAGACAACAGTAAAATAGGCAATTATAAGCAAGTGTCCAAAATAATATTTGGTTCACTTACTACAAAAAATAAGGTAAATATGAGTCTGAAAATCACTCTATTCATGATGGAGAGGTTTAAGACTTACCCTTACCCCATGCCTAATATGAGATCAAATGCTCAATCTAGTACAACTATGGTCCCTGAACCTGTAGAAGTTCAAATACAGGAAAACTAACAGGGGCCTTCCCAAGCTGAGACAACTTCTTCAAAATAAATAACAGCTAGGAAACCAACCACTTCATCCTCTCAACAGTATGAAATGAGTAAAAAGAAGAGAAAGGAGATAACCCTTACAGTAATGAATGAGAGTGGTGATGAACAAATACAACCTGAGTCACCCTTGGTCAGAAAAACAAAGAAGGCTAAGAAAACTGAGTTGACCACTCAAACCACCTCTGCATCCTCCCAAAAGGATGCAGTTGTAAAAATGGGGCCAAAACAGATTCTAGAGGCATCCTCTCAACAGGGTGTTTCTATTGAAAAGAACATTATCCCCAATGCATCTTGTAATGAGTCTGCACCTGCACTAAATCAAGTTCTAGTGTATGAAAGAAGAAATAAGGATGACACACACAATGAGAGCATATCTATTGAAGCTCCCTTATTTACTCAGGGGGAGATGCCAACACTCACTCATGATCAAACTCTACTCATCTCTCAAATTTCTTCTTCTCACAAAGTGCTTGAATCTAATTCTCAAGTGCAACCCCATTCAAGTGACTTGGTCCAAAAAACCTTGCTCAACACCCAGAAACCACAATTAGTTGGTGAGAGGCTACATGCTGGGGTAGACCTTGATGACACCAACACAAACATGGGGGATTCGTCAGTTTTTACTGAAAACCCCATGAAGATCACAAATGCACCTTTATGTGCAAATCAGTCTTCACAGACTGTTAGGTTTGAGGGTAGTACTCCTGAGGGGGAGCTATCTAAATCCTCTCCAATTCAATTGGAGGTTCCTGTTTCAGGAACAACTCCCTTCAAAACCCTGGCTGAAATTGCTTTGATAATTAAAGCTGGGAATACAATTGCCAATGATCCTGTCATAGATGAGGCAAGAATAGCACATTTAAGTGACAGTGTGGTGTAAGACACACAAGGGTTTGAGGCTGTTACAGATGACAGTAGCACAATCAAATCCCCTCCAATTCAAATGGAGGTTCCCATAACTGGTCAGGAACAACAACCTGTCATAACCACAGTGCAAACTATGATTTCAATTTTGACTTCTGTCATAGGTGTTCCTGGCTCCTCACAAATCCAAACAACTGAACCCTCAACCTCTCAACCAACTCATCTAGTCTCCAACTGGCTCCAAGAAGCTGCACCTCAGTCTAATCTTGAAGATTTCAGGGTTGATCAGCTAGCAGGACTTGCACAAATCTCTCAAAAGCTGCTAACCTCAGATATGTCTAACCAGGATTACCAAGCCATAATGCTCACCTATCAAACAGATGTCTAAGAACAACAAGACAAAATTATTAATGATGCTGAACAGGATGGCAACTGTGATGCTAGGTTGAGCAAGGACTACAATCTGGAAATGGAGGGTGTGTTAGCTAAATTCAGGAAAGATTATCTAACTATCTTGGGAAGCAATGCTAAAGCCTTAACTCCTGCTGAAGTTTATGATGCAATTAATGAACTGTCCAAAGCACAACTCAAATCTTTCCATCTCTTTGGTAGAGCTCTAGAACTCGAGACGATTGTTCATGAAGACAAAGTAAGGAAACTGATAAATGAGAAGATGGTTGAGATTATACCCTCACAAGTCAAGATCACTTCAAAGTTTAAACATTTTGATGATCAAATGGCAAGGATGGATCTGACTACTATGGAAAAAGATGTCAAAAATCTCAGACACTCTTTCATTGCTCTCCATGAAGTGGTTCAACAATAAATAACAAGTTCAAATGACACAAATATTAAGTTGAACTAACTTCATTAAAGCAGATATGAGCCTTCTGCATTACTAATGGAGGGTATCAAACAAGCCGTGGAAGACACATTTGGACCTTCTACATCTTCCAGCTCTCATCAACCTGTCTCAACATCTACAAATCTTAAAATTCAGTCTCTTCAACAACAAGTCTCCAACTTGCAGTCTTCCAATGACTCACTTACAGCTCAAGTGCATGCTCTCACCTCATTGGTGCAGAGTCAACAAACAGATATACAAATCTTGGTAGACTCCCACAAGCACTTACAAATGCAAAATGTTGTGGTTTTGGGAGCTATCATGGGCAAGCTTAGAGATCTGAAATTCCTACTCCCCTTCTTATGCCTACCAACAAGACTAAGGGGGAGATAGAGGCTAGGCTATTAAGATCATCTACTCAAACTGTTCAAGCTGCTGACAAGAGCAAAACACAAGAAGTTGATATTGGAATGAAGAGGCTTATTAGAGCAGCTGAGAGACCTAGTCTGAGCAAGGAATTTGATGAATTGCTTAAGGCTCTCAGGGCTTCTCTCAATAACAATTTCTTCACCTACAAAAAGGCCTTGGACAGGAAAATTAACTCATAAGGGTGATCTTAGTCACAAAGGACAACTTTCATGAGAAAAGAATTGTGATCAGCATAAATGACTCAGGGGTAGACAAGTGTATGTAGGTGTCCCTTAATTATCTTATCTCTAGAAGGGCATCTGAGTTGGACATCCTGATAAAGAAAGTCAAAAGGGTGATTCCTGAAGACACTCTCTTGCTAACTGAATTGAAAAATGCTCAAGTGGCTGCATTTCCTGAAGCATATCTACAACCAAGCAAGGGAGTGGCAAAAATATATCCTACCACCAAATATTCCAAACACTTTCAGATACCTAAGCAATGTGTCATGGCCAACAAAAAGCTAATCATGATTCTGAAGACTGAGTTGAAGGTCAAGAAAAATAAGACTGTTGAAGATGAAGAAATGATTAAGCTGTTGGGGAGATATTTGAGAAATTCTGAAGCCAACCTGCCTAAAACTCAAATCAATAAGGATAACTTGGATGATGAGGAGCAGAAGAAAGATGATAAAAAAAACCTTCTGGCTCAAATCCAAGTAAATCCTCTAAGGAAGCTGGAAGCAAAGATAAGAAGAAGGAGGAGAAAAAGAGAGGTGAGGAGAGAAGGAAAAAGAAAAATGAGGATAGTTCAGGACCACACCAACAAACCCTAAAAATGCAAATTAACCAAGCTCAACCCTCTGTGCCAACAAACTCAAATATCAAACTACCTCAAATCCCTAAGTCTAAATTCCTATAGAAACAAACTGCTAACACCTTTCTAAAAATACCAATCATCTCAAGCCAAATATTTCTCAAGAAAATCACAAACATACCTTCTATCAAGCCATCACTCAAAGTTAACTACAAGTCTATTGGGAGAAAACCTAAGAAAGCTAAGCATATTGAAAAAGTACAAGTTACTAAGAGGGCCATCTGGAATTGTTACAAGCAAAGTGATTTTCTACCTCTAAATTGGTGCAGCTCAGATGAAGACCACTTTTAACAACTAGCTGAGAAAATAGTCAGAGTTTGGGTTGTAAGACTAAGGGAAGTAAGAATCTTCTATGAAGATGGATCCTACACATTTCTTGGCTGTAACTTAATAGATACCTTTTCACCCACAGAATTCAAGAGAGTGATAAGTTTACTAAAGGATAAGGATACTGCTACAAGAGCATGGAGATCTGTTTTAGCTGAATGGTTGATTGTAAGGGAGGAAAGAAGAGCAATGAATAAAGCTGAATATGAGGTGATGAAGAGGAAGTATGATGAGGAGATTGAAATGTATATTAAAAGATCAGAAGAACTCAATGCAAAAGGGATGAACAGAATTTCCAAGGATGGAAGATTTCTAAATGTCAAAGCTGGCACATTCTTAAAGTTTAGGATTGATTTGCTAGATGGTTATCCAAAGTCAGACAGACTCAAAGTTGTGGAAGCTCTAAGAGGGACACCAATCATACATGAACTTGAAATTCTTGTTTACTTAAAGGACCTCATTAGAGAAAAAACAAAAGATAAAGTCTTTGTCTGATGCATGTAACTATTTAAACTCAAGAAATCACCTAATGTATAAATGTTGTAATTGTGTCAATTTTTATGTATTAGTCTTATTTTACATTGTAGCTTGGGGATAGTCTTGTTAACAGGCATGCATTTGTGTCAAGTAATCTTCTCACAAATTGGGGGAGATTGTTGTGCAAGACATGCTTGTACAATAACAAGACTAAGTCAAATTGACAACCCTAACTAAGTTGTATGGTAATCTATGTTTGCATTGTGTATTGTAACACTTAAGTTTGTAAAAATGTTCAAGGGCAGACTGGAGTCTTTTTCTGTAAACAGTATCAAGCCTAAAAGTTCTATCTGAAAGAAGATCATGCCTCAGAAGAATTGTGAAGAAGCTTGGAGTTGAATAAATCTATTTTGGGAAAAATATTCTAAGTCAAGATCTCTACAAGTCACAGATTAAGTGTTATAGAGAAGTCATTCGAGAACTCTAGAATGACTTATTGACAAGTCAGGAAAAGCTACTAGAGAACTCAGAGATATCGACAAGCCAAATTGAAGATATGAAGATTGGAGATATCGACAAGTCATTTCTTCACTAGAGAACTCTGAGATATCGATAAGTCTATTTGTCACTAGAGAACTCAGAGTTATCGATAATCCAATTTGTCACTAGAGAACTCAGAGTTATCGATAAACAAAAGTGAAGACATGAAGATGAGAGATCTCGACAAGCCAAAATCTCTTATAGAGAACTCAGAGACTTCGATAAGTCAAAACAACTATTAAGTGATTAGAGATCTCGATAAGACAATATACTTATCGAGATGTCAAGTTCTCTATATATCAAACTGGAGATCTCGAGGTAAAACTCAAAGTACAAAATGCAGACCAGTTCAATATCCAAGATTATTAATCAACAAACAATCTAATCAATTGGATTGACAAGTCTATAAAAGTAGCTTGAAGAGTACAAGATCAAAGGCCAAGATTAACTGGAAAAGTAAAGTCACAGGCGTGCAAGATTAGCAAAGATACACTAAGACAGAAATAGAAAAATTTGATTATCCAAAAATTGGGTTTAGTACATGCCTTTGCATGCTGTGTAAAAACCAGTGTTTACTGTTTTATAAAGTAAACAATGGAGCTTTATTAGAGGTAACAATTTAGAAAAGAAAATCTTGTATTCTCTCTAGGAAGAAGCTAAGCTCTTTATCAACAAAGAGCCTAGAAATTTTGTAGCAAAATATTCTTAATTTTTATTTAAAATTAAGTGAGTTTTGAAAGATTTGTGTTCACTATTTGTATATATTTAATTTCAGTATTAACACATTTCACTAAAAGGTTTAATTTACTTTGTTCACCACCATAAACACTTCAAGAAAAGCACAAAAACACAAATACACATTTATCCCCCTCTGTGTGTAATTCATTACCTAACAGTCCTCGATTTCTGGAGAACTGGTATGTTTGATGATGGCGGTCCAAATGGACGTATACTCAGTATCACTTTTGAACACAACGGAGAAACAAAGGTAGTAACTCCTCAAACTATCAGGGATGCCCTTCATATCCTTTCTCGTGACAGTTATACTGCTCCAATTGCTGATGAAGAAATGAGGAGGTTCCTTACCCAGATTGGGTATGACAAAGACATGAATAATTGGGGTCATATGAAGAGGCCTGGGCTTAGAAGGAGCGAAACTTCTTCTTTGACTGTATCACGAGAGCATTTAACAACAAGAGTTCTAATTTTGATGCACTACCTATGATGTCTCAACAAATTTGGTATTCTCCCTTGCATTCTTGTCATTTTATTTTTGGTAGAGTTATCTTATATTTATAGGTGATATGTTAAATACTAACCCAAATACTTTGTATTACACTAGATTTTGTCAGTTAATTTTTAACCATTATTTTCCAAATATTCTTGTCCCTACTAATGAGATCATATCTATATTTAAGTTATGAAAAGGGCTTTTTCTAAGCTCATTAATAATGATAAGGAAATGGATAAGCTTCCTGATCTCAAAATCCCAGTTTCTACAAGGGACTTGCTCATTGCAAGATTTCCTGAGAGGTATGCTCAACACAACATGTAGAGAGCTAGGCTACATGCAATTACTGATGGGAACCCCCTTGTAGCTAACCTAAGCTAAACCACCTAAACACAAATCCAAACACTGTCCACCCCAGGTATCTCCCAACAGGCACCAATTGTAAAAAGAAGGAGGTTAACAAAGTATGATGCTTCACAAGCATTAGGACTTAAGGCTTCTCAAAAACCACCCTCCTCAAATACTGAACATGCATAGGGAGGCAGTAAACAACAGTCTCTCATTCTTCAAAACTTTTAAAATCTAAAAGGATTAGACTAGTTGTTGCTAATTCAGAATCAGATGATGAGGACAATGCTCCCTTATCATCCAAATTTATAGAAAATAAACACTGATTCTATTTAGACATCAGTTTTGTCACCAACTGCACAAGGTACATCAATCCTGATAATGTAAATACTGATTCAACCAACCCCAGATCAAAGAAAAGAAGACAGGTCAAATCAGACTTTTCCAAGCAGGCATTGAAGATAAAAAAAGGAAATTGTTGAAGAAGGTGAAGCTGCAGCCACTCAAACTAGCTCAAGAAGTCATGCGAATGGTCATGTTGCATCCAATCCTGTCACTATCTCTGACTCACCATTAAAGTCTGATCCAAGTGTGACATAGATTTTTTCCACTTCTAAGCAAGTGCAGAGGATCATGGCTGATAGCACTCAAAGAGTATCTCAGAAAATAGAGGCTGAGAGAGATCTGTCAACTAGAATTTTTATTGAGAATGAGCCAATCCCACATGAGCATTCATTTTCACATGATGAAGCAACTGATGTGACGGCCTCAACCCCGGGGTCAGGAGTTGACGTCATCAACAATCACCATAATAACATAATATAATTAATTCCAAGATAGAATATAAATACGACCCCTTTTTTCCAAGATCTTTTCCAAGTTTAAGTCTGATTTAGGTTACAACTATTACAACTCGACTACTTACAAGAAATCCTGACATAACTAACCTAATGCCGCAACTCAACAGACCATCTTTGGTCCAGCACAACTACCTTAGAGGAGCCTGACCCGGAAAGCACTGGCACTCAGCCCTGACTACCACGGAGGAATCTTCTAGACATCTGTAACGCATATATAAAACATTCTATAAGGGTGAGCAATTGCTTGCTCAGCAGCACCACTATATGAATAACAAGTAAAACAGCTTAAAGTAAAGCAGTTATAGGAACAGAATTCATATCTTGCCAGAAATGTGTAAAACAAGTATAAACTGGATATCAAAACTAGCATGCTCAGTAAAACAATATCATCAGTAGTGTGCTGTGTATAAATACCAGAGTCAAATTTTAGCATGCTACATTCATTTCCAAATCCACTAGATAAACCACTTGCTCCGTTATGGAGACCACAAAACCCAAATCAGATACGTAGTAGATATGTGAAGATAGTTGATCAGGCTGTCAACACCAGACGGCTCCCTCTGTCATCCCATAAACCTGTTAAGGAACTCAGAGCCTAGCTAGGTCTCTGACCTGCCGGACTAATCGGTTTTATATTGCGCGCAACCGAATTAGCCTCTTACGCCACCTCAATAGGCCTACTCTGGCCCCAACGTATCCCATATCTGACCGTTTTATCCAGTTTTCAAAACACTTGTACCTATCTCATTTTCAAAATCATTTATTTAACCAGCACACGTATAAAATTCATTTCGTAAATCATTCCATTCGAGATAGGTACCTTTCGAAGAACAATTTGAAAACAGTGATTTATAACTACGGGGATACGCAACTTAAAACGTTTCGGTTCTACTACGAAAGTAAAACATTTAGCTATTCATATGCACTGAACCATAAAAGAATGGTCAGGGGTACTTGCCTTGCAGAGCTTTACAACTATCACTAATGGACTCTGATCTGATTCGGACGCTCATGCTTTATCGTCTAACCACCGAATCACCTTGGATTTGACTTCAATACTCAGGTTCTTTGGTTAAAACCCTACTGAGCTCGTCGACTGTCCACTAGGTTATCTTTAGTTTGACTTCACTTCTGGAGTCCTTCAACTAGAACCTACAGAGCCGAAATATCCTACGTTAGACGTCTAGGTATGCTTGACATATCCTCGCTAACAACCTACCCATTCGATATCAATTCCCGACTCGTAATTACACATATTATAATAACACACACAACAATTAGGGTTCACATTCACGAAAAATAGGTTCGGGGTTCGTTTTCGGAAAAATACATATACCCGTCATTTTACAAAAATTAGGGTTATTACTTTTTGGAAAAACAGTTCGCCACCACATACACTTAAATTTCGTATACCATATACATATATGTTTATATATACTTGTTCGACGGCCCGATAATTACTGGATACGCTCCCCTATTTTCGTCCTTCGGTTTCTCAGAAATTGGGAAGCACCTCCTTTATTTATCGGACTAACCCGTCGAACAACTCGACGTCACATCAATCATAACCAAATCCAAATCAACTACAATCCAATTCCCAACCACCGATTTCAGTCAACAACGTCAATTCACAAATTCTTCAACACCAATTAAATATAATTATTTACATCTTATATTTGTATTCCTATTTTATATTTATTTATTTTAAAATATTCGGAACCGGGTCATCACAGTCCACCGTCGGCTCGCCGAGGCTCATTGCCGACGGTGGTAAAATTCGCGGGTACCCGATTAATTTCGGGTTTCCAACATGTACTTCACCGATTAATAAAATTTAATTCTCGCGAATATCACATAGTTTATTTCACAAAATTAGTCAATTATACCAGCAGAAATAATAAAAATTTTAATCCAACAGGAATCGAGTCAGACAATAGCATAACCAAAACAAATCAGTCGGCAAAATCAGAACAGGTAGAGAGACCGCGACAATAAATAGCCACGCGCCGCCATCCTCACCGGAAAACCAGGAGGGGCGGCGGCAACAATAAGAAACAGAAACATCAGGGAATAACTTTATAAATTACGCAACAACGATCGAGACAAGATATACACACATAGAAGAAATATGTACACACGAACAACACAATTACCCCTCGCCAGAAAAGTACACCGGCGGCGAGGGAAGTGAGAGAAAGAGGAGGCAATTACCGAGAAAACACCATGTCAACAACGGGGAACTCAGGGAACAGGGAAGGAAGCGGAGGGAGGAGCGAATTATCGCCATAGAAAGAAAAGAGAAAGTAGTAGATTAGAGATTAGAAGAGAAAGGAGTGTCCCGCGAGTGTGCTCGTGTTTTTGTTTTTATTTTTATATATTTTTTTTTCTGAACTGCTTGTCTAACTAACATGTAGCAATTAGAGATAAGTGTGAGTGCTCTGCTGCCCGGTTTTTTTGACCCTCAATTGAATTTTAGCGAACCGAGTCGCACCTAAGACAAGTTCATAAAATCACGAAAACAGTCTTAAAATATTATAAATATCCCGAAGTAAATAAAACGTAATTTTTTTTCAAAATTTTAAAACAATTTCTGAAATGCAATTTATACCCGCTTTTAATGAATAAACGAAACAACGCACAGTTGAAATTAATTCCAAAAATTCCCAAAATAATTTTAAAATTCTCGGAATATTCCAAACTAAAATAAATATGAGTTTCATAATTTTTTGAAGAATTCAGGAATTAAATACAAATTTTATAAATAAATGCAATCAGAAAATCATACAGAGTTAAATAATTGATGAAATATTGATTTTTAAATTTTATAAAATCCCAAAAATAGATATTGTAATTATAAAATCATAAGAACAATTTTAGAGATAATCTAAGTATTTATAGAAAATAAAACTGCAATAAAATCACTTTTAAAAGTGAAACAAAATCATACAACACAATAATTAAGCACGCAATTCAATTCCATACACTAGTAATCACATACACATAGTGACAGAGTAATAACCCACACAAATATTTTATTTAATTATTTAATCCATAATTACACATTTAAATAATAATAAAATTATACAGGTCGTTATAACTGATACTGGATCAGTCCCAAAATAACCTATGCCTCAAAGTGTATAGCAGACACGATAAATCCTGATCCTCTGACGTCCAAATCTATTCAGGAATGGCATGATGCTACCACAACAAAGCTGACAGATGAGGTCTCCAATGTAAAAAGGTTTTTCAAATCCATTGAGTCTCATTCTAAGAACGGTATAATTGGTGTGCATCTTAGCCAAGCACGGGACCTAGATCTCAAAGTGATCTAGCAGCTCCAAATTCTCCTGCCTTACAAGAACCACTACCTCAAAGTGGTAGTGCAGGCTTCTCTCCTGATGCTACAATACTAGCTCTAGATATGGAAGGGAGAGTGCATCCCACATAAAAATCAACTGAAGTTCTTTTAGTTCCTCCATTGGATGCACTACCTCTACATGAAGCTAACACTTTCATAGCACAATATACGAATACTGACTCTTCTTTATTAGTATTTAATTTAAATCCTAATATTGTTTTGTCAGCATTTACTGTTAGTGCAGATACTGATGGGATGACCATGGACAGTCCTATTTCTAGGGATACCTCTGTTCATTTTTCCATAGCCAACTATTCTCAGCCACCCCTTATTTTTGCAGGACAAAATTTTTTGAGCCTTTCTAGTGAGAATAAGGGAAAAGTTCTAGAGAAAAACAGAAATAAAGAAAGGCATGATCCTTAACTGGAAAAAAGAGAGATATATAAGAATCGGGATTAAGTTATTCCTTGTGAGGAAACTCTGACTCTTAAAAGTCATGATATGAGTGTAGTAAGAAGTAATGAGACTACTTTAAAAGAATATAGAGATCTAAGTGGTTCATTTTCTTCTCTTGTAGGTGCTCAGAGTACTAAAGAAACAGTTGCTGATAAATAACCTATAGTCCCTCTAGAATAAACTATGATGTACCAAGTGCTGATATTTTCCCTGCAGTTCTAAGTACTGATATTTTTTTGCAATCCACTAATGTTATTTCTTCCACCATTTTTTACAATCTCTGTTATCGCTGAAGTTGAAGTTGCAGAACAATCCATTCTTGCATCTCCTGCCCACTCCACTGGGACTGAGATATTAAAGCTAAATGCTGATATCTATGTTCCCATGATCACTATTCATGACGATTTTGAGCTGAATCTGGATGTTGAAGTTGAAATTTCTGAAAATGTTGGTTCTCAAACTACTCCATTAGATAATCTAAACTCTGATACTGAAGAAGAAGTGGAACATAAGTTAAAGGAGCCAATTGTTGATGATGAAATTTCTATTCATTCTGAGTCTGAGGATGATATTGATGTTTCGAAAAAAAATGTTGACTTACTTTATAATGAAGACTTTGATGAATTTTTTTTCCAGAAGATATGCCTGAAAAGGAAAGGAAAAGGATATTAAATGCAAGAGCTATTGAAACTTTTAAAGCTTATGAAGATGATAAATGGAATTTTAAATGGAAGAATTATACGTATCCTATTTCTCTTTATAATGCCACAAAACACTTGCATATAGCTGAATCTCAGATCAAAGATCCTTCTCTTCTTTTTCATCTAAATGCTTCTTCAATGATGATGAAATCAATTCATTCTTCTCATACACAGAATCAAAACAAGACTAAATCAATTAAGGATTCTTTTGCTGAAGTAGAAGTTAAATCAGAATTTAAATTACAGAAGCAATTGAAGCCTATCGTTCTTAGGCAAGAGAAGATGGAAAAGCATCAAGAAAAGCTTGATTAAAGATTGATGGTCTTCAAACAACTTTGATTATTCTAGTATCCTTCTTTATTGATGATGATGTCAAAAAGGGGGAGAAATTAAAGGCTATCAAATCTAGATCTCACCTCATGTGACATTTCCTGATGATGATGACACTCATGATGGAGGGAATAAGGGAAGAAAATCACTTGGTAGGTACAAAGGTGTTGGTGAGATTTACTCTAGTGGTACTTCTAAGAAAACAGATAGTCTTTGAATGAACCTTTTCCTCTAGCACACTTGCTACCTAGCACTACTGCTACCATTTAGCCCACTGGCTACCTTTGGTTAATCCTTTGATAATCAAATCATTATCAGAACCCGATACAAGTTGATAAATACATGCAATGTAGAATGATAAATAGTTACAACTCAAACTATCTTCTTGTTTGACTGGATATTCAAAATATAGAAACAAGAGAGGTTTTCAGAAAGAATAGTTGTGTACACATTAATTATATTCTGAAAACATGAGATGTGTATTACAATTCAAATTATTCTTCTTATTTTGGTTGGATATTCAAGAAAATGAAATAAAAAGAGTTTTTCAGAGATTGAAGATATAACGTGTAATGAACGATAGTTTCAATTTGAAAAACAACATGTGTATTTATACACACAAGTCTAACGGATAACATATTCAAAATAAAGAAGAGATAAGATTGGATAATCTGTTTGTTTGAAAATATTGGAATAAGTCTTTGTAAAATAACCTGTTAGTTGGTTAGGAAAAGATAAAGCTTAGAGAGGATAAGATTTGAAAAGATCAAGATGGTTTGTTAAGATAGAGTTTATTTTGGAGATAAACTTGTGTACCCAGTCAAATAGAAACACAAACAAACCCTATCACTTAATACAACTATCTGACTAATCTGCATTTACTCGGACATCTTAAAATAAGTCATCATCAGAAACCTGCAAATCAACACCGAATTTATATTTTTTTTCACATTTTCTGGATGGCTGTAAAGTTTTCTTATTCTTATTTTACGGGTTAAACAATACGGGTTCATGTTTACTATTCGATCATTACAACAATAAATTGACATATTCGTATTTAATCCTATAGTTAGAGCCGGTTCAGAGCACAAGCGGGTGCTGCTATTGAATCGGGGCATTACGAAGAATAGAGATTGAAGGGCACACAAATTTGCATTCAGGGGCACGAAATATATTTTGAAACATAATAGTATCTCTTGTCTTAAAGGAGAAATTTTATTTTTTAAGTTGAAAAATCTTTGAGAGTGTTACCCTAGAACTTAAAAAAAATCATTATTTGAAAGTGATGGAAGAATAATATTCAAATGTCACGGTTTCTTTGTTGTAGAATTTGGGAAATAATTTTTTTAAGTTAACTCTTTTCTATTTGTCACAATTTGTAGGATTTCATGTTTGGATCATTAGTGCCTTGATTGAATATTTTTCGTACCTTTAATGGGTTTATTAGTGCCTTGATTAAAGGTTTTTATTTGTACCTTTAATGGGTGACCTTTTGGTGGCATAATTTTTGGCTTTTTAGAAGAATAGTGTTCCAATTTATTTTGGCTTATTTGTGTCCAACTAAAGATGATCTCTGGTTAGATTTTATTTAATTTCTTTCCTTTTTTGAATAATTTATCGAATATGATGTTAATATTTTTTCTTTTAGTTCATTTGTTTTTTCAGGATGCTGAAAAGAGTTTTAGTGGCTACTTCTCTTATCAAACGTTTAAAGTACGATCATTTATTCATGGACCACGGATCCAAAGAATTTTCCGAATATAATAGATGGTTGTAACTTGTAACAGATTTAATGGAGGTTCTCTTATCAGATTTAAAACTCAAGTATCAACCAAGATCTCGTATTATAAAGATATTTTTGAATATATGCGAGATTGTCAGTCTGCGCAACATTCATACACTAGTTTACTTAGTTTTGTATAGAATATATTATTAGTGGGTACTCTTTTTCCCTCCGGAGTTTTTTCCCACGGGGTTTTACTTTTGCGGGGTTTTAATGAGGCCTTTTTTATGGGTTATATGATCGGACATTGAGGTGATATTGTCTAAGTTTCTGAGAGCAATTGTCTGCTTTTTAGTTAGATGATATACTCTGATGAATGAAGGAAACTCTATCCCTTGTATTCTTAATATTTATTAATGAATATATATATATACTCTATCCCTTATATTCTTGATATTTATTAATGGAAATATATATATATATATATATATATATATACAGTTGCTCAAATGAGTGAAAGGAATATGTCCTAAGTCCAATCATATATTAGGATTTAGGAATAACTTTTATGTAATCTGTTTTGATTTCATTGATATTAATAAAAGACTTGTTTTGTTTTTATTACGGGCTCTATCTATTTAAGTGTTTAAATAAGATATACCATAGTTTAGAGTAAAGCTTTTATGGATTATGATGAGATCATAATAGTGAGACCCAAAAGATGATAACTCTAAACTTAAATAGTTCCTGGTCATAGGATTACTAAATGGTAATTAATAATCCGCAAAGATCGGTACATACTATGCTTGCTTCATTTTGAAGGATGTCTGTTCTCATAGATATTTGTGTGGTGACACTATAACTAGTATGTAGGTGCTTATTAAAGAATAAGTTCACTGAACATGACTCGCACAGCTGAACAACTGATGGAGTTCACTCACGTGTCAGCAGTTGTTCACATAGTGATAGTTGTACAAGTATCCTTAGACTTGAGGCCATCATAGTCATCTTGTGTACACTGAACTATGCTTTGGTTTAGTTCTTAGTCTCCAAGGACAATTATTAGGCCTCTACTGGGTATAGGAATTTGTACACGAAGATAGTATATGATTAATAAAGGATCTACCCCTTCCAGTGAAGGAAGCGAATGTTCAAGGCTGATCAACTTATGCTAGTTCAGGAATCTCTGGCCAGAGTGAATGAAATTAGAAAGGAGTTTCTAATTTACATAGAACTGAGCATAGTAAATGGGAAAGCAAATGATTAAATTAGATAGGCTTGACACAAATTCCATGCCTTGTATTTAATCAGGACATTGTAGGGTAGAAGGAGTTTATTGTACGGTAATTATTCACTGAATAGGTTCTTGGTATTCTAAGCAGTGAATTCGTATTATCCGGATAGTCGCGATATGCTGAGAAGTATCCCTCATGATGTAGAATAAATATGATTAATTAATTAATCATATTTAATAAATTAGAGAATTTATATAAATAATGAGAAAATAGTTTTATTATTATTTATTTCTACTACCGGCTTAATATTGAACCTACAGGGTCACACCATAAAAAGAGAATGATTTAATGGTGGAGGAATTAATTAATAATGGCTGATAATTATTTATTTATGAAATAAATAATTAATTGGCAAATTTAATAATTGATTAAATGAGATTTAATTAATTATAAATTAATTAAGAAAAGTTCTTAATATTATTGTTATGGATAAAAAACTAAGGTTATTATTTGCTGTATTTATTACTAAGATTCGGGAGCTCAAGGCCTTTAATGGCTGCTCTCGTGTATCGTAACTTAATTCTGCCTTTACGAGATGCCTACGTATCTCTGTGAATTAGAGAATCAAGCCAAAAAACGTAGTTCTGATTTGTGGGGTGAGGCCCCTTATATAGATGTTTGGAGTCCTTGAATTGGACTTGGTATAGGAGACTTGGTGGGCAAGTCTCATAATTTAAATGGACTTTGGAGTCCTAGATAGTAGGAAACTGATTCCTTATCCTTTTAGGTGGCCTTGAGGCTAATCTATAAGGATTTATATCCTTATCGGGACTCTTCTCAATAGCTGATTTTTCCCTTATTAATTAATTACGAAATTAATTAATAATCAGGGCTTTTGGGCCTTCTTTATTCCATCAGGCCTGATCTGGTCCATCAGGCTTAACCTTTCTGGTCTGAGTATCATATATCTTTTTATTGGGCCTAGCAGCCCACACCTTGCAGTATTTAATTATACTATCATAATTTATTTATCCCTATCATTTGCCCCCCAACTTTTGGGAAACATTGATTAGGTTTCGCAGAAGTTAAGTCTGTTTATTCCCTTACAGGGTTTCGTTTTCGCGTAAAGTGTGGAGCGACCTACACATTTACAATGAATTTTCCTTTTATTCAGGAATTATCTTAATTTTCGGGAATTTTTCCCTTATTTCTGGGATTTTTCCCTAATTTCCAGGATTTTTCCCTAATTTTCTGGATTTTTCCCTAATTTTCTGGGATTTTTCCTTAATTTCTGGATTTTTCCCTAATTTTCTGGATTTTTCCCTAATTTTCTGGGATTTTTCCTTAATTTCTGGATTTTTCCCTAATTTTCTGGGATTTTTCCTTTAATTTCTGGATTTTTCCCTAATTTTCTGGGATTTTTCCTTAATTTTCTGAATTTTTCCCTAATTTTCTAGGATTTTCCCTTAATTTCTGGATTTTTCCCTAATTTTCCGGGATTTATCCTTAATTTTCTGGATTTTTCCCTAATTTCTGGGATTTATCCCTATTTTTCTGGATTTTTCCCTTAATTTCTAGGATTTATCCTTATTTTTCTGGCTTAAAATCGATCAGGATGTATACAAAATCGATCAGGATGTATACAAAATCGATCAGGATTCCTGACCGATTTCGATCAGGATCCTGATCGAATTAGCTCAGGAACTTACATTCTGGTCGACAGGATTCCTGATCGATTTCGATCAGGACTCTGATCGAATTGGCCTTCAAAGTGACACCCTAGTCGACTGATACATGGGCTTAATCGACCAGGATTCCTGATCGATTTCGATCAGGATTCTGATCGAATTAAGTGGCTTTCTACCATTCTGATCGAATAGAATATCGATCAGGACTCTCTTCTGTGTCGATCAGGACTCTGATCGATCTTAGGGGATTTCTTCCCTCCTGTTCGAATGAGATATCGATCAGGATCCTTTTTTGCGTCGATCAGGACTCTGATCGAACTTAGGGTATTTCTTCCCTCCTGTTCGAATGAGATATTGATCAGGACTCTCTTCTGCGTCGATCAGGACTCTGATCGAACCAATTTTAAAACTCTGGTCGATTTTTGACCTTTCAAATTCCACAGGAGTTTCTAGATTATTCCTGATATTTCTAGTTGATGGGCTTTTAGGTTGGGCCTGGCTAAATGGGCCTAGAAACGCCTCGTATCCCGAGCTTTTCGCCTATATAAGTGTAGTGTGAAGTGAGAATCCTCATTTCACCTCACATCTCTCATTTTCTCTCATAAACCTCTCTAGAGTTCTCTCCCTTTGAGAAGGCGATTTCCGGCGACCTCAGCCACCGCAGCTCCACCTTTCTCAGGTTTTTCTGGGTTTCAAGCCTTCAACCGAAGCATATCAATGGCGGATTGTGACTTGGCTCGTTTGCAGAAGATGAATGTCTCTAAGAGAGGTACAAACATTCAAATTCAATCTCCATATACTTCCCTACTTGATATGATTAACTCGAGGGGTGATGAATATCCCTCTCTATCTGAGTTAGATTCGTATAATCATGGTAATACCTTTCATGAGTTAGATGGTAGGATAGAGTGTATGAACACCCTGTACAGACTTTCACCCCACCTTAGGATTACTCCAGCCGCCCTTGGGGATAGGACTTGTAATTGGGAGGGGGATACTTTGTTTATCTATCGAGGAGCCCTGACCGCGGGTCTCAGGTTCCCATTCCATGAATTTATTCCTCGCTTACTTGCAGATGTACAAATTAACCCTTGTCAACTCCCTCCTAACGCTTGGAGGAACATTATCTGTTTTATGGTCCTTTGTCTTAGAAACAATTTTCCTCTTTCCGTAGCTGTCTTTAGGAAAGTTTTTCAATTCTATAATAGCGCCATGAGTCAACCAGGTTGGGTTTTAATTCGTCAACGGCCCAAAATCCCTCATATCTTCGATAGTAATTCCATAGTTGAGAATAACCCTAAATGGAGGGACGAGTTTGTGAGGCTGACCTGGGCTGGAGGTGATTGGGCCACACTCTTCCGTAGGCCCTTTTGCAAAGTGTCAGATGGGAGTCCAGGTAGCATCAGATTATCTGATGAGGAGGAGGTGGCCTACCAAGCCTTAATTTTGGATGAAGGGAAAACAGACACCTGGACCCTTTTAGAGGAGTTTTCCTTGAAGAAAGTTGGTCTCTCTCAGGCCAGTGATAAGGGTAAATTTATAACTGGATAACCATTTTTCCTTCCCTTTAATTGTAACATTTTATCTCTCCTGCAATTTAATATTCTTTCTATCTTTCTTTTTCAGCTTGCGAGGCCATCAATAATGTCAACAGGCCCAAGGAAGGGGAGTCAGGCCGCCAGAAGAGGGCCAAGCTAAACAAGGACCCCAGGAGCAAACCTGACAGTCCTTCTTTTCTTAAGCCCCACGTCCCGGTGGTCGAGTTGGGGGACGATGTGGATCCTCCACTTAAGGCACATTCCTTCAGGCCTAACTGGGGCTTCAGGAGGAGCGATACGGTGGTTGGATCCACCAAACATGCTAAGGATTGGTCATACCATTCCATCACTCCCCATGACTTTACTGACATTGTTACGGGGAGTGATATCGAGACTATTGAGCTTCTGGGTTCTCAAGCCCAAGCTGCGGTAACTTTCTTTTTTCTCTTTTTCTTTGAATCCGAACTTTCTCGTATTTCAACGAACTTGTGCTAACTCATACATATTTCTTTGCAGAGTAATACCTACTTCCAGGCGGCCCTCTACCAGGCTAGGTCCTGGAAGGGTAACTCAGATGGGTTTGAGAAGGAGATGAAGAAATGGGAAGAGAGAGCCAAGGTCCTGGAGAAGAAGCTGGACACGAAGAAAGAAGAGCTGGCTAAGGCTCATTCCGAGCTGGTGAAACTTAGGAGCGATAAGGATAAGCTCATTGATGACTACATGGATTCTGACAAGTTTAAGAATCTCATGGAGATTCATGATGAGGGTCTTTATTCCCTACAGTTTACTCAGGGATGGGATGCGGCCGTAAAGGCGGTTTCTGAGAAGCACCCGGGCTTAGTCGACCCTAAGGACTTTATAAGTTCCGAGCAGGCTGAATCGGAGGACAGCATAGACGCCCTCTTCAACTCCCCTCAGCCAGATGATCGCATCTTGGATCCTAACACTGCTTCTCCTCCCGCTTCTCCTGCGAAGGATGCTGAAGGCGCTGATAAGGAGCAAGAGAATGAAGGCTCCCGCATGGAGGAGTAGTTTTTCTATTCTGTAATTTTATCCTTAACTTATGTCTGGACTTTTATTTGTATTAAAACTTATTACCCTCCGGGGCTATTTTATATGCTACTTTCCTTATTTGCATTCTCTCCTTTATTTTTCCGATACTTTAATATTCAAACTTGGCTTAATGGGCCACACAAGTATTATCACAACTCAAACATCCATAGGTTGAAATAATTTCGAACTCTTCAATTTCAAGTCTGGTTTTCCAAAACCTTACATAATATGGGTTCGACCCTGATCTATAATAGCTAAAAAATAAAAATCCTATGCAAACAAAGCTTCAAGGTGCTTTTAAACCTATTTGTCACAATGACAAGTGAGAATCGTACTTCGACCATCTTACACGTAGTAAACCTTCAGGTTTTGTGCGTGCCAGGTTCTCGGGACTTCAAAACCATCCGTAGTCTCCAGCTTGTAGGTTCCTCTACCCTGAACGCTCTTGACTTTATACGGCCCTTCCCAATTTGGGGCAAGCTTTCCATTCTGTCCGACACCAGAAGCCTCTATTTTTCTCAAGACTAGGTCACCTTGTTTGAAAAACCTCTCTTTAACCCTTAGGTTGTAGTAGAATGAAGCCTTTTTCTGATATTCTACTATCTTTGCATGTGCTTTATCTCGCACTTCATCAATTAAATCCAGGGCTAACCTCTTCCCTTCCTCATTTTCTTCTGCATTGAAAGCCTGAATCCTTGAAGAGGAATGTGATATCTCTACTGGAACTACTGCTTCTGCCCCATATGCCAACATGAAGGGAGTTGCTCCTGTCGTGACTCTACAGGTAGTCCTATAGGCCCATAATATTGGGAGTATTTCATCCACCCAATTATTTCTTGACTTCTCGATCCTCTTCTTTAGTCCATCCAGGATTATCCGATTTGCTACCTCTGCTTGCCCATTAGCTTGCGGGTGAGCCACAGAGGTGAATCGTAACTCAATTTCATTTTCTTCACAATACTTCTTGAATTCCTCATTGTTGAATTGTGTTCCATTGTCAGTGACGAGGATACGGGGAATTCCATATCGGCACATAATGTTTTCCCACAGGAATTGTGCAACCTGCTTAGTTGTGATTTTGGCCAAGGGTTTGGCTTCGATCCACTTGGTGAAATAATCAATGGCTACAATCAAAAACTTCCTTTGTGCCGTGGCCATAGGAAAAGGCCCTAGAATATCCATCCCCCACATAGCAAAGGGAATAGGCGAGTTGATAGAGGTCAGCATCTCGGGGGGTTGTCTAACAACTGGTGCATGCTTCTGACAGCGATCACACTTCTTCACATATTCTTTGGCATCAGCCATCATTTCTGGCCAATAGAAGCCTAAACGGGTTATCTTATGAGCCAAGGCCCTGCCCCCCAAGTGTTGCCCACAAATACCTTCATGCACTTCCTCAAGAGCCAAGCGTGCCTCGTCGGGCCTGAGACACCTCAAGTAAAGAACCACGAAAGATCTCTTATACAGAATTCCATCTATCAAGGAGTACCTTAGTGCTCGAATAGTTAACTTCTGTGCCTCAGTTGCATCGCTTGGCAACCAACCGGTCTGAATGTGAGCCTTGATGGGATCAATCCATGACGTCCCCAAGCCTATGGGAGCCACAAGCTTAACATCTATGCTTCGTGTCTTCAAAACACGGAAGTACACACTTCCTGAACTTTCTTCAATCTCAGATGAAGCAAACTTTGATAGTGCATCTGCTTTAGCATTTTCTTCCCTTGGAATGTGTTCAACATGGCATTCATTAAATTGGGTCATCACATCCCTTACTAGGCGAACATACTTAGCCATTGTATCATCCCTTGCCTCAAATTCTCCCTTTACCTGGGATATGATCAGCTTCGAGTCTCCACGGACCTTTAAGTTTTTGACTCTAAGTGTCCCAGCTAGACCAAGGCCATCAATCAGGGCTTCATACTCTACCTCATTGTTTGTGGTTGGGAAGTCTAGCTTCATAGCATACTCAATTAAGAATCCATCAGGGCTTTGCAAAACCAACCCTGCTCCACTGGAATTTGTTTTTGATGCTCCATCAAAATAGAGAATCCAATATTCTTTCTCCTTATCATCCGTCTCCCTGTCCCCATTGTCGACTCCCTTGTCTTGAGGTATGGTATCTTCCTGCCCCCCGACTTCTTGGTTGGGTATGGTACATTCCACCACGAAGTCAGCTAGTGCCTGGGCTTTTATGGCCGTACGTGGCTTATACTTGAGATCGAACTCTCCCAACTCTATTGCCCACTTAATCAGTCTCCCACTTGCCTTGGGACTGTGAATGATATTTCTCAGTGGCTGATTTGTTAGCACTTCAATCTGGTGAGCTTGAAAATAAGGACGCAGCTTTCTTGAAGCCATTACCAAGGCTAAAGCGAATTTCTCAATAGTTGAATAATTCAACTCAGCACCATGCAAAATTTTGCTGACATAGTATACAGGTTTCTGGACTTTCAGTTCCTCCTTAACCAACACCGCGCTCAAGGTGCTCTCTGAAACAGCCAAGTACAAGAATAAAATTTCACTCAGAACTGGCTTGGCCAACAATGGGGCCTGGGCCATATACTTCTTTAACTCTTCAAATGCCTTCTGGTTTTCCTCACTCCATACAAAGTCTTTGATGCTCTTTAGCGACTTGAAGAATGACAAACACTTGTCCCCCGACTTGGAGATGAATCGTCCTAGCGCAGCAACCCTTCATGTAAGCTTCTGAACATCCTTAACAGTTTTTGGTGGTTCCATGTCCAGGATCGCCTTTATTTTATCTGGGTTAGCCTCAATTCCCCTCTTTGAGACCATCAGTCCCAAGAATTTTCCAGATCCTACTCCGAAAGCACACTTCGTAGGATTCAACATCATCTTGTGGTACCTCAGGACCTCAAAAGCTTCCCTTAAATGGGCTATATGATCAGTCTTTACTAGACTCTTCACTAACATGTCATCAACATAGACTTCCATAGTCTTACCAATAAGATCCTTAAAAATTCTATTCACCAACCTTTGATAGGTGGCTCCTGCATTCTTGAGACCAAACGCCATAACAAGATAACAATAAACACCAAAGTCAGTGATAAATGATACCTTTGGAATGTCATCCTTATGCATTTTGATCTGGTTGTATCCGCTAAATCCATCCATGAAACTCAGCATCTCATGTCCAGCAGTGGCATCAATCAAAGTATCAATTCTAGGCAGCGGAAAACAGTCTTTGGGGCATGCATCATTCAGATCAGTGAAGTCTATACACATCCTCCACTTTCCATTAGCCTTCTTCACCATTACAGGGTTTGCTAACCACTCCGGAAATTGAATCTCCTCAATGAAACCAGCCTCTAAGAGCTTTTCTACTTCCTGTTTTATAGCCTCTTGTCTTTCCGGGGCAAAATTTCTTTTCTTTTGTTTCACTGTCTTCCGACTTGGATCCACGTTTAGCTTGTGAGTAATTAACTCCAGGTCTATGCCTGGCATATCAGCTGCTGACCATGCAAACACATCACTATTTTCTTGCAAAAATTTCACTAACTCCCCTCTAAGGGGCTCCTCTAATGTGGCTCCAATGAAAGTCATCCTCTCAGGATTCTCGGGGTCTAAAGGAACCGAAACCAATTCTTTTGCTGGCCTTCCTCTATTCTCATCATTTTCTTGAACATCCATATCTTCAATAGGAAGAACCTGCCCCCCGACTCCATCTGCCCTCAAAGAGGCCATATAACAGCTTCTAGCCATTTTTTGATCTCCTCTCTCTTCTCCAATCCTGTTTCGGGTGGGAAACTTCATGACTGAATGGTAGGAAGAGGGGACTGCCTTGAAGGCATGTATCCCTGTTCTCCCCATGATAGCATTATAAGTTGAACTAGCCTTTACCACCACGAAATCCAGCATCTGCGTTGCTTGCCTTGGTTCCGTACCTATGATGGTCGGCAATTTGATTATCCCTTCCACAGGACATTCTACTCCAGCAAATCCATATATCGGCATGTCGGTTGGTGTCAACTGGGAGTCGTTATACCCCATTCTTAGAAAGGTGTCGTGGAGCAAGATATCCACAGAAGCACCATTATCCACAAGGACCCTCTTAACCGGGCTATTTCCTATTATCGGTGTTATGACCAGCGGGTCGTCATGGGGAAACTTCACACCCTCTAGGTCGGAATCATCAAAAGCCAATGTTACTTCTGTCCTGGCCCTCTTCGGGGCTTCTCCAACAATATGCATAACCTCCTTAGTATATGCCTTTCTGGAATTTTTGGACAATCCAGCAGCAGTTGGACCTCCAAAGATCGTGTTTATCACAGGTCCTCGAGGGCGTCGCGGTCCTCCAAAAATTGCATTTATAACCGGCCCTCTAGGTTGGGGATTCCGCCCCTGATCGTCTTGGTCCCTCCTACTATCTTCAAAGTTCTTCCTTCCATTATTATTTCTGTCCCCTCCATCTCCAGTATACTTGTTCAATCTTCCTTTTCGAATCAAAAACTCAATTTCATCTTTCAATTGCCTACACTCATCGGTGTCATGGCCAACATCTTTGTGAAACCTGTAATACTTGCCCTTATCTAGCTTGGCGGGATCAGCCTTCAAGGGCTTAGGCCAGCGAATATCTCTGTCTTTCTCAATCTCCATCAAAATCTGACTTCTAGGAGCATTCAACTTAGCGTATTCAGTGAAGTTTTGCCCAGGTCCTCCCCTCTTGGGGGTTGAATCAGGGTTTTGTTCGGTTCTAGGATATTTGTCCTTTGCAATATATTCTAAATCAGTTTTCCGCTTCTTGCCTCCAGTGGGCTCATTACTTACTACGGTCTTCCTCATACTTTCTTCAACCTTGATATACTTCCATGCCCTCTCTTGGAGCTGCAACATGCTTTCAGGGGGACGTTTGGCCAAGGACATCTTAAAAAACTCGTCCCTAGTTCCTTGTTGCAGTGCTATCATGGCTACCTTATCATCAAGGTCCGGGACTTTTAAAGCCTCCTTTGTGAAACGATTCAGGTAATCTCTCAAGGATTCCTTAGCTCCCTGCACAAGACTCATAAGAGATGCTGAACTTTTCTCATGGACTCTTCCACTGATGAATTGCTTAATAAAAGCCTGACTTAATTCTCTGAACGATCCAATAGAATTTGGGGGCAGGCGACTGTACCATCTTTGAGCCATACCCGACAGGGTTTGAGGGAAGGCCCGACACTTTATAGCGTCATTCACGGGTTGCAGCAGCAGTGCATTAGAGAATGTCCTGACATGGTTAGCGGGGTCTCCGGTGCCATCATAGGCTTTGATAGTGGGCATCTTGAATTTCCTTGAGATATGGGCATTCATTATTTCTTCTGTGAAGGGTGGAGTTGGATCATCAGGGTCTCCAAGGGGAAGGAGATTGCTTGGATCAGTTCTTGGAAAGACAACCCTTCTTCATACTGGACCATCCAGGTCTATGACAGGAGGAGGATTTCTCCCCTAGGAGGCATCTAGGGTCTGGTGGCCTGGTGAGCTTCCAAGTCACGCCTCAGCCTTTGGATCTCAGCCTCATGAGCCCTTATCCTTTCCTGCACTTCCTGGGGATTCGCCCCTTAGGTGCTTCGAGGGCGTTGCCTTCCATCGGCCATCGGCTCCTTGCCTGGACGTCTCCTTCTTGGGGCCACTTCATCATCCGAAGATTCGGAATCTCTCTCAGTGTAAGGACCAGAAAATTCCCGATCCTCGGGGATAGGAGCCAAACCTCGTATATAAGAGGGTGATTGCCCCCGTGCTTCACTTCGCTCAGCATATCCACTTCCTCCAACCTCGGGGAAAAGGGGCATCCCATAAGGGGGGTTAGTGGTAACAACAGTTGAATATTCATACCCGACAGGTCGAGAATTCACAGGTATATGTACTTGTTGAACTTGAGGATTCGTACATTGAATAGTCGGGGGAGTCGTCCCTTGTGGCTGAGATTGAGTTGCCCCTATCTGGGTTTCCGCTTGAGTAGATGCATAAGTTGAGTGGGGAGGAATCTCCACGGTTGACGAAATCACCTGAGTTGTCCCTGATGGTGTTCCCTCCTCCAGAGTGCTAGTTGTTCTCCGTGTTCTCGCCATGGTTGTTGTTCGTTTCCCACAGACGGTGCCAAATGTTATGGATAAAAAACTAAGGTTATTATTTGCTGTATTTATTACTAAGATTCGGAAGCTCAAGGCCTTTAATGGCTGCTCTCATTTATCGTAGCTTAATTCTGCCTTTACGAGATGCCTACGTATCTCTGTGAATTAGAGAATCAAGCCAAAAAACGTAGTTCTGATTTGTGGGGTGAGGCCCCTTATATAGATGTTGGGAGTCCTTGAATTGGACTTGGTATAGGAGACTTGGTGGGCAAGTCTCATAATTAGAATGGACTTTGGAGTCCTAGATAGTAGGAAACTGATTCCTTATCCTTTTAGGTGGCCTTGAGGCTAATCTATAAGGATTTATATTCTTATCGGGACTCTTCTCAATAGCTGATTTTTCCCTTATTAATTAATTATGAAATTAATTAATAATCAGGGCTTTTGGGCCTTCTTCATTCCATTAGGCCTGATCTGGTCCATCAGGCTTAACCTTTCTGGTCTGAGTATCATATATCTTTTTATTGGGCCTAGCAGCCCACACCTTGCAGTATTTAATTATACTATCATAATTTATTTATCCCTATCAATTATTAATTAAGAATTTAATTTTTGGAAATTAAATCAAGAGAGAGAATTATTTCTAAAGTGTTTAGAAAAAGGATTAATAATTAAAAGGTGTTTTAATTATTAATGAGAATAATAAATGGGTTAATAATAATTATATTTTATGGCAAAATTTCAGCTGAAAATTTTGCCTATAAATATACTATTATAAACCCTATTTTTATTCTAACCCGAACCCAAAAGTTTTTAGAAAACCTAATTCTCTCCACCTCCTCCTCCTCCTTAACGTCGTTTCCTTGGTGGATACGGGTGGAGTGCTTCACATTTGAGGAGCAGCTGCTAAGGATCTCCGATCGTTGCTTTTGGATCGCTATTAAAGGTTAGTAATCGATTTATATGTTTTAATCACGATTTATATGCTTTTATTTGGATTTTATATGTGTAAAAGTGTTTTACCATGTCTCCGCTGCGATATAAATCCAACAATGGTATCAGAGCATATGTTGTATGCATATAGATCTGTGGTAAAAATTTCAGAATTTTATGTGCTTGTATGAATTAATTATGATTTTTACAAGTTATATCATGGATTAATTTTTTCTGATGAGAAATCGTTTCTCAGAATAATTTTGAATGTTGATCACCGGAATGCGTTACAGGGCTTGTAACGCGTTCCTGTAATGCGTTACAGCCCGACCGTCCACATTAAATTTGATTTTTGGGAGTTTCGTAACTCCGTTTTAGGCGTGCAATATATCGTTGGATTCGTTTTTCCAAGACGGATCTAATGGACTGATCAAATTTTAGTTTATATAAAAGTTTTGAACTGTTTATATTTCTGAAAGTGTTTTAAAGCTGTTTTTAACTGTTTTAACTGCTTTTAAATGCTTCATGTGATACATAGAGATGTATAATGCTTAGACCAATATGCTAGATGATGTAACATGCCTACCTTGATGTTTATTCATGTTGATATATGTGATATATGCTTAGTTTATCATGTGATGATAGATTTAGGTGAACTTAAATGAACATAAGGCGTTTGTTAGACAACCTAGTATAGTGAAATTGTTTCATAACCTTAATAATAATATTATGAATACAATCATGAGATTCTTGTGTTTATGAAACACGTAATTGAATATGAATTTTCAATATTAAGAGAAAGGATGATTCTGTCAAAAACAGATTTCTATCTGTAAGAAAGGGTTATTAAGTGACGCCTCTTGACAATGCTCCACCCGATCTGGGAATCATCTGATTATCGATTATTGATTTGAAATATTTAATTTAAAAGGAAGAATCTCTTTATAATATGATTATGATTGTAACGTAATATAATCCCTCTAAAATTAAATAACATCAAGTAGTAATTGGCCAATAATACAACGGGCTTGTGTCGGTCATAGCCTTCCAACATGATAGAAAGTAGTTCTTATTTTTAAATCATTGTCGGTTCATGCTACAGCCGAGGGCTTTGATTTTGAAATAAGAAATACTTGTCTATTACATAGAGATGTGTACATTGAATTAGAATCTAAAGGTCGGTACGTGCCACAGCCGTGGGCCGTTGGAGACTGATTCAATTGTACGGAATGTTGGGTTAGACTTGACTTAGAATATTGAGTTTGTCGTGCCACAGCCGTGACTCAATTATTTAAGAGGCTAAAGTTTGATTAGGGAATAACATAAGATGTAATTGACAAGAGTTGTCTGCCTATTGAACATTACATGGCGGTTCGTGCTACAGCCGGGGTTGTGTAATGGAATGTAGGATCCCTATTCCCACTAGCATTATGAATGCTTAATTTTTCACGTAGGGGGTTGAATAAATTAGATAAACTAGTGGGAGCCACTTATGAATAAAGACCCGATTCATATAGTGTTTTAAAATGAAATCGAATATTTGCTAAGTGTTGTTATGTGTTTATCATTTACAGATTTACAATATACATTATGTCTTCTGCACTATCACTCAGGAGCATACTGGATGCTCACAAGTTGACTGGTCCTAATTATGCTGACTGGCTTCGAAACTTGAGAATTGTTCTCAGGATTGAGAAGCTGGAATACGTGATTGACTCACCTAAGCCTACTGAACCTGCTAGTGATGCACATAATGATGAACATGTTGTGTATCGTAAGTGGGTAGATGATGCAAATGTTGCTCAATGCATCATGCTAGCTTCCATGAACATTGAGCTACAAAAGCAATATGAGCATATGGATGCTCACACTATCCTCATGCATCTACAAGAGTTGTATGATGTGGCAGGGAGGACAGCTCGATATGAGATATCGAAGGAGCTGTTCGGTTGTAGGATGTCTGAGGGATCATCTGTGAATGACCATGTACTTAAGATGATCAATTTGATTGAACGTCTTGGACAACTTGGTTTTGCCATAGATGGGGAGCTGAGCCAAGACTTGGTCTTGCAATCGCTTCTGAGTTCGTTCTCGCAGTTTGTTGTGAACTTTCACATGAATAAGTTGGATGTCAGCCTGCCTGAACTCCACAACATGTTGAAGACTGCGGAATCGAATTTTCCCCTAAGAAGAGTTCTGTTCTTCTAATTGGTGAAGGTTTCAATCCTAAGAAAAGGAAGAGGAACCCTTCCAAGAAGAAGAAAGTAGGTGAGAAAACGCCGGTTCCACCAAAAGCTGAATACCCCAAGAGCAAAGTTGTTTGCTTTCACTGTAACAAGGTGGGGCACTGGAAGAGGAACTGCAAGGTTTACCTTGCAGAATTGAAGAAGAAGAAGGGTAGTGAGACTACCGCTTCTGATTCAGGTATGTTCATGATAGAAGTGAATATGTCATTAAATCAAATTTCTACTTGGGTATTAGATACCGCCTGTGGTTCTCATATCTGCAATTTGTTGCAGGGACTAAGGAGAAGTAGGACTCTTGAGGAAGAAGAGGTGATTCTACTGATGGGAAATGGAGCAAGAGTTGCTGCTAAAGATGTAGAATCATTTCATTTACATATGCCTACGGGCAAGACTATTGTTTTTTAAATAATTGTTATTTTGTTCCCTCGATTGTGAGGAATATTATTTCTATTCCCATGTTAGACTTGGCTGGATTTTCATTTATTATTGAGAATAATGAATGTTCTATTCTTAGAGATAATATTCTTTATGGACGTGGTACTTTAAATAATGGTCTGTATAAATGTGACATAATTTACTTCAGATTGAACAAACTAATAAAAGAAAAGGGATGATGAAAATCTCACTTCATTGTGGCACTGCAGTCTCCATTTAGTAGACATGGAGAGAGGGATGCAAATTTGCTAGGAATGGTACACACAGATGTATGTGGACCAATGTCTACGCAAGCCATGGGTGAATTTTCATACTTCATTACTTTCATGGATAATAGATCTAGATTCGGATATGTGTTTGATGAAACACAAGTCTGAAGCCTTTGAAAAGTTCAAAGAGTATAAGTATGAAGTGGAGAAACAAACCAAACATAGTATTATAATTCTTCGATTAGATCGAGGTGGTGAATACTTGAATGGAGAGTTTCTGGATTATCTCAAAGTAAATGGTATAGTCTCCCAGTGGACGCCTCCAGATTGGTATCTGAAAGGAGAAATCGAACTTTGTTAGACATAGTTCGGTCCATGATGAGCTATGCAAATCTTCCAGTATTCCTATGGGGTTATACATTGGAAACCTCAGCATATTTACTGAATAAGGTGCCTTCCAAATCTGTTCCTCAAACTCCGTATGAGATATGGAAAGAAAGGAAACCGAGTCTTAAACACGTTAAGATTTGGGGATGTCCAGCTTATGTCAAATAAGTTGACCCAGATAAGCTGGAATATCGATCCGTAAAATGTAGTTTTGTGGGATATCGTAAAGAGACTTTAGGGTATTACTTTTACACCGATCATCGGGTGTTTGTCTCCAGACATGCTACCTTCTTGGAAAAGGAGTTTATCCTTGAAGGAAACAGTGGGAGCAAAATTGAACTTGATGAAGTTCAAAAAGCACAAACTACTACGGATCAAGTGGAAACACCTGTTCTGACTGAACAACCTTCTGTGAAACAGCCCATTCGTAGGTCAGGGAGAGTGTCTCGCCAACCTGAGAGGTAATATGGCCTTGTCATTGAGAATGACAATGAGTTGTCGATCATTGATGATGACGACCCTGTGACCTATAATGAGGCTATGAGTAGTGTTGACTCAGAGAAATGGCATAGTGCCATGAAATCCAGAATGAAATCTATGTATACGGGATACAAATGAATGATTAGAGCAGATGGCCAGGTGGAGACCTTTAAGGCCAGGCTTGTGGCAAAAGAATTCAAACAAAGGCAATGGATTGACTTTGATAAAACCTTTTACCTGTAGCCCTGTTATAATCAGTTCGGATTTTGCTTGCGAATGCTGCTTACTACGACTATGAGATCTGGCAAATAGCCAGATGGTTTTCTTTCCAAGAGAAATGAAAACCTAGTGTGTAAGCTGCTGCGAATCATATGTGATTTAAAGCAAGCTTCTCGCAGATGGAACATCCGTTTTGATGAGACAATCAAAGAGTTTGGTTTTATGAAAAACGTAGATGAACCATGTGTCTACAAAAGGGTTAGTGGGAGCGCGATAACATTTCTTGTGTTGTATTGAAATAGAATTGACACACATAACAACATATCAGACCCACTCACAAAGCTACTTTATGAAAGTCACTTTGATCGTCATAAAGACAAGATGGGTATTAGATACCAGAGTGATTGGCTTTAGTACAAGTGGGAGATTGAAAGGAATATGTCCTAAGTCCAATCATGTATTAGGATTTAGGAATAACTTTTATGTAATCTGTTTTGATTTCATTGATATTAATAAAAGACTTGTTTTGTTTTTATTACGGGCTCTATCTATTTAAGTGTTTAAATAAGATATACCATAGTTTAGAGTAAAGCTTTTATGGATTATGATGAGATCATAATAGTGAGACCTAAAAGATGATAACTCTAAACTTAAATAGTTCCTGGTCATAGGATTACTAACTGGTAATTAATAATCCGCAAAGAGCGGTACATACTATGCTTGCTTCATTTTGAAGGATGTCTGTTCTCATAGATATTTGTGTGGTGACACTATAGCTAGTATGTAGGTGCTTATTAAAGAATAAGTTCACTGAACATGACTCGCACAGCTGAACAACTGATGGAGTTCACTCACGTGTCAGCAGTTGTTCACATAGTGATAGTTGTACAAGTATCCTTAGACTTGAGGTCATCATAGTCATCTTGTGTACACTGAACTATGCTTTGGTTTAGTTCTTAGTCTCCAGAGACAATTATTAGGGCTCTACTGGGTATAGGAATTTGTACACGAAGATAGAGTATGATCAATAAAGGATCTACCCTTCCAGTGAAGGAAGCGAATGTTCAAGGCTGATCCACTTATGCTAGTTCAGGAATCTCTGACCAGAGTGAATGAAATTAGAAAGGAGTTTCTAATTTACATAGAACTGAGCATAGTAAATGGGAAAGAAAATGATTAAATTAGATAGGCTTGACACAAGTTCCATGCCTTGTATTTAATCAGGACATTGTAGGGTAGAAGGAGTTTATTGTACGGTAACTATTCACTGAATAGGTTCTTGGTATTCTAAGCAATGAATTCGTATTATCCGGATAATCGCGATATGCTGAGAAGTATCCCTCACGATGTAGAATAAATATGATTAATTAATTAATCATATTTAATAAATTAGAGAATTTATATAAATAATGATAAAATAGTTTTATTATTATTTATTTCTACTACCGGCTTAATATTGAACCTACAGGGTCACACCATAAAAAGAGAATGATTTAATGGTGGAGGAATTAATTAATAATGGCTGATAATTATTTATTTATGAAATAAATAATTAATTGGAAAATTTAATAATTGATTAAATGAGATTTAATTGATTATAAATTAATTAAGAAAAGTTCTTAATATTATTAATTAAGAATTTAATTTTTGGAAATTAAATCAAGAGAGAGAATTATTTCTAAAGTGTTTAGAAAAAGGATTAATAATTAAAAGGTGTTTTAATTATTAATGAGAATAATAAATGGGTTAATAATAATAATATTTTATGGCAAAATTTCAGCTGAAAATTTTGCCTATAAATATATTATTATAAATTTCTACTACCGGTGGAGTGCTTCACGTTTGAGGAACAGCTGCTAAGGATCTCCGATCGTTGCTTTTGGATCGCTATTAAAGGTTAGTAATCGATTCATATCTTTTAATCACGATTTATATGCTTTTATTTGGATTTTATATGTGTAAAAGTGTTTTACCATGCCTCCGCTGCGATATAAATCCAACAATGAGAACCATCATTATTGTGAAAACTGAGATATAATCTATGCCCTCCATTTTAAAATATTTTTATATTTTACTTTTAATCCACACCATACATTTTCTCTCTTTACCCAACCCTATCCCATCTCTCTAATCTTCATCCTCTAGACCTCTTGCCCTGCCCGTATTTCCCCACCCCACACCGCCTTTGCTCCGCTGCACCGCCGATAACCACCATGTACATGCACTTTCCTCTTTCTTGACACTTACCACTCACCCACCAGATCTCTCTCTCTCTTCTACACCACCACCATCCCCCTACTTTCACCACCAACAACCACAATATGCTACAGCCCCACCCCACAACCTTACGCCGCCCTGCCTACGCCGATGCGCCTCCTTCCTCCCCTCTCGTCACCACTTCCTTGCCCATAAGCTTTCTTTCTCCTCCTTTCTTTTTGAACCACCATCCCCGACGATTTTACTCTTTTCGTGCTCAGATTTGTTGAAATATTTGGTGGTGGTGATGTGGTTGTTGTAAGTTTATCGTTGTATTTTGTAATTAGATCTAGTGATTTTTGTGATGATATTGGTGATCATAGTTGATGAACGGAGTTCGTGGCCAGATGTGGATAAAAGTGGTGACCAGTTGTGATGATTTTTTTTCTCCGGTGGTGATTTGTTGTTTACAGGTGGCCTAAAGGGTGATTTTTGTGTTTCTGGTGGTGATTTCTTATTTTGACGGTGGTGATTATATGTTTGACGGTGGTGATTTTCTAGAGGTCGCCGGAGGTAGTGGTTGCCGGAAATGATGGTGTCCGGTGGTTGGAGGTGGTGGTTGGTTGGTTTAGAAAGAAGATGGAGGAAGTGATAGTTGGAGAAGATGTTGAGATTTAAAATGAGTGGTGTAGATTAAAAGTAGCTTTAAATTTGTGTGGTATAGATTAGATTTCAAATCTCATATTAAAATGGGTTCTCATTTGAGTAGAACTCATATATAAATATATATATATGCTCCAAAAAAATATCTTATCACAAATTCAAATATTTTGATTAATATTATTTGTAGGCACAAAAAAATTTTCGATTTCAAAATTCTCGGGGCCTGACCTACCTGCGATTTAGTTTATTAACATATCATTCTATGTGACCAGGGCACCCGGTTGGGCGAGCTCCTGGCTCACGAGTAGTGCAAGAAATACTTTGCATGATAATATCAATGACAAGGTTTGGATGCAAAAATAAGTACTAACGTAACAAAGCCTTGAAGACACGAATCCATACTTTCATCATTTAAATGATACTATTATCTTATCATAATCTGTTCGCTGAAAGCAGAGCAGTTTGGATGATCGGAGATCTTGTCAGGTAACGATTGTACTAAAGATTTAGATGATGGCTGTGCTGCATCGTCAGTCTCTATCTTCTTTACATCTTGCTGGTAGTTATACACTTGCCTGAGCCTCTCGATTTCCCTTTTCAGTGCTTCTTGATGACCTGCATGCATTCATTCAAGATATATTACAATTCCAAGGAAACAGAACCATGTAAAACTCTCTGATCACTGCAATGTGAGATTTTCAGGCCTGCACATAGTCAAAAAAGAAGAAAAAAAGTGCATAAAATTTAATAATATTACCATCTTTGAAAACCTTATCTTGAGAGAGAGCTGCGATTCTTTGTTTAAGAACACTGTTATCTACATTTAGAACCAACCGCTGATGGTCTAGAAATGCAACTCGTGGTGACAGCACTGAGATCTCAGCCTTGAATTCCCAAACCAAATTGAAACAAATTTTTAGAGTACAATGCAATTTAAAGATCTATTCTTACTTCTACGAGCAATACTGGAATTATATACAAGCGCAGAGTGTTATAAGCTACATACCTGTAATGAGTTGACAGCACGTTCCAGTTCAGATACATATTGCATTTTCCTCACCCTGGATCGTTGTGCTGATTGTCTATTGGCCAATATTCTAGTCCCAACCACAAGTGTTACAGGTAATTAATAACTATAGAAATATATGACGGATAGTCATTGTTAATTTAGCACTAAAGATAAATCCTTCACCCAAGATAATTTACTTTGCTTATCTAATCAACTTAAAAAGTGCACAATGCGTATAATTCATATGTGGAGATTTGCTTGACGATGTAAAGACATTACTAGGAGTAGCGCCATTGCATATCACATATTATATAGTACCTCTTGACTCGTCTGGGGTCGAAAAGCTGATCATTATAATTATCTATAGTTGCAACACCAGCAGCAGCAACACCATCATGATGATCATCCACTGCACTTTCAGACTCCTCAAATGCATTTCCTAGCTTCTGCATCTGCTGATCAGTTGAGGTAGTAGTACTACTTTTAGTTGGATTATCGTCCATGGCATCATGATTCGACGGTGAAGAGGAATTGGAGCAATCTACAGTGGGAGCAACATAGATGTCATCAGTAAACATGTCCATGAATTGCTTTTCATCAAATCGATCAAACTCAGCTGCAGCACCACGAATGATTCTGGACCCTGATGCAGAGGATCTAAATCCACATTCTCCTTCACCATCCAGAACTGCCTGATCAAGAAAGGCAACGGAGTCGCTGGCAGACCTTCGGTGGGACCCACGCTTGGACGTGGAGGAGAAGTTAAGGAATTCGTCAACCCATGAGTGGGCTTGTGACGTGGTCAAATTATCCATGGAAGACACTGTTTGATGGTGAGAATGTGAAGAAGGATTAGGCCAGTAAGGTATCATGTTTGGAACTTTTGGAGGTAATTGTGCCATTCTTAGATTGTAAAACTACCAACTCAAAAGTGAGGTTTATAGCTACAATGTGAATTGAACAAATAGCTAGCTAGTAAAATGAACAGAGAGGGAAGCATATAAATCAACTACAACAAATGCAGCAAAGTCTTGGTATATATAGTATATTAATAGATCAGAACATGCACAATTGCTCAGACAGCTAGAGAGAACAACATGATCATCACTTTAAGTTTCTCCTACATAGAAATATAAAGACAGTTTATGCTACAACTTGAAATAAATACAGAGATAGTGGGGGTAATCACATGGGGACAGCTATCAACAGCTGGTAAGAAGGTTGAGTCTAAACTGTATTACTGGAAAGTTATATGCATCAGCATAAGGAGGAATCAAACAACATGTGCTAGGCGCCTTTTCGCTTCATGCATAATTCACCCCTTCATCTTATATAATCAAACTACTCATACTAAAAGGATTGTTTAGTTACACTGATGGAGAAGAATGGTCTATGTGGATACCATACAAGTACTCGTGAAAGAATCTCCCAGACTAATGTGATGATGCACCAATCTGTGCTGTTAAATGTCCTTCCCCATTTGCCTTATTTCACAATTAAGGCAGATCAGCAGGGTGCTGGTGAATAACAAAGGCGCCATTATATACACGCCAGTTTTTTCGTAAATAGTAAAAATTGTAAAACTAAAAAATTAAATGAATAGGGTGACATGGACCGACATTATTCATATTAATTTTTGTGTTAAATTTTTTGGCGAAATTTTTTCCGCATAGACAATTATATTCATCGATTGCCCGAAGGAGGATGGTTATAGGATATTGTCCAACTAAGTACTCTCTGTGTCCAATTTCTACTTAATGCATATTGATATCTTCTTATTTTCTGTATTTATAATACAAATTTGGTATTATCTTCCATTTGAGTTTACAATATCAACGTATTCTCCATAGTGTTAGTACAATTCTTTTTTTATTATTAGTGAGAGCTAAAACTAGAAATAGAGAAAAAGTTTTCCAAACCATTTCCTTAACTGGAATATTTTTTCTATTGAGATATCATTAACTGAAATATTGTAATTTAGTAAATGATACCATCGTATCTCACGTATAGTATATTTTATATGAAAGGTCATTGGATTCATTAGAATTACAAATAAAGAAAAAAAGAACAAATCAGCCAAAGCTTTTCAGACATTTTTCACTATTAGCTTATGCTCCCGCCCCCCGCATGTTCAAAAAAAATAACAATCTTCATATACCTCGGTCCAAATATCTGCATCCAAGAAAGAGATGGAGATGGAGGGTTCAGGTGTTTTTAAACATGACAACAAAGAGAACATTAATCCGATAGCTTTCTCCGTTTATCAGCAGAGCTCCCCTTCAACTTTCCAGCCACCTGCAATCAAGAACAAGAGCAAGTTGTTGAAAAGTAGGAAGCCTTTAAGTGACATCACCCATCTCTTCGACTCTCGCCAGGCAACATCAACTCCTGTTTTTCTTCCTGCTTCAACCTTCGTGGATCGCCCAACATCAATGGCTGTTCAACATACTGAATCCATGCAGAAAAACGTTCCCAAGGCTTCGATCAGGCATTTCAGATAGTAAATTTTTGATGTTTGTTCTTTTTACTGTTATCAGTATTTCCGCAATCCATTTATCAGTTCTTATTAGACCTAATGAGACATTTAGGCATATTGGTTTTTAATAACTTTTTTTGTTTCATTTTATTTCAACATCCATCGTTTTCCTTCTCAAGCAACAGCATGTGATAATTGCAATCTTTTTGCTTTCAATTATTTTAATAATATATCTTATATTGCAATTTGATCTTGTGCTCTCAGCTATGTTAGTCATGGTCATGGTTGTTCTCTGTTTTGCTATTAGACAGTAATATTTCTGTTTACAATTAACATTACACAAGTTAATAGTTTAACAGAATGTCCCTATCCTGTTATTATATTAGTGTCAGACTTTCAAGAATATTTACCATAACAACTATTGTCAACTTGCTTAGAAGTAGAGGTGGCCATCCGTGCGGGTCGTGCGGGCCGGGCCGGGTTTGTAGCGGGTTAGGACTGAGAAATATCAACACTGAACCGGCACTAGAAGGCGAACGAATCGGGCCGGGTTGGGTTTGACCTGACAAAAGGTAACCCGGATTCGGCACTGAGTTCGTGTGCGTGCCAGGCAGTTCACGGGCTGGCACGCGGGTTGAACCTGTCAATTTCCTTCAGGTAGAGAGTGAAAATAGGAGGGAGAATAATGCTTCATTTTTTTAGTTTCGCGCCGTAATTTTTTTTTTGCGTGAAAGCTTCCCCTATAAGGCTATAAGTCCTGTGTTGTTTATGAAATGGACTCGCATTTATAAAAGACATTTTTGCAAAATTTAACAAAAAAAATTATTAAAACTTATCAAAGAAGCTTTGCGAAATTTATTAAACTTTTTAGCTTTATGAAATTTAACCGTTAATTACTTGTTCGTATCTGTAATAAAATCTTAAATTTATTCAATTTATACTATAATATAATACCTATAAAGGTATATATTTTGATTAAACGGTTATTCCCCTATTTTAATTATCAAAAATAAAAAAATAGTATTATATACATGTTAAATTACAAATTAATATATTACTTAGTCTCCTTATCCCTCTAAATAATGATCAAAATCTATCGTACCAAACTACGATTACATCTCCTTTCTAATTATTTTATTATAAATCTATATATTTTATATATTTATATAAATATATTAAAATTAATATATAATTTGGGTAAATAAAATTTAAAATTTATTTAAATATTAACGGAGTTCGTGCATCGCACGGATTTAAGCTAGGTTTAACTTTTTGGTTAAAAAGAGGACGGTACCTCTTATAAATTTTATTAATTTAAAAAAATTACAAATAAGTATATTGAACAAAAATATAAGTATATTGAATATAAAGGGACATCTGCATAATTACAGGAGGGACATCTGCATTTGTCATAATAAACAAAAATTACAAATAAGTATATTGAACATCGCTCGTGCATGGTGCGGGCTGTGCGGTCTGCATAGTTCGTGCGGCTCGTGCGGGCTTCGCCTGTGCGGGCTCGTGCGGGTTAGTGCCGGTCCCGGTTTTTTAAAATTAAATTCGTATTCGGTTCGCTTCTTTTGGTGGGTTGTGCGGGTTTGAACCGGCCCGAATCGGGCCGAATATTTTACGGTTTCCGTACGAGCCGATCCCGAATGTGCGGTTCGAACCCGCACGTTTAGCCACCTCTACTTAGAAGTATTATCTGCTGTAATCCTTTATCTGTAGTTACTTGAACAGTTGAACCACAATTACAGAATTTTTAGGTAAAGTTCTATATGTACCGTATTTTTTGTTTTTTGTTTTTTGAGTAAACTGTTAATTTCTTCAGTTTTGAAGGCCTAAAACACACCAAAAGATGCAATTTTAAAAATCTTAACTAATCAATTGATAAGTTCCATTACCCGGAAACTCCATTTTTGCCTTTATACCTGTGTCCACTGGCAATGAAATGGGTGTGGGTACAGGGGTCGGATCCCTCTTATTAGATCCGACACCTCCCCTTGTAGCATCCTAGTTTGAAATGAAAATTAAGTCCTCCTTTCTACTTGTTTATAGAGAGCAAGGTCTATGAATTACTAGTTTCTATGTTATTCTTTTGATTTTATACCACAATTAAACATACATAATTAAGTGTATATGATATATGCGTAGTAGACACTATTATTAAGAACGTACGATGAATCATTTCTAACATTTTTTTGAGCTCTTTAAAAAAAAACTGAACATGACGATTACCCTTGTCCAACTTTAGATCCATATCCAAAAATTGTAATTATATTAAAACTAAGAATCCAACTCTTGGATTTGCACCCTTGTTCATACCTGAGTCCGGAAACATAGTTGACAAGCATCAGCGAAATGACTGAATACAAGACGGCCTTTGCTGAAATACTATTGATATGTATTTAACACAGTTTAATATTTCTTAAAGACTACAGTACCAGCAATCTATCTGATTTAGTAAGTATAAAAATACAGAAAATGACTTGCCACGCCAAGTTGCCTACCATTATCTGAGTTAGAAGTGTTTGGTTAATCCTTTTTAGTTTATTTTCTGTTTGTACAGTTTCAAGAGCAAATTTCTACAGGTAAGAATCAATGATATATAGGTGATATTATTGGCTGGAACTGGCAAAAACTATTCAGGTACGGAAATATGGGAATGCATCTTGCTATTTACCATTACAGTGTTCAGTTTGTGGACTACATGTCATCATCGTGTCTTCCATCAGTTTCACTTCTATCTACTCGGGTATTAAAAGTCCTCGGACATAAACTAAGTCCCAGCTTGCCTAGGTTGGAGAAAGAACGGAGCTGCCACTTTAATAAAACATCAAAGAAGATGTAGTAGAAACATATAATCCGCTAAATGCCTAGCATTATTAAGTATTTAAAATAATCTAATACCACACTACCTTGCAGCCTACCTCATTTAGCAATTGTAAGAGTTAGGGTATCATGACAATCTTAGTTCACTTGTGAATTGTTAGGTTTTGTAGTTTCTAGTTACTGTGCTGTGGTATGGTATTAACTCTTACAGCTCAAAATCAATTATAGAAAAATACCATAATTGGATAGAACGATATAACAAATAATTCGTGTATGGAAGGACAGGAACAATGGGGTTTGGGAGTGTACCAACCAAATTTTCAGCTGGACTACGAATTGATAGGATCTTCCTCTCAGACTTAATAACAACAGTTTGCACACTTTACAAACGAGTTCAGTTTTGTCTGGGTCAACTGTGGACAAAATTTTACCATTGGAGGTTGGAGCTGAATAGATGAAGCTGGTACCCTAATCAATGATCATGGCAGATTTGGTACAATAATCTTGTCCTCTGAATGCCTAAAATTCGAATTTAACTGTGTTCCTTTAGATATTTATCGCTTATGTCTTTAAGAAGACAGATAAGTATGCAAGTCCAGATTCCACCCTAATTAAGAAAACGAAACAGAGGAGGAAGATGGTTAGATCAGAAATCAATGCAGAACCAATGATATAAGAGAATATAGAATTATAATGGAAGTTAGCTAATTTGCAAGCCTAGCTCGTGGCTATCTAGTTAAGGATTGTAAAATCAAGGTGCTTGATTCATTACAACTGCTGCAAGTCTAAGTATATCTTAGCTCTAAAAAATGTGAATGTACGTACACTGATAAGTTGGAAAATGTCTTTTACTATACTTGTGATGTAAATAAAGCTACTATTGATTTGAACAATACACATGAGTTAGAAGTGTATCTGCAAAATATATAAAGCTTGATTGAACTATATTCTACCATCTAAAAGCCTGATGATGAGTCACCATTCGGATTGTGCAGAGTCATGGCTTGGCTTCAGTTCCCCGACCTAATTCACCTGATCATTAGGGAACAAAAAATTGAATATGCACAATTCAAAATATATACGAGTACAGACAGATAATTAATAAATATCATCCTAAAATGAATAACATCAATTAAGTATTTGTTTAGAGTGTGAGCCAAAGATTTGCTTTAACATAACATTCTCATTACAACTATGATTTATACATCAGGGAAACAAATAGACTTATTCTACAGCCAGAAGGTCTCAACAGTTATGATAGAAAAGCTCTATATATGATGAACACTTTGATGGAGTTACTGCCTGTTTCTTATCACTTGACTTTAGTCTGGCATCCTATAGCCCTCTTCTCTGTGTATTTGCATTTATCATTTCCAAACAAAATAAATAACCATGTTTCCTAACAAACAGTGACCTAAAAATTTAGAGGTCGCCCTTTCATTAATTTTCGTGTATCTATCTGCTGATAATTAATCATTTACCTCTTCTGTCAACTATACTCGTTGCAGGCATTCTACCCTCGGTATACACAAACAAACAATGATCATTCTAACAATGTGTATGAATTTAATAAACATACATAATCAAAGTACTAACTGATTCATGTTTGCCAAGTACACCCAAATTTCAGGTTTAACATAAACAATTATATACTTTTGTCTTGGTAACATCATACCTGGTAACTGATTATTGTAGGGCTGATTAGTTCCACTCATACTATAACATCGAGGAAGAATTATCGAACCATCCTTACTCGCTTCCTTCAAATTCTCAGTATTCTGTACTGCATACTGCTGCGGCAAAATTACTGTACTGTTATTACTCTCATCCTTTGACCCCTCCGTATTTTGTACATACGGGTAATTATAACTGATTTCATCCCTCAATTGACCAGTAGACTGCAATGTGTGATAACTGTAACCGGGATACGAGTTAGCAGGCACCAACGCAGCAGACATATTTCTGTTCATATTCATGTTCATGTTCATACTCAAATTGCCTGGTGCATGAAAATTGTTCCAAACATGAGCTTTGTACTTGTCCAATTCCTCCAAAACTCGTTTAAATTCTCCGTAAGAACCAAGAATCGGATCATTCTGCCTACAACTTGCTTCCCAAACAAGAGAATCGACAGCTCTCTGTCGATCCTCTACATCTAAACTCTTGACAATCTTTGCTACATTACTCACTCCAAACAACTTGTGCACGGCTTGAAATTCTTTGGTTTTTTCGATACCGAAGTAGGGCGCTAATACGCAGTTTTCAACGCACTTCTTGCGTTGGTGACGACACGAAGCACAGGCCGCCGGTGATCCACTGTCTCTTTGCATAGTCCTGAAATCGAAACCCTAACTTGTTATGCAAGAAACAAAACTCGGGCAAAAAGAAAATTTAAGCAATAACTTGATATTGAACATACCTTGTGCAGATACTTGCTAAGTTAAAGGAAGAAGATAAAGAAGAAGGATTGCGGGGAGAGAGAGAGAGAGAGAGAGTGTTGAATGTAACAGAAATCTAACCGGATATGGTAACTAACAAATTGTATCCCAATCGACTAATTGTGCTTTCATCGTAACTAATAACAAGGGCCGATCTAAACATAGGCACGTGCCCCACAATTTTATTTTTAGAAATTTCTCCTTAATAATTTGTACTCCCTTGCATTTGAAATGTCCACCAGTATATACCACTTCAAGCACGGAAAATGTCCAAATCCTAATATTGTTTGAGGTAATTTAGATGTTAATTTTGTTACTGTTTTTGAAAAATATATATATTATTTTGGAAACTTTCACTTTGTTTATAAAATATGAAAATTTGATTGTAAATAAAATAGGTGGGACATAATAATATAAATAGGTATATTTTATTAAATGCTCGGACCAAAAAGTAATGTGCCCCAAAATTTTATTTGTTTATTTATTGTGATATTCCATGAACTGCCGTATAACCTTTCTTATTATATACTAATTCATCCGTAACCAACAATTCTTTACGTTTGATTTAGGCAGGTACGTTAAGAAATATGTATAAAATAGTGGAAAAGAGAAAGAAAAGTGGGTGAAGTGGTGGCACTCTTTGATTTTTAATGTATAAAAGGGAGATAGTGGAGTAAAAGTAGTGTGAAAAGAGAGGAAAAGTGGGGAAAGTGGTGGAACCCATTGACTATTTTTAGTAGGTTTTGAAATGTAAATAATTGGATTGGACATACCAAAAATGAAACCGTAAAGAATTGGTTGGGACAGAGGGAGTACTCCCTCTGTCCCTTTAAACATTTCCTTTTTGCTTAAAAACACAGGTTTTAAGAAAATTAAAGCTGCTATGATTACTAATGATTGGATGCACAATATTGGACGGAGATTAGCTAAACTGCCCCCCCCCATTTTGCTTTTTTAAATGACAAGTTGACAACAACCAATCAAAACACAACATTACACACACATGGATTGATAGTAAAATTACACTTCTCACATACAAATACAAAATTAATCTAAGTAGTCAGTTGATACGAAGCAGAATTTTTAAATTTGCTCCTCTACTTATAAAATCTACTCCATTGGTTAAATATGAATGGTGATGGATTCTTTCGTTTTGATCTTAATGAACCACCATCACCAGAGCCTTCACGCATGCAACATCAGTATGCTTTAAATGAACCACCTGTTAACAACACAAAACCGAAGCTTAGTGCAAATGCAAGATCAGAAATTCTTATATTCTTGCTAAGCCACTAGTCAAAGAAAATTCCAGGAAAACCTTATCAAGGTGCAATTAAAGATGCTTCCATTAAATATAATGTCACAACAAGAACTATCAGGTATATATGGAGCTTAGCAAAAAAATAAAAGGCAGCAGGGCAGAGTTATAACATGGCAACAAAGGGGCATAATTCAGGAAGGAAAAGAATTTAGGTTGCACCTAATGCAATTACAGATATTAATATGGGTGATAGATCATGCATAAGGGACTTGGCTGCTAAGTTGAATGTGTCATCAAGTACATGTGGCAGAATGATAAAGAGGGGTGATATTAAACCCCACACCAATCCTTTGCATCTTGGATTAAAAGAGCCGAACTTGTTGTAGAGGATGGAATGGGTTCTGGACCTCCTCATGGGAGATACAACACAAACAAAAAGGCAATATAAGACTATGTTTGATTTTGTGCATATAGATGAGAAATGGTTTTACCTAAGTAAGAAATCACAAAGAGTCTACATGGAAAAAAATGAGAAGGGCAAATACAGGTCTGCCAAGTCTAGTAAGTTCATACCTAAGGTCATGTTTACAGCTGTTATTGCAAGGCCTAGATTTAATGCACAAGGTGAATGCATATTTGATGGGAAGTTGGGCATATTCCCATTCACATATCAAGAACCAACAAAAAGGACTTCTAAATACAGAGGTAATGGCACTATTATCACTAAGGTGGTTGAGTCAGTTGGTAGAAAAGAGACAAATAACATGCTTATTAACCAAATAGTCCCATCAATAATTCAGAATTGACCACCTAGTGAAGGTCCTAAAGTGATATTCATACAACAGGACAATGCCAGCACTCACATTTCTCAAGCTGATGAAGAATGGCAACAAGTGACCGACAAGGTGATTTCACATTTATTCTTGTTCAACAACCACCAAATAGTCCTGACTTAAATATTTTAGACTTGGGACTTTTTAGAAGAGTTCAGTCCTTAATACACAAGAAAATGCCAAAAAATATTGATAGTATGATGAATGCAGTGCATGAAGCATTCTATCAGTTAGATGCAAGTACACTTGCAGATGTATGGCTATCATATCAGTATGTAATGAATGAAGTTCTAAATGTGAAGGGGTCAAATAATTATCTTGTACCCCATGTCAACAAAAAAGAACTCAAGGCTGCAGGACAACTCCCACTTCAAGTCACAACACCATTGTGGGTTGTGTTTGAAGCATGGCAATTGGTATATGGACCAGGTGAATGGGTCTGACTTTTATGCATATTGGCTAATAATGCCAAATTTTGTGTTTTGAGGACATGTTTGTATGTATGCAGAATATGTAATAAAAACAATGCAGGTTTATTTTGTGTAAAATATGAAGTAAGTTTTCTATAATCAAAACTGCACATCATTCTGCATCTAATTTTACTATATACTGTCATTACACACCACAAAGAATAACCATTTCGGAAACATTAAAGTAAAAAAATCCATCAGAACAAATATCTCAATATACGAATGCACAAACTTACCTAATTTTACATCACATTTTTCAGAACAAACAGAAAGTACACTAACAAATGTAAATCCATCAGGTTTCACCCCTACGTCCCTCATATCCGCAAACAATAAAAACACAGGATACTTACATTGAAGATTTAAATATTTAAACAACAAAATACAGTGTACACACATAATCAAAAAGCCCAGATCAGGTAACTCATCTATTCACTGTACACACATATAGAAACACAAAACTGAGGGAATTTACCAAACAAAAACCAGAGAATCCCACCTCAAAGATTCAAAATTTAAACACTAACAATCAAATTCACCAATCGATCAGCTAAAATCAAGTCAAAAAATTCAAATTAAATGTTGAATATATTTGAGATGTCATGTCCAATATGTTTCATGTTTAGTTCTCAGATCTTAACTAATAGGAAATATCAGTTCTTACTGGAATCAGGACTTACTGGAAGTCAGAACTTAAGGATATCAGAACTTAGATTATCAGAAGATAATATCAGAAGATGGATATCAGAACTTAAATACTGGAGGACTAACAGTTAAGGAAGGAAGTTGATTTACAGGAAAGAAGATCGAGAGTAATACAAGAAGAAGATATGCAAGGAAAGAATTCGAGGACTAGAAGAATTATAAGATATCTGGTTGATATATTTTAGGAGACAGAAATATATTTCATATTAACTAGAAGTTGTCTTGTAACTGTGTGTCTATATAAACACAGACATAGGTTTACTCTAAAAGAGTTACGATCATCGAGAAGATCATATAATTGTAACCTAGTAGCTCTCGTGATATTTGTTCATTACTGAGAGAGAACAGTTCCATTGTAACAGAGTTTGTTATATCGAATACATTCGTTTTCTGTTACTTGTGCTTTAAATCGATTTGATTGTATACTATACTGTATTTAACCCCCTTCTACAGTGTTGTGTGGCCTAACAAGTGGTATCAGAGCCTATCTGTTAACACACATATAGTAAAGATCCAAAAACAATCATGTCTGAAGAAGCAGAAAATCCAACCAAGCCCGCTAAAACTGAAGAAACTCCAAAGACTCAAACCCATAGTCGATATGAGACTATCAGGGTTCCCATGCTGAGACCGTCTGAATATCCCATATGGAAAGTGAAGATGGCTATGTTTCTGGAAGCTACAGATCCAGAATACCTTGACAGAATTAATGAAGGACCGCATAAGCCAACCAAACTCTCTGTTATAGTTGCAGATCAGCCAGCAATGACCATACCAAAGGAGAAAAGTGAATACACAGCTGAAGATATCTCATATATTGCCAAGGATGTAAAGGTAAGGCATTTGCTGCATAGTGCCATTGAAAATATCATGTCAAATAGGGTAATTCACTGCAAGACTGCAAAGGAGATATGGGATGCTTTGGAGACAAGGTGTCAGGGAACTGATGCAATCAAGAAAAACAGGAGGACTATACTCACTCAAGAGTACGAGCACTTTGACTCATAAAGTGATGAGTCATTAACTGACTTATATGACAGGTTTGTCAAACTCTTGAATGATCTGTCACTGGTGGACAAGGAATATGACATTGAAGATTCAAATCTAAAATTCCTTTTAGCCCTTCCTGAAAGTTGGGATTTGAAAGCTACTATTATAAGAGATAACTATGCTCTTGATGAAACTACTCTTGATGAAATTTATGGAATGCTCAAGACTTATGAACTTGAGATGGATCAAAGAAGCAAGAGACATGGGAAAAAATCAAGAACAGTTGTTCTTAATGCTGAGAAGGAATCCCCCAAAGTGGCTGTCTCAAAAAAAGGAAAAGGAAAGTCTCTCTTCATAAAGTCTGATTCAGAATCATCAAGTTTTGATGATGATGATTCAGAAACTGAAAGTCTATCTGAAGGAGATGTTGATGAAGAGATGATGAAGCTGTGTGCTCTTATGGTGAAGGATATCACAAAGATAGCATACAGGAAATTCAGAAGAGGAAAGAAGTTTTCCAGGAAAGATAGAAGTTCTGATAAAAAGGGCTTCAGAAAATCTGAAGGCAAATGAGGAAAGTCTGACAGAGGAGAATACTCAAATGCCAAATGCTACAACTATGGTGAGAAAGGCCACATATCTCCCGACTGCAAGAAAGGAAAGAGTGACAAAGGCAAGGCTCTTGTCACAAAGAAGAAAAGCTGGACAGACTCCTCGGATTCTAAAGATGAGGAAAACTATGCCTTGATGGCAAATGTTGATAGCAGTTCTGATGCTGCTGAGTTAAAGGTACCTCAAACAACTTATGTCTTTCATACTGATGATATTACTGAGTTGAGATTATATCTTAAAACCATGTTTATTAGCTAAAGAGATCAAACTTTAACATGTGAAAGATTAGCTTCTGAAAATCTTGCCTTTAAAAAGAGGAATGATTATTTAGAAAAAGAGTTAGTTATGTTCCATCAAACTCAGAAGGATAGAGATGATGCTTTCTATGTAAGAGATGAAGTGCTAAAAATGAATAAATCTCTGAAAACTGAGTTAGAAAAGGAGAGAGAGATTATCAGGACTTGAACTAACTCTGGCAGAGTAACTCAGGATATACTAAGTAGTGGAATCTGGAAAGAGGGCTTAGGTTATGGAGATGAGAAAAGTGAAAAAGGAACTGAACAAGTTAAGCCAATTATTGTTAAACAAACTACTAAGCCAAAGGTAAATCCTGTTAAATTTGTAGCTAAAACTGTAAAGTCTAATTCTAAAAAGATGAAAGATATTGAGACAGAAGTGATTGTAGAGTCAACTTCTGACAAATTAGAACAGGATAAACCAACTGAAGTTAACATAGGCTTAATGACAAAGAAGCAGCTTAAACATAAGATGAAAGAGATTACCAGTGTAAACAAGGTAAAGGCAGCTAGGAAAAATAGGAATGGAAAGGAAGGTGTGAATAAAAGTAACAATTATATGCCTGTTCCTAATGCTCCTAGAAAGAAATGCTATAACTGTGGAAACTCTAACCATCTGGCTTCTTTTTGCAGGAAAAATAAGAATATAAACTCCTTACCTTCAAAGTCAGGAGTTAAGAGTTAGTCTGTTAGGTTTAAGCCACAAAATCCTTATTTTCATTGTGGTAGTATATGGCATTCCATTTATACTTGCAAGGAATATCATAGTTTGTACTATGATTATTATCAGATAAAACCTTCTTTGAAGAAAGTTACTTTAATTCCTTCTAGTGTAAAGCATGATGCAAAGTCTGATACTGTAAAATATGATAAGAAAAATGTTAGCATAAACTCTGATGTTAAATCCGATGCAAATATTAACAAACTTAAAATGGCCAAAGGATCCAAGCAAGTCTGGGTCCTTAAAACTAACCTTTAGTGGTCTTTGTGATTGCAGGGCAACAGGAAGAACATCCTAGTCCTGGACAGTGGATGTTCAGGACATATGACTGGAAATAAAGCCCTGCTATCAGACTTTGTGGAGAAAGCTGGCCCAGAAGTTTCTTATGGAGATGGCAACATAGGGAAAACTCTGGGATATAGCAAGATCAATCTTGGGAATGTCATCATTGAAACAGTAGCTCTAGTCTCAGGACTTAAACACAATCTATTGAGTATAAGTCAAATCTGTGACAGAGGTTATCACGTGGATTTCTTTGAAGAATACTGTGAAGTTTTAAGTATTTCTACAGGCAAAGTGGTTCTGAAAGGATACAGGCATGGTAACATTTATGAAGCCATACTTTCAATAAGTACTGATGGTTCTGCAATCTGTCTGTTGAGTAGAGCATCAATTGAAGAAAGCTGGAATTGGCTCAAGAAACTCTCTCATTTAAATTTCAACAATATAAATGAGCTTGTAAAGAAAGATATTGTGAGAGGACTGCCAAAAACAGTATTTGCTCTTGATGGCCTTTGTGATTCATGTCAGAAGGCAAAACAAAGAAAATCTTCTTTCAAGAGCAAAACTGAGTCATCAATTCTTGAGCCTTATCACCTACTGCATGTTGATCTATTTGGTCCAGTCAATGTCATGTCTATTGCAAAGAAGAAATATGCTATGGTTATAATGGATGAGTTCACAAGGTATATGTTAGATATATTTGATAATGTCATGGCTAATATGTTTTATGTTTAGCTTTCAGATCTTACTTGAACAGGATAAATTAGTACTTAACTGTGGATCAGTACTTATACTGGAAGTCAGGACTTAAGGATATCAGTACTTATGTTATCAGGAGATAATCATCAGAAGATAGATATCAGAACTTAAGTGCTGAAGGACGATCAGATAAGGACAGTAGCTGATTAAAGGAAAGAAGATCAAGATAAACATAAGAAGAGATATGCATGAAGAAGGAATTCTGTAAAGAATGGAATACTTGGAAGAAAAGATATCTGATTGATATATTTTAGGAAGCAGAATTATATTCCATATCAATAAGCGATTATCTTGTAACTGTGTAATATATAAACACAGACATAGGGTTTACACTATAAGTGTTATCATTATTAGAGAAGATTATTCATTGTAACCCTAGCAGCTCTCGTGATATTTGTTCATCACTGAGAGGTAACAGTTCCATACTGTAACAGAGTTTATTGTTTCAATAAAGTTTGTTTTCTGTTACTTAAGTTCTTAAAGTTCGATTTGAGTGTACTATACACTGTATTCACCCCCTCTGCAGTGTGTGTGTGACCTAACAATTGGTATCAGAGCCTATCTGTTAACATACATACAGTTAAAGATCCAAACACAGTCATGTCGGACACAGAAACTCCAACTAAGCCTACCAAAACTGAGGAACCACCAAAGACACAAATTCAGAGTCGGTATGAGACCATCAGAATTCCCATACTGAGACCATCTGAATATCCCATATGGAAGGTAAGGATGACCATGTTCCTGGAAGCAACAGATCCAGAATACCTTGATAGAATCAAGGAAGGCCCTCACAAACCAACCAAGCTCGCTGTTGCAGTTACAGGTGAAGCAGCAAAGACCGTACCAAAGGAGAAGAGTGATTATACTGTTGAAGACATAGCATCAATTGCTATGGATGCTAAGGTACGACACTTACTGCATAGTGCCATTGATAATGTAATGTCAAACAGGGTAATCAACTGCAAGACTGCTAAGGAGATATGGGATGCTCTGGAAACAAGGTGTCAGGGAACTGAAACAATTAAGAAGAACATGAAGAAAATACTCACTCAAGAGTATGAACACTTTGACTCAAAGACTAATGAGTCATTGAATGATTTATATGATAGATTTGTCAAACTTTTGAATGATTTGTCATTGGTTGATAAAGAGTATTATCTTGAAGATTCAAACCTTAAGTTCCTGTTAGCTCTTCCTGAATGCTGGGATTTGAAGGCAACGACAATAAGAGACAACTACAATCTTGATGAAACAACTCTTGACGAAATCTATGGAATGCTCAAGACTCATGAGCTGGAGATGGAACAAAGAAGCAAGAGGAAAGGAGGAAAGTCAAGGACAGTTGCTCTTAAGGCTGAAGAAGAATTCCCCAAAGCAGCTTCCTCAAAGAAAGAAAAGGGTAAAGCTCTTTTCATAAAGTCTGATACTGAGTCATCAAGTTCTGAGAGTGATGATGACTCAGATTCTGAAAGCTTGCCTGAGACTGATGCTGATGAGGAGATGATGAAGCTGTGTGCTCTTATGGTGAAAGGAATCATAAAGATTGCATACAGGAAGTTCAGAAGGGAAAGAAGTTTTCCAGGAAAGGCATAAGTTCTGATAAGAAGAATTTTAGAAGATCTAAAGGCAGAGGAGGAAAGTCTGACAGAGGAGATTACACCAATGTTAAATGCTATAACTGTGGTGAGAAAGGCCACATATCTCCTGATTGCAAGAAGGTAAAGGGTGACAAAGGCAAGGCTCTTGTCACAAAGCAGAAAAGCTGGACAGACACCTCAGACTCTGAAAGTGAGGAAAACTATGCATTGATGGCAAATGCTGATAAAGAAAGTGCTGAGAGCAGTTCTGAAGCTGCTGAAACAAAGGTACCTCAGACTACTTATGCTTTTCATACTGATGATATTAATGAGTTGAGAAGATATCTTAAAACCATGTTTGTTAGTTATAGAGATCAAACTTTAACATGTGAAAGATTAACTTCTGAAAATCTTGCATTTAAGAAAAGAAATGATTTCTTAGAAAAAGAGTTAGTCATGTTCCATCAAACTCAGAAGGATAGAGATGATGCTTTTTATGTTAGGAATGAAGTGCTAAAAATAAATGAATCTCTAAAAACTGAGTTAGAAAAGGAAAGAGAGATTATCAGGACTTGGACTAACTCTGGCAAAATAACTCAAAATTTGCTAAGTAGTGGAAACTGGAAAGAGGGCTTAGGTTATGGAGAAGATAAGAATGATAAAGGAACTGAAGAAATTAAGTCTGTTGATAAGCAAAAGCCAAAGTTAAAACCTGTTAAGTTTGTAACTGTAAAGTCTGAAAATGAAAAATCAGAAGTTACAAAGAAATTAACTTCTAACAAACTAAAACAGGAAAAGACAGCTGAAGTGAACATAGGCTTAATGACAAAGAAGCAGCTTAAGCATAAGCTAAAAGATGTTAAGAATGCAAACAAGGTAAAATCACCTAGGAAAAATAGGAATGGAAAGGAAGGTGTGAATAAAAGCAATAATTATAAACCTGTTCCTGATGCTTCTAGGAAAACATGTCATAACTGTGGAAGTTCTAACCATCTGGCTTCTTTTTGCAGGAAGAATAAGAATATTAACTCCTTACCTTCAAAGTCAGGAGTTAAGAGTCAGTCTGTTAGATACAAACCACAAAATCCTTGTTTTCATTGTGGTAGTTTATGGCATTCCATTTATACTTTTAAGGAATATCATAGCTTGTACTATGATTATTATCAAATAAAACCTTCTTTGAAGAAAGTTTCCATTGTTCCTTCTAGTGTAAATTCTGATTCAAAGTCTGATAGTGTAAGTTCTGATAAGAAAAATGTTAACATAAACTCTGATGCTAAATCCGCTGTAAATGTTAACAAACTTAATAAGGCCAAAGGATCCAAGCAAGTCTGGGTCCTTAAAACTAATAATTAGTGGTCTTTGTGATTGCAGGGCAACAGGAAAAATATTCTAGTTCTGGACAGTGGATGTTCAGGACATATGACTGGAAATAAGGCCCTGCTATCAGACTTTGTGAAGAAAGCTGGCCCAAGTGTTTCTTATGGAGATGGCAACATTGGAAAAACATTGGGATATGGCAATATCAATCTTGGAAATGTCATAATTAAACAAGTAGCTCTGGTCTCAGGACTTAAACACAACCTACTGAGTATAAGTCAAATCTGTGACAGAGGTTATCATGTTGATTTCTTTGAAGAACACTGTGAAATTGTGGGTAAATCTAAAGGCAAAGTTGTTCTGAAAGGATACAGGCGTGGTAACATTTATGAAGCTAAGCTTTCAACAAGTACTGATGGTTCTGCAATCTGTCTGATGAGTAGAGCATCAATTGAAGAAAGCTGGAATTGGCATAAGAAACTCTCTCATTTAAATTTCAACAATATAAATGAATTGGTCAAGAAAGATCTTGTGAGAGGATTGCTAAACACAGTATTTGCTCCTGATGGTCTTTGTGATTCATGTCAGAAAGCCAAACAAAGAAAATCTTCATTCAAGAGCAAGACTGAATCATCAATTCTTGAGCCTTATCATCTACTACATGTTGATCTATTTGGTCCAGTAAATGTCATGTCTATTGCAAAGAAGAAGTATGTGTTGGTCATAGTGGATGAGTTCACCAGATACACATGGGTGTATTTCTTGCATACAAAAAGTGAAACTGCATCAATCTTGATTGATCATGTCAAACATCTGGATAAAATGGTCAAATATTCTGTGAAAGTTTTAAGGAGTGATAATGGCACTGAGTTCAAGAATTTGATAATGGAAGAGTTCTGCAAAAGCCATGGAATAAAGCAGGAATTTTCTGCTCCTGGAACTCCACAGCAAAATGGAGTTATTGAAAGGAAGAATAGAACTCTCATTAAAGCTGCACGTACAATGCTTAAAGAAGCAAAGCTTCCAACCTATTTCTGGGCTGAAGCTGTGCAGATTGCTTGTTTTACTCAAAATACAACACTCATTAACAAGCATGGAAAAACACCATATGAGATGGTGAAGAAAAAGAAGCCAAATCTGAAATACTTTCATGTATTTGGATGCAAGTGTTTTGTTCTCAAGACTCATACTGAACAGCTATCAAAGTTTGATCTAAAAGCTGATGAAGGCATCTTTGTTGGATATCCACTTTCCACAAAAGCCTTCAGAGTCTATAATTTGAGAACAAAAGTAGTCATGGAATCTATCAATGTCTCTTTTGATGACAAGTAGATTACTGGTCTTGAAGATTTCATTGACCATGATCAGCTGAGATTTGAAAATGAAGACTCAAATTCTGATACTGAAAATCCTGAAAGTCTAAGTCCTGATACTGTAAACTCTGATGGAATAAACTCTGATGTTATTGAAACTGTGGTGGCTACGCCAAGGGAAGATGCACCGATGCAGGGGGAGCATACTCAAGATCCTACCACAGCTCAAGAAACATCAGAACATACATCTGGCTCTTCAAATTCTGATTCGTCAAGTTCTGATAAGCCAAGTTCTGATAGTGCTGAAAATTTAAATACTGAAGACTCCAACTCAGAGAGCATAGTTTCAGGGGGAGCATCAGAAAATGAAAATGAAGATAGCATGGATCATGGGGGAGCATCCAGTTCTAGAGAAAACCTTCCATCTGCAAGGAAGTGGACAAAATCACATACACCTGATTTGATAATTAGAAATCCTGATGCAGGTGTCAGAACTAGAACAGGTACTTCAAATGAATGTCTTTACAATTCTTTTCTCTCTCAGACTGAGCCAAAGAAAGTGGAAGAAGCTCATCAAGATGCTGATTGGGTGCAAGCAATGCAGGAAGAGTTGAATGAATTTGAAAGAAACAAAGTCTGGACCCTAGTGCCAAGACCAAAGAATAGATATGTTGTTGGTACAAAGTGGGTATTCAGAAACAAAACTGACAGTGATGGCATAATTACAAGGAATAAGGCAAGGCTGGTTGCAAAAGGATATTCTCAACAGGAGGGAATTGATTATGATGAAACATTTGCACCAGTTGCTAGGTTAGAAGCCATAAGGATATTCTTGGCTTATGCTGCTCACAAAAAGTCGACTGTCTTTCAAATGGATGTGAAAAGTGCTTTTCTCAATGGAGAATTGGAGGAGGAGGTATATGTTGAACAACCTCCAGGTTTTGTAGATACCAAACATCCAGATTATGTCTACAGGCTTGATAAAGCACTTTATGGACTTAAGCAAGCTCCTAGAGCATGGTATGAGACTTTAGCTCAGTTTCTTCTGGAAAGTGGATTCAATAGAGGGATAATAGACAAAACACTGTTCTACCTCAACCATGGAAAGGACTTACTTTTGGTCCAGATTTATGTTGATGATATCATTTTTGGATCTACAAATGACAAACTTTGCAAAAAGTTTGCCAAACTAATGCAGTCAAGATATCAGATGAGTATGATGGGGGAACTTAGCTATTTTCTGGGCCTTCAAGTCAAGCAGAATGAGGAAGGCACTTTTATTTGTCAAACCAAGTACACCAGAAACTTGCTGAAGAAATTTGGAATGCAAGATTGTTCAAGTGCATCCACTCCAATGGTCACTGCAACAAAACTGGATAAGGATACCGGTAAATCAGTAGATATTACTGACTACAGAGGTATGATTGGCTCTCTACTCTATCTAACTGCTAGTAGACCTGATATCATGTATGCTACCTGTCTTTGGGCAAGATTTCAAGCAGATCCAAGAGAACCTCACTTAACAGCTGTAAAAAGAATCTTTAAGTATCTTAAAGGAACAGCTGCTCTGGGATTATGGTATCCTAGAGAATCAGATTTTAAACTAATAGGTTACTCAGATGCAGATTTTGCAGGTTGCAAAATTGACAGGAAAAACACAAGTGGAAGCTGCCAATTTCTTGGAGGCAGATTGGTTTCTTGGTACAGCAAGAAACAAAAGTCAATTTCCACATCAACTGCAGAAGCAGAGTATATTGCTGCAGGAAGCTGTTGTGCACAGATTCTTTGGATAAAGAATCAGTTACTGGATTATGGGTTAACATATTTCAAAATCCCTATTTACTGTGATAATCAAAGTGCTATTGCTATGACAGGTAATCCAGTTCAACACTCTATGACAAAGCACATCAGCATCAGGTACCACTTTATCAGGGAACATATGGATGAAGGTACAGTGGAATTGCATTTTGTTCCCACAGATCAACAACTAGCAGATATCTTCACAAAACCACTGTGTGAAGCTACTTTTACAAGATTGGTAAATGAACTTGGAATGGTTTCAGGTTCTTTCTCTAAATCTGCTTAGTCTTGTTCTGTGTTATCAGACTTTATGCTCAGTATTTATAGAATTAATCTTATTGTGTATTCTGTGCTTAATTGATAAATGTCTTTAAGTACTGACTGTTGTCTGATATATGTTTCTAAACTCTGATAAGTGATATGTCTGTTCAAGTACCTATTCAATCCTATGAGGATAACTGTGCTAGATACTGACCTAGTAGTCTTCAATAAACAAATGATTCCATGTAAAAAGTAATTATTTCAGTGGAAATCTTATGACACTAGCAAATTCTGATAATTGAGCTTAGTTAAGTTTACTTTGTATATCTTATTACTAAGTCACAAATTAGAATAATGCTACTCATCTGTTAAGTTCTGATACTAGTAAAACTGCTAAATGTACTAAGTGCTGATAAACCTCACTTATCAAAAGAAAAAGCAAAAAGATCAAAGAATAAAATCAGGTACTCCTTTGAGATCTAGAGTAAAAATGTGGAAGGGACGACCCAAGTGCATTGCTGGTATTAAGTAAATATGCATTAGAAAAGCAAAATATTTTATTGGTGACTTTTCACACTCTATGATTACTGGAGAAATACTCTGATAATAGCATAAATTCTGATAAATAGTCGTGACTCACTTACACTGAGAAGCCACTGTAAAATAGAATTTCAAAAGATGCATAAAATTAGCACAAAACAGTTGAGATGGACTCATGCATGAACTCATTCATCAGTAGGTTTCAGGACAATGACAGCTCTTTAGCAAAATTTTAGTTATGTCTTATTTCTAGGATGTACTGAAGTGACTCAGACTTTACTCTTTGTCTGTTATTTAGCTTAATGCACACACTAATCACTCCATATGAATGATGAAAATTACTGTGGTGGTCTATGTTATTTTAGATAAACAGTCACTGTGTCACTTTGCACAAATTCTGAGGACAAGTTCTAGTTACACGTTCTGATGATTAAGTTCTGAAGTCTATAACTCAGAACTTGTATGAGGATTTACTAAGATGGGCATTCCTTTTTCGAGTTAAGAAATTATGTTCTGATGACTGTTAAGTTCTGATATAAGTCTAAGTTCTGATATTACAATCTAATGTTTTACTTGACTTATCTGTGAATAAAATTTGATAACAGTCTCAGTTAATAATTGAATATGTTGAAGTGGAAGATTAATAGTCACTATGGTTAGGGTTAATGGTATTTGTACCTGAACAGTCCAATGTTACTTGTTTCTTGTGCGCTTTAAACCATGTTTCCTCTTTCCAATGAATGTTATTCTTTTTCAAAGTCTAGGGAGACGAGGTAGAATTAATTCTACCTGTCAGCATTCAATTTCTTTGCGTCTCCTGGCATTCTCTTGCCTATATAAGCAGCCACTTCACATCAGTCTTTCCATCAAATTCTTCTCACACACTTATCTTCATACTTCTTCTTTCAAAAACACAATGGTCAAGAATGGCAGCAGGAATGGCATGTCACAGCCATTCCTGAGGAGATATGGGACTCTGTCCCACAGGAGGTACTGACACACCTCCTGTTCTTCTATATGGACTACCATCGCCATCTGGAGCGATTGGAGGAGGAAAGGCTGGAAGCTCTCCGCCAGCAAGAGCGAATCATCAGACTCGCCATTCTGTTTGTCGAGAGTAGGAAGAAGAAGAAATGATTTAATCTTGTCTTCTTCCTATTTTTCTTCATCATCAGCTTTGTCAGGCTTCTTAGCTAGGACTAAGGCTGTTGATGTTCGGTTTAGAAGCTTAGGGAAAATCTTGTATAAGTATTGATGTAATTTCTATTTCATAAATGTATTGTCTTGATATATTAATGAAAGTTGTTTTTACTTCAAGATTTTGTCTCTGAGTTATTTTATCTTGTGTTGATAAATCCTGATTGATATTCTGATGACCATATAAATTTTGTTTTATATTAAGTTCTGATTCGTTTTCAGCACTTACTTATCTAATTTATCTTGGTCATTTTCATGTGATGTATTTTCAAAATATTAATGATGCAGTGAAAAATAATTCAATCAGTGATAACGGTTTAAATTTTGAATTAAAACTGTTTCTCTTGATAAATGGAACGGTTTTTCCTGAAACTAGGCAAATGGGTAAGTAATGATTCCTGTTTTCTCGAGCCCAGTAACTGTCCGTTATTACTGCATGTCTGACAGGTGTCCAACGGTAACATTTTTGTTCAGAGTATAAGTACAACAGAGAGAAGATTTCTTTAATCTTTTATTTTCTTCATATTTTATCTCTCTCCTTACTTTTACTCTCTTTCTCTTTATTTCTCACGTTGGTTTTTCATACAGACATTATATCAAACACCTAACAGGCATCCTTGAATCTCAATTTTTTTTAACATGGCACCAAAGGATTTAATCATTGATGGAGCTAAGTTTGTCCCCAACAACTATGCTGCAGTTCTTGATCACACTGAAGCTCCATCTGAATTGCACTTTGTGCAAGATCTTTTTGCACATAGTGAGGTTGGGTATGCATTAACACAACCTGAATTCTTTTCAAGCCAACAAGTTCTGTGGTTTTGGAGGACTGGACTTTTTGATGATGGTGGTCAATGTGGAACTCCCAGTATTATCTTCCAAGTGGGTGATTCATCCTTTGTAGTCACTCCTGGTACAGTACGCAGGGCTTTACATCTTCCAGAAGATTGTACTTTCTCAATTCCAGAGGACTCAGCCCTTCGGGAGTTAATGGCTGAATTGGGATATGAAAAGAGTCTGACGAAACTTGGACAGTTGAAACGGGCTAATATCAGAAGAGAATGGAGTTTCTTTTTTGATTGCATCACCAAAGCTTTTGGGAACAAATGTTTGAATTTTGATGTTATTCCAATTATGAGTCAGCACATCGGGTATGCAATTATCAATCAAACTCATTTTGATTTTGTAACTGCTTTAATTGGTTTTATTGGGGATAGGATGACAGAGGATCGAGATGTTGTTTATTTTGCTAGATTCTGTCAACTTATTTACACTTATTGTACTGATGAACCTCATTTAGTCAGCACCCAAACCCCACCTTTTAAGGTTGCAAAACGATACTTTAATGACCTGGTAAATGCTGATACTAGAAAAAAGTGGTTAGACCATTACAGATTCCTCAGTCTGTAAAACAAATCCTAGTAAATGCTGATCCTGATACTTATAGATCTGTTTACTCTGATGTCCAACCAACTCCAAACACCCAAAATCCATCAACCTCAGTACCTACCTCTCATTCTACTCAACCTACCCTCAGAACATATCTCAAATCCTATCTCTCCACTTCACAGACTGCTCAACCTTCATCTTCAGCACCTACTGTGAAATCTTCATCTTCCAAGCCAAAGAGGACAAAGAATGTTCCTCAAACACCTCAAAAGAGAAGGAGGATTGCATTGAGAGATGAATCTGATTCTGAGGAACCGGTTCCTGCTAGAGAACCTGTTGTAATTGAAGCTGAGAAAGAGATTTCTCAGAAGGATTCTGAAATTGGGGGTTCTAGGCTTCTCAAGAGGCTTAGATGAATGACAGTTCCTGAAACTCCCAAGGAATCCAAATCAACAAGGAAGTACAAGAAACAGAGGGCACAAAGGCCAGTTTCAGATGATGAAGAGGAAGCAACTAAGGAAGGGGATCAGGAATCTCTGATCTCACAAGACAAGGAATTTGCTCCAGTCACTTCTTCTCCATCAACTCCATCTCAGGAAGCTGTATCTGACAAGGCTAACTCACCATTTGTGTCTCTTGTTGATCCAGGCACAAGTGCTGATATTGATGTTCAACACTTGGTTGTGTCTGAAGTATTTCTCTTAGAAGCTCCAACAGCAAATAATCCTTCCACAACACCTGTTACTGATGCTGTTCAAACTCCAGAGTTATCAACAACACCTTCTCTGCATCAAGATGCTGATGATCAGACTTTAGGTGAGCATCAGGATATGGCTGTTGATCAGAACTTAGTATCAGATCAGCAATTAGAGGATGCTGAAGCCTCCATTGCTACTCACACTGTTGTCTTATCAGAAGATACTGATTCTTTAAGTTCTGATGCTGCAAATGCTGGAGATACTGGTGATGCTGCTCCAACTGTAAATGCTGATGAAGCAGGTCCTTCAGGACATACTCCTCAACAGACTCTTCCTAAGTCTGAACTGGTAAAGAAGTTTGTTACCGGGGAAGCACCAGTACCTTGGAGTGAAACTCCTGCAGGTCAGGAGTGGACTAAGGAATGGAACTCAGTTTCATGTGTTCCAACTGAAAAACATCTTGCTGAGCACTTGACTAAAGCTGATGAAATGTTAAATTCTAATGATTTTAAAACCCAGCTTAAAGTCACTGCATTGAGTACTAAACATCTACAAGGTCTTCATTCAACTACTCATGCAGAGCTACACAAGATTCAGGAGAACTTTATCAAACAGGAACAAGTTTGGAAAATTGATAAGAAAAAGTTCTTTCAACCTACCATTGACAGGATTGCTTATATTGAGAAAACTCAAGAGAAACAACAAGCTCAGATTGATGAAATTCTGACAAATCAAGCTTCTCAGCAATCGCAACTTACTGAAATCCAATCTTCAGTGGAATTACTTATCTCTCTTTTACTACCTGCTGATGCCAAAAAGGGGGACAAGGTAATTAAGTCCAAATGCAAAACTAACAAGACACTGCAAGGAAAGGATGATGGAAATGATGATCAAGGATACTCTGGAATGGGTAGTGGTCATAGTCAAGGTAGAAGGTTTACATCAAGACAAGCTAGTCACAGGACAAGTTCTGATACTGGGAAAAGAATAAGTTCTGCTGCTGGTAAAAGGATAAGTTCTGATGAACTTCTAGATCTTGATGAGGAAATGTCAAGACAGTTATTTCTTCAAGAAAATCCAGGAATGGACTTGGAAAGTTTAAAGGAAGAAGAAGCCAGACTTAAATCAGAGAAAGTCACATCTAAATCTGAAGCTTCTGGTAAAAAATCACTTCCAAAACTCAAAGGCATTGTGATCAAAGAAAGGACACATACTGAAGCAACATTGGCTAGATCACAACCACAGATAGATCCAAGATCCAAGGGTAAAGAAAAGGTTGGTGAACCTATCAAGGTTTATGTACCTCCTGAGGAAGAAGAAATTACTGATGAAAAGGATGATCTTGCTCTGACTTGAAGAAAAGTTCTTAAAACAACCTCTGACATGGCTCAAGTTGTTCAGAGTCAAGAAATTGTAAGTTCTGATATTCAGAAGAAGCAAGTAACCTCTGACATAGCTCAAGTTAACTTGATATCAGAAAATAGATCAAAGACACTCCTACCAGGATTCACTAAAGCAAAACAGACTCAATCTTTGAAGACTACTGCAAGTAGTTTTGAAGCAAGAGTAGTTACTGGAAAGGAAGCTAGAGATAAAACTGGATTGGGAAGTGCTGATGAAAGAAGAGTACACAACACTACCAATGATCCAACTTCCTTGAGTGAACCAGGTATTGGAGCAACTCCTGAGAGATTGAATCAACTGGAATCTGTACAGATGGTTTACCATACCTACTTGAAAGAATACATCATGTTGTATTTCATGACAGATGGTAGGGTTTATCATATAAGACAAAATGCCATTCCATTGAAGTATTTTGAAGAATTGGAGCATGTACTTTTCTTACTTCAAGTGGATGACAGAATAACAGGGACTGCTGCAAACTACTTAAAAGAACAGATTCAGAGACAGAAAAGGCTTTATTCTGTTAAGTCTGACAGCATATATGTTCCAAAGTACAGAGATCACAATGGTGATATTGTTGATATGAAGCCTAATACTGCACAGATCAGAACATATCTTGGTATTAAGGGACTTGAATTCAATCTAGAGTCTAACAAAGCTTATGTCATAAGACTAGATCAGGAGTTAAGAAAAGCAAAGATCAATGATCTCAGAGCTGCAATCTTTCAAACTGGTGAAGATACTGCAGAGCTTAAAGATGTCAAAAGGAGAATGATTTATGAACTCAGATATGCTGAGAAATGTTTGTTGAAGAACTATCTCAGAACAACTCCTGACATCAGAGAGATCAGAAAATGATGAAGCCAAGTCGAAGATCTACAACTGCTTAAATTATGATATTTATACAGACTGAAGTTGTTATCAGAAGTTGAAATTGGTAAAAGCTTTAAGGAATGTAAGTTGTAGTTATCTAGTCTATTTCTCATGCATTTGTACTTAATGTTTTTGACATCATCAAATATCTGTTAAACTTGTATATTATGTTAATTTACAAGTTGGGGGAGATTGTTAGATATATTTGATAATGTCATGGCTAATATGTTTTATGTTTAGCTTTCAGATCTTACTTGAACAGGATAAATCAGTACTTAACTGTTGATCAGTACTTATACTGGAAGTCAGGACTTAAGGATATCAGTACTTATGTTATCAGGAGATAATCATCAAAAGATAGATATCAGAACTTAAGTGCTGAAGGACGATCAGATAAGGACCGTAGCTGATTAAAGGAAAGAAGATCAAGATAAACATAAGAAGAGATATGCATGAAGAAGGAATTCTGTAAAGAATGGAATACTTGGAAGAAAAGATATCTGATTGATATATTTTAGGAAGCAGAATTATATTCCATATCAATTAGCGATTATCTTGTAACTGTGTAGTATATAAACACAGACATAGGGTTTATACTATAAGTGTTATCATTATTAGAGAAGATTATTCATTGTAACCCTAGCAGCTCTCGTGATATTTGTTCATCACTGAGAGGTAACAGTTCCATACTGTAACAGAGTTTATTGTTTCAATAAAGTTTGTTTTCTGTTACTTAAGTTCTTAAAGTTCGATTTGAGTGTACTATACACTGTATTCACCCCCTCTACAGTGTGTGTGTGACCTAACAGTATACATGGGTGTACTTCTTGCACAAGAAGACTGAAAGTGCATTTACCCTAACTGATCATGTCAGACAGCTGGATAAATTGATCAAAGATTCTGTTAAAATTATAAGGAGTGATAATGGCACTGAGCTCAAGAATTCAATCATGGAAGTGTTCTGCAAAGATCATGGAATCAAACAAGAATTTTCTGCACCTGGAACTCCACAGCAAAATGGAGTTGTAGAAAGAAAGAACAGAACTCTCATTGAAGCTGCACGAACAATGCTTGATGAAGCAATGCTACCAACCTATTTTTGGGCTGAAGCTGTGCAGACTGCTTGTTTTACACAAAATGCTACACTTATAAACAAGCATGGAAAAACACCATATGAGATGGTGAAGAAGAAGAAGCCAAATCTGAAATACTTTCATGTATTTGGTTGCAAGTGTTTTGTTCTTAAGACTCATCCTGAACAGGTGTCAAAATTTGATTTAAAAGCTGATGAAGGAATTTTTGTTGGATATCCACTTTCCACAAAAGCCTTCAGAGTCTACAATTTAAGAACGAGAATTGTCATGGAATCTATCAATGTCTCTTTTAATGATAAGAAGATTATTGGACTTGAAGATTTTGATGATCATGATCGGCTGAGATTTGAGAATGAAGATTTAAATTCTGATCCTGAAAATTCTGATCATGTAAGTTCTGATGGATTAAGTTCTGATGTCATTGAAACTGTGGTAACAACTCCAAAGGAAAATACACCTGTCTAGGGGGAGCAACCTAAAGATCCTACCACAAATCAAGACTCTGAAGAAGCATCAGAACTTGTCACTGGCTCTTCAAGTTTTGATTCATCTAGTTCTGATGAGCCAAACACTGATAATTCTGGAAGCTCTGATTCTTCAACTCCTGAAAAATCAAATTCAAACTCTGAAGTCTCAGAGAGCATAACTACAGGGGGCGCATCAGAAAATGCTGATGGAGACAACATGGATCATGGGGGAGGATCCAGTTCTAGATATCAACTTCCTTCTGCAAGGAAGTGGATTAAAGCACATACACCTGATTTAATCATTGGAGATCCTGAAGCAGATGTCAGAACTAGAACTGCAACTTCAAATGAATGTCTCTATCATTCTTTTCTATCTCAGACTGAACCAAAGAAAGTGGAAGAAGCTCTTCAAGATGCTGATTGGGTGCAAGCAATGCAGGAAGAGTTAAATAAATTTGAAAGAAATAAAGTCTGGACCCTAGTGCCAAGACTAAAGAATAGATCAGTTGTTGGTACAAAATGGGTGTTCAGAAACAAAACTGATAGTAATGGCATAATTACAAGGAATAAAGCAAGACTGGTTGCTAAAAGCTACTTTCAACAGGAGGATATTGATTATGATGAAACATTTTCACCAGTTGCTAGATTAGAAGCCATAAGGATCTTTTTGGCTTATGTTGCTCACAAGAAGTTTAAAGTCTTTCAAATGGATGTGAAAAGTGATTTTCTCAATGGAGAATTGGAAGAAGAGGTATATGTTGAATAACATCCAGGCTTTATAGATCCTAAATTTCCCAATCATGTCTACAGGCTTGACAAAGCACTTTATGGCCTTAAGCAAGCTCCAAGGGCATGGTATGAGACTTTAGCTCAATTCCTTCTAGAAAGTGGATTTCACAGAGGCACAATTGACAAAACTTTATTCTACCTCAACCATGGAAATGACTTACTTTTGGTACAGATATATGTTGATGATATCATATTTGGTTCTACTAATTCCAAACTATGTGAGAAGTCTGCAAGGCTGATATAGTCAAGATATCAAATGAGAATGATGGGAGAACTCAGCTATTTTCTGGGCCTTCATGTCAAGCAATCTGAAGAAAGCACTTTTATCTGTCAATCCAAGTACACCAGAAATTTACTGAAGAAATTTGGAATGCAAGATTGTTCACCTGCATCCACTCCCATGGCCACTTCAACCAAGTTAGATAAGGATACTGGTAAATCAGTATATATTACTAACTACAGAGGTATGATTGGCTCTTTACTCTATCTAACTGCAAGTAGACCTGATATCATGTATGCTACCTAACTTTGTGCAAGATTTCAGGCGGATCCAAGAAAACCTCACTTAATAGCTGGGAAAAGAATTTTCAAGTACCTTAAGGGTACAGCTGATCTAGGATTGTGGTATCCTAGGGAATCAGATTTTAAGCTAATTGGTTACTCATATGCAGATTTTGCAGGATGCAAAATAGACAGGAAAAGCACTAGTGGAAGCTGCCAATTTCTTGGAGGCAGATTGGTTTCTTGGTTTAGCAAGAAACAAAAGTCAATTTCCACATCAACTGCAGAAGCAGAATATATTGCTGCAGGAAGCTGTTGTGCATAGATTCTTTGGATGAAGAATCAGTTACTGGATTATGGGTTAGAATTTTCTAAAATCCCTATTTACTGTGATAATCAAAGTGCTATTGCTATGACAGGTAATCCAGTTCAACACTCAATGACAAAGCACATCAGCATAAGGTACCATTTCATAAGGGAACATGTGGATGAAGGTACAGTGAAATTGCATTTTGTTCCAACAGATCAATAGCTAGCAGATATCTTCACAAAACCACTATGTGAAGCTACTTTTATAAGATTGGTAAATGAACTTGGAATGGTTTCGAGTTCTTTCTCTAAATCTGCTTAGTTTTTGTTCTCATGCATCAGACTTTATGATCAGTATTTACAAATTGTATTATCTCTATATAATCTGTGCTTAATTTGAAATTCATTAAATACTGATTGTTATCTAATATGGATTTATATACTCTGATAAGTGTTTTGAATGTTCTGTGACTATTCAATCCAATGAGGATAATTGTGCTAGATGCTAACCTAGTAGTCTTTAATATACTAGAAATCCCATGTTTGAATTAGTTGTTTATATGGAAACTCATTAACACAAGCAGATTCTGATATTGAGCTTAGTCAAGTTTACTTTGTGTATCTTATTACTAAGTCACAAACTAGATTCGTGTTTCTTATCTGTCAAATTCTGATGTCAGTAAATCTTAAGAATGAATTAAGTGCTGATAAGCCTCACTTATCAAAAGAAAATGTCACAGCCCCAAATTACACTTAACAATATAAATGACTTAATAATAAAATAATACAACAAAAGGGTGTTTATAGATACTATCCAATATCGCTAGGTTTAGTGTTTGAAGAACAGTCCAACACTACAAACTAATACAACTTCATAACTACCGGCCCTCACAATAGACTTTCAATTATCTACCTGAGCTCTCAAATAAGCCTCAGCATCTTCAGTGGACTTACAGGCGGTCTGCTTGAATCTAACCATACTTGCTAGCTGAAATACATAAATAATAGCAAGAGGTGAGCCAAATGCTCAACAAGGTATATAATCAACAAATTGGAATATTATCAACAGTTCAAATTCATAAGTTAAACAATTAGGAAATGGCATCAATAATCAGATCAAAATCTTTTTGAATCAACTCTTAACTCAAAAATCATTTTATGACGCTACGGATTACAGCCGGTGATCAGCCGCGAAGTAATCCCGAACCTCGCTGGGTTCTAACAAATTTAATGGGATCCCGAGGCAGCTTTTAAGCCTCAAATAAGTGTGGAAAGGACCTACATCTTAGTCCAGATCCACTATTCTCGAGAAAACATTTTTTTTTCCTTTGACAATTTGACTTTTAAAAACTTTGCATTTTTATAAAAATTTGATGCCAGAAATAATAACATTTCAAAAGCTCTTTAGGCATGAAAGGATCGTGTATTTCTTTAAGGAATTCTAGGCCAAACTCAACAACAGTTGTACTCAATTAAGGTTTATTGCCAGACGAATTGAACTATCAAGGTGAGGAAATCAATTCAGGGTTCAATGCAAAGGAACAATTCACCGATTTAAAGGAATAATTAGGGTTGAGTAACAATAGTTTAACAAAGGGAAATTCTAATGATTATAAGTAAGGGTATCAATCATTCCAATTCTGAAGGATTTCAAATAATAGGGTTATGATCAATAATCAAAGGATTAAGATTTCAAGATTCTTATCGACATAAGAACAATCTTCTCACTAGAGGTTGTCAAAGATGAATATCAATAGTTTATCAATCAAGGAAGAAAGTATTGAAAAAGAGTTCGAATCAATAAACTATAAAGGTAGGAATCTCAACTAGGGTTACAATCATTGGGTATCAAAGAAATTTTAATGTTCGAGTATCATAGTAAGGGGTAATAAGAAAGTGTACAAATGAATCGTTATCTCAGGGTTTAATGAAAGGAAATGATAAATAATCGAAAATGGTAATATGATTCGAAGGGATTAACTTTCTCAAGTTCGCAAGGTAATTTGATAATGTATAATCAATAAGGATATTTAAACACTAAGACAAGGGGAATACAACAAAGGTATATGAATGATTATTAAAGGTACGAAACGCTTCTGAATGAGTTTGGAGTGATCAAGGTATAACAATTATACTAACTCAAATTAAGTTCGGGTACTTATGATAATGGGCAACATCAAATTCTTTTAACAAGCAAGCTATCATGGTTCCAATAAGTATCTCAGGGTACTTGCATAACATATGATTAACAAAAGGAATATACTTGCATAATATCAATTCGACAAGGGGAAAATACTTGCATAATATCATTACGAAGGAAAAGTACACTTGCACAATATAAGTTTAGAAAGGGTGTAACACTTGCATTGTAAAAATACGAGAGAGGGGTACACTTGCATAAATATAAGTTTGAAAGAGGGTCACTTGTATCACAAAATATTAACAAGAGGAATATACTTGCACAATATAAGTTTACAAGGGAAGGACACTTGCTTTGAGAAGGCTTGACTACACATGACTTGTCTTGAGAGCGACGGGAGCACTACTCGACCTTCACGGAAAACTTCCCATCTTCACTCGATCCTACAAAATAATAAGAATACCTTGCGTAAGATACTAAGTTAACACACAATACCATGCACATATACATATAGTAGCACCTTGGAGCACATAACACAGATAGGTATACTCATACTATTATTTAGACTTGGTGCTTTATTCGGGACTTGAATGATCTCACTCTCAAATCTCCACAATTCCACTTGCGACACACTACTAAACTAGTCTCGACTCTTGAAGGGCCTACACTTGGTGGTTCCAATTATCTTAGCCAAAACCTTGGCCTAACACTCTACTGACCTATATCTAAATGGAAACACTAGGGCTCACTCATGCCTCACTCATAGGGTTCACAAAACTAAACGCTAAAAGAAAGCGTTCTCGCTTGCACACTTATGGCGACACCTTAGACGACTCTCGGCTTTTGACACCACTAAAGCTCGAATATTCCTAACCAAAACTGACCTAATGGATTCCTAACTCTATAATCTAACTTGTGCACTTGGAATGACACTAAGGGCCTTCCTAGATTTTCTTAGGCCTAACCTCAAAGTTGACACAACTCTAAATGGGTGTCCTGAAAACTGCCCTATTTTGGACTAACTTAAACTCATTGGTTCTATCTCTAAACCTCCATGGTTCGACTTGAAACTCTTCCTTAAACTCCCTAGTATCCATACTAATCAAGGTCTAATGAGGGCTTACTCTTAATCCAACTTTTTGACCTCCAAAAGGTACTAAACTCAAATTGTCCCCTGTTATGGCAGAATCTAAGTTTTGGTGTGTGCACCTCACTAAATGGTTGGGGTTCTCTAATTTATGGCTTCTGGACTCAACTACAACCCAAGTACTAACTCCCCGTGGCTTGGGCCTAACAACACCTAAGAAATGCCCATTCAAAATCAACACACAACTCACATGCAAATCTGGAAAAAATTTCAGGATTCTATCATAGCCTTTCCACCTTAACTCCCACTTCAAAACCATGAATTAAATCTCAAACAAGGCAAATTTACTTCTATAAGACTCTAAATTAAGGCCTAAAACAATAATGGAGATCATTCATGCCCTATAGCACCAACATGCAAACTAAAACTTAACATGCAACTCACAATGATCAGAAAAACAAGTTCGACTAAATAATGGGATTATTAGCTCATAAATTCGACTTAAAATACTAAATTATTTCAAGGGATCTTTCACACTATCTTTTAACAACTAATATCAAGCATGATATCAAGGAAACAATTTGTTTTTGGCCCATATAGGTCAAATTTAATCACAAACCAAACATGCATGTATATTTTCGAAAAAGAGAGCATATATAGCTTGATCATTCTTGAAAATAATGCCCTATCTCTAACATGAAACAAAAATATGGCATTACAACTAAAGATCAGTAGCATGCAAGTGTTTTAAAGGAGTTTTAATCAAGGAAACATTTAGTTTATGCACATAAAAATTATATCTCATGGAGAACTCTTTAATCCACATGAATTAAGAGTTTCTCCTTGGAGATCACATAAAAACAAGACATGCAAGCATTAAACTTCATCTCCTAAACATGGAACTTCTTGGAAAGTGTATTATATATTAGTGGGTAGTGAAATTAAACTAGGATGGCAAGGATTTGTTGAAGAAAAATTGAAGGGGATGGGGGAAGGGGGTTTTGGCCAAATGGAGAAGAAAAGGGGGAAGGAGAGAAAATTTTGAGAGTGCAAATGGTGAGGCTGAGTGGAGTGTAGTTTTGGATTAACTCTCCTCTTTTTAATCATCATGCACCAAGTAATGAGTGGAGTTTAGAATTTACAAGAGTGCCCTTCTCCCAAAGCTAAGCAAAATTGCATGCAAGGTTAGTTTGGTCTCTTGGTGGATAAAAGAGAGTTAGTGGGGTATGAATTGTCTTTTTAGCCCTTTAAGTTGAATGGGAGGGTATTTGCATGCATGGGTATCCATGTAAATTGCTAATTACTAAACAACTAATTTCAAAGATTTACTTTTATAAAATAAAATAAAATTTTGAAAATTATAAAAGTTGTACCATAAAATAGCTTTGATTTTTAGAAATTTTATGAGATCACTTTTGTGATTTATGAATGAAATAAATTTTAAAAGATAATTTTTCCAAGGTAAAGAATATTCTCTATAAATCAAGAATAAGAGCAATTAATAAAACTCTCGCTTTGAAAAATTCATATTTTAAATAAAGCAATTTATAATGCAGCAAATTCCATTCACACAAATGTACAATCAATAAATATATTTATAATTGACTTTAATATTATACAGATTTCGCAAATAATATTACACAAAATGTCGGTCGTAACATCTTCTCCCCCTTAAAGGATTCCGTCCTCAGAATCTAAGAGAACAGATGAGGATACCAGGAATCACGTATCAGACTCTAACTCCCAAGTTGACTCTTCGACCTTGGGGTTCCTCCAAGGTACTTTTACTAACTTTACCGACTTATTTCTAAGACTCTTTTCTTGTCAGTCGAGTATTTTGACAGGTTGCTCCTCATACGACAAGTCTGCCTGAATTTCTATAGGCTCATACTCTATTACATAATTGACATCCGGGTTATACTTTTTAAGAAATGACACATAAAAGACATTATGAACATGCTGATACTGCGGAGGCAGCGCTAACTCGTAAGCCACTTTCCCCACTTGATTCAAAATCTCAAAAGGACCTATATATCTAGGTGCTAATTTGCCTTTCTTTCTAAATCTAGTCAACCCTTTCCACGGTGACACTTTTAACAATACGGCTTCGCCGACTTGAAAACTCACATCCTTTCGAGCAGGATCTGCGTACTTCCTTTGTCTGTCTTGAGAAGCAAGCAATCTTTTCTGGATCAGTTTGACTATCTCCCTCATCTGTTGGACCAGTTCAGGACCTAGAATCTTTCCTTCTCCAACTTCATCCTAATTTGTTGGCGATCTGCACTTTCTTCCATACAACGCTTCGTACGGTGGGTGTGGGTATGGAACAAAATCCCAGGCTTCCGCGATTTTTATCCACATGCCAATGCTTGAGTGATAGATGTTGTTGTAGGAGAACTCTATCAAAGGTAAATGTTCATCCCAACTTCCCGCGAAATCAATAGCGCAACTTCGTAACATGTCTTCAATTGTTTAAATTATCCGCTCGCTTTGACCATCTATTTGTGGATGGTAAGTCGTGCTCATATTTAGCTTGGTTCCAAGACTCTCTTGAAATTATCTTCAAAATCTTGAGTTGAATTACGGATCTCGATCCGAAATTATCGATACTAGAACGCTGTGACGAAACACAATCTCACGCACGTACATATGCACCAATCTATCCAATGAAGTCCTTTCATTGATCGGCAGAAAATGCGCTGACTTCGTAAGGCGATCAACAATAACCCAAATGGCGTCGTGTCCAGATTTCATCCGATGTAATCCCTCTATAAAATCCATAGCGATATTTTCCCGTTTCCATTTTGGGATCTTCAATGGCTGAATTAACCCGCTTGGTCTTTGGTGTTCCGCTTTAACCCGTTGACACGTATAACATTTCGCACCCCAATCCGCAATTTCTCTTTTCATGTTCGGCCACCAAAACTTATTTTTTAAATCTTCATATACCTTAGTGCTTCCTGGATGAATTGAAAGTCTCGAATTGTGAGCTTCCTGCAGTATTTCATTTTTCAGTTCAACTACTTGTGGAATCCAAATCCTTAATGAAAATCTTAATATCCCTTACTCATCTTTTTACACACATAACTCTTCTCCGGTCATTCTATTATTCTCTTGATATTAATATTCATTTTGATGTCATATCAAATTAGATATCAATACAAACTTTGATGATCACAACATCCCATATTGAAGTCAACATCAATCATCTATATTAATACCACCTTTGATATTTAACAACAAACTAAATATCAACATCAAGCAGAAACTGAATCAAACTGTATTTTATTCAAACAACTCCTTTAGCAATGCCATCAAATTTAATCTTTCCTTTCTACTGAGTGTGTCCACTACTACATTCGCCTTTCCTGTGTGATAATGTATCAAAAAATTGTATTCCTTTATAAGCTCCAACCATCTCCTTTGCCTCATGTTGAGCTCCTTCTGAGTGAATATATACTTCAAGCTCTTATGATCCGTGTATATTTAACACTTCTCTCCATACAGGTAGTGCCTCCATATCTTGAGCGCAAATACTATAGCTGCTAACTCCAAATCATGAGTCGGATATTTCAATTCATGAGGTTTAAGCTGTCTGGATGCATATGCAATCACTTTGTTGTACTGCATTAGCACACAACCCAAACCCTTATGCGAAGCATTGCTATAGATCACGAATTCTCCTTTATCATCCGGTTTTACCAATATTGGGGCGGTAACCAATCCTTGCTTCAACTCTTGAAAACTCTCTTCACAATCCTTATTCCATTCAGACTTGTGATTCTTTCTTGTCAACTTTGTCAGTGGCGTAGTAATCTTTGAGAAATCCTTTACGAATCTTCTGTAATACCCGGCCAATCGTAGAAAACTTCTTACTTTTGTGGGAGTCTTGGGTCTCTCCCAACTCATTACTGTTTCGATCTTTGCAGAGTCCACTCTAATTCCTTCACTTCCAATTATATTCCCTAAAAATTGAACTTCTCGCAGCCAAAACTCACACTTAGAAAATTTGGCATATAGATTCTCTTGTCTAAGAATCTCCAAAGCTATCCACAAATGTTGTTCATGCTCCTCTTCTGACTTTGAATATATCAAAATGTATTCGATGAAGACCACGATAAACTTATCCAAATATCTCTTGAAACTCTATTCATTAAATCCATGAAAGCTGCTGGGGTATTTGTTAACCCAAATGGCATTACTAAAAACTCATAATGTTCATACCTTGTCCTGAATGCCGTCTTCGGAATATCTTTTAGCTTGATCTTCAACTGATGGTATCCTGACCTTAAATCAATCTTAGAGAAATATTTAGCTCCTTTTAATTGATCAAATAGATCATTTATCCTTGGTAGCGGATATCTGTTCTTAATCGTCAATTTGTTCAACTCGCGATAGTTTATACACAGTCCCATACTTCCATCCTTTTTCTTTATGAACAAAACTGGCGCTCCCCACGGTGACATACTGGGCCTTATAACTCCCTAGCCATGTGTCCTGGCTTCCCATACTTGAAACAAGTAATTCCCGTATTCTGAGCCTTACACTCATTTGCCAAATGTTCTTTCTGATTATACCGATAACAAGTCATGTTGATCTTATTACAAACTCCTGGATGCTTCTTCCTACAGTGCTTGCGTTCAACCCTTGGCTGCCTATTCTCACTTGCTGGTCCTTGATTCTGTTGGAAATTTCCTTTGTTATTCTGCTTCTTACTAACTTCTCCTTTATTCTGTGAGTTCCATCCCTTCTGGAATCCAATCCTCTTCACATTCTCGTCTATCTGACCTCCTGATTCTGTCCTTTCTCCTTGAAATACCTTCCTTTTCTTGTTATCTCCTTCCTTTCTGGACTGCACTCAATTACTTTCAATCAAAGCCGCCTTCTGAACTACTCCTGCATAAGTATCGATTTCAAACATCGACACTCTATCTCGAATCCAATATTCAAGCCCTTGCTGAAACCTTTGGGCTTTCTCCTCTTCAGTTCCCACATACTTGGCCACAAACCTTGATAATTCTGTGAACTTCTTCTCATACTCCAAGACTGACATATTCTCTTGCTTCAATTCCAAAAACTTCTCTTCCATCTACTTCTGAATATATTTGGGATAACACTTCTCCAAGAATAGATCCTTAAATCTTGCCCAAGTAACTAGCCGAACTGCTTCCATGGCCTTCACGGAATCCCATCAATAGATCACTTCTCCTTTCAGAAAATACGTAGCATAGACAATCTTCTGCTCGTCCCCTAACCTAACCAATTCGAAAGATCTCTCCCTTTCTCTTATCCAGGTGTTGGATACAACTGGATCAGTGGTATCATGAAAAGCTGGAGGGTTCACACTTTGAAAAGCTTTGAAAGTTACTACTGGCTGAGGAGGTACTGGTGGATCTGGTTGATGTTGGTATTGTTCATGATTCTTTGGGTTTCGAAATTGTTGTTGTTGGAATTGTTGTTGAGTAGTTTGTTGTAGTTGAGCAAGTGTATGGGTTTGCTGTTGCAAAGTTTCCAATATTCGAAGGATATCAGGGTCGGTAGACGTACTAGTTTGCCTCGTCTTTTTGGGTGGCATGATTCTGAAATAAAAAGGTTTAACAAAATAGTTGTAAATATAACAATTATTTCAACTTAAGGGGGTTTACAAGTTAAGGTTATCACATGCAATTCAGATTTTTGGTTATTAGCAATAAAGGTGATAGACAATTCTAGATATGGAAACGAAAGAGAAATTGAAACAAAATAGCAAGGTATTAATCATCAAAGCAAAGTCGGCTTACATCACAATAATTATGGTTCGAATAAAATAAAACGATATCAAAGTTCAACAAGGAAATAGGGAAATTACATAGTTTAAGAGTTCAACGACTAGAACGATAGCCAACTGGAAAGGAAATTAGGAAATCTAGCTCCTAATCGACCTAATCTTCTGTGTCCTGAGTCTCTTCGCTATCGTCACGAGCCTTTGGAATCTAGATCCATTCCTGCTACTGAAGTACCTTCACTATGCCCTAAAGCTCATCTGCCACTAGCTGGATGGTATGCTGGCTACTGTGGTTGCGGTGCGATGGCATCTCATTGAGCTTATTGTTGATGAGCTGCAACAAGGACTCAAGTCTTACGATCAACTACGCCCTAGGTTCATTCTTAAGTCGAGTATCATCCTCAAAAGCTACATCGAGTCGCTCCAACAATCGATCATACTTCCCCTGAAGCCTCAAATTAGCGTACACAGAGAAAGAGACAGTGTCGGATGGCACTGAAGACGAAGATGAATGCATCATTTGCTGAGATATAACGAAGGGAAATATAAGCTATTTACCAGAATAATATCTACTTACTCTCTCGCGCTTCCTATATTTATATTCTACACCGTATAACCTATTTGGACTATTTTCAGGGACTTTAAACCATAGCTCTGATACCAAGACCTGTCACAGCCCCAAATTATACTTAACAATATAAATGACTTAATAATAAAATAATATTACAAAAGGCTGTTTACAGACAATATCCAAGATCGTTAGGTTTAGTGTTTGAAGAACAGTCCAACACTACAAACTAATACAACTTCATAACTACCGGCCCTCACAATAGACTTTCAGCTATCTACCTGAGCTCTCAAATAAGCCTCAGCATCTTCAGTGGACTTACAGGCGGTCTGCTTGAATCTAACCATACTTGCTAGCTGAAATACATAAATAATAGCAAGAGGTGAGCCAAATGCTCAACAAGGTATATAATCAACAAATTGGAATATTATCAACAGTTCAAATTCATAAGTTAAACAATTGGGAAATGGCATCAATAATCAGATCAAATTTTTTTGAATCAACTCTTAACTCAAAATTCATTTTATGACGCTACGGATTACAGCCAGTGATCAGCCGCGAAGTAATCCCGAACCTCGCTGGGTTCTAACAAATTTAATGGGATCCCGAGGCAGCTTTTAAGCCTTAAATAAGTGTGGAAAGGACCTACGTCTTAGTCCAGATCCACTATTCTCAAGAAAACATTTTTTTTTCCTTTGAAATTTTGACTTTTAAAAACTTTGCATTTTTATAAAAATTTGATGCCAGAAATAATAACATTTCAAAAGCTCTTTAGGCATGAAAGGATCGTGTATTTCTTTAAGGAATTCTAGGCCAAACTCAACAACATTTGTACCCAGTTAAGGTTTATTGCCAGACGAATTGAACTATCAAGGTGAGGAAATCAATTCAGGGTTCAATGCAAAGGAACAATTCACTGATTTAAAGGAATAATCAGGGTTGAGTAACAATAGTTTAACAGAGAGAAATTCTAATGATTATAAGTAAGGGTATCAATCATTCCAATTCCGAAGGATTTCAAATAATAGGGTTATGATCAATAATCAAAGGATTAAGATTTCAAGATTCTTATCGACAAAAGAACAATCTTCTCACTAGAGGTTGTCAAAGATGAATATCAATAGTTTATCAATCAAGGAAGAAAGTATTGACAAAGAGTTCGAATCAATAAACTATAAAGGTAGGAATCTCAACTAGGGTTACAATCATAGGGTATCAAAGAAATTTCAATGTTCGAGTATCATAGTAAGGGGTAATAAGAAAGTGTACAAATGAATCGTTATCTCAGGGTTTAATGAAAGGAAATGATAAACAATCGAAAATGGTAATATGATTCGAAGGGATTAACTTTCTCAAGTTCGCAAGGAAATTTGATAATGTATAATCAATAAGGATATTTAAACACTAAGCCAAGGGGAATACAACAAAGATATATGAATGATTATTAAAGGTACAAAATGCTTCTGAATGAATTTGGAGTGATCAAGGTATAACAATTATACTAACTCAAATTAAGTTCGGGTACTTACGACAATGGGTAACATCAAATTCTTTTAACAAGCAAGCTATTATGGTTCCAATAAGTATCTCAAGGTACTTGCATAACATATGATTAACAAAAGGAATATACTTGCATAATATCAATTCGACAAGGGGAAAATACTTGCATAATATCATTACGAAGGAAAAGTACACTTGCACAATATAAGTTTAGAAAGGGTGTAACACTTGCATTGTAAAAATATGAGAGAGGGGTACACTTTCATAAATATAAGTTTGAAAGAGGGTCACTTGCATCATAAAATATTAACAAGAGGAATATACTTGCATAATATAAGTTACAAGGGAAGGACACTTGCCTTGAGAAGGCTTGACTACACACGACTTGTCTTGAGAGCGATGGGAGCACTACTCGACCTTCACGGCAAACTTCATATCTTCACTCGATCTCACAAAATAATAAGAATCCCTCATTACTATGGCCTCTTATGACACCAAACAACCCTAACACTAAATGCACAAATTGACTCCAATTAACGCTTAGTGTCTTATATTGCGTCAGACACTAAGTTAACACACAATACCATGCTCATATACATATAGTAGAACCTTGGAGCATATAACACAGATAGTTATACTCATACTATTATTTATACTTGGTGCTTTATTCGGGACTTAAATGATCTCACTCTCAAATCTCCACAATTCCACTTGCGACACACTACTAAACTAGTCTCGACTCTTGAAGGGCCTACACTTTGTGGTTCCAATTCTCTTAGCCAAAACCTTGGCCTAACACTCTACTGACCTATATCTAAATGGAAATACTAGGGCTCACTCATGCCTCACTCATAGGGTTCACAAAACTAAACGCTAAAAGAAAGCGTTCTCACTTGCACACTTATGGTGACACCTTAGGCGACTCTCAGCTTTTGACACCACTAAAGCTCGAATATTCCTAACCAAAACTGACCTACTGGATTCTTAAATCTATAAGCTAACTTGTGCACTTGGAATGACACTAAGGGCCTTCCTAGATTTTCTTAGGCCTAACCTCAAAGTTGACACAACTCTAAATGGGTGGCCTGAAAACTATCCTGTTTTGGACTAACTTAAACTCATTGGTTCTAACTCTAAACCTCCATGGTTCGACTTGAAACTCTTCCTTAAACTCCCTAGTATCAATAATAATCAAGGCCTAATGAGGGCTTACTCTGAATCCAACTTTTTGACCTCCAAAAGGTACTAAACTCAAACGGTCCCCTGTTCTAGAATCTAAGTTTTGGTGTGTGCACCTCACTAAATGGTTGGGTTTCTCTAATTTATGGCTTCTTGACTCAACTAAAACCCAAGTACTAATTCTACGTGGCTTGGGCCTAACAATGCCTAAGAAATGCCCATTCAAAATCAACACACAACTCACATGCAAATCTGGAAAAAATTTCAGGATTCTATCCTAGCCTTTCCACCTTAAATCCCACTTCAAAACCACGAATTAAATCTCAAACAAGGCAAATTTACTTCTATAAGACTTTAAATTAAGGCCTCAAACAAGAATGGAGATCATTCATGCCCTATAGTACCAACATGCACACTAAAACTTAACATGCAACTCACAATGATCACAAAAACAAGTTCGACTAAACAATGGGATTATTAGCTCATAAATTCGACTTAAAATACTAAATTATTTCAAGGAATCTTGCACACTATCTTTTAACAACTAAAATCAAGCATGATATCAAGGAAACAATTTGTTTTTAGCCCATATAGGTTGAATTTAATCACAAACCAAACATGCATGTATATTTTTAAAAAAGTGAGCATATATAGCTTTATCATTCTTGAAAATAATGCCCTATCTCTAACATGCAAAGTAAAATATGGCATTACAACTAAAGATCAGTAGCATGCAAGTGTTTTAAAGGAGTTGTAATCAAGGAAACACTTAGTTTATGCACATAAAAATTATATCTCATGGAGAACTCTTTAATCCACACGAATTAAGAGTTTCTCCTTGGAGATCACATAAAAACAAGACATGCAAGCATTAAACTTCATCTCCTAAATATGGAACTTCTTGGAAAGTGTATTATATATTAGTGGGTAGTGAAATTAAACTAGGATGGCAAGGATTTGTTGAAGAAAAATTGAAGGGGAAGGGGGTTTTGGCCGAATGGAGAAGAAGAGGGGGGAGGAGAGAAAATTTTGAGAGTGCAAATGGTGAGGTTGAGTGGAGTATAGTTTTGGATTAACTCTCCTCTTTTTAATCATCATGCACCAAGTAATGAGTGGAGTTTAGAATTTACAAGAGTGCCCTTCTCCCAAAGCTAAGCAAAATTGCATGCAAGGTTAGTTTGGTCTTTTGGTGGATAAAAGAGAGTTAGTGGGGTATGAATTGTCTTTTTAGCCCTTTAAGTTGAATGGGAGGGTATTTGCATGCATGGGTATCCATGTAAATTGCTAATTACTAAACAACTAATTTGTAAGATTTACTTTTATAAAATAAAATAAAATTTCGAAAATTATAAAAGATGTACCATAAAATAGCTTGGATTTTTAGAAATTTTATGAGATCACTTTTGTGATTTGTGAATGAAATAAATTTTAAAAGATAATTTTCCCAAGGTAAAGAATATTCTTTATAAATCAAGAATAAGAGCAATTAATAAAACTCTCGCTTTAAAAAAATTATATTTTAAATAAAGCAATTTATAATGTAGCAAATTTTATTCACACAAATGTACAATCAATAAATATATTTATAATTGAGTCTAATATTATACAGATTTCGCAAATAATATTACACAAAAAGCCGGTCGTAACAGAAAAGAAAAGAATAAAAGTCAGGTACTCCTTTGAGATCTAGAGTAAAAATGTGGAAGGGAAGACCCAAGTGCATTGCTGGTATTAAGTAATATGCACTAGAAAAGCAAAAAAATTCTTGGTGACTTTTCACACTCTATGATTACTGGAGAAATACTCTGATAACAGCATAAATTCTGAGAAGCAGTCGTGACTCACTTACACTGAGAAGCCATTGTAAAAAGGAATTTCAAAATATGCATAAACTGAGCACAAACAGTTGAGGTGGACTCATGCATAAATTTGTTTTATAGTACACATCATGACTGATGACAGATTTTAAGCATTTTTCTTAGTTATGCCTTATTTCTAAGATGTACTGAAGTTGATCAGACTTTAATCTTTATCTCATATTTTGCTGAATGCACACACTTTCACTCCATATGAATGATGAAAATTAGTGGTGATTAAGTTATTTTTGACAAACAGTTAAGTGTCATTTGCATAAATTCTGAGGACAAGTTCTGATGAAGTTCTGATGATTAAACTCTGAAGAAAACAAGTCAGTATTTGTATGACGAATCACAGAAAAAGATATTCACTTGTTGAGTATAGAAGCCATGTTCTGATGACTGTTATCTGATATAAGTTAAGTTCTGATATTAAATCCTGATGGAATCCTTGATGCTTCCGTGGCATTTTTCTTTACTTGACTTATTTGTGATAAAATCTGATACAGTCATATTAAATCAGAATAATTTGGGTGAGATAAAATCAGTCATAATCATTATGGGTTAGTGATTAGCGTGTATGTCTTGAAAACCTATATGTGCACAGTAATTGTTAATTATTTCCCGTACCCATTAACTCTTGCTTTAGATCTTTTAATGACTGTTATTATTACACATCAGTCTAAAGCGTCGAGGGATCATTATTTTTACTTGTAATTGTTAAATACTCCTCGCGTCCCTTGGTATTCTATTGGCTATTTAAACCAACTATTCATTCCAGCCAATACATCTTCCATTTTCTCACAAACTCACTCTCTTTCCATACTCATCAAAAACATGGTTCGTTTCAACTTGCTCCTGAACTATGATACTTTCAATATCGAGTTGAGTTGTGATGATTGGCGACAAGAGTGGCATGTCACTGTCATACCTGAAGAGATTTGGAACTCAGTTCCACAAGAGGTTCATACAGACCCCTTGTTCTTTTATATGGACTATCACGTCCATTGTGATCGTCTGGAAGAGGAAAGGAGAGAAGCTCTCCGTCAGCAAGAACGGATCATCCGTCTTGCTGTGCTCTTCATCAGCAGCAGAAGGAGCTAGTCGATAAGTCTTCTTAGATTAGGACTAAGGCTGTTGATATTAAGAATCTTTGAATAGGACTATCTTGTAATTTTTGCATGTAATTGATAAATTTCATGAAATGTACTCATCTGATATATTAATGAAATTTCCTTTAAATTGCAAGATTTATTCTTTATTTCTCAAATTATATGACTGTGCATATTTTAATTGCAATTTATTAATCTTTGCTTCATCGATTTTTAACTTTATCCTGTGATGAATATTTTGATTTAATAATGGTCAATAATAAATTTTGATGATTTGAGGAAACAATTGGAGCACGAGTTCATGCATCTGAACCTGTGATAAATGAAGCTGAGAATGTTACTTCTCAGAAAGTAAAAGCAGCTCAAAGTTCTGATACTTTGAAAAGGAAATATGTGCATTCTGATGCTGCTGAAGCAACTCCTTCATTGGCAAGGAGATTGAAGAAAATGAAGGCAAGGAAATATTTGGCTAAGGCTATATCAGAAGATTCTGAAGAAGCTGAGGAAGGGGATCAGGAATCTCTGATCTCACAGGAATCAATTATCATTGAAGCCCTTCCAGCTCAAGCCAAAGACACTGCTAATGACACAGTTCTTACCCCTCCTGTCTCTCCTATTAAAGCTACAGATGATGGTAAAGAACAGACTGATAATTCTGACATAAATATTCATAATTTGAATATACCTGAAGTTCTTTATCTGGAAGCTCCATCTACATCAAAGACACCAGCTCTGGAGATAAATTCTGCTGATCAGAATTTAGATGATGTTATTCCTGAATCTCCAGTTGCTTCACACACTGTTGAGCTATCTGAAAACAATGAGTCTTCCTCAAGTTCTGATGACAGTGTTTCTGTTGAGACTCTAGTACCTATTCTGGGCAAGGAAGAATTGGTGAAGAAATTTGTTGAAAAGGAAGCACCTATTCCTTGGGAGGATACTCACAGAGGTGTTGAGTGGACCAAGAAGTGGAATCAATCAGATTTTATTCCATGTTCTAAAATTCTGACAGAGCATATTGTAAAAGCTGATGAGTTGCTCACAAATGCTGATATCAAGACACAACTCAAGATCACAACTTTGTCTACAAAACATCTTCAAGGTCTACATACTGCTACTCATGAAAAGGTTGATACACTCAGAGAATAAGCTGATAAGCTAGATCAAGTGCTCAAGCTTGACAAACACAGGTATATCATACCTATTTCTGAAAAAGTTGCAGCGATTGAGATAACTCAAGAGAAGCAACAAGCCCAAATTGCTGAGGTTCTGGTTAATCAAGCTTCTCAGAAAGCTCAATTGGATGAAATCCAATCTTCAGTTGAACTTCTTCTTTCTCTCTTACTTCCGGATGATGCCAAAAAGGGGGAGAAGGTAGTTAAGTCCAAATGCTCACTTACTCAAGAACTGAAGAAAAATGATGATGAAAGTGATGACCAGGGAAACTCTGAAAAGAGTAGAGGTCAAAGAAAAATTCAAGGAAAATCTTCTATTCAGAACAAGTCAAGTTCTGATGCTGTGAATGCTCAAAGACTGAAGTCAAGTGGTGATAAGCAAAGTCTGATGTCAAGTTCTGATATGCTGATCCAATCAGGATCTGAAGGCTCTCAGAGGTTTTTACAGACTCTGAAGTTGAAGGGGAAGTAGGCTACTGTTTATTACAAAGATCCTAAAATTCAGACACTTGATGAGGAGATAGCAAGAAGATTATTTCTGAAACACAATCCTGGAATGGATTTGGAAACTCTCAAGGAGGAAGAAGCTAGATTTGCTGCTGAGAAGATAAATCCTAAGTCTAAAGCTTCTGATGCAAAGAAACCTCCAAGGCTTAAGGAGAAAGGCATTGTGATCAAGGAGAAATCAATCACTGAGGCATCTAAATCCAAAACAAGATCACAAATTGAGATTGATTCTAAATCAAAAGGAAAAGAAAAGGTTGGTGAACCTTTAAAGAAAAATTCTTCCATTCCAGTCTATCAAACTACATTGCATGATGATGATTTGATAGAAGATGAAACTGTTCAAATTCTGAAAAGAAGAAAGATAAGTGAAGATTCTAAAACAACCTCTGACACTGCTCAAGTTGTTGTTCAGAATAAAGGACAGCAAGCTACTAAAGAAACAACAAATTCTGATCAAGTTGATTTAGACAAAATGATAATTACTGATAAGAAGAAGCTGTTATGAAAGAAAGCTACTCCAGTTGAACCAAAATACAATCCCATGATGAGTCAACTTGCTACATTTGGGTTGAGATCCAAGCAACCTAGAGATACAGCTGGATTAGGTTTTGACGAAGAGAAGATTCAAACAGGAGTAGAGGTTACTCTAAAAGATCCTTTCATATTGACAGACAAGCCATATGAACAAATCAAACAAAGACACCTTGACAAGGTGTTGTCTGCTCAAGTTATGATAGATGCTCATGATAAGGAGAATCTAAAGGAGAAATTGATCTTATTTCTCAATGATGGAAGGACTTATAGATTAGTTGATTCTGATGTATTAAAGAAGTCTATCAGAGAGCTTCAACATATTCATTATCTTCTGGAAGTAAAATCTGATGTTACAAAAAGATGGTCAGAATGTATTTTGAAAGCTATAAGAGATCTATTCAGAATCTCTGGTACAAAGACTTCTCATAACAGTCCAATGATTACTGAAGGTGATGTAAGAGAAATATCTATGCTGAAGAATTCTTCTAAGATGGAAATTATTCTGAAAGGAAGATGATTATATTATAATGAAAACTCTTCACATCCTAAGGTTATTAGACTTGGTGATGGACTTGAAAGAACATCAATTCAAACTCTCAGAACAGCCATTTATCAAATTGGTGATAGTAATGAAGAAGAACTGATGCAGGTCAAAGCACAGTTAGCTGAAGTTCTGAAGAAAGCTGAAGATAATCTGATAAGAGATTTTGTTAAGAATCATTATGGATTCAGATTGATTCAGTGATGCTGGTAAAGCTGGATGTTTTGTAAGTTGTAATTATTTGTTTAGTCAAACTCTTATTGCATTTGAACTTAAATGTTTTTGACATCATCAAATCTATTAACTTGTATATTCTTGCATAATTACAAGTTGGGGGAGATTGTTGAATATATTTGATATGTCATGTCTAATATGTTTCATGTTTAGTTCTCAGATCTTAACTAACAGGAAATATCAGTTTTTACTGGAATCAGGACTTACTGGAAGTTAGAACTTAAGGATATCAGAACTTAGATTATCAGAACATTATATCAGAAGATGGATATCAGAACTTAAGTACTGGAGGACTAACAGTTAAGGAAGGAAGCTGATTTACAGGAAAGAAGATCGAGACTAATACAAGAAGAAGATATGCAAGGAAATAGTTTGAGGACTAGAAGAATTATAAGATATCTGGTTGATAAATTTTAGGAGACAGAATTATATTCCATATCAACTAAAATTTTTCTTGTAACTGTGTGTCTATATAAACACAGACACAGGTTTACTCTAAAAGAGTTACGATCATCGAAAAGATCATATAATTGTAACCTAGCAGCTCTCATGATATTTGTTCATCACTGAGAGAGAACAGTTCCATTGTAACAGATAGAATACATCTGTTTCTGTTACTTGTGTTTAAATCAATTTGATTGTATTCTACACTGTATTCAACCCCCTTCTAAAGTGTTGTGTGACCTAACATTAAACACTAAATAAACATGCATCTTCATAAAATATACAATTCAGTACCCAATTCGAAACTTATATACAAACACAAAATCAAAAAATAAACACCCAATTCGAAACTTATATAAACACAAAAGCGCAGGATACTTAGAAAATTATGAACACGAACATGCATCTTCAGAATCGGAGCTAGGATCGCCATCAACGAAATCAGATTTAGGATCGTCGTCACCGGAATCCGAGTGTAGCTCTACCAGATCGGTGTCCCCGGAATTATCATCACCCTCATAGTCATTAATTATATCTACATGCGAAGGCGATTGAGGTTTCCCGTTCACCGTACTCTCCGATTTGTCTTCATATTGCTCTGAACGTACCCCTCTCAATCGATTGTACTGAAGACTGTAGCCATGTTTTCCGTCACAAAGAACTCCTTTATCGCACTGGTCAGGATCGGAACATCGATAAGAACCCGTAGCCTCATTGTCGGAATCTGAAAATCCTAGTGCATATCCATATTGCTCAGTTTAATCGAAGTGTTTAATCGAAGAAAGAATTAGAGCGGGGGAATTAGGGTTTATGGGTGAAGAGAGAATTGAAGGCAGTGTTTCATCCAAGAGTGAATAGGGATGGGTTGGGAAATTAGGGTTCATGGGTGAAGAGAGAGTCGGGTGAGTAAAAAAGGGTTGTATTTTGTTTCACTTTTTATTTTTGTTTTGTTTTGTTTTATTTTTGGTTTGGATATTGGGCACAATTTTTAAGATAATTCTATGACTTAAAATTGAAATAGGAAAAGTATTTTGAATGACCCAAAAAGGAAAATAGGAAATATTTTAAGGGACGAAGGGAGTACTAGTTTGGTAAGTCGCGATACACAACAGTCTTAGAGCAAGTCCAATGCAAGATGCAAAATAACTATAGTTATTGCTATAATTGGGCATCAAAAAGTATCTTTTGGTGCTAAAACAAAACTTCAACTCCAATGATAGATGCATTTTGAAACCAAATATTTCATTATTTACCTAAATTTTGTTACTTTGCCCTAAGTTTCATTTAAAGTACAACAACATGCATCTCATTTATAGTAGTATTATGATGTGGCTATATTCATAAATACATCCTTGGTTTCAAATTTAAAACCAAGGATGCATATTTGCATCTAAGTATAGAACTCCTTTGGAGTTGAAATTTTTGACATTTGATTTCAAATTATAGAAATGATATCACTTATAACATTGCATTGGACTTCCTCTTACAGACGTGTTTTTAAATAAAACAATTAAAATGAAAATAATATTATGAATTTTCAATTTTCAATTTTGTGTTAGCTAGCCATTCGAAAATTATGAATAAATAGAGACTAAAACGCTATAAAAGATGACCCTTCACTTCATTAACAACATATTATTAACTATTTTACAAACCAAATTAATTATTTTAGAACCGAGAAAATCATTTTCAAACATAATTTTCCAGACTAGACTTAGCATGAGAGGAGGATGACGACTTTGGAGAATAATCATTGAACTCTTCTACGATGTTTTGTAATCAAAACTTTTGATTTTGACCCCATGCTTTGTAAACTCTTCGCAACGGCCTTATAAATCTCAGATTTTACCGTCCTAGGCATCCATCAATCTGATTGACCTTCGTATTACCTTCTTGTTTATGATCACATTAAATAATAAGTATTAAAACTAATCTAAAAACTAAACAATAATCTTAAATTACAGAACAAAAGTACATTAAAATGAACCTTAACACTACACCCTCTTTAACTTACAAGATGAAACACAAATCATAAGTTCAAATATTTAGTACATTCACAATTTCAATCACACCATAAAATAAAATAAAATCATAAGGCACTAACATTAGTACATTCACAACTTTAATCACACCATATAATAAAAAGAATTGTAAAATCAAGATTTTAATTCAAATACAATACTTACACATACACGTATGCATATGCATCTAAATATTAACATGAAAAGATGGAAATAGGCGGCTCACCATTGTTGCAGCGCTCGATATGTGAAAACTATTCTCCAATAATAAACCCCTCATTTTAAAATTTATTAATTTGATGTAATGATTCATAAACATGACCATATAATTATTTTTTGACTTGTTTTGCAAGATTAATTCTTTTTTGACTTGATGAGAAATTTAGAGAAATATTAAAATATAATTATTATTTTTCCTCTATTAGTAAATCTTTGAAAGTTAAATTGAAATATTTTTTAACTTGAAGAGAATTTAGAAAGTAGTAAATCTTTGAAAGATAAATTGAAGTATGAAGTATTTTTGACTTGAAGAGAATGTTTAGAGAGTAGTAAATCTTTAAAAGATAAATTGAAGTATTTGTTGAATTGAAGAGAAAGTTTTAAAAAAATATTGATAAATAATTGAAGAGAATTTTTAATAGAATAATATAATGGTAATATTGTTTAAAAGAATAAGGTAATTAGTGTTAAGTTATTAAGTTTACTTACGAAAAGAAAATGGAGAAATTTTAGAAAAAAATGTTGAAATTTTAGAAAATATAAGATAACTGTAGTTTTTAATATTTTTAATTCAAAAAATTGAGAAAAATCGAAAAATAGAATAAGATGATTTAAGGGCCGCCATATTAACAGACTCGTCTTATACTTTATATAAATACTAGTCGACAAAGCCGCGTTGAGCAGCGGCCCTAAATAAATTCTTAAAAAAATTAAAAGAAAGATTATTTAAGAAAAACATGAATTATAATCAACAAGATAGTTATTCATAATTATTGCCCACTTTGTGTCACGCTTTATTAGGCTGACACTTGTTATAATATACATAACATAAAAAAGTGGCGTACATTTTTCTTCTGGATACCAGTTTATATCACGTCTTCGTAAGTCAATAATAATCTTACTAATTATGAGGTTTTGTTAGGCCGGCGCATGTTGTAATTGTTAGTGTTTGTGCCCTAGAGACAACACTATTATGTTTTATTTATGACATTTGGATTATTAATATTTATGTTATATCGATTATTCTTTTAAATAATTTATTAAGTCTTAATTTACTGTGATATAAATATTAGATTAATAAATGTCCTTGGAATATGATATGAATTATATATATCTAAGTACATGACTTAGAAATGAGATTATGTGAACAATATCGATATTCCCAAATATCCCTAGTCGAGTATTATTATTAAGGGATAATAATAATGCATTAAGACTAGTGTGTTTGTTGACTGATGATCACATCTCATTGATCATAGGTATAGTGATACTAAAGTCGAAAACATGGGCAAATGTAAATATATATGGTGTTGGATAGACCCAATGTGAGATTCTACATGTCTATTGTGTCATAAGTAATTCTTATAGTGATAGTGATGTAATGGTCCTTCGACTTAAAATCATTATATTTCTTTACGATGATTAATATACTTTGATTACATCAAAAAGTTTCCTTTGACCAGGTAATGATAAATGTGGACTTCAGGTATATTAAGAATCGTATGAGAAATATGAATGATCTAGAAAAGATTTAACCCTCCTATTTATTGGAGAGATATTATTGGCCTCTTGTATGAGCTAGACTATAAAATGTGTGGCGCCGCGCTCATATGTTGATTTGAAATGATAGTCTACTCATTGATCAAGAAAACCTGGATTAAACCATGAAGAGAATAACACATAACATGCCTCGAGTTTAATCTATAATATTTAGTTAAAGGGATTATATTACTTTATACATTATTCTCGAAAGGTTTAATCGATCACCGATTTAATTATTATTACTTGGGTAGCAATGATGTATTACTAGATGCCACTCATTGTTTATAATTTAAATATGAGATTTTCTAACGTAATAATAACCTATAGGGTCGCTCAAAGAAAGCATGGAGGAATATTTAATTCAAATTCAGATTTGAATTAAAAAGAAAATTTGAATAATTTATTATTAATTAAGTTGGACTTAATTAATGGGATAAATGAATATAAAATTTGAATATTATTAAATCTGAAATTCAGTTGTTATTAAGAATTGAGTTAAACTTAATTATTAAATAAATAGAATTTCAGATTTTAATAAACTCAAACTTTGATTAGGGTTAGGACTGTTTTTGGCCTCTATATATAAACATCTTTAAGGCTAAAATTGGGGTTACGCTTTTTTAGATAAAAATATAAAACCATAGCAGCTAAAGGTACGAGATAGAGAGAAGGGAAAACAGGTCCGTTCTTGGTGCTGGTACACGCCTCCTCCGTACCAGCTTTCGTGTGGATACTTCTACGGCGTAGATCGTTGAGGCGGAATACGTGGTGTTCGGTTAAATCTAGGATCTCCTTTTGACAAACATAATCGTAAAGCTCTATAAGATAAACATCTCATCCACGAATTAAATATTGTTTTTCGCACGGATCCTGCGGTGGGTTTCGGTTTATTCTGTTTTTACAAATTTATTTATTATTTTCGCTGCGTTTTATGCCTCGAAAGCCAACAATGGCATCAGAGCTACTTGCGAAAGGTTTTATTTCGTTTGTGTGTTTATTAATTTTGATGATAATATCATGTATACAATCTACCATGACTATATGTATGTGATTTGTATATTATACATGTGTTGATAATCTGCCATGATAGATATTTTATATTATGCATGTATTGATGATCTTCCATGATAAATATGATGGTATTATGTATGTCGATAATCTGCCATGATGGATATTTGATATTATACATGTATTGATGATCTGAGATGATTGTTGTTATGATTAATTGTGTTTGGACACAATAGGGGACTGGAACATACTGTATGTATATGATATGATGATACAGCGGAGTTTGATCCGCAAAATAGTGTTTCGTATATGTTCCACTTTATATGGTTAATTAGATTAATCATAATAAGTATATGATAAATTATATTATTATAAGTTATTTGAGCATGGTGGATGGTTATGGCCTTTAGACCTTAGATTAATGTTTTTTTATTATGGTTTTGTTAATCCCTAACAATACAACAAGAATTACAGAAGGGGGGGGTTGAATGTAATTCTGGCTCCTTTTTCAAATTTAAAGAATGTTCTAACTTGATAAATATAACAGTGTTTAATTAGCAATGGTGCGGAATAAAAGAGTGATAGAAATCAAAACACTAAGTAATAAAAACACAAGTTTTTAAAACTTTCTGGTGGATTTAAAAGTATCCACCATATATATATATATATACATATATATATATATCAATTACGAACCCTGTGAAGTTTTGAATAGCTCACAATTGCTTTACAAGTTTGAACAAACAAAAATACATAGAACTACTTACAAAATACAGCTTGATATGTTTCTCTGAAAATAAGCTTGCTTAGTTAATTATTATACTTGCTACACTTGGTTTATATATCACCAAGTTACATGACAATAAGACAAGACAATAAAACAAAATTTATCTAGTCTAAAATCATGCTGCTTCATTACTCTTTCTCATATCTTTGACTGTCTTCACAATTACATGGAAATTGTAATACTTCTTTGTTCTCAAATTCCTTCTTAACAGCCTGCCAAATTCCTTTTGCAAACACCCAACGCATGTGACTGTGATGTCACTGTCAACAGCTATTTGAATTTGATCATCCGCCGGGACTATGTTTGTCATTCGTCGGGAGCTATATTGATCATCCGTCGAGAGTCTTGTAGATCATCCGTCGGGAGTCTATCTGCCACTTGACTCTATTTCACTTATACATTATTACAAGACATCTCATATTTACAATTAGTCAACCTATTTTGCATATCAATCTACTACTCAACATGACTAAGAGAACCCTACACAATCTACTTGACTAAAACATGTTGTTTACAGTAATGTGCTACATAACTTATTTGTTACATAAGCTACTCACTCGATGGATGTTAATCTGTCATCCGTCGGGACTATATTAGATCATCCATCGAGTGCTACAAAATTCACTAAGTTAAATCTACTAAGGTGTTTTATTTAACTTATCATCAAGTTCACAACATATTCCTAACAATCTCCCCCAATTTATGTCTACTGAAATTGTAGCCATAAATTAAGAGAAACTTGATGATAACAAAATACCCTAAAAATACAGATTAAAAAGTAGTAGATAAAATTGATAAGTACTGCAAAATTTATTGAAAATTGAACAAAGCAAAGTATACAAAGAGTTCTCACTATCATTTTCAAGGTGCTCCTCTAGCCTGAGCAGATGATTCTATTTCCTTGATTGTCTGGATTTCTTCCCAAGCTTCTTGTTATTTTCTTCTATTTGATTCCGGAGTTGTCTGTGGAATTCAAGTTTATCAACTTCAGATAGATCCAACATTTCTTCCATTCAAAATAGATTCTCATTGCTAGAGATACTCAATTGATCATCCAGTCTGAAGAATCTTCTTACTCCCTTATCATCCATGAATTCCATCAGTCAATAAGGCCTCAAATGCACTCTCTTTCCTGTGAAGAGGATTGTAAGAGTTCTTGGAAGTGCATTCTTGGCTTTATTACTCCTCAGTTCTTCTATCTTTTTTAGAACCAGTTTCCTTGCAGTTACATTGAACCTAAAGTTCTTCTTGAAGGATGAGAAGACTTTTATCAGAACAGATTGGCTTTCTTGAAGAATCCTGTGAAGTGGCCATGTAATTTCTCTCCCTCCCTTGTATTTGAACACCATCCTTTCAGGAAGATGTATGTGAACATCAATCCCTCTTACTTCTTCCAATTCATCCAAGTAGAGATTTATTCCAGATTACTCTTTGATGTCACAAATGTATAAAAGATCTCCCTTGTTGACTGTAGATTGAGATTTGGTTAGGGTCTTGGATCTAAGAGTCACAAGCTTCACTTTCTTGATTGCCCTAGTCTTTGTTTTCTTGCTTGATTGCTCTAGTCTTTGTTTTAATGATGAGGAAATGGAAGACTACATTCCCAAACAGTCTACATCTACAACTCAGTTATCCAAGCCACCAGTGGTACAGGAAGAATTCAAGGTAGATCCTACAAAGAACTTTCATGGTGAGCCCATAGTTCCCAAGGATGAGCCAATAGACTAGGAAAGTTTGCCAATTCCTGTACTGATGTTGGCCTATCTCATTCTCCTTCCAAGTCAAATCCTGATGCTACATTAATTCCTGATGATGTTCATCCTTCCACTGCAACAGCTACTACTGATGATCCTTTGTTGCTGACTAGCTTGTTGAAACATCTTGACCATGCTTTTCTGTGAGATTGTGTGAAAATATTATGAAAGAAAATAAATTTTTGAGTGGCAGTCTCCTGTACTGGCAAAATGAGAGGTAGCTTTGGGAAAAGAATTTTATAAGTGTTTCTTTACTTAGAAATTTTCTTCTGTGAGGAAAATATTACTCTCAAAAGTAATATATTGTGTGAGAAGTGATGAGATCACTTGAAAAGAAAAGAGAGATTTAGGTGTTACTTTTTTTATGTTTCACGATCTCATCAGGAACAAACACCTATTGCTAAGGATCTTTCTAAAGGCAAAGCACCTAGCTCTGCAAATTCTTCTGAGGGTCTGTCTAGTTCTGATTTTAATAATGATAGTGATCATGTTAATTCTGACACAGCTCAGCTTAAGACTGCTATTGATGCATCTAAGAAGTCCAATTTTGGTTCTTCTTCATATTTCAATGAAAATCCTTCTTATTACAATGCTGATGCTGAGCATTTTCGAAAGTATGAATGGGATTTTAGATGGAGACAGGCAAATACTTTTATTTCATCTGTTGTTGGTATGCAACATGTTCACAGGGCCTATGATGAATTCAACATCCTGGTCTGAAACTACATCTTAAGGCCTCTACTATTTCTATCGAATGGATTCATCTGAACTTGCTGATATGAAGAAATCTCATGCTACTGTCAAGGACAAGATTGATGCATTCATGATCGATACACCTACTTCAGCTAAACTCACAAGTATAAAAATTGTCACTAAAGGTGTAGTTCAATCTCAACAAAGCATGGATTCTCGACTTTCTTCTTTGGAAGATAAGGTATCTTCTATGGCTGACAAACTGGATTCTCTATTTTCTCTTCTTTCAAATACTGATGCCAAAAAGGGGGAGAAGATAGTTGCTACAAAATGTACACCGGATTCTATTCAGATAAAGGATAAAGATACTAATGATCATGGTAATAGAAATCCAGTTACAAATGCTCCAATTGCTTCTACTGCTCAACAACCTCAACATTCTAAAAAGTCTGATTCTTCAGGACAAGGAAAGTCTACTGGTGCTCTTGAAACTAAGCACAAGACTAATGATGATGCTCCTGAGACTGGTGATATTACAATCTCTAACTTAGCAGATGCTAAAGGTTATTCTTTCCTTACAGACACAAGGAACAGGTGAAGAGATTATTTTGTACTACAAAGATAAAAGGTTTGAGCAAAAGAATGCTAGGAGTGCTCTTGGATTGATAACTGAAGAATTTCTATATCTAACAACTGAAGAAGCAGTTATGCAACAGAAGGACTTAATGGCTCAAATTGAAGCTGAAGCCAACACCTATAAAGGAAGAGGAAAAGAGGTGGAAGATCTACAAGAGCTAGAGGAAGAGGAGGAAGAGGAAGGATTTATAAACCAAGTCAAATGGTTGCAATTGATTCTGCATTTCTGAATGTCCTATCCAGAGAAGGTTATGTTCCTGTACAAGGACATGAATTAGCAGAAGAAGTTCAGAATACTGATGAGATGATTGTTCAAAGGAAGAAGAAATCAACCACTGACATTGCTCAAGTTGATATAACTAATGTAAATGTAACTCTTGAGGCAGATACAAGTCCTGAGGATAAAACAAATCCTGATACTGAAAATATAATAGTTGATATTGACACTGATGAAAAGGTGGTCAAAGGATTGGATCAATTGGTTCTTACTACAGTAGTTGATTCTCATAATTCAGAGGTTGATGAACAAGAAAGAATTGACAGAATGAAAGCTGATCAAGCATGTGGTGATTATATGCGGAGAATTCTAAATTCGGAGAGAAAGCTATGGCATAAAGAAAAAGGGAAGATTTATGATCTACCTAAAAGTTATGCTACTATCATAAAACAGGATAAAAGATGGGAAGATGTTGGTTCATTCAGTTATCCTAAAGGGTTCAAACATATTAAATATGTGTCTACAGGACTAGAAGATTCTGGTTCAAAACAGAAATATGTTGACAAGTACATCAAGAAACCTTCTTGGGTGGAACATAATGAAAGGCTGAAGCTTGTCAAAACTGGAACTAGAGGATGTATTGGCCATTATGGAATGGAAATTCTGAGGTCTGATTTACTGGACACAAATATTCTGACTGACAATCTTGGTGAAAGAGTTACTTCTTCACATCTTGAAAAAGTTGAAGCTGTGAAGATTGTATATAGGAAGATAAATTTTGATGATGTCAGAGAGGAGATTATGTACTTTTTGAGAGATGGTAAAGTAAAGAGTTTTACCTTGCAGCAACTCTTGATGAAGACTGTGACAGAGTTGAAATATATTCACTATCTTCTTAGAGTTGAGAACAGTGTCACCAGAAATTTGTCTTTTGTGATACTTGAATTTATCAAAAGAAGAGTCATGAATAAAGAAGATAAATACAATGGTGATTATGTCCCTATGTATAGAACTTATACTGGTCAAGAAATGAAGATGAAAAAGGAAGCCGCAGTTCTTAAAGTTTTTTTCAATAATCCTCAGTTATCCTTCAGTCCTAATCATGAAGATATCAGTTTAAGTTTTATACTTATTGGTGATCTGGAATTGAATAAAAGCTCGATTTTTAAACTAATATCAGCCATCTACCATCTTGGAGAAGATATGAAGAGTAGAGAGAATTGAAGAAAAAGCTTGTTAAAGTCCTTCAAGACAAGGAGGAAGAAAGGTTGAACAACTTTCTTGAAACAACTGTCAGTTATCTTAGGATACTGAAGTAAGTTTTACTCCTTGTACATTTTGTAATTGGTTTTGGCATCATTGAGAATGAAATTTGTGCTTCATTACATTAAGCATAAATTGGGGGAGATTGTTACGTGCTGATTCTCAATTATTTGAAGAAGCTTAGGATCTGACTGCGTTTTAGATGTCATCAGTATTTGATGTGTCGTCAGGATTTGATGCATCATCAGTATTTGCATGTTATCAGTATCTAAAGGCAGTCTGTTATGAAGATTGATTATGTTCCTTATTTTGTGGGATGGATATCTATTACGTTCTGAGTGATATGACATTATGTATTCAGTTAAAGATATGTATCATTTTCTGTTAGTAATTGATAATGCATATCTTAGATTGATTTGTAGCAGCTGTGTATTATATAAACACAGTTTAGGTCATCACATAGTGAATTACTCGAGTATTGTACGACCTAGCAGCTCTCAAAAATATCAGTATTTTTTCAGAGAGTTTGTAACAGTTTTTGCCAGAAATATAAAGAACTGTTATATTTTTATACTTGTTCAAAACATCTATACGATTGTATCCAACCCCCCTTAAATAATTATATTACTACTAGGCAACATAGAAGCTGAATAGACACCAATTATGTTGAGACCCTATATGTCTATAGAATTTGACAACATAAAGGTTTAATGCACAAGTTAACTATCGTGATTACATAGGGCAAGTAAGATGATTAAAATTACCTACGAATTATGCATAATAAATACATGAACCTATGCTAGCATGGCAAGTTCTAAATCCCTATATTCAATGTCGCTTTAATAGAGATTAACAAACTATCTTATAAGTTCGCGACGCTCATTAGATGAATACGCACAACCAATACTAGGATATTAATCAATCACCACACACTTAGGTATCAAAACAATTAACTATAGAAATCTATAAGTAAATCCGTTAGAACCCCACGATAACGATTAATTCATAACCGAACTCATCGTCACCATGGATTCCAATGAAAGCATGGTAAATAAACTAAGTCTTTATAAATTGAATATTAATCAAAAGTACGTTAATAAGAGTATTAGGTTCAAATAACAAAGAAAACAAGCATCCAAAATTACAACTTAAGCAAAGAATCACAAGTAAAAACTAGATCTTTTTCTCCTTCGTTATGTTGTGCTATATGGTCTTCTTGATGCTATCTCCTTGCTCTCATATATGAAAAACGTCTTTTTTAAGAGTCTTTAAATACCAGCCCAATTAGAGCATAAGTCCAGAAAATCAGTCTTCTATTAGAATCAGGATTCTGAAAAATCGACCTAGCGCGGCCGCCCCCAGATCCCGCGCGGCCGCCTTGAAGTTCTGCCAAACCAGCGCGGCCGCTCCCAAGTGTAGCACGGCTGCCCTGGCCTTCTGGAAAAACTGGAATTTTCTGCTTTTGTGATCTTCTCGTGCTGGTTTCTTGCGCTCAATCGACTGAGACTCCATCCTAACACCCTTTTAGCATAAAAATAATGTAAATCCTATTCTTCCTCCAAATATGCCCTGAAATGCAAAACACTACAAAAACACATCAAAAACACAAACAACTTGAGTACAAAACACCAATTCGAGCATTTACGAAGCGTTCTAAGTGGATATAATTCGAGAAAGATTTATGTGGCAGATGGTTAAAGATCAGATGCATGACCAATTAAGGCAAAATCCATAATATTTAAATGTTTTACATTTTGCTGCAATAAATCTCGCTTATGCAAATATTCCTTATTTTTGTTCTTTCATTATTAATTATTGATCTATTAGGCAAATACCTATTGTTCTGGGTTATTTGAGAACCCTGAATTATAATGTTTTAACCAAAATGGTTTATCACAAATACTTTATGGAATGGATGGTTACGAAAAGGGCCAGGGATGGACTGGGCCCTATGATTTATTGAGCCAAAGTGTGTACATATATTGGTTCTAATGTCCATCTAATTTATTGTTGATCACCATTAACGACATTCCTTCTTTGAAATTTTCTTAATTACAAAATCGAACAAGTAATTGATCCAGAAGATGAATCGGTGAATTGTTCGTTGTTCTTTGTCAGAAAAATATGATCTATTATTGTAGGTCGATAAGGGCCGATGTTTCATTCACTCATTTATTTAAATAAATAAAGGATGTTTATAAAATTATTCAAAAAATTATTTCCAGTGGTTTCTTTTTTAATATTGATACCTGAAAATCAAATTATAGTACTTGTTGAGCATTTCTGACTCACTCTTACTTTGTCATTTTCTTATTATTTCCGTGATATTGAGGATTACTACAAGTAGATCAAAGTAGGCACTAGGCAATGTTATGGAAAGAACCCAGCTTCAAATAGTCGGATATCTCAGAGCCTATAAGACAAGGAAGTTGTTCAAGAGGTAGTAAAGTTGAGTTAGTTGTTATAAAAGTTTTAAATATTCAAATTTTTATTTTATATCATAACCTGTAATCGATCCGGATTTGAGATGTCATTTGTATATTTATATTAATATACATGTTTATATTGCCTAAAGTTGTTTCGTGACACTCAATCTTGATACCAGATTTGGGGCTGTCACACTGATCCCAAAATTCTGTTCACTAATGACTTTGTTCATTTGCAACCCTATTATATAAAATGTCAAGGGCTTGATTTTTTGAATTAAAGTGGTTATAAAAGTTTTTTTTACATCTTTGTATTGTATTGTTAATGAATTGATGGACAAATGATTGTTTTGGATTTTTGGTTGTAAGATGTTTGATGCGGAGTTTTTTTGGTTACTTAAGTCGAGCATAATGGGATTTTGAAGTTACATCGATTGATAGCAGGCTGTGTTTGTCTCGTTCTTAAAAATCGTGTTTGTGTGATCAAGCTTTAGCAATGATAGTTTCTAATTCAGCATTTATGAAATTAATGACAATCATTTTTTCATTTGCCAAAAATTAAAACGGAAATTTTTGTAGCATATCATATTTTGTCATCCCTGAGGTTTAAACTTCTTAATATGCATTATGTAGAGTTGGGGTCTAGGAAGTAGCTGGAAACTTCATTAGGAATACAGTTCTGCCGTTTATATCATATTTTTTATTAGGGCTGTAATTCGAGTCGGGCAGCTCACGAGCTCGCCCTGCTCAAACTCGTTTAAGTGGCCTCAACTCTGCTCGTTTAGTTAAACGAGCCGAGTTCGGGCAGAGGTTCCGACTCGTTTAATTACTCGAGTCGGCTCGGCTCGGCTCGATTCGTGAAATTAAACGAGCCGAATTCGGGTGGAGGTTTAGGCTTGATTAAGTGTAAAATTAAACGAGTCGGCTCGCCCGACTCGTTAAAATCGGCTCGTTTAGCTAAATGAGTCGGCTCGACTCGAATCGTGAAATTAAACGAGTCGAGTTCGGGTAGAGGTTTAGGCTCGTTTAACTAAACGAGCCGGCTCGGCTCGGCTCGACTCGATTAATCTCGGCTCGAATTACGTCCGGTTCGAAACTCGGCTGGTTCGGCCCGAATTACAGCCCTATTTTTTATACAAAAGGCCTATGTTGGTAAACAGTTCACTTAGTTTATTTTGTTTGTATATAGGTACCGTGCAATCACAAGTGCATCCTACCGGTGACGGATTCAGGTTCAAAAATAAGGATGGTCGAAATTATTTTTTTTACTAATATTTATCGGATCATTAGCTGTTTATAAATATTAAATATTGATTTGACTCGAAAAAAAATTTAATATATAATTTTATATATTAGATTATTGCGAATATTTCTACTGAAATTTTATTTTAATTGTTACAGTTGCTGACAATTTTATCGACATATAAATCCAAATCCAAGAATATTTAATATTTTTGTTTTTTTCAACCATCTTTTAAGCCAAGTCATGAATACCCATCAAATTTTGAAAATTATCTTTGATTCTCATATCATCTATTTAGTTAGAAAACTGGTCTTCAGGTGATAGAAGACATTCGATCAAATTCTAAATGGGGATAAAATCAAGTTGAACTAATTATAGTTTTATCAAAAACTGACAAAGAATTATAGGATCCGCCTCTGCATCCTACTGAGGAGCCATTTGTGCACTGCTGGTATGTGATGTCACTCAAAGAACTTGGTGATCACACGGATTCCAACATCGGGATCATGCCTGTGGAGAACAAGGCGGATCTGTGACATTTGTGAGCTGTCTTCGCTGAGGATACCAAGGTGTTCGCTGAGGAGAGGACCTTCTTGGTAGGTGTTGAAGATGCTTTTACAAAAGTGCTTACTCAGATACATCAAGTTGTTACCAGAAAAGCTCTAAGAATCAGACATGACCCAGAAAAGGATGGAAACTTATAGTTGGCAGCAAGGACGGTGTATTAGCAGTTAAAAAAGCTGGATGCTGCTTTCCTAGATTTTTTTAAAACTAATCTATGCATTACATTTCCAATCTTCAGAGACATCTTATATCTTGCAGCTTAGCTTTTCTGTATGAATTATGGTGTTAAGTTTCAAACATGGAGGTTCCCGGTGAACAAAATTCGAGTTTTTGGCTTGTGAAGTTTAAAATTCTTGGAGTTCACTGTTATAAAAGATTGTAAGTGGAGATGTTCAAGTATATGTTATTATTTCTCCTAGTCTCGGTCTTTCTATAGTTACATTGAAATTGACTATCCGCCATTTTTAGCGTTGTTTCGAGTAATGATTGTTATCTTGTACAATAAAGCAAGATATGCATGTCAGATTTGTTATGGTTGTTTTGTGGAACAAGATGTTGACTAATTAGTAAAAAAAAAAAAGATTTCCTACCATCTCTTTTAATTAAGATCTTGTTTATTGAAAGTATTAATTCGATTAGATGATTTTCCTGTGGGTGCCTAATTTGATCTATTGCATCACTAAAAGACATGTCTGCAGTTAGTAGGTTTGCATGTTTTCGGCATCTACATTTTTAATCTCCCCAAAGAGGCAAAGGTAGCTTTGCAGATGGAGCGAATGTGTTAATTTGTTGTTTCATTTTGTTGGAAGGAACTGCTTTATATTCAAATTACTGAAAAAACATTCTTGATTGTTAAGTAGAGAAAGTAGCTTTCAAAACCAACCACCATTCCAACCACCAATTTTTACTCTGCTTCAACCTCCGGAGGATGCTTGCTGTTGGGACTGGCAGTTGGTCACATGGCAAACAAACCAATACCCTCCCAATATATATATGTTATATGATTGAAAGTATGCAACTGCTTCTTATCTCCACTTTTCCCTCAAAATTGAATCATTCTTAACCTGATCTCATATATTTCATCAATAGAATAACAAAGCTATGGGTGCAGCAAGTCCAAGCTTGCACATTGCCATGTATCCTTGGTTTGCACTTGGACACCTTACCCCTTTCCTCCATTTAGCCAACAAACTAGCTAAACAAGGCCACAGAATCTCCTTAATGATTCCCACCAAAACCCAACCAAAACTACAACATTTCAATCTCCATCCAGACCTCATCACCTTCATTCCAATCATTGTACCTCATATTGAAGGACTACCTAGTGGCTCAGAGACAACATCTGATGTGCCCTTCCCGTTACAGACCCTACTTGTGACTGCCATGGACGAAACCAAGGACTTGGTGGAAGGTCTTCTCCGTGAACTGAAAGTGGATGTCGTGTTTTTTGATTTTGCATACTGGATCCCCAGCTTGGCTAGACAGCTAGGAATCAAGTCACTTCATTACTGCATTATAAGTTCAGCTACAATAGGTTATACTCTCTCCCCGGAAAGACATTGCAGTGGAGGTAACGTATCTGAAGATGAATTAAAGCAACCTCCAGCAAGCTATCCTTTTTCAAACATCACACTTAGCGCCTATGAAGCACGTGCTTTTTCTGCTAGAAAGGTGATGAAGTTTGGAACTAATATGCAGTTCAACGATCGTCTATTCACCAGCTTGAGCCAGTGTGATGCACTAGGTTTCAGAACATGTAGGGAGATTGAGGGTTCTTACTGTGACTACCTTGAAAACCAATTTATGAAGCCCGTTTTACTTACGGGGCCTGTTATCCCAGAGCCTTCTTCATCTGCTTTAGAAGTTAAATGGGCAAGGTGGCTAAGTAAATTTGACTCGGGTACAGTTATTTACTGCGCATTTGGAAGTGAATGCATCTTGAAAAAAGATCAATTTCAAGAATTGCTGAACGGTCTAGTGCTAACAGGTATGCCATTTCTAGCAGCACTAAAAACACCAGCTGGAGCAGATTCGATCGAAGAAGCATTGCCAGATAAGTTTAAAGAACATGTACAGGGAAGAGGAGTAGTTTATGGAGGTTGGGTTCAGCAACAACTGATATTAGAACACCCTTCAGTTGGATGCTTCATAACACATTGTGGATCAGGTTCTTTAGCAGAAGCTTTACTGAATAGGTGTCAACTGGTGCTGCTGCCGCAGGTTGGTGATCAAATAATCAACGCCAGAATGATGAGTCGAAATCTAAAGGTTGGTGTGGAAGTGGAGAAAGGAGAAGAAGATGGGGTGCTTACTAGAGAGAGTGTGTGCAAAGCTGTGGCTACTGTAATGAAAGAGGATAGTGATGTTGGGAAACAAGTGAGAAACAATCATGCCAAGTTGAGGCATTTTCTGTTGGACAAAGAATTGGAATCCTTTTACATCCACAACTTCAGTAACAAATTGCAGGAGGTATTAATGGGATGATATTGATGTTATGCTGGATGTGTTTTTTACACACTATGCTAATTAAAATTGTCCAAGGTTATGATTGTTGGTGTAAGTTTATTATTCACAAATAAATCATTTTAAAGTAGTTGTTAGTCCATAATAACATAGATTATGTCAAACTTAATGTCCTGAACCATGGTGAACGTGACATGATTTATCAAATCCTGATTTGAAGGTAGCTGTTGGGGCATACAGATTAGGGTGATAGTAATTGTATATTATAGTTAGTCAGTGAACAAAGAGAGATGGCTATGTCACGAATTGAGTAGTTGGTGTGTGATGCTGCTTTCCAAGGACTGAAGTGCTCTATCAAATGTATATCATTTTCCCAGAAGTGTGAAGCACTTGGAGCTTGAAAATATGACTAGTCATGTGGATCAACTCGTCTTGTTGGTGAAAAAGTGCAGCTTACCTTTCACAGCTGGGCTTCACACCAATTATGCTTCATACATATTGAAAGTTTATCCTTTTGTACATGTATGATTATGTACACCTTGTCACTTGTGATGTTTGGCTATATAAGCAAAACACCAGACCAATAATGTTTTACAAAGCTATGCTACTCGAGATTTGTGGACTTCATTCTTTGTAACGAGTCCTACGGAGACACAGTGGAACTACCTTATGAGACTAATATACATCTAGAATAAAGTTGCTCTTCTGCAATGATATTTCTAGAACAAAAATTGCCTTCTATAATGTTACTATAGTCAAATTGTGTCACTTTACTCTTATGGTCAAATAAGTATTAACGATACATACACGACAAAAAATGTGTTACAACAATGTGATTGCTTGGAGTATCAAATAATTTAATTAGTATTATTAGTGTAAATGGAGATTTCATTTATTTTTAACTAATAAAAATTTGACGAGTATTATTTTATAATTATTTTAGAAATTAATTTTATACCCCTATTATTTTCCTTATAAAAAAAATAATCACCTAAAAAGATAAGCACTTGAAAACGGTGGTACTATCAATTAGATATCTTGGCATGGTAGACGGTAATGAAAACAGTCGTGCAAGAAATAAGAGCAGCCTTTATTAGAAAAAAAATTAGCCATATATTATATTTAAAATAGGAAAATATTATAAATTCTAAAATTTGTTATGATAAATAATTTAAGGGGACAATAAAGAACTTTTATTTAACAAATGACTTTTTGTCATTCAAAAAAATAGCTATAGGATGGCGGATATTGTTTGTAATTATGATTATGGTTAGAACTTTATATTAATGCCGGATACATTTTTACTTAGTAAATAGAAGTTTATTTTAGGTTCCAACAACAGACAATATCAGTATTACGTAAAAATTAATTTCTCTGCGATCTCCATAAATATTTTTCTTAATCACAATCATTATACCAACAAATAAAAAATGTTTGAAGAGCTGATGACAAACTGTTGTCAGGGCCTCTCCATATTTTAGAAACTATTCAACCTACTCGTGAACGTTAAACAGTTTTTAAGGCGGAAAAGCACAATAGTCAACCTCCCGCCTTGTTTGACTGGATGGCGCAGCCATATTTTTTGTTGTGCTTGGTCAAATTACTGTATATAATAACGAGCTCATGCGCATCAGCACATCTGTAGCATACACAAAGTTGAATTTTGAAAGAAATGAAAGCTAGTTAAAGTTGAGCTAAGAAATTGAATTTTGAAAGAAATGAAAGCTAGTTCAACTTCAGCTAAGATGGACAATGCTAATCGTGCAATGTTCCGCACCCAAGTTCTAACGCGTCACCTCCAGCAACAAGAAAATAATAAAACTGATATCAACGCTAGTGTACCTGCTAGCTCAAATTCTCTCCAACAATCGATATGCCTCCAGTATTCTCCGCCCGAGGCACGACTCGAATTCGACATCAAGGAAATGAGAAAGCTGGTGGATGGGCACCATGTGGAGCAACGGGACTGGTTGTACAGGCTGATGAATGGGAATCCTGAGCTTTTCGGGGTTAAACAGAGAGGTGACAAAAAGTTTGCCTCACCTGATTATAATCAGTCTATGGAGCAACAAAGAGAAATTACTATGAAGAGGATTTTGTATATGTCTAAACAGGGTGCTTTTGATGGTTGGCTCACTCTGCCTGGCGATCAAATTGATCTCAAGAAATTTGCAATCTTGGAACTTTGCGGAGCTTTTGACCATTCTCTTGCTATCAAAATTGGCGTCCATTTTCTGCTTTGGTATGTATTATCACTAACTTTTACTATACAATAGGTATTTTCGCTTTGTAGGTAAAAGGTACTCTGGCCATTTAGTCGATTAATCGCTCGAAGGTAGTCTAGCCGCCCTTAATCATCCAACATTTTTTGGAACATTGCTTGTAATAAAGAATTGATAGGCACGTTATGTCTTAATATGACATTTATAAATTTTTTGAAGATTCACATCTCTTAAATGTGTCTTCCCCAAATACATCTTCAGAATGTTTACTTCTCAAGTATGCAAATTTGATTTTTTGTCATCAGTGACTTGATGTAATTTTTATATGTAAAAAGCAGGAGTAAACCTTGTTGATAACTAATTTAAATTTGGTAAGTGACATATATGATCAATAAATTTAGTTAAATTAACTTACAGGGGTGGTGCCATTCAGTTTTTGGGGACAAAGAGACACCATGACAAGTGGTTGGAAGTCACTGAAAAGTACGGCATCATCGGTTGCTTTGCCATGACTGAGTTGGGCCATGGAAGTAATGTATGTTCCTACTGTATCTCCCAGTTTTCTGATTAACTTTTGAACTAGTCTTGGCCTCTTGGGAAATTACAGTGAGTTACATTTTGCAACAATTTCGGTGATTTTCTCAACTGATTTATTTGTTCTCCACTTTTAGGTCCGTGGCATTGAAACAGTAACCACATACGATTCCAGCACCGGGGAGTTTGTCATTAACACACCCTGTGAATCAGCTCAAAAGTATTGGATAGGAGGCGCAGCTATTGTGAGATACCCTAATTCCTCATTTACTCTTGCTACCATCATATGAGTGTGTGTAGGATCGTGTTTTATTAAAAACTAATACAAATCACGGGTTACAGTAGTATAAATCACTCATGGTCTTAGTTTATGAATCACAACTTTGTTAATCATTGCTGTAGTTTGCATTATTGAGCACCTATATATGGAGAATTTAAGTCAAGGAAATCTTGTGATACATTGTAACAATGTCAAATAGAAAAGTAATGAGGCTCAACATTATCTAGCATGTTATATTTCAGCTCACTAATGTAGTAGTAGTTTAACAATCATGGTGAAGCGTATAGTTTTTGTTTATGTCAACATAATTTCTTTAATATAATCATTCAGTCCAAAATTATGTAATTTTTACTAAAACATGACCTAAAAAAATATATTCATTTTAGAGCATTGGTTTGCAAGTACTATCTTTATTTATTTTTTTCTTTCTTTTTTTTTTGTATAATTTTAGCATGCCACCCACACAGTGGTTTTCTCACAGCTTGAGATTAATGGAAAAAGAGAAGGAGTCCATGCTTTTATCGCCCAGATAAGGGATTCCAATGGAAATGTATGTCCTAATGTTCATATAGCTGATTGTGGGCACAAAATTGGCCTGAATGGTGTTGACAATGGTAGAATCTGGTAAAGCGGCTAATTCCTTGTGTTATTTTATTTCATATAACAGTAAATCACTGGTAAAAGGACTATACTCTGAATTATTTTTAACTTTAGTTTAACTAACCTTTACCGCAATTTGTATTCTAGGTTTCATAACTTCCGGATACCTAATGAAAACTTGTTGAATTCAGTTGCTGATGTATCTTCAGATGGTCATTATATAAGTTCTATCAAAGACCCGGATCAGGTGATCATTTTATCATGTCAACATATGTAACTTTTTGTTTCTGCTGTACGTGTGTGTGATCATTTTGTTCAATATGTAGTTCCTCATAAAAATTAGAGCTCTGGTACGTGTGACGTGTGTGTTTATTGAAGTGTAGTTGTAATAACTAAACCCTGACTTGAAGTAATTTAAATCTGGGAATGTCTCCTTGTATCGTAAAAGATTGAGGACATCATGAACGACATTCAAAACATGTATCGAATATTTGAATTGGCCAATAGTAGTTACTTTCAAAGTTGACAAACTGATTTTGATGTATAAATTTCTATCAGAGGTTTGCTGCATTTATGGCTCCTTTGGTATCTGGTCGTGTAAGCCTTGCATCTGGTGCAATGTACTCTGCAAAGGTATTAAACCCATATTTTGCGATAAATGTCTATCTCTTTTTTTCAGTCAGTTGTTTGAATTCAGTACTGTTAAGGGTGAGCATCCTCTGAAACTCTTTATGGTATGTTACACTTGTTTCTTTTTTTGTCAGGTTGGTATAGGAATTGCTATCAGGTACTCCTTGACAAGGCGCGCATTTTCTCTTGCAACAAATGGGCCAGAAGTCCTTTTGCTTGATTATCCAAGCCATCAAAGGCGGTTATTACCCCTTCTTGCAAAGACGTGAGTACTCGTTTATCCTCACATACTGCCTGTGTTCTACAAGTTGGATCCTGAACAATTTATTTTTGATTTCGTCACAGATATGCTTTCAGTTTTGCATCGAACTTTTTGAAAATGTTATACATAAAGAGAACGCCTGAATCAAACAAAATCATCCATGTCTATTCCAGTGCACTGAAGGCTACATTGACATGGCATAATATGACCACTCTTCAGGTTGTAACATAATTGTCCTTGAATGTTATCTATATCATAGCAGCTTCATTTATACTCTGCAGTCTGCACTATGAATTAGGAATGTCGTGAAGCCATAGGTGGACAAGGTTTAAAGACTGAGAATCGTATTGGACAATTGAAAAGTGAGTTCGACGTGCAGTCCACTTTTGAGGGGGATAACAATGTTCTCATGCAACAGGTATAATGATTATTTTAAATAACTATGAATGTCCTTGTAAAGACGCGGTCTTGCTTGTTATAAGAAAGTTGAACAAACATTTTGAGCTCTATTTGACATCCACAGTTCGTTGTCTGTAACAGTGAGATGGACATGAACTGGAGTGCCTTCAATGAATTATTGCCTAGAAACAGATTACAGTTTGATTTAATATATCCCATTTTCTCCAATATTAGAAATAAACGTAACTTAAATGTTAAGTGTCCAAGTAAATACTTTCCAAGAAGTACTTCAATTTCATCACCTTCAGCTTTACTAAGGAACACAGTGGAACTTTAACTGTAGTACGTATATACATAATCATAAGATCTGTGTTCTAGCGGTTTTGATAAATCTGGTACCTGAATGACCTCAGGTTAGCAAGGCACTTCTCTCAGAATTTCTATCAGCTAAGAAGAGAAATAGACCACTAAGTAGAGAACTGGGATTAGAGCACATGAATAACTCTTCCCCGGTTATCCCATCTCAACTCACAAGTTCTATCTTGAGGAGCACTCAGTTTCAGGTAATAGATCATTTGCTAGTTCTGTACAAGCTGTCATGTTACAGCAGCCATGCCACAGAAGCTAACACGGATAACTTATATGACGCAGGCGGATATCCTTTGCCTGAGAGAGGGAGACTTGCTGAAGCGTTTTGCAGAGGAAGTTTCCCATTACCAAGCTCAGGGACTAAGCAAAGAACAAACACTGACAGTGGTATGATGAATAACAAATAAAAAAGTTTAAATGCTCTATCCTTTCCTAACCACATTAGTTTTGCATCTTTAATCCATGTTTAGGAAATATGTACTATTGCATCATGCTCTTACCCACTTAACATATTTATTTGCGTCTACTTTTTAAGACTTATCAGCTTGCTGAAGACTTAGGCAAAGCCTTCTCAGACTTGGAGACTTTTCGATCCTTTGTCGAGGTGGAGGAAAATGTATATGCAGGCGACTTAAAGGTATGTTTGGTAATTTCATCACATAAGGGGCCAATTACTCACATTTTAAAGTTTTAAGGACAGGGGTGATTATAGTCCTGAAAGTAGTGTTTGTTGTACTGCCAATACGGTCCAATGGTTATTTGCTCTCAATGATAATAACCAAAATTTGATGAAATGCTTACAAAAAACAATATAAGAAAGTAAATTCGAAAACCATAATCTGATTATTACATACATTTCCTGCAGAACATATTAGGTCTTCTGAGATCCATGTATGTGATGATCACCATAGAGGAAAATGTATCATTCCTAAGATACGGATACTTGTCAACTGCGAATGCTGCTGCAGTGAGGAAAGAAGTGGCCAAACTATGTGCTGAGCTGAGACCCCATGCACTTGCATTGGTCAGTTCTTTAGGCATAGATGATACTTTCTTGAGCCCTCTAGCCTTTAATTGGATTGAGGCCAATTCTTGGTCTGCAGTTTGAAACTAAGCTATCGCAACTTGCCGTAGAAGTAGAGATGGCCTAATTGAAGCTGGGGTTATGCATTTCGGTATAAGTACAGATTCATATAAAATAATTTGGATGCGGCATCTTCAATAAAATTCAAGCTACTGACAATAAAATTGTATGCATTTGAATCTTCAATATAGTACTGATATCAAATCACAGAAACAATTCTCGATATACTAAATATGATTTATATGTATCTATATTCAAAACATGCAAATTTTAATTGTTTCTTCGGTGTCTGAATCTTAATCCTGCGTTTAAGTTCTGTTGGACATGCCGCATCTTCATCATCTCCTCTCTTTTTTTTTCATCCTTGTTAAGACTTGGAGTGACGGAGCACGTAAACATAAAAAATTAAGCGCTAATTCTCGCAAGAACTCTTATAGAAGAAATTCTTTAAAACCTTGAATCCATCCAATTTTCCTTTTTCTTGAATCCACAAAAAAGATAAAATGAAAAATTTTAGGGTTTAATTTTAATCAAAAATTCTTATTCATGACATCTTGATGTTTATAGAGGGATATGCAAACCCTAAAATTAAATATAAAAAAATTCTAATTAAAAATAAATAATCAAAAAATAGCGTGATCATACAGTTTTGAGTATAAGCATGCAATGTATTCCATCTGACCACAAAAAAACTACTGTTATTTTTTTCCAGTTTTGGCATGGTCACGTAAACCAGCGGCATGATCATGTCATCATATGTCCTCAAGAGCGTGATCATGCAGTACTCAGCGTGACCATACCTTTTCTTTTCTTGAGTTTCATCACACTATCAATTAGTGTACCAAAATCCTCTTACGTCGGACTCATGAACTTCAAAAAAACTCGAACTCAAGTTCTCATCTAAAATAAGAATTGAGTCGATTTGCTGTTTATCTCGCCATAATGGTACTTTTAAAGATAATGACCTTATTGGAATTTGGTACCCGAACTCCTCTACAAGATTAACAAATTTTGAAAACAACACTTGAGTTATTCCAACCATACCCATTGTCGACTTAGAACTGAAACCAACTTCAACTTTTTTACAACCAGTATTTACAGGAACAAACATCACATATTTAAAAGAGGGATTACGGGCAAGTCTATCCTCGAATGGATACAAGACATACCCTTCATTGTTGTCCAATTATTTTCTCCCTAATTCCGTGATTTAAGTTCAAATCAAATTGATATGATCTACCAATTACTAACTCACACGATTCAACATCCAAATTATTAAAAACTTTAGTATCTTTGTACCTCAAGCTAGCAATATCAATCACAAAACTTTCACGTATGATAGTCACAACCAATGGATTATTCCAAAGAATATTATATGTTGCGGCATAAATTTGTGAAGGCAATTTGATTTTACTAATCATCTTTCTCAAATAAAAATTCTCATGATATTCATAATTTATCATAATTTGAGAAGTACATAGACTCACCTTACACAACGATGAAATTAAACTTTGAGGTTGTAGATCATCTACAGATTTGTAAATGTCCAAGGACTTTTCATGCACGCCTTTAAGTTGTAGTTCATCGTCGCTATCACTCTCATCTTTATAAAATATCCTCAATATTTTCTTTCTTGTGCTCTTGTAGATCATCATCTTTACTTTCTTTGTTGGTCTCATTTACTCTTAACGAATCACTAGACATACAATTTTCCGAATACACTATCCCACACTCTTCTCCAACTATCTCCACACCGCTCAAATTTTCCAAGAAAATTTTTACGTTTACATGACCAGGCTCTTTTATATCTCTCACGTCCAATAAAGTATCGTATTTTGGTTGTGGACATTCATCGAACACATTGTTAACATAATCAGTTTCAAAATATTGAGTTGTATTATCCTCTTATTTGCAATCAATATGCATCTTAGAATCATAGCCATTTGGTAAAAACCCTTTTATCTTCAATTGTTTCATCTGTTGCCATGTTCTAACAGGTCTTTTTATTTACTTCTCTCTCTGGTCTTTTTATTTGCTTCTCTCTCTGATCACAAGTTTATCACGCCATAAATAAGTAGCACTCATCAATCCAAATGCCACCATCTTAACTTTCTTATTTTCAGGAACCTCCATGACATCGAAAAACTTATCGACATCATTTTGCCAATTTAAGAACTCTTCAATACCCAAAGTCTCAAATATTAACGGTATATAAGCCACTTTCATGTAATCATTATTATATGACTGATTATTTGTATTTGACTTCGCGCCAAATTTCTCACTTACATGATATTTTTCGCCTTGATTGACTCGATTTCGCTCTTCACTTTCAGCTCGACATTGTTTGTTATTGTTATTCATTTTGGATGTCAAAGTATCAACTTGATAAGTAAAAACTTCAGAGCCGCACGGTTAAAGCCGACGTAACCTCTCGAAAATCATTTTTGATAATTGTTTTTTCCATTAATAAATTAACAAAAAGACGGGATATAGCCTGCTCTGATACCAACTGACGCAGCACAGACACGTAAAAAAAGTAAGCGCTAATACTCGTAAGGACTCTTACACGAGAAATCTTTTAAAACCCTGAATCCACAAGACTAACCTCACTTGAATCCACGATGATTTTTTTGAATCAATAAAAAGGATAAAAAGAAAAGCTATTAGGATTTAATTTTAATCAAAGATTCTTATTCATTACTTATTGATGTTGTTTATATATGGATATGCAAACCCTAAAATTAAATAAAAATAAATCCCAATTAAAATTAAATAATAATTAAAATAACATGATCATGCAGTTTTGAATATGAGCATGTAGTGTCTTCCATTTGATCACCAAAAAATTACTGTTATTTTTTTTCATTTTTAGCATGCACGTATAAACCAATGACATACATGCCAACATATGTTCTTAACACCGTGATCATGCAGGAGTCAGCGTACTACTTACGTCTATTAAAATCTAAGATTATAGAAAAATGGGTAAGAAATGTTAATTCCAGCATGTGGTAGTGATTAGTGGGAGTGTGAGACAAGTAAATATCAACTATTACCTCCATTCCATTTTACTAACATCGATCTGTTTACTATTTCCCAGTTTATATCCTCTGGCCTCTAAACAATCCATTTACTATTTATTTTTTCTAAATGTAATTTATACATATATGCTATATTATAATAACTAGAATAAGATGTAAATTATTTTAATAAAATTACAATAATCCCTTATTATCCTAAACTACGACTAATTTTATGTTGCTAAAATACAAATTATTCATAATCATCATCATACGACCTAATAATACTGCCTATGACAGTGTCTGAGGAGGGTATAACGTACGCAACCTTACCCTCATTCCAAAGAATGAAGAAGCTGTTTTTTCAAAAGACCCCCGGCTTGTGTGTGCACAAATTGGTGTGTCCTAAATAAAAAAAATGATAAACAATGATATATAAAAGTAAGTAAAAGTAAGCGAGACATTACCTCCGCCCATCGTTTTCTTTCACATGGGACTTACCTATTCCGTAAAAAGTTATCGGCCAAAAGTAGTTGTCGTAAGTCCCTTCTATTTCTCATATTGCAATCATTTTCATGCACCAAACTCAATTTTTTCCCTAGTATCCCGCTCCAAACTAAATGTTTTGAATTTACCACCCACATGAATATATATGTTCTACAAAAAAACCCAATTTTCACAAATCTTATTTTTTGCCCTCTTTCACTTCTCTCTGCGGCGGCTCATATCATCCATGATGTGCATTAGTCCGAAAAATAAATATTATAATTGATTATAACGACTGAGTCAATGGACAAGTTGAGTCACCTGCTGGAATCGCGAGTAGGAACACCAGCGTGATCGAATATTACAATTGTTTGATTAAATTGTAATTATAATATTAAAATACAAATTGTTGTTTCCTAATTATTTTACTAATTTTATTATATTTTATAATAAATGTTTATATAAATTTATTAAAAATTAATTTTTTTATATATTTAAATAAATAAAAATTTAAAAATAAAATTTAAATATTAACGACTTGCGTTTAAACTAGTATATATAAGCCATGTTTGGAGATTACATCTATGTTGTTTGGCTACCGTAGATAATTTCCTTTGGATCTCATTAGAGCAAGTCCAACAGACTATTTATTCAAACTCTAAGTTGAAATTTAAGAAATGAGGATCAAAAAGTGATTACTTAAATCACTAAAATCATCTCCTCACTCTTTATTTTTAAGAACTAGCACCATTTTTTTAAGGATCTTCTAATCATTATTTTATAATATCTCTTTCTCTCTATTTTACATTATATTTTAATTGATTAAATGTACTTTTAATAGTAAAATATTTTATAAGGAATAAGTTTAAGGTGTATTGTTAGAGACAAACATATTTTTTCATGTCTTAACTTACTAAGAGCTATTTTTTATATTATATTTAAGAATTGAGTTAGCATACTGTTGAACTTGTTGAACTTGCTATTACTATATACTAGCTAAAATCATGTGCGACGGGTTCTCGTTAATATTTAGAAATTTTATTTATCTCGTCATAATATAATTTTAAAATATTTATATAAATATATAATAATTATAAATATATATTTAAATTATAGAATAACCTGTGATCCTAGTTTAGTAGGATAAGTAGATTATTTATGGTAGTTTAACAATTTAGTAGTTTAGCGGATATATTAAACTATTTTTTTAATAATAAGATAAATCGTGGTCGAAGTTTAGTAGAATAAATAGATTATGTCTAGTAGTTTAACGGATATATAACACTATTTATTTGTTATTTTAATATAACCAAAATTAGGAGATAATCGTTAAACCAAATTATACCTCATTTCGGTTATTATAGTATAGATTAAATGGCAACACAGGGGTAAAAAGAGCTATTTTAATGGTTGTGAAATTACGATTTTTTCATTTTATATTTAAAAATTATAAAAATGCCATTCTTGCAAAATTATTGTTAAAATTAAGTACTATTTTTGTATTCAATAGGAATCGAACCCCACACCTTCTACTTAAAAATTTCATGTCCCTGCAAGATGTGCTACATAGTTTTTTAGTTCACTTTGAAATTCTTATTTGATAAGTCACATTCTCTCTTTTTATCAAATTATTTTTTTATAACTTTTAACTTTTTGGTCAATAAAATGTTGGCTTATATTATTTATGTGACTCTATTATTTAAGCAAATACACACACATTTATTTATATTATTTTGTTAATTGTCATAATTTATATTTTTTATAATATTAAATATTTCTTTTTACTGTATTTGGATTTATTTTTTTAAAATATAATTTAGTTTAATTAAGTTTAACTTAATAAGTTTGCGAGTCAAAAGTATCCATTTTAACTCGGGAGTATTTGGAATGAGTACTTGGATAGAAAAAAATTAAATATACTTAAAAGTTAACTTTTAAAACTAATTTATTAGTATAGATATGTATAATATAAAAATTACATATTACTTTAAAGATAAAACCAACTAGAAAAATATATATTAATCTTATTCTTATCATTATTGTAGGACCGAGTTTCATCCGAGCTAGACTCAAAAGCTGGTTTTATTCGACTAATGAAAAATCAACTAGTCAATATATTCGAGTATGTAGACTCGGTGGATATATTGGTTAAGACGGTCGAGTTTTTGAAAAATGATTTTGACTAGTCGGACAGTGACTCAGAAAAATAAAATATTAAAATTTGATCTAATATAAATATTGTATAAAATATAATACATTTTATTATTTATTATTAAATATATTTCTAAATTAAGAAAAAAATACTCAAAGTTTTATTAAATTAGACAATAATTTACACCCTCATATTGGCCAATTTAGTTTTATCATGATATTTTTCTGAATGTAATTTATTTGTTATTATATTTTAAGAGTGCATGTCATTTTTCATTAGTTTTAATATGTCTTACACTCTTATTAATTTATCTAATAATTTTTCAATTTATTTTAGCCACCTCACATATATAAAATCCCTTTAATGAACCTAAGTGTTAAGAATTTACGAGTGACACAAATTTGTAATGAATATGCTCGCTTTTTTTTTACACTTCATTTCTTAGCCTCAACCAAACAAATAGGGATGTCCATTAATCTCGCTCCACCTGACCCAAAAATGATCGCCGCCCTGTTCAGGTCGAGGATTCAGGGAATATTTAAGGGGAATGGAATTAAGAAAGTTTTATAAATATTTCAGGATTCGACAAGGAGTCTACGATTACTGTGTCCCCGACCCCGATATGTGTGTATATATATAATAGGATTTATACTATTAGTATATTTTAAAAATAATCTATAGTTTTTTTGACCATTTTTTTTACAATGCAGTATAATATATGTTTTTAATTTTTAATGTGTCATTTCTTTATATTAGAAATCAATTTTAATATGATTTAATGTTAAAAATTGTAATATTATTAGTGTTTTTTATATAATAAAAATTAATGAATTGTTTTTAATCATAAAAACTTATTAAAATTACAAGATTATTATTTTTAACTATTTCCCGAATCCCGTGGGAATTTCTGTTCGGGCGGGGATTGGAGAATAAAAGAATTCCCGTTCAGGGTTAGGGGCGGTTATAACATTTCCGAACTTCGAAGTGACCCGATGCATATCCCTACAAACAAATTTCAAATATTTTTGTTATAATAATATAATTTTGATTTATTTAGTAATTAGTTTTATATAACTTATAATAAGTATCTAATCTCAAAATTCACGTGGTGAGTGATAATCGAATCCTACTACAAAAAGTAACTCTCACCACTTAAATTATTTAATCAAACTTTAACAGTATGTATGAAAAGAAAAAGAAATAAGACAATTCAGTGATGAACTTTATGTCATCACTTTTTCATGTATTTAAATTTACGAGCAAATCAAACCAAACATACCCTGTATATCCCGCTTAACGCAGGGTCTGGGGAGGGTAATATATATGCAGCCTTCCCCTCATTTCGAAGAATGAAGATGTTGTTTCCTGAAAGACCCCCGACTTGTGTGTGCGTGTCAAAAATACATAAAAGTGAAAAGAAGAATACAACATATACGTAAGAATCATTACTTACTTCAAACAAACAAAAAATTGATCACTTAAATTGAAAAGAGTCGAAACAAACCTTAATCAGTGGTATTATTCACATAGGACTTACCTAATTATTTGTGGATGGTTGTTTGGATGCCCGCAAGTTGCAACCAATCGGGCAAAAAGTTGAAAAATCCATTTTGAAATGGATAATGATGAACAAGTACATGTATGTGTGTTATGGGTAAATATAAAAAGTAACCCCTCGAAAGAAAATTGTTTCTCTAGATGAACAAGATGCATTTTCCTATTGTGAAAGTTGCTTCCGAATGAAACTGTATAACAGTAAAGATAAACCGCTTTTGTTCCAAACTTAATCTGAATCCTTAAAAACATAAAATGAAGAATTGTCGGTGCCCTTGACTTGATCTTGTAATAAGTAGATAAGAATTAATAGTGCAGAAAAAGTTGAAGATGATGATTATGGTTATATGATTCGTCCGAGTGAAAGAGAGTTTCCTACTTTTCTCCTACGTATTGAATGCAGTTTTAACACACACTCTGTTTCACAAACTGCCAAAACCGAGGCAGACAAAGAACTGGAAATTAGGCGAACAATTTGTCATAGCGGGAAGTGCATTTGAAGTGAATTGATTAGATAGACCCTCCTGGAAAAAGTGATATTGAAAATGTTGACTAGGAATCTAGGATATATCAATGCCATCAAATTTATAAAAAATATGTTATTTTTTATTACATAATTGTTATGCGAATATAAAATAAAAGTAAAACAATCATTTTACATATTAAAAATTATTTTTTTAAAGATACACGTTCGTTCAAAATTATATATATATATATATAACACATATATGTACTTGTTTATCATTATCCATTTTAATATGGATTTTCAAACTTTTTACTCGATTGATTGCAACTTGCGGGCGTCCAAGCAACAATCCACAAATAATTAGGTAAGTCCAATATGAATAGTACCATTGTTTAAAATTTGTTTCGACTCTTTTCAATTTAAGTGATCAATTTTTTGTTTGTTTGAAGTGACTACTGATTCTTATGCATATGTTATATTTTTCTTTTGACTTTTTACTTATTTTTGACACGCACACATAAGCCGGGGGTCTTTCAAAAATAACCTATTCATTATTCGAAACGAGGGAAAGACTGCGTACATATTACCCCCATGCACACACAAGCCCTGCGTTAAACGGGATATATCGGATATATTTGGTTTGGTATATATATATATATTACACTAGTATTTTCATGTACGCTGACAATCAATAGAATTCTGTCAAAATTGTTCGCAAACTCGTGCCTAAATCCACTAATTTTTTGTTTTAAATGGGAACCTGGACGGGCTTATATATAATGCTAACCGTACAATAGTTAGCAGTCTCATCCATTCGTTTATATTTGGGCGGGGAACGGGGTTAAGAAAAATGATAAAATAATGAAAGAAAGTTAAAAAAATTAGTAAAATAGTAGAACCGATTAATATTATATGTATAAAGCAGGTATAATAGAAAAAAGTAGTAGATTTAGTTATTTTTTATATTATAAATTTTTTAATATTTTTAAAATTTTTTGAAATATAAACAAGCATCCCAAAAATTAAATTATGAAATATGTAAACAAATAGAAGGGATAATTTATAACTTGTACAATTCCAAAATTGGGACACAAATAAAGTAGAGTATATCTAACCAACTTTTACAATGTGCCGTACACTCCATCAAAAGTTAGTAAACTTTACGGTAACACTTTTTTTTTCCTCTTAAATCACAAATATTTTTATTCTTTTTAATTCATCTGCATAGTTTATAAAGGAAGCTTTTCTACGTTAGAGAAATGAGTGTCAAAGACTCGAGAGGACTTCATAGCTTAAAAATTGCGAATGGAATGTGCCTGATTTTATTATTACTCCCACTGTCCCATTAATTTATATTTTCTATACATTTTTATTTTTGAATATTCTATTTAATTTTAAACATTTTAAAATTTATTAAAAATAATAAATTTTTTATAATAAAAAATAACTACAAGTCTACACCCACTCACTTTCATTACTTTTTTCCACTACACTAATTTTATACATTAAATATTAATTGATACCACCATTTTACCATTTTTTTATTTTTTCTTATAACATTCAGTTTTTTCTTAACTTTTGGTGTCGAAACCAAATCTATACAACTAAATGTATACATAATATATTACAACGGGATGAGGGAGTATCTCATGCTCCTAATAGATTCGGGGAAAACGACTGCATCATTCTGTGTAGACAGGGGGAAGTCTTGAAAGAGATGTTAAACAATTAACTACCCATCATTTCTTCCAAACCACATATTCTTAACAATCAAACTACTCCCCTGTGGGCTGTCTGTGGGTAGTAGAAGGTAACCACTTTTTATTCATTGTTAAGCTCAGTTACAATTATGTAAAATGTTTCAACGCGCATTTGTTTTTACGGAACTCGGTAAAAACATACATGAACTGTATTGCTATTACTTCAATTTTTAAAATGCTGATGCAAAGGACTGTATAAGAAGAGATGTTATTATGAACAGTTATCATGCTGTTACTGCTGATCATTAGAAACTGGGAGGTGCCCCTTCTCCTGCAGGCTCTTCACCGTCTCGTATAGGCACTGCTTCACTGGTACGAAATTAAGCCCCAAATCTTTTAGCTTCTGCTTCGAAAACTTTAACGCCTTTGCCCTTGGCTTAACTTCATCAGAACACCTGCATTTATACATAACAGAGTACCTATTAATTAATCTCTGGTCTCTTTTTAACCCAAAACACGAAAAAGTAGGCTAACACAGAATTTTAGCCGAGACTGTTCTTGCTGTTACATTGAGTACACCAAAAAACACAATCACCCGCCGTACTTGGTTGGAATCGGATATTCAGGAAAAAATTTAGCCAAAATTTCTACCACCTCCCCACGATGAAGTGAGCTCTCGGAACAGAGATACCTTCCTTTGGCAGAGGGAGTCTCAAAGATAACAATATGTGCATCTGCGACATCTCTAACATGTACATAGGCCTGCACTGAGTTGGCATATGTCTTGACTGCACCTGTGAGATATTTGAGGATATGAGCGGTGCTAGCATTTATGGTCGGCTGAAGTAATGGACCAACCACCAATACTGGATTAATCACAACCATGTCCACCCCTCTCTGCTTCGACTCTTCCCATGCAGCTCGCTCAGCCAATACTTTTCCATAGCAATACCAGTTCTACACAGTGTTGTCATCAATCACAAATTATTAACACAACCCTGTATAGTTTTATAATTTGAAAGCATGCAAATGTAACAATATATGTATAAATAGCAGTCACACAAGTCGAAAATATATAATGTTAACCACTTACCCTAGTGTTCTTGCAGAAATCAAGATCACTCCAATACCTTTCATCAATCAGCTCGTCGGGGGTCCTATTGGGGTCCATGTATACTGCCCCGATAGATGAAGTGAAAACCACACGTCTGACATTGGCTTCCGCTGCTGCAGCTATTACATTTTTGGTTCCCATGACTGCTGGTTCGATCATTTGTTCCTTCAATTTTTACAATACCAACATCTACATTACCATTGAATTTGGAGGATAATTTTGGCTAGTACTACTGCTACGAAAATTAAGATGACAAAAGCTAGTCACATACTGGATCATCAGTGACTGGTGATGCAGCATGGAAAACACCATCACATCCATTGATCGCTTCGCATAAACTCTTGTAATCAAGTAGATCAGCTTTGCATAATACCAATCTTTCTTTTGCTCCTTCAAGCTCCCTCAAATGATCATTTTTCGGATCATCTGGACGTGAATTAATTACATGTTATATAAAACAGTAAACATTCGGTATATATTGAAAAATAAATTAAAATAGTTTGTACGTACCGGGGTTTCTGACCGTTCCTCTAACAGTGTAGCCTCTTTCCAGGAGTAACTTGACCAGCCATGAAGCAACGAATCCGCCAGCACCGGTGACACAAACAACTTGGTCGGAAACTAAACGCATTTTTAAACTAACTTAAAGTATTCTCTGCAAAGACTAAAGAAAACTATGATTTTTTTGCCTTGTCGAGATTGCTAAATAATAAAGCTTTATTCGGATATGCCCTCTATTTCTGTTGGAGCTTACTAGTATTTATAATATAACAAGAGTATTTTACCTTACGAATTAACCACTACCAAACTATTTCAGGTAAAGAAGTAATTAATTTACAGGGACTGTGTGTACGTTTCAAAAAGATTTGTGCATGATAGCAAGTATGTCATTATTTATGTACTCAAGCAATTGTAAAATAGGGTTAAATTACTAAATTATTATTTTGGTGCCTAAATTGCCATATTTGGAGATTTCGATAGCTATTTATTGTTCATTCAATTATGTATTTACGCCCGTCAAAAAATTCGAGTAGGATGTTATAGAAGTCTATCTATAGATTGAAGAGTGAACCATTTACACCCATTTTGAGACATTAATTTATTTTTCATATTACGATAAATTATAAATTATGAGAATATTTGGACAGTAGGAAATTGAACATGAACTTATCTTAAACTCTAATATCATACTAAGAAATCGGTCATTCAAAAATCTTTTAAAAGTGACGGAGGAAGGCACACAAGGAATCATGTTATATAATTTTCTTACAAATGGGAAAACAATAATTACTTTTAGACGTCAAATTACGAATTTGCAAATTCAAGAACCAAGATAGTATAATTTATAAAATTCAGCTTATTGCAGTTTGCAGTCTATTCTTAATAAATTGGTGAATGTAAAGTACAACCAAAACCAGGGTTTAAGTCCACCGGGGATTGTTGAGCGGGGACTTTAAATAAATAACTAGTAGCATATTGTCAAGCCAGACCTTCAGAGCTTTCCAACTGCTTTGACAAAAACAAACACATAATGTGAATAAGCAGGAACCATAAATTCAATATTTGATAGAAACTTTCCAACTGTTTTTGACAAACCGAAGAAAATATTGGTGTCCCTCTCATTGGATGTAACTTGAACATCGCAGAAAAACAAATTAAGAAATCTTTTTCCTTACCAAATTATGAAAAGAAAAATTATTCAAGCATAGACGAAATATGTTTCTTGACTAAATGATGTATTCAAGCTATGAAATAATTGTTCAAATATAAAGAAATGTAAGTAGAGGCTTCAAGCAGATGTATAATATTCATGAAGCTAAGTGGGGAGAGAAAATTCATGAACAAGTCAAGATATATAACCAGTTATTTGTTAACCCTATTTTTTTGTTTAAAGCTGAATTCTTAGAAATTCTATGATCCATTGAAGTTCATTGTGCATTCAAATATGTTTATATGGAAATTCAAATTTAACTATAACAGAATTCAACTCGACTCAAGTTATTTAGAGGACCTTTGCAACCCCAGACTTGCACCGCGTAAAGATGAATTGTTCAACTGTTTTAATCGTTATTTTACGGATAATCTCCGTAGACTACATTGATTGTGGATGAAAATTTTGATAATCACTTATTTACAGTTTGGATGTGATTTTAAAATTTTAAAAATCGTAAAATCGTAACCGTAATCCACAAAATATATTTATAATAAAATATATTATATAGTATAACAATTATAAGTAAACATATTTATTTTGTTAAAATTTTAATAATTTAATATTACAAGATTAATAGATTAACACTTATTTTATTACAACTTTGAGCCTAGTCAATCACTACAAGAAACAAGGCTAAATTCGACCGAAAAAAATCAGTCGAATTTAGCTTAATTCGACCGCGCGCAGTTGAATTTACCTAATTTCGACCGATTTTGAATCGGTTGTAATAGAGGGAGTCGAATTTAGAAGTTCAGTCATATTTAACTAAATTCGACCGTCGGATTACGACCGAAAAATTACAACCGTTTAAATTCGACTGTAAAAATTCGACCGAAGATGGTCAAATTTGATTCCAGCAGAATTTTACTTCAACTTTTCAAATTTTCGCTTGAAATTTGAAAATACCGCCAATTTTTTTTTATAATTTGAAATTCCCGCCAAAAATACAAAATTCAACCGTAACCGGTCACTTTTGAAATTCAACCGCTTTTGAAATTCAACCGCTTTGAGTAAAAAAATAAATTCAACTATTTTTAATCAAAAAGTAACTTTGACTGTTTTTGGTCGAATATTAAACTCGACCGGTGTTTCTAAATTAGATTGTATTTATCCAACAAATGTCATTTAAACTCAACCAACGTTAGTCGAATTAAGAGCCAAAAAAATATAATAGTGCTTATGACCAGCACTAATGATAGGCCATATTTATATACCTGTACACCCAAACGCAATTCACAGACTAACAAAGATATATGCTAACAAATCTAGTTAGCTTAACAAAAGTTACATTCCCTAAACGCTTAACAAAATAGCTAGTTAGCTTAGCTTTACAAAGGAGTTAGAAATTTCAGTGTTGACAGTTATATCCGGGTTATATCCAGTACCGAATAATAGTAGAAAGTTCAAATAAACCATTACTTACATACCCGGAAATGTTTAACAAAAGAGCTAGCTTTACAAAAGGGAAACTGAAGGTTCTAAATCCATCAGTCCATAAAAAGCTAAGCGTGTTCACCAGACCAAATAAAAAGACCTAGAGCAACGGATAGTTGTGTGCGTCAAGATCTTCATCTTCATATTCGCCTCCAACTCCGTCTTCATTGTCGCCTCCAACTGCATCTTTATTTCCATTGTTGGAGGTGTTGTGCACCACCAATGCCTTCCCTAGCAGGGTCTCCTACATCGATACATAAATAAGTATACCAATATTTTGCTAATATAATAAAACCTATATAATTACCTTACAAAACAAAGCATACAGGCAACTAAATAAGCTGAATAAATATACTGATACTTATCAGAAAACATATATAGTCACCTGCATGCATGAAACTTGTAAAGTTTTAAGCATATATTATAAAATGCAAGTGTTTATAAACTAAACATGAAGGCAAGTATTGGTAACATGCTAACAATTAATATAAATATATAACATAGAGCAGACTGCAAAATCGCACGTGAACAAAATAAAAAGTCAGTTTATATTTGTACATGAACTAGGCCACAGAGCATACAAACACAATTAAAAAACTTACTGCTCGTGGTAGGCCTTCATATTACAATGCATTGCAATTAATTAATCATTTTAACTGAACCTTAGAACCGATAACATAAATTCGTTATATTTTGAAATATAATTGTGTCTGTCACCTTGAGTCTCAATACTACAATTCAACATAATATTACCAAAAGAAGTGAATCAACACTTCATTTCAAATCAATATCAACCAAGACTGATCAAAACTGTAACTTCACAAACAATTTGACCCGTGACTAAGACTGGTCCAATTGTTGCTATTGAAGATAATGACAACCAGAGATTTGACACCATAAAACTGATCTTCATTCCTGGATCAGATTTGCATGTCATATGATTATTTAGTTTATAACTTGTTATTATCATATAATTATTATCAGTAGATAATAATGATAATCTGCTTCACAGGTTTTTTGGCTTAACATTCTTCAAAAAAAAACTTCATCTTAAATAAATATATGGCTTTCTAGATCAAGTAATTTAAGTAAACAAAATATGTTACCTGTACAATGATCTTATCATTGTCCTTCAAGATCCCTTTTAGCGCAACACTTGCTGTCCGCACATAATTTTTGTGCTTTGATCGCTGACTCGGGTCTGGAAAAGCAGCAGTGACCAGGTTACTCACTTTCTCGTCCAGAACAGATCGCATCACCTCCATGAGTAAAGAACGAACCATTTGTTTCACTTCTTCTAAGATCGTTGGCATCATAGAATAGATTTCTTCGGGAGCAACGTCAAATGATTCATCAGAGTCTTTCATTTTTCTTTTTTTTTAATAGCTTCATTGCATCTTGTGCTCCCATCAACTCCGCCAAGGTATCTTGGGGAAACAAGTTAACCCTCCCCTTAGTCGGGGGTCTCGCTCCAGCTAGCACAATCAGATTATTCTTTCGCTGAATTGCCCTTTATGTACGGGGGGATGCCCCTTTATCAGCAGCTTCCAACTCATCTGCCAATTCAACTCGCACCTTTTTCAGTTTTCCCTACAATATATGAAAGGAAAATCACAAATAAAGCACTTCTCTATTAATTGACCCTAAAAACAAGCATTCAATTATAAATCAGTTTACTTAAAAATAAAATACAAACCTGTAGCTCTATCACAGCTGGTTCAGTAGGGTCGTACACGGTATTCATAAATTCCTCATCACTGATTGGCATCTCACCTTTAGCAATTCTGACTTCATCTATTTCCTGTCAGATGGAAAATAAATATGATAAATATTTTAATTATAAGTTGGTAATATTTTTAGTAAATTATAACTTATAAGTTATAGTTATTTATTAGAAAGTAGATAATTAAACATAATAATTTTAAAAACTAAATAAAGAATTAAAAAAATGAAATTAGTGATGGGGTAAGGAGGTAGTAAGATGGAGATAATTAGTGATTTGTTTTATTTTAGTAATCTGTTTATTAATTTGACCAGGCTGTAAGATTTAAGTAAAATCTGAATCAGTCAAAACATATTAAATTAAACACCTTTACTTCAGAACAGTTGTAGTGAAGCGTTATGTGTTTTATATTTGCATTAATGCTAAGTAATTAGTCTTGTTCTGGGAGGGCATCAGCATAGATAGCAAAACATGAGAGATTAAAACCAAAATAAGAACTTATAATACAAAATCAAGGACATATCCACTCATACTTGCAAAAGATAAAAAAAACTACCTAATCTATTTACAAGATAGAATAATACCTGTCGTCTTTGTTCATATGGTTTTGCACCAGTACGAGAGGTAAATTCCATCTTTTCTCGGGCATTCTTGCCAGCATCCGACAATTTTTTAAATTCAGGTGTGCCCCAATATGCGCATATCGAATTCCATGCCCGCTGAGAGAAGTAACGAGGCTTGAATGCTTCACCTTTTATGTCGAGTTCTTCTTCAGTATATCCGCATTCAAATAAGACATTCAACTTCTTGAGCAGTCGGGCCCTCTCAGTACCAAGATAGGACTTAAAATTCCTATTCAGATGTGCTCTCACAGCTCCGTCCCCATCTTCTTCGAGAATCCCCTTCGGATAAATGTAGTACTCCTGTCAAAATAAATTGCTTAGATTTAAAATAAAAAAGCTTAGTAAAGTGTTTCAAATTAAAAAACATTCAGTCTCATATTAATTATTAGTAGCTAGAAACATGATAATATAAGACTAGTTAAACATTAGTAGTGGCTATATTTATTGCATGAATTGTGACAGTAGACTCAACAAAGTTAACTCAGGGTTGTCTTGCATTTTTAGTCCCATCAGCCACCACAGTTGTACTAGAGCAGTCAGTGTGATTTTAAAGTACTCAAATGAGTGTGATTATAAACTACGTTTAGGAGATTAACATGTGATATGCTAAAATGTACACTTACAATTTATATAGTCCTTAAAGAGAAAAAAACAAAAAACAAACCGTGCATCATGTGAGTAAAAACCGTGAGAACTCTGGGAGCTACTTGCAAACTCTTATCTGAATGTTTTATTTCAGTTAAAAACAAACACTAATGTCCACTAATTCTTATCTACACTTAACACAAACAAATCATAAAACCAGAAAACACACTTTTAGCCGCACAACGGGTCACACTTTTATTGAAAGATTGATTTACAATATCGAAGCGATAATTAGCGAATAAAATATATAATTTATAACCAATATATGTGATTTTAACCAAAATCATACACTTTGGTTTAAGCTACCTAAAAATAACTTACCTCAAGTACTTTCCAACCTCCGGCGAATTAATAAGAACATAGTATGCCACGAGTTCAAATTCATCACAACTCAAGATTCTATCTCTAGTTCGTAGACTAGGATGTGTCGGATATGTGTAAACTTCTAACAAATTGGCATTATGAAACATTTGAGGGGCCTCATTTCGACGTAATTGATTATGCATCAATCCATTCTTGGAATCAAAATATAACGTACAAAAGTGTACACATTCTTCCTCAATGTAGCGTTGTGCCATTGAACCCTCCGCTCGAGCTTTATTTCCAACCTTCAATTTCAAGTTGTGCAAGTATCTTTCAATAAAATACATCCAACGCCCTTTGGCCGGGCCACCCAACTTACACTCAGTTGCTAAATGCAGTGGCAAATGCTCCATGGGATCAAAAAGACTAGGAGTAAAGACAGTTTCAAGCTTAGACATTATTGTCACTATATCTCTCTCCATTTTCTCTAAATCTGTGTATTTGAGACTAGACGAGCATAAATCTTGAAAGAAGTTGCACAATTCAATGATAGGATCAGACACATGTTTCGGAAGTAGATCACGACAAACGATAGGCAACATTTTTTGCATGAAGACATGACAATCGTGTGATTTCATCCCACGGATGCAATTTTTCTTCCAATTCACACACCTAGATATGTTTGAGGCATACCCGTCTGGGAGTTTCAATGAGACTATCCACTTATACAACTTTTGAACTTGTTCACTCGAAAGTACATATGGTGCATGTGGTTTTATACCATTATCTTGAATCCACAACTCACGGTGTACACCTAACTCTTGACAATCCTTTCTTGATTTGGTTTTATCTTTAGACTTCTTCGAATCATCAAGAATTGTGTAGAAAATATTGTCAAATACATTCTTTTCGGTGTGCATAATGTCAATGCTATGACGAAGGCTGAGTGTCTCCCAATATGGAAGCTCAAAAAATGGAGAACTGTGAGTCCAATTATGTGTCACACCATAATCTTTTGGTTTTTTCTTCGATGACTTTCCCGGTGGGGGAAACTGTATTTGCTCACACATGACCTTTGCACGTGACCCTGAATGTCGAGCACAAACTGATCGTGTCTCAACTCTTCCAAATCTCGTACTCCTTCTGAGAGGATCATCTGGCTCCAAAAAATACCGAGCAGTTCCATAAAATGTTGTTTTACCATCATGTTTGAGTTGCTTACCTTTGACCTCTCCCATGCAAACTGGACATGCCAACTTACCTTTAGTGGACCACCCGCTAAGCATGGCAAGTGCAGGAAAGTCACTAATTGTCCACAAAAGTGCCGCCTTCATCATAAAATTTGTACGTGAGAACATGTCATATGTTTCCACTCCAGTATGCCACAACAATTTTAATTCATCATTTAATGGCCTGAGATAAACATGTAAGTCTTTTGTTGGATCCGTCAGTCCAGGAATGAGAAGAGGCATAAACATGTATGGAGCCTTAGTACACATAGATGGGGGACGGTTGTACACAATAACCACCACAGGCCATACTGTATACTCCCTAGCGTGCTTATCGGGAAAGGGGTCAAATCCATCAGTAGAGAGCCCGAGTCTGACATTCCGAATCTCTTTTGAAAATCTTTGAAATCTCCGATCAAATTGTTTCCATTCATCTCCATCTGCTGGGTGACTTAATTCACCTTCAACTGCAATTCTATCATGGTACCATCTCATACATTTTGCAGTCTTCTCCGCCATGAATAAACGCTGCAATCTCATGGTAATAGGAAAGTAACGCAAGATTTTTCGAGGGATCTTTTGTTTTTTAGGATCTTTTTGCACTTTGTATCGGTCTTCTTTGCATATATCACACTTTGTCTTTTTGCTATGTTCCTTGTAAAATAGCATACAATCATTCTCACAAGCATCAATCTTTTCATACTCCATATTCAATCCTTTAATCATCTTTCGCACGGTGTAGTAATTCTCAGGCAATTTATGATCATCAGGCAGTACTGATCCAATGAGGCGAAGCAAGTCATCAAAACCATTGTTACTACAATTATGCTTGTTTTTCCAATGAAGCAGCTTTATTACAAACTCCAGCGTTATAAGATTGGCATTGTTTGGATAAATTGGTTCTAATGCAGTATTCACCATCTTGTAAAATTGTTTTGCTATTTCATTCGGTTCTTCCTCAAAATCCTCACAATCTTCGAAGGCATCATCATGTGCATCATGCATATCATCATCTTTGCAGCCCGTGTTAATATAACTTGTTCCGGCCTCATTCCATGACATTTCTTTCTCCCCGTGACAATCCCATCTAATATATCATTGCATGATACCATATCGATATAAATGTATTTTCACGGTACTAGGATGCTTGTAGTATATATTACGACAATCTTTGCACGAACATCTTATAAGGCCACTATCTTCTTCTTCAAGATGCTCAATAGCAAATTTAATGAAATTATCCACACCAACTTTATATTCTTTCGTTATGTATTTTGCTTCATTAAATCGACTACGACTTATCCAACTACGATCGGATTCCATCTATAAATAACCACACATTGATATTAGGTGAATGCATTGCTAGACATAAAAAAGTAAACAACAACTAACAACTCAAAATTATAAACTTATTTTACTAATTATCCAAATATTCTAAGCCTAATAAACAACAACCAAGTTAATTTTAGCAACAAATTCAAGTTACTCAAATCATTACATAAACACATAAATAATTGAAGAAATCAAGACAATAATAATAATCACATATAGAATTTAATGAACATAAAAATATATGAAAGCTTTAAAATTAAACTTACTTGAAAAAGAATGATGATCACATGAATGAATTTGATGAAAAAGGAGAGAAAATGATGAAATTGGGGGTGGGAAAGATGAGAAATACGGCTACTGGATAGAAAGAGGTAGTAGGGTTTCTAAAATGAACTCCTAAATTCAATGTAATACAGTTGAATTTATGACAAGGCTAAAAACGATGTAAATCGGTCGAATTTAAGTTTCCACCTTTTTCAGCCGAATTTCTTTTTTTACCGCTTTCAGTCGAATTTAGCATTTTAGTAAATTTAACCGAATTCTGTAAAACAAAGTTTCCCGCCTTGTATAAAATTTCGGGGGAAAATGAGGGAAATTTCCCGCCAAATTAAAAACATATTTCGATTGTCTGCAGTCGAATTTAGTAAATTACATTAAATTTTATTTGGTGAGAAATTCTTTCTTTTTTTCCTTTAGTCATAAATTCGATCGAATATTTTTTCGGTCGAATTTAACTTTAAATATGACCGATTTAAATTCGACCGTTTTATTTCTACTAGTTAAAGTTGAATTTGATATACGACTGCTAGCGATCGAATATAGTATTTCACTAAATTCAACCGAATTCAGTTTAATAAAGTTTCTCGCTGTAAACTAAATTTGGAAGGAAATTTCCCGCTAAAATTCAAAAATAAATTTCGATTGTCTGAGGTCGAATTTAGTAAATGGAAAAAAATAATTTGGCGGGAAACTTCCCGCTTTTTTTTCACACCATTTGTAAATTTGACCGAATTTTTTTCGGTCGAATTTTACTCTAAATACGACCGATTTAAATTCGACTGTTTTTATTTCAACTGGTTGAAGTTGAATTTATTTGTAAATTCGACCAATTAAATTCGACTATTAGATTTCGACCGGGGCCAGTCGAATTTAGCCGTGCCAAACCGTGTCGACCGCCTGCGGTCGAATTTAGACGCGGTCGAAATTGCATCAGTTGTAATTAACCCTATTTTCTTGTAGTGAATTACTTCAAGGCTCAAGGTTCAATATTAATTAATTATTTTTTCATTATTAAGACACTTTATATTTTTTATTTTAGAATGTTAACTTATTAAATAACTCGAATATAAATTTATTAATATTTTATGGTTTTATGGTTCTTAATGTTTTATATGAATTTGCTGAATCGCAAATCGAATCACAATAAACGTAACTTCGCAACTGACGTTTATTTGCGGTTGCGAATGCATATTTATTGTTGTGAATGTGCTGATTTCATAAAAACGCTTTTTACAATTTGATTAGACTTTTATCCCAAAAAGCTATCCAACCTAAACTATGTACACCCCAAGATTTAGGGGCGAGTATCGGTCGGTTTGGGCTGTTTGGAGGGTCCAAACCAGATCAAACCGAAATTAGCGATTTCTCTAAAGTCCAATCTGAAACCAAGCTGTTATGTAAAAAAAGTAAACCAAACCAATCCGTTTAAAACGGTTCGGTTCGGTTTGGTTTCGGTTTTAACCATTTTTCTATAAAAATAAAAATAAAAATTAAATTAAACTTGAACTTGTAAATACGAATCGAAAGTTTGTATCATATTATAGAATTATATTTTCTATTATTATCATATTCAAAAATAATATATAAAAATTATGACTTTGAGAAATTAACAAAAGTTAGGAAGACGAGAAAGATGTGATCCACTCTCATATTTTTATTGAATAAAAATAAAAATAATGAAAACATAACAAATACTGTACATAGATATTAATATCTTAGAATAAAATATTAAGATTATTTCTTTTATATGTTTTATTTTACACATATGTTACGAATTATAAATTTATTATTAATTACACATTATTAATATATGTATATTAATATTTCATTCTAAATATGCGGTTCGGTTCGGTTATTTAGGTCGGTTTGGAGGTAAAAATCGAAACCAAACCGAAAAAATTCGATTTTTAAAATGTCAATCCGAAACCGAACCAGACCGTTAGTAAACCGTAAAATTCGGTTTGATCGGTTTGGATTGGGCGGTTTCGGTCGTTTTGAATAATTTATGCTCATCCCTACCAAGATTTATACACCAATATTTATACGAGTCGTGTCCTAAAAGTTAAAAAACAAATGTTAAAAATGATGCCCCAATATTGTTTCAAGTAGTGTAAAAACCATTTTTTATTTGTTACTTATAACTTATGAGAATGCATTATCTTACTTCTTACTTTTAAGGAATGTATAACAATGCATTATCTTACTTTTATCTATATAATATTCATTTTCTTCCTATTCTTAACACTTTTTGTCCTTTTCTTCTTTTCTCCCTCCTTTCATCCTTTGTTTACAATAATAATAATAATAATAATTATTATTATTATTATTATTATGATAGAGAATCAAAATAGGGATGGCTGGAATTGTAATATAATAAAAATTATTCAACTACACCCTATTTAACATTTAACGATATGGTTTGCAAGGAACTGGCTGTAATACTATTCGAGTTGCTCTTAAAATCCTATTAGTTTTAGAACAAAATCAATGGTGTGCTAAATATAAGGGTAGCTATTATTATAATTTAGTACCAAAAAATATATATTGGTGTTAAAATAGCATCATGTTTCCAATGACTAGTTCTAAATATTGTTTCAAATTTAAATAACCTTCAAAATATACTACAATTTTGATTACAAATTTAATTACCTTTTTATTATCCCACACTTTTAATTTTCTACTTTATCCATTTCTCCTATTTATTCTTTTTTTTGATAAGTTGACAATTATAGCATAATGCTATATTTTGTTCTAAATTTAGCACAAATTATAACATTATGCTATTTTAGCACAAAATTTAGCACACTATTATATTTTTGAACATGCTCTTGGTGACACTTTTCTCGTACAAAAACAGATTCAAAACAGAGTAGTGATATTATATGAGCACGTGAAGGTCAGAGGTGAGCAGGACAAACTCATTCACAAGGATACTAGATTAGGCCCCACTTTGTGTTTGAAGCAGCAAGTTTGCATTTTTATGTACAAATCGACCTCGAGAGGAGACAACAATTCAGCGGGAGCCTTGCTTTCCATGAACTTGCAGTTACTACACAATCACCGTATTCTAAGTCAAAATATTACGAGTCATATGATTGGCAGACAACTTGATAAAATCTACTGTGATTGCACTTATATAATGTTGAAAAATGTGGGTTGTAGTCCGACATTGTCAAGTCAATTGAAGCCATAATTGAGTGGATGAATGTTATATGTGTGGAACGAGTGATACTTGGAATGTGTTCTCCTCTGAGAGAGTTTTACGAGACACTCTGAATCACTCAAAATAACTAAGAGATGAATGAGATATGAGAAATTTGTGGAAAAAATGAAAGCCCCATATTGATTTTACAAAAGAGCATGTATAACTTTATATAGCAAAATACTTATGTAGTGTTCAAATGATCCATATGACAATCTTGACTTTTCCCTACACACAATGAGTTCTAAGTGTGTTTAGCAACCCAATTAGCGTTGTGTACTTTCTTCTTGTTAACTGATTTAGCAGAAGTAGAATGAGTTGTTTCAGATAAAATAGAATTCAATGACTGTTGTGCATTTTCCCTATCTGATATAGACCCAATTTTTGTTTCTTTAAGGTCTACTCTCAGTTTATGGCAACTCTTCATCATTTTCAAGTTGCAAGGGATATGGTAAAACTTGTCACAGAATTAGTAGGGATCATTTGCATATGCTTCATTGTATTTGCAAGCTCCTTCAACTGGCTTGGTAACCACCTTTTTACATAGGTGAGTTAGATGATTCACAGAGCCACATTTTTCACATTTCTTTCTTGGAACATCTGCAACATAAGCAAAATTATTGCTTTTGCTTATCCCAATTTTCCCATTTCTATTTTTCTTCTTCTTTCTTGCATCTTCAGTCTTGATTTCTTTGGCAGGTGTCTTGGAACTTTGATTATCCATGAGCTTCTCTTCAGTTTTGAAGGATTGAGTTGTTTCTGCATCTTTCTTCTCATTATCTTCATCAACAATTTCTTGCTTGATAATCAACTCTTCTTCACTGAAGTTAACTTCACATGCCTTGAACATAGGTGAATCAACCTTTTTCAGGATTGTTGGAACATTTTAATTTCTGTTGTTTTCCCTTTGTAACCTGTATTCTTCTTCTTGCTGTTCAAGGCATCATAATCAAGACCAATAACAATGTTTGCACATGGCTTATTTTTCTCATGGTACTGTCCAATTAACTCAGATGCATTCTTGAAGGACTTTAATTTAACTTTATTCTTTTCCAGCTTCTCCCTTAGCACATCTGCAATTTCACTTGCACACTTGAGCTTGTTTTCAGATATGCATTTTCTTGTCTTACAGTTTCAAGCTCTACCAATAAAAATTTAGTTTCTTGTTTCTCACTTTCAAACTTCTCATTTATCTTTGTCAATCTGCTAACTTCTTCATTAGCAACAACCATACTTGTATGTATGTGAAATATTTATGTGCTCATCTTTTCTACAGTTTCCTTATATTGACTCACATTTAAATCAATGGTAGTGAGAGTTGGTATCTGTGATTTTGATGAGGATGATTCTCCTTGTTCCAAGGCCATTAAAGCATAATTTCCAACTTCCTCATCTTAATCATTATTAGAATCATCCCAACTTTTTCCCTCTGCAATATAAGCTTTGCTTTGCTATTTTTTCAGAAGAGCTTCATACTTTACTTCCAGTTCAAGATAAGCTTTGTCTTTCTTTACTTTCTTGGGTTTCCTGCATTCTATAGCAAAATGGACTAGTTCATCACAGTTGAAGCACCTAATATTTGATTTGTCAATAGATCCAGTTTTGTAATCATTTTTGCTATCAGATGTTTACTTCCCTTTTCCTTTCCAGTTGTTGTCTTTGTTGAAAGACTATCCTTTACCCTTGAAGAATCTTGGTTTCTTTACTCTAATGTTAGAGAATTTTCTTTCCAGATAGGCCATTGACTGATCAAGCTCATCAAGTTCTTCCAAGGTGTAGAACTCATCTTCTTCTAGTTCCAGAATAACCTGTTCTTGTGAATCATTTGTTCTTTGCTCACTTGTTGAGGTAGCTGGAGTCTGGGATCTTGGCTCATCATTAGAGGTCTGGATTTCATTGACAATTAGGGCACTTGAACAATCTACAACATGCCCTTGACTAGACCTTAATAATTTCCTTTGAATCATTTCTAGTTCATATATTTTCAAGTTTCCATACAGGACTTCCAGAGTTAATCTGCTCAAGTCTCTCCCTTCCCTGATTGCTGAGATTTTATGTTCCAAATGATCAGGGAGAGTAAGCAAGAACTTCAAGTTCACTTCTTCAGCTTCATAGTATTTGTCATGGAACTGCAAGTCATTTATCAGCTTATTGAACCTTTCAAACACATCAGTTATACTTTCTTTTGGCTTGGCCATGAAACCCTCATATTGTGAAATCAGTATCATTCTTTGATTAGATCTAACTTCCTCAGTTCCCTCACAGAGTATCTCAATCTTTTCCCATATTTTCTTAGCAGTGTCACAGTTGACAATGTTGTTGTACAGTACATTGTCAAGTGACTCTGTCAATATCAGTTGCAAGCCCTTATCCAGGGAAACTTTCTTCTTTTCAGGCTCAATGTACTCAGAAGGGAGCATAATGAGCTGGAATGACCATATCACCATCTGTTGATTCTTCAACTCTAACTATAGGAGTGAAGGGCCCATTTTTTAGAATCTGAATATAGAGTGGATTGGCCATCCTGATAAATAACAATATTTTCTTTTTCCAAAGAGTGTAGTTAGCTTTATCAAATGTAGGAATTTTGATGCTACTGATTTTCTGTGTATTCATTCTTCCAAGATCTTGAATCTGTTTACTTTCAGATTTTGCTCTGATACCACTTGTTAGGAAATGAATAACACACAGAGGGGGTGAATGCATTTTTATATTTTTATTGCTTTTCTTGAGCTTTTTATGATTGAACAAAGTAAATTAAATCTTGTAGTAAAATGTGTTACTGATGAAATTAAGCATGCAATAGTAAATAACACAGATCTTTCAAAACTCACTTACTTTTATATTAAAATTAAGAATGTTTTGCTACAAAATTTCTAGGCTCTTTGTTAATAAAGTGCTTAGCTTCTTCTTGAGAGAGTTACAAGATTTTCTATCTAAATTGTTACAACTGACTAAAGGACCAGTGTTAACTTTATAATTTAGTTAACTGCTGGTTTACACAGTGTACAATAAGTCATGCTATTTACTTTAGTAAAATGTCACTTGTCATTTCCATTTTAGGAAAAGTATATCTTCTATTTATAGCATAGCATATCTTAGCACCCTGTGTTTACTTTGATCTACCTTAGTCAGTTAATCTTTACCATTAATCTTGCACATCCTTCAAGCTGTTTTTTGTAGACTTGTCAATCCAGCTGTTTGGGTTGTTTGTTGATTGTAAATCTTGGATATTGAACTGGTCTGCAAATTGTACTTTGAGATTTTACCTCGAGATCTCCATTTTGGTCTATAGAGAACTTGACATCTTGATAAGTATATTGGCTTATCGAGATCTCTAATACTCCATAGTAAATTTGACTTATAGAGGTCTCCGAGTTCTCTATAGGAGAATTTGGCTTGTTGATATCTCTAGTCTTCATATCTTTACTTTGACTTATCGATATCTCTGAGTTCTCGAGTGGCTTATTGACTTATTGATAACTCAAAGTTCTCTAGTCAAATTTGAATTTGACTTAAAATATTTTTATCCAAATAATTTTATTCAACTCCAAGCTTCTTCATAATTCTTCTGAGACATGATCTTCTTGATCTTCTTTCAGATAGAATCCTTAGGCTTGATACTGTTTAAACAAAAAGACTCCAGTATGCTCTTTTACATTTTTACAGACTTTAAATGTTACAAGTACAAATGCAAACTAAGATTACAATACAACTTACTTAGGGTTGTCAATTTGACTTAGTCTTATTAAAGTACAGGCATGTCTTGCACAACATTCCTGATATTCAAAAAAAAATCTTTATGGAATCAAAGAACGCCTCACCTTTTGAGAGGATGTTTCCCTGTGATCCAAGAAACGAACGCCCTATGACGTCCAAACGAACTCATGAGTTTATAGATAACAATAATAAGAGTTAAAGAAAGTAAGAACAAAAATGTGGGGGCAGTGAGAAGGAGCGAAAAACAACGTACGAAGACTTTTTATGGAACAAATTTTATGACCCATTTGCTCGAAGAAGGTGATCCAAAAATCTATAAGGAAGTGGTTACCTCGCCTGATGACTTTATGTGGAAAGAGGCCATCAAGAACGAAGTAGATTCAGTTATGCAAAATCATACTTGGGAATTAGTGGACTTTCCAGCCGGTTGTAAACCGTTAGGTAGCATGTGGGTTTTCAAACAGGCAACATAAAGCCCTTGATTACTTTGACACATATTCTACCGTAACGAGAATAACGTTTATAAGGATGATGTTTGATATCGCTGTAATAGAAATTTAGCAGTACATCAAATGGATGTAAAAACACCTTTCCTAAATGAGGATATAGATGAGGAAATCTATAATGGAACAACATGAAGGATTTATTATCCCTGGACAAGAAAGGAAAGTCTGTAGACTATTAAAGTCGTTGTACAACTTGAAGCAAGTGCCAATAAAATGGCACGGGAAATTTGATAAAGTCGTGCTCTCCAATGGGTTCAAGATAAATGAATGTGATAGTTATGTCTATTACAAGGATAACGAGAGCAACTACGTCAAGGATAATGATAGTGGTTATGTCATTGATGATATTGATGTATATGATCTACTTATTGCCGAAAGAAATGATAAAGTCATCAAATATACAAAGGATATGTTGAAGTCGAGATTCGATATGAAAGATATGGGACTGGCAAACGTAATTCTAGGAATCCGATTTCCAGAACATCTGAGGGACTTGAATTGAGTCAACCTTATTATGTTGACAATATCCTTGAGAAATTTCTTAAGAATGACTTTGAGAAAGCTAGGAAAAATGTGGATATGACTTTGCATCTATCCAAGAACAAAGGTGTAGTTGTTTCTCAATTGGAATAATCAAGGATAATTGGAAGCTCTGATATATCTAATGAATTGTAAAAGACCAGACATTGCATACTCAATTAGTAAATTGAGTAGATTTACGAGTAATCCGGGAGTTGATCATTGGAAAGCGATCATAAGGGTCATGAGGTACTTGAGGGGAACTTGAGACTATATACTACATTATGGCAGATACCTGGCAGTATTAGAGGGATATACTAATGTAAATTGGATATTTAGAAAGAAGGCACTAAAGTCTATGAGTGACTATGTATTTATACTAGCTGGAGCGGCATTATCATGGAATCCTCCAAGAAAACAGTGATAACTCATTTCACGATGGAAGCCGAGTTTATGGCATTAGATAAATGCGCCGAAGAGGCTGGATATCTACATCAATTTTTGGAGGACATTTCAAGATTGCCAAAACCTGTGACTGCAATAGGGATAAATTGTGATAGTCAATCCGCTATTGGCGGAGCACAGGACACGATGTATGATGGAAAATCTCATCATATATGATGATGATATAGTTCCATTAGATAATTAATCTTAACCAGAATTATCACTATTGACTATATACCGTCAAAGGATAATATTGCGGATCACTAACCAAATGGTTGTCAAGAGAAGTGATTGAGAAATAATCTATAGGGATGGGCCTTAAGCCTATTTTTTAACAGCATCATGGTGGACACCCAACCATTGCTGACTGGAGATCCCAAGAACTTTGTTCAATTGGACAACTAAATCATGATGACCAAATCACTGTGGGGTAACCCCGACCTATTCCTATGATGATGAAACAGTAAGACCTATAGGGTATGAGGTTAAGCTTTCGAGCTTTTAATGATCTTTGGTGAATACATGGAGTTCAGGAGTGAACGCGTGGAATTCGGTTGAGTAAATGCGGGTTACTCAATAAGATAAAGATCACCTGTGTGGGAGAGAAGAGGGGCCGCTTCAAAATAGAATTGTGAGGCACAATTCTTTAGAAACTCTAGCAATACCAGGACAATGTTTCATGGCCAAAATGGACATACTCATGAGAGTTAAATTATCCAGAAAAGATATAATGATAAATATATCATTATTTACACAAATGGTCAAACAGTTCAAGGACAAGAATGCCTACTGTCTACCAGTAAAGTCGGTATGCTTATTCGATCGAAGGTTCAAGGAGCATTCTCTACTTATTGTAGGCTATATCTGATTGAAAAAACTATCACCAATTCGAACTCCGTGTTTTTCTTTTTGGTGTGTGCTACTATAACATCAATCTCATCCATGTGGGGATTATTGGAAAATATGGATTGTAGTCCCACATTGTCAAGTCAATTTAAGCCATAATTAAGTGGATGAATATTGCATGCACGTGTCACTTGGAATTCGTTCTCCTCCAAGAGATTTTTCTGAGACACTTTGAATCACTCAAAATGACTAAGAGATGAATGTCATGTGATCATCCAGAGTTAGTCTCTTAGTAGTGAAAATTTGTGGAAGAAATGAAAGTCCCACATTGATTTTGCAAATGAGCATACATAGCTTTATATAGTAAAACACTTATGTAGTGTTTAAATGTGTTACTTATGTATTGCTCCAACACCTACGTGCACGTGCAGGGGGTACAGAAGGGGGTTTTAAGGCTTCGGAAGCCTTGGCCTTGCCCCCGTGTGCGAAATGAAGACAAGAATGTAGCAGAAAATTGACCTGAATAATCACAGACTAGTTTTGCTATTTTTAATTTTTACCGGGTTTAAGCTCTTAAATATCTATTTCATTTTGAATATGAATTATTATAACTGATTTGGCGTAATCATAAATTTGATTCAATTATGAATTTGATTTATTAACTGACTAATTAATTAAACCGTCTAATTAATTATGCGCGGAGTAGCGCACAAGTTTCCTCGAACCCATATAATATCCTTGTAGGGTTTGAGGTTATTCATCCATTTAAAATACATACACAACCGCCTCTTAAGACATAAACCCTATTCTTTCTCTCCTATAGTTATTGTTTCTTGGTACTTTCTACTTCTGGTTAGTCGAAGGTGCTTTTCACGTAATATCATCATTGTCTCGTTTTATTCTGGGAGGCTATCAACTCGCACATACAGTGAGGGCCGTAATAATTTTAAGAAGACAATTATGCGACTGAACTCTTTTATGTATAATTCATGTTCATTAGTTCTATCTTTTGATTGAAAGGTTTTTCACTCAATTATTGGGCTTTTTAACCAAAGAATTAATTAAATTAATATTTTTTTTTGTAAATATATAGTTATAAGGAATCGAACCTGAATTTACTGATAATTAAGATTTTGATATTTTGATACATATGTGTTTCACCGAAAAGAGAAAGTGAGTTTGCCTCGTACAAAATTTGATTTATCTTATTATTGTGTTTCACGTGAAGATAAAAGTTGGTTTTTTATATAGTTGTAGAGAATATAAAAAAATTAAAAAAATTAAGTTATATTGATTAATTATGTGTAATTATTTTGTTATGATAATTCAGAAATCGAATTTGAGTTGAGTGAAAACTATTTTTTTTTGATATTTTTGATACTACTAATTTCCACCGAAAGGTTGGTTCCCATCTTATTTTTTTTGATTAATTTTGATTAATAAAGATTATAAATTTATAGTATTTGGAACACTCAGGCCGTTTTACAAGCAATATTGGAATGCAGTGTACATAATTTTTGAAATGTCAATTTTTTTGCAGTTAAAAAATAAAATATGTAATCTCTAATAATTTAATTAAAGTGTACAAAAAATAAAAAAAGTAATTAAGGCTTAATGATTATTTAGACATTTAAGTGATAATTTATCGTGTTATATTTATTCTCCTTCTTTTTTGTGATTCGATGATTGTGGTGATAACAATTATTTTTATTATACTTGATCTCTAACTTAAATATGTTGTTGTATGCCATAATTTGCATAGTTCCAATGCATACGAGTCTAAGATGATGAAAACTTATTACACATGAAGTTGAAGATGTCTTAGCTAAATCTCAAATTTCTCATGTTGAAATGTCAATATAATATATTTTAATTCTTTGCGACAATGTTTATTTAGCAATTATATGCATATCTACTATTCACTACAAGAAATTTGTAATCACACAACAGTCATTAGACGACGGTATAAAATAAAACCGTCGTCCAGAAAAATTAAACCCTGGTGAATTGTTGTCTCTTAAAAAACTGTTGTCCTGCGTTTCTTCTAACAATAGTTACTGATGATTTTACAAACTGTTGTCTAAGGTGCATGCTTTCATCTACTTAGACAACAGTTCTTTCTTGGAGTATTGTTTAGAACCCTTTACGACAATGGTTGATAGATGTTGTATGAACTTAAATTTATTTTACCTTAACACAACAGTGTTTGGCAAAAATGTTGTACAAGTTAGACAACTGTTTATGATAACTGATGTTGTAGTGAACATCAGACAACACAATCTAAATACCATTATCCAATGGATAGTTCATAGAAAATGGTTATTGATAGTGTGAAATAATGTGCTTCATACAACAGTTTAAAATATAGTTGGTTAAATTTCATGTTTACAAGACGGTTTTGGATATTTTCATAAAAACCGTTGTCTGTTTAATGAAGATAGAAAAAAAATTGACTTGTATTACATTACATTCCAGGTACACAGTACCACACAATAACATACCAAACCAAAACCAGCAGTCCATAAATCAACCAAACAACCAACATTAAACTAGAAATGTTAAATTAAAACTGTAAACCAATTCTAAGAGACTAGAAATTATACCAATTGTTCATAAAATAGGTCAACCACATACTTCAATAATTGAGTAATAAGTCCAATCGCACACGAAATAAATGAAATTAAAATGTGCCAAAGCTGTTGACGCAAAGAGTTCTACAATCAGTAGTGAATGTTACAATGAAAATGAGTAGACAATTCTTGTGCCTTGCCGTTGCCACTAACATGCATACTGCTTAGCCACAGTTTTGAAGGCCTTGTTTTATGCTTGACGCTGGTAACGCTGCACAAATAGAAAACATAACATTAACCTTAATTTCTACAAGTTTGATACCACAAATTGTAAAAGTGTATCATCTGCAATAATAAACATATCTCCGGCCGGACTCCTTTTCCCAAGTTAGCCATAATATTCATCTGTGTTTGTCCGCCAAAAGATTATTTTTGCTATGATAAAATCATCATCTATTATAACAAGAGAAGTCAATGTCAACTAGATGATGATTTTACCACGGCAAAAGTAATCTCATCAATGGGTTGACCAGAAGTACATATAGTTAATCTGGGTTTCACCTATAAGAAAAAGACGGGTCAGCAGTACATGGAGTGAAAGCTGTATAAAAAATTATATATATTACCATCATGGAAGCTGAATCCATTCTTCTTCCTCTCGCATATAACTAGTGTTTTCATCGTCATGTTCATCAACATTAGGGAAAAGGGGCAAATACAGGTCATTCTCAAGTTCTACTTCTACAGAGCCATCATTTTCCTCATCACAGTGGTCATGAAAGTTCTTTTCTGGTAGCTTTAGCACTACAGACCAAAATTTCTCAAGAGGATCATCAATGTAGCAAACTTGCTTAACATGTTTTCCTAGCATGAATGGATCATTTATAAATCCTAATTTGTTCAAATTAACCAATATAAATCCCAAGTCATCAACCTTAACCCCTTTGTTAATATCTACCCAATTACAACGAAATATAGGGACCCTGAAATTATTATAGTCTAACTCCCATATACTTGTTATAACTCCATAATAGGTGTGTGCAGTTTGTTCAACAGTTTTATCTTTTTCAACAAGCATCAAAGTATCTGCAACAACAGAGACACCACTACACTGAACTTGTCGATTATCATCGCGGTCCTTGGTGCTATAACTATCACCGTTAATTCTATAACTGCTGAATGTAAGAACATTCTTGTTAGGCCCTTCTACAATCCACCTTATCTCATCACCTATGGTATTATCTTCTTGGAGCAATTCTGTTGCAATCTGTCAAAAAATATACTAATTTATAGTAATTATAATATAATTAAAATATGAAGTTTCACTGTGTACTTATATATAAGCTACTTTTAAAGTAAATGAACATAATACCATAGGTGATGAGATATAATTACTTTAAAAATTTATTTAATTTAGCTCGATGTTCTCCTTCTAGGTTTGTGTTTTAATTTAGTTATCACTGGCATTTTTAATTAGGACGACATGAAAAAGTAATAAATAGACTAATAGAAATCTTACCTTTTTCTTGAACCATTCGGCGAATTGATCATTTTGCTTGTTCTTTAGCCACACTTGGTCATTTTCATATTGCGGGTATCTTACCATCAAAGATGCCATATGTTCACTACAAGAAAAATAAATTGGTCAATTTTTGAATTATGAAAAGGCAGAAAATAAATAAATAACAAAATACACACACACGTTAGTACATAACTTACTCAAAATATGGCCTGATGTCATTGCTATTTTGCAGGAAACATAAATATGCAAGCTGCAAGTCCTCTTTGCTCGGTTTTATGATTGTGGCACCGGATAAAGGTCTGCTTATTCCATTTTGCTCATACCTAACATTTTCTGGCAAACCTATGGTTGCTTCACCAAAATTGACCAAACATTCAACGGCCTCCTCGGCAACATATGCATCTGCAATACAGCCTCCGGGATGAGCAGGGTTTCGTACATATCCCTTAAACGCCTTCATATATCTCTCGAAAGGATACATCCAACGAAGAAAGATTGGCCTGCAAAGCTTAACCTCTCTCACAAGATGAACTGAGAGATGGATCATCACATCGAAGAACGAAGGGGAAAAGTGTTTTTCTAGTTGGCATAATGTTTCCACCAACTCAGATTGCATTTTTTCCAATTTATCTACATCGATGACTTTACTGCAAATTGCCTTGAAAAATAGGCAAAACCTTATTATTTCGCACCTGACTTGTTTTTGCAGTACTGACCGAATTGAAATTGGAAGTAGATGATGCAATATCGTGTGGCAATAATGAGATTTCATTCCACCAAGCCGAAGTTTTTCCATATTTACAAGATTCTTAATATTTGAACAAAATCCATCCGGTAACTTCATTTGAAGAAAGGATGAGCAAACTACCTTCTTTTCTGTATTTGATAAGTTCCATGAAGCCAAAGGTACCTTCTCTTTCTTGCCGGGAGTTTTTGGCCTCAGCTCCGTTCTTATTCCCATATCAGCCATATCAAGACGGACAAACTCCCTATCTTTTGTCTTTCCATGAATATTTAGCAAAGTTCCGAGTAAAGCTTCACATATATTTTTCTCGATGTGCATCACATCGAGAACATGCCTAACCAGAAAAAACTTCCAATACTCAAGTTGGAAGAATATAGAAACCTTCTTCCAAACTGGTCGAGCTTCACCTTTCTTCCATCGAGGTTGGCGTTGTGTCTTACCAAATACATGGTCCCTTAGATATTGTACTCATCCAAAAACCTGCTCACCAGTTAATAGAATAGGAGCAACATCCTTCTCAACAGTGTTATCAAAAGCCGTTTTCTGCTTTCTATACGGATGATGAGGGGGCAGCCACCTCCTATGCCTCATAACCACCGTCTTTCGATAATGAACGAGCCTAGTAGCCTTTGTGTTATCAACACAGACAGTACAATCATTATACCCTTTAATTACGTTTCCTGACAAGTTTCCCAAGGCCGGATAATCACTTATTGTCCATAATAATATACCCCTAAGTAAGAAAGAATCTCGTTTATATGCGCCATACACTTGTTTCCCGAGCCACAACTGTTGCAGATCTTCTATAAGCGGTTGAAGGAACACGTCGATATCATTTCCAGGCTCCGTTGGTCCTGATATTAACAAGCAGAGCATAATATACCTTCTTTTCATACAGAGCCAAGGTGGAAGGTTGTAAATTGATAGCAAAACCGGCCAACTAGAATAATCAATACGGTTTCCACGAAAAGGATTGAAACCGTCAGAGGATAAAGCTAACCGAAGGTTCCTGCTATACGATGCAAAATCAGGCCACTCTTTATCAACATCCTTCCATGTTTCTGAGTCAGCCAGATACCTCATTTTACCATCCTTTTGTCGCTCGATGTCATGCCAAGTCATGTCCTTTGCAATTTGGGGTGTGTTGAACAAATTTCTTATTCTTGGTATCAACGGGAAATACCATAAAACCTTGGCAGGGACTCCTTCCTGTTCTTCTCCTTTCTTATTCAATTTCCATCTAGAGGCCTTACATATCCGACAAGTTGTCTCGTCTTCATTTATCTGGCCACGATATAAGAGACAATTATTCGGGCATGCGTGTATCTTCTCATACCCCATTCCTAATGCATATAAGGTTTTCTTTGCTTCACTGAAAGAAGAAGGGATATTGTTGCCTTCCGGAAGCAAATCCCCAATCAACAACAGAACATCGGAAAAACATGAATCAGACATACCATGTTTCACCTTCAAGTTGAATAACTTAACCAACGCTTTCATCTTAGTGTAATTCTCACAACCAGGATAGAGAGGTGCATGCTCACCTTTGACATGATTCATGAAATCTGAAGAATCGGAGGAAAAATTATCATCAACTTCGTCAGCTTCACCCATTCCTGTGTAGGCCTGGTTTAAAGATACAGAGGAGTCGCTTTCATCCGGTAGAGAACTTTCTGCAGAATTTGCCTCCCCGTGCCATATCCAGCATGTATAAGTTTCATCTATGCCATATTGAAAAAGGTGGTTTTTAACAGTCCGAGCATTCCAAGATTTGCTGTGTGCACACTTTAAGCATGGACAACTTATTTTTCCTTCATTATAACCATTCTCAAAGGCAAACATCAGTAAATCCTCCACTCCTTTTTTAAACTCTTTTGTTCTTCTATCAGCTATTAACCATGATCTATCCATCTTTTGATATAAACAAACTGAAAAAAGAAAAATTTAAGCCGTAAAAAACAGAACATAGTACCATTAGACTATATCTTCAACTATTAAACACCAAATTTAACAGAGTACATGTGAGCACAAATTAAACAACTACAGATTAAGCACAAATTAAACTAAAAAATCAATAAAAATTAAAGTAGAGCAAGATGAATCAAGCTACAAGTTAAACCTAAATTAAAATAGAAATTATACCATTAAACACCAACTGCAACTAAACAACAAATTATACCATTAAACAGAAGTAGAAATCCTACCAGTAAACACCAAAGTAAACAGAGTACAGGTGAGCAGTGAGCACAAATTAAACAACTATAAATTTAGCAGAAATTAAGCTAAAAATTCAACAAAAATAAAACAAGAGCTAGATGAGTCGAGCTTCAAGTTGAGCAAACAGATCCAAAGAAACAATGGAGGTTAAATTACCTAACGGAGGTGAGAAAATCAAAGATACGGAGGCCGCCGTATGGAGAGAGTGAGAGAGTGAGAGAGTGAGGATATAGATGAGAAGTGAGTGAACGACCTAATTTGACTCAATTATTTTGCAGTTGGTCCGACATAATTAAAGCTCAATGATTGTGATGTTATCTTATTTTTTAGTTCGGGTTTATGTGATTTCCGGGTTTTTTAGTTCGGGTTTCTATGATGTTCGGGTTAAAAAACCGACTCAATTCATCCGATATATGAATCGAGGACTCGGTTTAGGATTTGCGAGATCTAAATATAGATCCGCGGTTAAATCCTGCAGATTCGTGGTTCGGGTTTCTGTGATGTCCGGGTTAAAAAACCGACTCGATTCATCCGGTATATGAATCAAGGACTCGATTTAGGATTTGCGAGATCTAAATATAGATCTGCGGTTAAATCTTGCAGATTAATGGTTCGGGCTTCTGTGATGTCCGGATTAAAAAATCGACTCGATTTATCCGGTATATGAATCGAGGACTCGGTTTAGGATTTGCGAGATCTAAATATAGATCCGCGGTTAAATCCTGCAGATTCGTGGTTCGGGTTTCTGTGATGTCCGGGTTAAAAAACCGACTCGATTCATCCGGTATATGAATCGAGGACTCGGTTTAGGATTTGCGAGATCTAAATATAGATCCGTGGTTAAATCCTGTAGATTCGTGGTTCGGGTTTCTGTGATGTTCGGGTTAAAAAACCGACTCGATTCATCCGGTATATGAATCGAGGACTCGGTTTAGGATTTGCGAGATCTAAATATAGATCCGCGGTTAAATCCTGCAGATTCGTGGTTCGGGTTTCTATGATGTCCTGGTTAAAAAACCGACTCGATTCATCCGGTATATGAATCGAGGACTCGGTTTAGGATTTGCGAGATCTAAATATAGATCCGCGGTTAAATCCTGCAGATTCGTGGTTCGGGTTTCTGTGATGTCCGGGTTAAAAAACCGACTCGATTCATGCGGTATATGAATCGAGGACTAGGTTTAGGATTTTATATAAACATTAATATGATTTTGTCTATGCTATTTGGTAAGGCGGTGTGAATTAATATCTTATATTTTAATTAAATCACTTGCTCAATCATTAATCGTTAATGTTTGGGTAGGAATCACTGAACTTTGACTGTTGCCAATCCCGAGGCAGAGATTGTCTACTACATGGACCCTCTTAAATGTCGCATTGCTAATGGAGAGTGGGTGGAAGTCGTAGACAAGTAAGTTTAAGTTCTAAAATTTGTGTATTAAGTGTTCAACCTTGACATATCATGCACAGTTTGTAGTGGTTTGATTATTTTATTGTCGCAATTCTGGTTGCAGTGCCATTAAATTTTACAAAGAAGATCTGAACAACCTTGCAAAGAAGAAAATTTTATGGGAGAACATGGCGGTAATGATCAATTCTCATCATATATTATGTATGTAATATAATGAGATTGTATGAAAAAATTTATTTATTATCACAGCAAGTTCCAGTCCAGGCAGGAACCAAGGAATGTGGCTTGTTCGTAATGCGTTACATGAAGGAGATCATTGAGGATAAAGAACTTGAGTTTGCTGCCAAGGCGAGATTATCATTTTGATTTTTTCAATTGACTTAATACTCTTACCCTTATGCCTTGTGTAACGCGTACTTTTGTTTTTTTCAGTGGATGCGCAGGTCAAACTTGGCTTATACAACTGATGACATCAATGAGATCCGCATTGAATTTGCAAAATATTTCATGAAACGCTACGCGAGCTAGGTTGCAGTGTCGGGGTCTTTTTATTGAACTAGATATGAACTTTGTTTTTGAATTATAACAGTTAATGAATCGTTTGTGAAATTCGGGTTGGCAGAATGATAGATTTTGTCTCAATCTATCGGTGGATTGAATGGGCTTTAGATTTGTTTCAAATCTATTTCTAGATTTAAGTATTTCGTACGATTGGTTAGTAGTTCTTTTGATGGATGGCTTTTGGGATTAACTAGTAGTTCTTTTGATGGATGGTTTTTGGGATATTTGTAGTTGGTATACTTTTAACGGATTGCTTAATAGTTCGGCTGATTTATTCTAGTGTTGCATCTTTTGGTTATTTATTGTTGATTGTTGGAACAAATTGTTTGGTGTTGGAATTAGTTTTAAGTTTCGACAGGTGGTGGTTACAATTGGTCAATTTGATATGGAATTTTTTTTACAACAACATATAATTGTGTTTTTATTCCAAAAATACCATTGTGCCAAAGTAATTGGACAACACTATAACAATGTTATAACTGTTGACTAAAGCTAGATAACCAACTTTGTACAACATGTTAACATACTAACCATTATGCCTAGCACATTCACATAACTGGAAAAGGTTTTAAGCCATTGTCTCAAAGCCTTCTTTACAATATCTCAGGTACAAACTGATGTATGAGACAGGCTTAGAAAATAATTTTAACTGTAAAATGTTGTGGTTAGGCTTCCAAATAACACAACAAAAAATAAACCGTTATTTAAAAAAACAAAAAAAAGAACATCAACACACTCACTTCAGGTTTAATAAATGTTGTCTACATGGGTAAACCATTGTATGTAGTTCTTCACAACAATGGTCCTTCTATTGGAACGGTTGTTAATCCTAGTTTTGCACAACAGGTAGAAAACAGTTGTTGTTACTAATTACAGTAACGGTTCCTACGACTGTTGTCTAATTACATATCAGACGGCTCCTCAATAATCAACGGAAAATTAGCATATCAGACCATAGTGAATGTTATCAATCTTGTACGATAAAGACATTATTATATATATATTGAATATATAACTAATTCATAAGAACATTGCTAATTCTTAAATCACATAAGCATATAAGAATTAACAGTTGTATGATTCAGTTTTTCTTGTAGTGATTTATGCATGAAACGTGTACTTTAGATAGTGTTGGTGTGAGGCTATATATTATTTTTTAGTAGAGAGACTAATGTACCGTTATTTTAATCATTTTTCATTTTGTTTATGAATGATTTCAATCTTTTTCATATAAAAATTCAATTTCGTGCCAAACTTTTTTTTAATTCAATTTTTTTATAAATATTAGTACTTAAAATTCTAATATTTCAATGTTATTATAAACGAAATAGTATGAAATTTTATGTGGTCAATATAATTATTTTTAATTTTTAACTTATAATAGATCGAATAAAGTCATATGTTTTAGTGTGTGTATAAGTTTTATTCTTATACTAAAATTCAATTATGAAGATAATTTTATATTAAAATTAAACTATTTTGTACCAGATAAACAATTACAAGAACTACCGTGTTTTATTCACAGAATTCTAAATATAAGTAATTTTAATTATATTAAACAAATATATAATTCACATTTTTGTAAATAGAGTATTCTAAAAATCTTTTAAGTCAATATATTTTTCAAATTAAATTTACTGCAAGAATTAATTTTTTGTAAAATTGTAAAAAATATCTCTTGATTTTGTATGAAATATAAATTAGAATTTGAAATTTATTCTTTAATAAAGTTGGTTGAGTTCAAATCCCGAAATTTTACCCGATCATACGATAATTTAAACTAAATATGATTACTTTTAAAAATCGGGCCAGGTCCATGATAAATCATAATAAATTGAACCAATAATTTTGATATATATTATTTATTGGTTTGGCCATATAAAAATATCTAACATATTGATCCTTGTTGAGTTAGGAAGATAATTAAATAGATAGATCAATAAATAGATAAGTAGATTGGTTTTTTAAAAGTAAACTGCTAATTATGTTTGAAGTGGAAAAACATGTCCTGCCATCTACAACTCACATATATTATGTATATTAATTAACATATGTGGCTCGATTCTATCCAACAACATATTTTTTTAACTAAATTTTAAATATATCAATAAATTAATCATTTCAATTTAATAAAATGTCTCACTAATTTTATACCGAGCATAGATAAAGTATTTGTTATGGTCTACCTCAACCATTGCAGCATTCACACAACACCTCAACTTATAAAATCTATTTAACACTACTAAAAACTACTAACAACAAAGAAGATATCAATAATTTTTTTTTTTGAAGATATCAATAATTTATTAATATAATATGTATATTATTATCAGCCAATACAATTTCAGAAAAAAACCATCAATGAACGAATTCCGATGGACAATATTAATTACTTGAGTTAGAAACTAATTATCCCCATTCAATTAGGAAGTAGTCTGCTTAAAGGATATAAGAGACTGGTTGTAGTAATCAACGAACATTGTACCATTGTTCTTTGAGCTAGAACCTCCTCCATGCACGTGTGTATTAGTATTTACAGCAACCGCGTCCTTGGATAAATTGGCTGCAGAACGTCGTGAATTCGTTGCAGTAGGGGTACTGCCACTGCATTGTCTAGGTTGAGTTTGGAAGAAGATCTTGGAAACTACGAGCTCTCCATCCTTTTCGTCATCGTTGTTACCAAGATGATACTGATGCATTACCCAATTAGTCTTTTCGGGTTTTCGCTGCTTCCCGTAGTTGGTGTAGAGCACAAGTATTTTCTTGTAACCTTTGATGACTTTGCCTTGTTCAGTAAAAACTGCCCTGGTTTTGCCTGTTTTGTGCCATCGGGTTTCATTTCCGTCTCTGTCGGCATGCACTTTTCTTCTCTTTCTGGTTCCGGTGGTGTACGCTTTTGATGGTCTGTGGAAAAAATGTCGGATAAATCCATCTTTGCTTACACCTGCAGCCATATATATATATATATTTATTATCCACGACAATTGTTGTGTATTTTTCACATTGCTAAGAGAAGGCTACCTTAGTTTAAATTTTGTATGTAATGGTTAGGAGATATTTATTTAGTAGTATTGCTAGGTGTACAGAATGTTGTACATAATATTTGTATATAATTAGCATTTGATGTGAGGTGTTTAATTGATTTTATTGATGTAAATGCAGGTGGTCATTCCAATTAAAACACTTCACATGACATTATGTACAAAATTCTGTATTCGTACACCAAGCATTTTCCTTATGTTGGTAACTGAAATTTAGCTGGTCAAAATCATAGCCTTTGCTCGATTCCTGTTTATGAAATATCTTTCTAAATCCTCATTGCAATTGGTAGTTATTTTATATATGTTTATTGTAGAGACTCTAAAACAGCAATGAAATTTGATTCGAATCACAGACATTATGCATGATATTAACATTGAGGAACTACGACATATGCAAGGTATATATTTATTAAATACATAATGTTTGCGCATACCTTAATCTTTTTATGATGTAAAGCCACACACCTATTCTGAGAGAGAGTATTTGCATAGAGACGTACTGGCTAATATATCGCTTAAAATACAGTGTATAGACTTCTCACACAATCTTGCTCATATATATAGCAAAGACATAAAATACTACAAAATATTGTACTGCGTCAAACAAAATGTACACATAAACACATACGTCTTGTGTGTGTGAGAGACAGAGATAGGTGATGAGGTCTTTAAAGGTCACCTGGTAATTTTTCAGGATGTGCGTAGCAAATTCCGTTCTCTCCTTCAAGGGTGGGGATGAATTCATCAATCAGGGGGTGAATCTTACGAGTGTCAGACCTCACCTTTGCTTCTAAATGTTCAAGAAGTTCGTGATCGCTGGGATCAAACTTCACTCCAGCTGGAAGCCCTGGTAGATTATGAATACCACCCTACATCCCTCACAATATATAAAATTAACAGCAGCCTATTAATAGCTAAATATAGATATGAACATTTATAGTAAAATGGAATATTTACTAATTAGCTAGTAGGCATGCATATATGTACTATACCTTTTCCTGCCATTTGATCTGATGTCCACAGGAGGGGCAAGCTTTAACACGGTTATGAATGGGGCTTTCGTTATGATCAGTAGTTGGAGGTGCAGGTGAAGACTTTCTCACAATCGCCATGGCATCTTCGCTGCAGTCGGTGCACCAAGTCATGTTTAATATCTTCTATTGGTCAGGCTAGCTTCTACGATGATCATCAAACTGTATGAGACTTGTTCTTCTACTTCTTATCTAACAGTAATTTATATCTATGAAGAGTAAAATACAATTATATAATGAAACACCAAAGTACCCAAAGAAAGTAAAGTAAACAAAAAGCAGAGAGTGAATGAACCTTGTCTCATCTATAGCATAATTATGATTTATTGCATGTTCCTCAACCCCCTCCGGGTTGCTCTTCAAGGTTGGAAAGGTATTGTATTCCCTCTTCTACTAGTTCCACTTTTAAGCTTGTCCCTTTGTACAATTATTCCGAATTACAATAATTGCAAGAGATGAAATTTATAATACATGTAAAAGGACGTTGATACTTTGGAAGAGAACAAATGATTGTTGTAATATATAGAGAACAAAAAAAAAGATGAAATATAAATGAGGGGTTGCTCAGATAACAAGTTTTCTGGTAATTAGGCGTTTCCAGGAATATATGTATTGATAATAAATCAGTTTAGGGAATGTCCAAATTTATCTAAGAGGCCTAGCCAGAGATATATAGTTGCTTGATGATGTATATTAAAAACAATCACAAATACACATACATAACTCACAAATAGCTTGCAAGAATATGCTTACAAAACAAAGGAAGATAATTGAGTGCAGATGGGGCAACCTGAGAGGCTGGTTGAGCTGTCGTTCTAGAGTGTATTTCAAGGTAAATTTTCAAGGATACAACAAAATTAAAATAATTTATAGAGAATAAACAGTGAATTGTTTAAGTTTGACATTTACCTACAACTTTTTTTTATTTCTTCACGTAGACTTCTCATGTAATACAAGAAACCTCCGCTATATATATTTATATGATTCTGATGATCTTACACACGAGTCAGACACTGACCACGCACCATACGCACTACTAACACACATACACACACAGTGGATTTAAACCACAGAAGAAGTGAAGGAATAAGATCATGACGACTATATATCACTGGTCTGCATTTGTTGTTAAAAGAGTTGGTAGATCACATTTGAGCACAACTAGATATATAAAACTGAAATTATGTCAAAATAAGTTGAAAAATGTTGAAAAGAAAAAAAAAAGATGTTTATATGGGTTAGCTCTCGACGGATTGTTAATTTAAGCGGATCTAGAAAAGTAAATATTGATAATTACTGCCCTGATTGTGCTCCATCCGATTCATAGTGAGATATTGTTGCAAAACATGAATGTAAAACATTATAGCAGTTAGTACCGTACAAGAAAGTGGAATGCAAAATTATAATTAGTGGTACCTAGTAACTGCTTTGCACCGAGGCACATGGGTTTTATTTTTAATATTTTTTTAATTTATTTATGTAAAATTATTTTTTTAGTTCTAACAATTGTTGTAAAATGAATTAATAAACTTTTCAAATGATACTGAATAAACAAAAATTAGATATTATATGATATTAAAATTGCAAAGGTGGCACTCTTGTTTTAGTCCACCTACTTTTAGAAGATAAACTATTAAACTCATTAAATTATTAAATAAAAATAAATGAAACAAATCTATTATATATATAATAGAGCAAATAGGGGTTCATTGAGACATTTTATTCATTGTAAAATTACTAAAATATCCCTTATAATTATATATGTTAATAACTTTTCATTTAATATGCACGTATTAATTACAACTAAGGTGAATATATTAATTAGCCTAACTCATTATTACATATATTTATTACCACTTCATCATTTAAAACAATTTATAACTATATATATAGCTTACATCTATCTTAATCTATCTTAAAACTGAACATAATTTTAACACAATTTTAAAAAAGTTATTATGTTGTGTCAATATATTAAATACAAAGACTATTTTTAAGAAAAAAATAGGTTAGTGTACTAAGATTTCAGTGTGAATAACACAAATTATTTTTATATGAATGGTACAAGTAATTTTTATAAAAAAATATAGTTGCCATCATACGACCAAAACTAAACGTACACAAATATTAGATCGAAAGATATACGTGATATACTGCTGAAATATATTAAACGTATATAAATGTAACAAATATCTACTTTAATGTATTTAAGAAAAATAGTTGAGCAAATTTGTGGGTCAGTAATCTTACGACACATACTACTTGGAGATTATTAATCCCATAATACAAAGATTTCAGGGTGACGAGTATAAATTATTTTTATGCAAATGTTATAAGAAACTATTTTTAGAGAACATCGTAGTCATCATACGACTGAAACGAGACGTACATAAATATTACATCGAAATATATATGTGATATAATACTAAAATTTTTAAACATATTTATATATAACAAATATCGAGTTTTCATGTATATAAGAAAACAGTTGAGTAAATTTGTAGGATTATTAATCGTACGACACAAATTATTTGGAGATAATTAATCTTACAATACATATTTTCGCCAAGATCAATAATCATGTAACTTAATTATCACACAGTTTATTCGTATTTTGAAAAAACCCGTGCCTTGCACGGGTTAAATAGCTAGTTTTAGACAATAGATCACATTAAAAATTTGAAAAATTTACGCTCAGATATAAATTCGGGTTTCATGTTCTCAGAAAATGAGCGGTTTAACATTTCAGACAATAAGATTAAAATGTTACAACCTAGGTGAATTATATAAAAATTCTTTTTGCACAATATTTTTTCTACTGTTTTTTTTTATTTAGTTATGTCGCCTAAGAGGATATGGAGAACATGTGGTCAAGTGATACATGATAGAGCAACATAAAGATGGCCGTGACAGAATGTAGGACTGAGAAGATACACACTAACCTTTTCCAAAGACTGGCCTTAACTTTTATTAGTCGTCATTGTAAAACATACTTGCAACGACATCCGTCTCCTCTTAAATATGAAAGGTCATTTAGAGTTGCTTTAATTTGATGTTATAGTAAATCTCGGAATAATATGCATATGTTAGATATTTTAAATGCTGAATATGCTAATTTTTACAAGTGATATGATTAAAATGCTATAATATAGAAGTATCTAGTCATTGTTCCATATATCAATTTGATTGATTATTAATTCTAAAGTCATTGATAAATATCTTGGTCATATATGCTTTTCTAATTGGAGTTAAGTCATAGATATGTTGTGGTTGTTTCTGAAATTGGTGCTTCTTTTTAAAAGTTATTCCTAAATCCTAATACATGATTGGACTTAGGACATATTCATGAAATAAATAATTAATTGGCAAATTTAATAATTGATTAAATGAGATTTAATTGATTATAAATTAATTAAGAAAAGTTCTTAATATTATTAATTAAGGATTTAATTTTTGGAAATTAAATCAAGAGAGAGAATTATTTCTAAAGTGTTTAGAAAAAGGATTAATAATTAAAAGGTGTTTTAATTATTAATGAGAATAATAAATGGGAAAATAATAATAATATTTATGGGAAAATTTCAGCTGAAAATTTTGCCTATAAATACACTATTATAGACCCTATTTTTATTTTAACCCGAAAACCCAAAAAGTTTGGAAAACCCAATTCTCTCCACCTCCTTCCTCCTCCTTAATATCGTTTTCTTGGTGGATACCAGTGGAGTGCTTCACACTTGAGGAGCAACTGCTAAGGATCTCTGATCGTTGTCTCCGAATTATATTTTAAAGGTTAGATTCGATCCCTCGAATTTTTATTCACGATTTATATGCTTTTATTTGGATTTTGTATGTGTAAAAGTGTTTTTCCATGACCCCGTTGCGTTAAAAATCCAACAATGGTATCAGAGCAAGGTTGTATGCATATATATCTGTGATAAAAATTTCAGAATTTTATGTGCTTGTATGAATTAATTATGATTTTTACAAGTTATATCATGGATTAATTTTGTCTGATGAGAAATCGTTTCTCAGAATAATTTTGAATGTTGATCTGGGTTCTACAAGTGTTGTAGATCGTTTGGATATTTTTTTCATAATTTTAGGATGTATAGATTTTTTATTATGAATTTTTGAAGTTCTTGTAATTAAAATTCATAATTAAATAAGTATAAATATATGTATATATAGTATATATATATGTTTTGTATTGTCTGTACAGCCCGACTGTTTTAGGCGATATACTGCTGTTGCTTCCTGTAATGCGTTACAGCCCGACTGTCCACATTAAATTTGATTTTTTGGGAGTTTCGTAACTCCGTTTTAGGCGTGCAATATATCGTTGGATTCATTTTTCCAAGACGGATCTAATGGACTGATCAAATTTTAGTTTATATAAAAGTTTTGAACTGTTTATATTTCTAAAAGTGTTTTAAAGCTGTTTTTAACTGTTTTAACTGCTTTTAAATGCTTCATGTGATACATAGAGATGTATAATGCTTAGACCAATATGCTAGATGATGTAACATGCCTACCTTGATGTTTATTCATGTTGATATATGTGATATATGCTTAGTTTATCATGTGATGATAGATTTAGGTGAACTTAAATGAACATAAGGCGTTTGTTAGACAACCTAGTATAGTGAAATTGTTTCATAACCTTAAGAACAATATTATGAATACAATCATGAGATTCTTGTGTTTATGAAACACGTAATTGAATATGAATTTTCGATATGAGAGAAAGGATGATTCTGTCAACAACAGATTTCTATCTGTAAGAAAGGGTTATTAAGTGACGCCTCTTGACAATGCTCCACCCGATCTGGGAATCATCTGATTATTGATTATTGATTTGAAATATTTAATTTAAAAGGAAGAATTTCTTTATAATATGATTATGATTGTAACGTAATATAATCCCTCTAAAATTAAATAATATCAAGTAGTAATTGGCCAATGACACAACGGGCTTGTGTCGGTCATAGCCTTCCAACATGATAGAAAAGTAGTTCTTATTTTTAAATCATTGTCATTTTGTGCCACAGCCGAGGGCTTTGATTTCGAAATAAGAAATACTTGTCTATTACATAGAGATGTGTACATTGAATAAGAATCTAAAGGTCGTTACGTGCCACAGCCGTGGGCCTTTGGGGACTGATTCAATTGTACGGAATGTTGGGTTTGACTTGACTTAGAATATTGAGTTTGTCGTGCCACAACCGTGACTCAATTATTCAAGAGGCTAAAGTTTGATTAGGGAATAACATTAGATGTAATTGACAAGAGTTGTCTGCCTATTGAACATTACATAGCGTTTCGTGCCACAGCCAGGGTTGTGTAATGGAATGTAGGATCCCTATTCCCACTAGCATTATGAATGCTTAATTTTTCACGTAGGGGGTTGAATAAATTTGGAAAACTAGTGGGAGCCACTTATGAATAAAGACCCGATTCATATAGTATTTTGAAATGAAATCGAATATTTGCTAAGTGTTGTTATGTGTTTAATCATTTACAGATTTACTTTGTACATTATGTCTTCTGCACTATCACTCAGGAGCATACTGGATGCTCACAAATTGACTGGTCCTAATTATGCTGTCTGGCTTCGAAACTTGAGAATTGTTCTCAGGATTGAGAAGCTGGAATACGTGATTGACTCACCTAAGCCTACTGAACCTGCTAGTGATGCACATAATGATGAACATGTTGTGTATCGTAAGTGGATAGATGATGCAAATGTTGCTCAATGCATCATGCTAACTTCCATGAACATTGAGCTACAGAAGCAACATGAGCATATGGATGCTCATACTATCCTCATGCATCTACAAGAGTTGTATGATGTGGCGGGGAGGACAGCTCGATATGAGATATCGAAGGAGTTGTTCGGTTGTAGGATGTCTGAGGGAACATCTGTGAATGACCATGTACTTAAGATGATCAATTTGATTGAACGTCTTGGACAACTTGGTTTTGCCATGGATGGGGAGCTGAGCCAAGACTTGGTCTTGCAATCACTTCCGAGTTCGTTCTCGCAGTTTGTTGTGAACTTTCACATGAATAAGTTGGATGTCAGCCTGCCTGAACTCCACAACATGTTGAAGACTGCGGAATCGAATTTTCCCCCTGAGAAGAGTTCTGTTCTTCTAATTGGTGAAGGTTCCAATCCTAAGAAAAGGAAGAGGAACTCTTCCAAGAAGAAGAAAGTAGGTGAGAAAACGCCGGTTCCACCAAAAGCGGAAGACACCAAGAGCAAAGTTGTTTGCTTTCACTGTAACAAGGTGGGGCACTGGAAGAGGAACTGCAAGGTTTACCTTACAGAATTGAAGAAGAAGAAGGGTAGTGAGACTACCGCTTCTGATTCGGTTATGTTCATGATAGAAGTGAATATGTCATTAAATCAAATTTCTACTTGGGTATTAGATACCGCCTGTGGTTCTCATATCTGCAATTATTGCAGGGACCAAGGAGAAGTAGGACTCTTGAGGAAGAGGAGGTGATTCTACTGATGGGAAATGGAGCAAGAGTTGCTGCTGAAGATGTAGAATCATTTCATTTACATATGCCTACGGGCAAGACTATTGTTTTAAATAATTGTTATTTTGTTCCCTCCATTGTGAGGAATATTATTCCCATGTTAGACTTGGATGGATTTTCATTTATTATTGAGAATAATGAATGTTCTATTCTTAGAGATAATATTCTTTATGGACGTGGTGCTTTAAATAATGGTCTTTATATGTGTGACATAATTTACTTCAGATTGAACAAACTAATAAAAGAAAAGGGATGATGAAAATCTCACTTTATAGTGGCACTGCAGTCTCCATTTAGTAGACATGGAGAGAGGACTGCAAATTTGCTAGGAATGGTACACACAGATGTATGTGGACCAATGTCTACGCAAGCCATGGGCGGATTTTCATACTTCATTACTTTCATAGATGATAGATCTGGATTCGGATATGTGTTTGATGAAACACAAGTCTGAGGCCTTTGAAAAGTTCAAAGAATATAAGTATGAAGTGGAGAAATAAACCAAACATAGTATCATAATTCTTCGATTAGATCGAGGTGGTGAATACTTGAATGGAGAGTTTCTAGATTATCTCAAAGTAAATGGTATAGTCTCCCAGTGGACTCCTCCAGATTGGTATCTGAAAGGAGAAATCGAACTTTGTTAGACACAGTTCGGTCCATGATGAGCTATGCAAATCTTCCAGTATTCCTATGGGGTTATGCATTGGAAACCTCAACATATTTACTGAATAAGGTGCCTTCCAAATATGTTCCTCAAACTCTGTATGAGATATGGAAAGAAAGGAAACCGAGTCTTAAACACGTTAAGATTTGGGGATGTCCAGCTTATGTCAAGAAAGTTGACCCAGATAAGCTGGAATATCGATCCGTAAAATGTAGTTTTGTGGGATATCCTAAAGAGACTTTAGGGTATTACTTTTACACCAATCATCGGGTGTTTGTCTCCAGACATGCTACCTTTTTGGAAAAGGAGTTTATCCTTGAAGGAAACAGTGGGAGCAAAATTGAACTTGATGAAGTTCAAGAAGCACAAACTACTACGGATCGAGTGGAAACACCTGTTCTGACTGAACAACCTTTTGTGGAACAGCCCATTCATAGATCAGGGAGAGTGTCTCGCCAACCTGAGAGGTAATATGGCCTTGTCATTGAGAATGACAATGAGTTATCGATCATTGATGATGACGACCCTGTAACCTATAATGAGGCTATGAGTAGTGTTGACTCAGAGAAATGGCATAGTGCCATGAAATCCGGAATGGAATCTATGTATACGGTATACAAAAGATAGATTATAGCAGATGGCCAGGTGGAGACCTATAAGGCCAGGCTTGTGACAAAAGGATTCAAATAAAGGCAATGGATTGACTTTGATGAAACTTTTTACCTATAGCCCTGTTAAAATCAGTTCAGATTTTGCTTGCGATTGCTGCTTACTACGACTATGAGATCTGGCAATTAGCCAGGTGGTTTTATTTCCAAGAGAAATGAAAACCTAGTGTGTAAGCTGCTGCGAACCATATGTGGTTTAAAGCAAGCTTCTCGAAAGATGGAACATTCATTTTGATGAGACAATCAAAGAGTTTGGTTTTATGAAAAAAACGTAGATGAACCATGTGTCTACAAAAGGGTTGGTGGGAGCGCGGTAACATTTCTTGTATTGTATTGAATTAGAGTTGACACACATAACAACATAGCAGACCCACTCACAAAGCTACTTTTTGAAAGTCACTTTGATCGTCATAAAGATGAGATGGGTATTAGATACCATAGTGATTGGCTTTAGTACAAGTGGGAGATTGAAAGGAATATGTCCTAAGTCCAATCATGTATTAGGATTTAGGAATAACTTTTATGTAATCTGTTTTGATTTCATTGATATTAATAAAAGACTTGTTTTGTTTTTATTACGGGCTTTATCTATTTAAGTGTTTAAATAAGATATACCATAGTTTAGAGTAAAGTTTTTTATGGATTATGATGAGATCATAATAGTGAGACCTAAAAGATGATAACTCTAAACTTAAATAGTTCCTGGTCATAGGATTACTAACTGGTAATTAATAATCCGCAAAGATCGGTACATACTATGCTTGCTTCATTATGAAGGATGTATGTTCTCATAGACATTTGTGTGGTGACACTATAGCTAGTATGTAGGTGCTTATTATAGAATAAGTTCACTGAACATGACTCGCACAGTTGAACAACTGATGGAGTTCACTCACGTGTCAGCAGTTGTTCACTTAGTGATAGTTGTACAAGTATCCTTAGACTTGAGGTCATCATAGTCATCTTGTGTACACTGAACTATGCTTTGGTTTAGTTCTTAGTCTCCAGGGACAATTATTAGGGCTCTACTGGGTATAGGAATTTGTACACGAAGATAGTGTATGATCAATAAAGGATCTACCCCTTCCAGTGAAGGAAGCGAATATTCAAGGCTGATCCACTTATGCTAGTTCAGGAATCTCTGGCCAGAGTGAATGAAATTAGAAAGGAGTTTCTAATTTGCATAGAACTACGCATAGTAAATGGTAAGCAAGTGATTGAATTAAATAGACTTGACACGAGATCCATGCCTTGTATTTAATCGGGACATTGTAGGGTAGAAGGAGTTTATTGTACGGTAACTATTCACTGAATAGGTTCTTGGTATTCTAAGCAGTGAATTCATATTATCCGGATAGTCGCGATATGCTGAGAAGTATCCCTCACGATGTAGAATAAATGTGATTAATTAATTAATCATATTTAATAAATTAGAGAATTTATATAAATAATGATAAAATAGTTTTATTATTATTTATTTCTACTACCGGCTTAATATTGAACCTACAGGGTCACACCATAAAAAGAGAATGATTTAATGGTGGAGGAATTAATTAATAATGGCTAATAATTATTTATTTATGAAATAAATAATTAATTGGAAAATTTAATAATTGATTAAATGAGATTTAATTGATTATAAATTAATTAAGAAAAGTTCTTAATATTATTAATTAAGGATTTAATTTTTGGAAATTAAATCAAGAGAGAGAATTATTTCTAAAGTGTTTAGAAAAAGGATTAATAATTAAAAGGTGTTTTAATTATTAATGAGAATAATAAATGGGAAAATAATAATAATATTTATGGGAAAATTTCAGCTGAAAATTTTGCCTATAAATACACTATTATAGACCCTATTTTTATTCTAACCCGAAAACCCAAAAAGTTTGGAAAACCCAATTCTCTCCACCTCCTTCCTCCTCCTTAACATCGTTTTCTTGGTGGATACCGGTGGAGTGCTTCACACTTGAGGAGCAACTGCTAAGGATCTCTGATCGTTGTCTCCGAATTATATTTTAAAGGTTAGATTCGATCCCTCGAATTTTTATTCACGATTTATATGCTTTTATTTGGATTTTGTATGTGTAAAAGTGTTTTGCCATGACCCCGCTGCGTTAAAAATCCAACACTTTTTATATATACTCTTACAGTTTCAGAATCATAAATATATCACAGATGCCCATGTACTGTAACGCCGATTTGGTCGTCACTATGAAACCTCAATCCAAAATAACATGTTGAATCAATAAATAAATGCCAGCAACTGAAATATAGCATCTGTGACCCCAAACCACACCAAGATCTTTTAAGGTTACAGTTCTAGAAACAAGAATTCCAAATTTCACCGATAAATTTTTCACTTTCTTTTAAACTCTTTTCAATAATTTACAAACTCAAAACTAAACCAGCTAGTATAACTTCGAAAAGAAGTATATTAGTCCCAACTATACAATACACAACTATAATATAATATAATATAAACAACTTTACATAACATAACTTACACTAATCCGCAAACCCTGGACCAACCACCTTCCAAAAGCTTCTTCTTTGCTTCCTTGAATTACGTGGTTAAATAGCGCAAGATAATCCTCACTTGAGGTTAAATTTGAAAACAGGCAAGTATGTGCCAAAGAAATGCTCAGCAAGTTCATTATAGCATACATATGGTCGTTTGATATAAAAACCGACATCTGCACTACAGTAGAACATTTAAAATTATAATTGCTGAATCGGAAAATTTTAGTTAAGGAATCCCAGAATTGGTTCCTTAAATATATTAAAAATCCTTTTGATATTTTTGAGCGAAATGCTTCAGTAATACTTTGAATCTTGACGAAAATAAAACTCGTAAAACAGTGTTTACGGAAATATCGTAAACAACAATAACATGAAACAATGATTACAGATGAATCATAAAATTTATTTAAAACCGAACTCCTGATATTAATACTCATTTTGTTGTCATATCAAATTAGATATCAATATGAACTTTGATGCTCACAACATCCCATACTGAAGTCAACATCAATCATCTATACTAATACCACCTTTGATATTTAACAACAATCTAAATATCCACATCAATTAGAACTGAATCAAAACTGCATTTCACCTTTTATTCAAAATAGAAACAGTTGATAAATCACTCCTTATAGGATTATCAAAAGCAATATAATAATTTAGATTGGAATCCACGAACGACGGTGTGTTGCCGCCGGTGATCAGTCGCGGAGAAACACCGGTATGCCGAAGCATATCCAACTAAACAAATGGGGCACCCAAGGCACATATCCGCCTAACGAGGTATTATATTTTATATAATACATGGCTCTCCGCTGGTCCACCGCCACATCCTCTTACGCAACCAGTAACCATCCAATCTTAAAGCATTTTATTAAAAAGGGGCATTATAATCGACACCCTTGTAAATTTTTATTCCCCCATTCACTTGGGTAGGAATACTCGCAACCAAGTCATTTTTCTCAAAATCCAAAATATTTATAAATCCATTAATTTGATAAGTAAAATTACTTTACTATTCTGAACATAGAACAACAGAAGAGTACTTGCATAATAAGCATTTAATTCAGCGATATGTAAAACATTTTTTTATTCAGAAGTGAGAATAGAGAAGAATACTTGCTTAATCATAAGCAGTTGTATATGAAAAATATTGAACTATTCTGGAATTAGAATAGCGTAGAAAACTTGCATAATATGATTCAAAATAAATATTACTTGAACAATAAGTGATGATAGGGATACTTGCCTTTGGGTTTTTAGCAGTTAGCCACACCCGCGATAACACACTTATCTCAGTCTGGCATCTCATGACTTCGATGTTCTTCTATTTTGACAACTCATTGATGTACTGCTCCTGCGATTGCTAGAAGCCATATATCCAATACCATTTCATTTTATTCTTTCCAATGTTTGGTCCTGATCAATTCGAATGATCCACATCTATAATTAAAAGATACAACTTTAATCGTCTAAGCGATAATTACTCGACGAACTACGGTTCAAAACCCTATTTTCTACCCTTACGATAGCCCGCACATAAAGAAAATAGTCAAATACAAGACTCTCGGATCACGCAAGCACGTAATTCACATAGCATATAAACACATAATCCATGTATCACATAATTCATATAACACATGCCTCGGTTCATCAAAAGGTTCGACTCGGTACGTTTAAAACTGAAATCGGGTCAAAAATATGATTTATCGATCAATAATCAACTAAGAATGATTCACAATTCAAATTACCTTTCATTACAAAAGAAATTAGGTCTAGAAAGTATTTTTATTGGAAGCAGAATGTTTTTCTGAGTCTATACGCGTTCATTTCGTATTAAAGGACGAACGGTTTATTTATTATGAATAAATTAAGAATGAATAGGAATAAATCAATCAATCAATAATAATAATTAATTTTTAAATACCAAAATATAGTTTTTAAAAGTTAAAAAATAATTTTTATGAATTATTTGAATTAATTATAAATAATTATACTTTATTTAACTATTTATAAATAAAATTAATTGATTAAATGATTTAATCAATTAATTAAATCCATAAATAATTAACTAAAATAAACTATAAATAATTAAATCAAATTGTATTTTTGAAAATAATAAAATAAAATAAAAGTTTGGAGTTAAAAACTGTTCGGTTAATTATTAAATAATTAACAAAATTAATTTTGGAAATAAAAATGATTTTTAGAATAAAGACTGAATTTTGTTTTATTTTTTAAAAAGAAATATGCAAAAACAGATTGGAAATTGGGCGTTAGGTTTTCTGTGGATTAAAAACGGGTCATGGAATGGGTTTGGACCGGGTTATCAAGAACCCATCCGGGTCCTTAAGAACACCGGACCAAAACTCAGAATCCGGTGACCTTAACAGACGTCGGCGAGTCCTAGTCGGGCGTAAATAAATCGTTTAGCCTGTGTTAAGTGTCTCCTATCAATCCTGGCATCTCGTTCCCATCGGAATCATCAACAACCGCCCCAGAATTCCAGAACTCCAGCCTAATCTCCATAAAATCCGACAAGCTCGAAGCTTATTCCGGCCAACAACTGAGTTTACTCATTTTTAAACCAAAATCAACGAATTATATACCAATTCAAAGCTCTAATCAACCCCAATCTAATCAAGCAATCACAATTAACAGCAAGCATCTCTGTAATCCAAAAATTCGAATTAAAAAAACTAGTACAAAGCAAAACTCGAGCTATATCATTTAGCAATCAAACAGTGCAAATAAATGATAGAATCAACTCCTGGAATCATGGTAAAACTATCTATAACATCGAAATCAATCAAAAACCCTCACAAATCATAATCGAATTTCAAGATCAAGAACACTAAAAAAATCATTTTTACATAATACATCACCTCAGATTCTGAAATTGGTATCAATAGAACGGGATTGAAACAAGGATCAATTTGGTATGTAGAACATCAAGATTAAATTCCTAGAACTCCCAGAATTGATGATTCTTTGATGAAGAACAAATCATACCCCCAAAGTTTTGTTTTCTATTTTCTGAATTTTTATATAAAAAAATGAATAATAAATCAGTTTTCAGCTATTTTTATTTTTAGAAAATAATTACCCCAAAATAAATTGAGGGTTTTATCCCCAAATTAAAATAATTAGGCCCCAAAATACTAATTAATACAATTTGTTACATTAATACCAGTGCCATGAAATTTCTAACCTCAGCCTAACCCTCGTTAATATAAATTCTAGATGCTCGAGTATTAGTGATTGAAATAATATTTGAAATTAAAAACAATACATTTAACATAAGTTAGGCATAGTCTAAAGTTTTAATTATATTTTTTACTTAAATATCATGAATGAAATCTAAGGTCTTACCTCTATCCATCATACCTTTTGAACTTGAAAAAATAACTATGACCCGCGTGTCTAAAACATCTTCGTATCAAGGTGTTATACTTTCAGTTCATTTACCCACTATATTTACGTTAACAGAGTACCTTATAATAATTAAAATGAAACATTAAATTTAAAATTTAAGTTATTGTATAATTAGTTAATTTATCCAATTTATAACTTATTGATTAGAACCTGCCATGATAAAGTTAGAATCTTATCAGAGGTTTCAGTCCAAATAGTGGGTTTATATTAATCATTAGTTGTAGATGTTCAAATACTGTTATCCCTCAACAATATTAATTCCGAAAGCATTCCATAAGTGTGCCCTAACAAAATTATGTATACGATTACGCTGAATGTTTATGAAAATAATATTAAAATATGCATATGACGTGATTTACTCGATTGTCCTAAAGAATTATATTACAACCAATGAAACTCCTCGTTTAGTCTTGGAAGGACACAAAATGGTAACTCAAACTCGTACTCTGAAATTGATGTTGTACATATCGAGTGAAGAGATCGAATAAAAGGTATTCGGCTCTGTAAGAAAATCGGTTTGTGAACAATATTAACAGTTAAGCCAATAGACGTGACACTAAACATAACTATGCAAGAATTAATATTAACTAAAAGCCGATTACTAACTCATAATTCTTCTATAATCGCCTGGACAACGTATCTTTAGAAACTCCGAGTTACAATATATGAACAGGTCTTACAACATGGCTATTTAAATATAAAAATGCTACAAATTAAAAAGTTTATTTCACATCTACAAATTTAATACTGAGATATGAAAAGACTTTTTTTAATTAGTTATCTTTATATAAATGGGTGGAATGTAGTTGTTGATTAATTGATGAATTATTAAATTAAACATAAAGTTGTTATAGTCATAGTATAATACAAAAAAGATTATTACATTATTAATCACGAAGATACAAATTGCAGTAATTTGTCAAGAAATTTCATGTAAAATAAACATGAAATTATTTGATTTTATTTTACATCAATTTATACAGCAATCATGAAAATACTAATTGTTAAATTTTAAAAAATTAGTTTAGGAATGAAGTGTGGAACACACATCTAATCTTCAGCTTGAATTTTGTATATTTATTAATTAGTTGTCTTTATAAAAGTAGGTGATAATTAGTTGTCAATTTTCTCTTGAGTTCATATATACATGTATAAAATTGTTATAGTCATATCAATATATAAAAAATTATTACATCATTAATCATCAATTTACAAGATACTAATTAAGGAGTAAAGTGTAGCACATATATAAATTTCTTTTATTATCAATTTACAAGATACTAATTGCGTAGATTTAAAAAAAATTAATTTAACAACGAAGCGCTGAAAACACATATAATCTCTTAATTTAATTTTGTATATTACTTAACGGGTTACTATTATAAAAATAGGTGAGATGTTGTTAGGTCACACAATACTGTAGAAGGGGGTTGAATACAGTGTTTAATACAATCAAATCGATTTTAAACACAAGTAACAGTAAACATATATATTTAATAAGATAAACTCTGTTACAATGGAATAGTTCTCTCTTAGTGATGAACAAATATCACTAAGAGGTAATGAGTTTATATCTTTATTCTTCCTGCAAAAAGAAGCAAAATGGTTAGAGTTTCAACAGTTATAATATTTCTTTCTAGGAGCATTAGGAACATGCATATAATTATTTTTTTATTCATACCTTCCTTTTCATTCGTATTTTTCCTAGCTTCCTTTACCTTGTTAACATTCCTAATCTCTTTCAGCTTATGCTTAAGCTGCTTCTTTGTCATTAAGCCTATATTGACTTCAGCTGGTTTATCCTATTTTAATTTGTCAGAAGTTGACTTATCCTTAACTTCTATCACAGACTCTTTCATCTTTTCAGAATCAGACTTTACAGTTTTTGCTACAAACTTAACAGGATTTACCTTTGACTTAGCAGTCTGTTTAACAATAATTGGCTCAATTTGTTCAGTTCCTTTTTCACTTTTATCATCTCCATAACCTAAGTCCTCTTTCCAGTTTCCACTACTTAATAAATTCTGAGTTGATCTGCCAGAGTTAGTCCAAGTTCTGGTAATCTCTCTTTCTTTTTCTAAGTCAGCTTTTAGAGATTTATTCAATTTTAACACTTCATCTCTAACATATAAAGCATCATCTTTTTCTTTCTTAGTTTGATGAAGTAAGACTAACTCCTTTTCTAAATAATCATTTCTCTTTTTATAAGAAAGATTTTCAGATATTAATCTTTCACATGTTAAAGTCTGATCTCTATAACTAATAAACATGGTTTTAAGATATAATCTCAACTCAGTAATATTATCAGTATGAAAGGCATAAGTTGTTTGAGGTACCTTCAATTCAGAAGTTTCAGGACTGCTATCAGCATTTACCATCAGGGCATAGTTCACCTCATGTTCATAATCTGAAGTGTCTTTCCAGCTTTTCTTCTTTGTGACAAGTGCCTTGCCTTTGTCACTTTTTCCTTTCTTGCAGTCAGGAGATATTGGCATCTTTCACCATAGTTGTAGCATTTGACATTTGAGTTGTCTCCTCTGTCAGACTTTCCTCCCTTGCCTTCAGACTTTCTGAACCCTTTCTTATCAGAACTTCCACTTTTCCTGGAAAACTTCTTGCCTTTTCTGAATTTCCTGTAGGCTATCTTTGTGATACCCTTTACCATAAGAGCACACAATTTCATCATCTCTTCATCTGCATCCATCTCAGGTAAACTTTCAGTTTCTGAATCATCATCATCAGAATATGATGACTCTGAATCAGACTTTATGATGAGAGCCTTTCCTTTGCCCCTTTTTGAGACAGCCATTTTAGGAGATTCCTCCTCATCCTTAAGAGCAACTTTCCTTGACTTTCTTCCATGCCTCTTGCTCCTTTGATCTATCTCAAGTTCATAAGTCTTCAGCATACCATAAATTTCATCAAGAGTAGTTTTAGTAAGGTCATAGTTGTCTCTTATGGTAGTAGACTTCAAATCCCAACTTTCAGGAAGAGCTAAAAGGAATTTTAGATTTGAATCTTGAAGATCATATTCCTTGTCCACCAATGACAGAACATTCAAGAGTTTAACAAACCTGTCATATAAGTCAATTAAAGACTCATCATCTCTTAAGTCAAAGTGCTCATACTCTTGAGTGGGTATAGTCCTCCTGTTCTTCTTGATTGCATCAGTTTACTGGCATCTTGTCTCCAAAGCATCCCATATCTCCTTTGCAGTTTTGCAATTAATTACCCTATTTGACATGACATTATTAATGGCACTATGCAACAAATGCCTTACCCTTGCATCCTTGGCAATAGATGAGATTTCTTCAGCTATGTACTCACCTTTCTCCTTTGGTATGGTCATTGCTGGTTGATCAGCAACTACAATAAAGAGCTTCGTTGGCTTATGTGGATCTTCATTAATTCTGTCAAGGTATTCTGGATCTGTAGCTTCCAGAAACATAGCCATCTTCACTTTCCATATGGAATACTCAGAAGGTCTCAGTATGGGAACCCTAATAGTCTCATATCGATTGTGGGTTTGAGTCTTTTGAGTTTCTTCAGTTTTGGTGGGCTTGGTTGGAGTTTGTGCTTCTTCAGACATGATTGTTCGGATCTATACTGTATGTGTGTTAACAGAAAAGCTCTAATACCAATTATTAGGTCACACAACACTGTAGAAGGGGGTTGAATACAGTGTTTAATACAATCAAATCGATTTTAAATACAAGTAACAGTATACATATATATTCAATAAGATAAACTCTGTTACAATGGAACTATTCTCTCTCAGTGATGAACAAATATCATTAAGAGCTGCTAGGTTACAATGTATAATTTTCTCGATAATGATAACACATAATAGTACACAGTTACAAGATAACTTCTGATTGATATGGAATATAATTCCGTCTCCTAAAATATATCAATCAGATATCTTCTACAAGTCTTCCAGTCTTCTAACTCTTTCCATGCGCATCTTCTTTTGTTTTTGTATCGATCTTCTACTGTAAATCAGCTTCCTTCCTTAACTGTAAGTCCTCCCACACTTATATTCTGATATGACCTTAAGTTCTGATATTAAGTTCTAACTTCCAGTAAGTCCTGATTCCAGTAAATCCTGACTTGTCCTATTGTTAAGTTCTGAAAACTTAACACAAATTATATTAGACATGACATCTCAAATATATCTAACAGCTCTCTTGATTTAATAAATTTTATAAGATAGGTGAGTTGTAAAATTAAGCATAATATTATTATAGTCATACTATTTTTGAAAAGATTATTATATTTTTAATCCCCATATACTAATTGAACTAAGTTTCTAAAATTAATTAAGGAATGCAGTGTAGAACAAACGTGTACTGAATGGTCGTCCAATTAACTTAATCACAGTGTGACATGTGATATACTATATTGTGATAAAATATGTGCATGATGCGTTTGAATCAGTACTTACGTCATCATCGAGGAAGATGAGATTCGGGCATTTAAACTCACCCGTTATGCTGTTGAATCCTGGCCACATCCTAGTTAAACGTACTTTCATTCTCCAACTTGTCTTATTGTTTTAAAGAAACAATACGACTGAAGTGGGAACCTTGCATTGTGCATATGATGAGCGAAAGTGTTTGTTATTGGGTTAAATTTTTTAATATGAGTTGAAAATATGTGTAGAGTTCTTTATATAGGATAAATATAGTTGCCAGCATTAATTACATGTATAAATTACGTTGTTTAGATGATGCAATAATTACATTTTTGAAGATGCTCATTATTTCTTATTGGCTAAATTTATTTTATGTCAAATATCATAAGTTTACATAAATCGGCTGTTAGTGGTCATAACTCAAAAATCACTCAAATATCAAATTAATGTGAGTTAATTATGGTGTAGAATTATTTATTTATAAATAAAAAATAATTGACAACATTAATTACACGCAAGATTTATGTTAATCGTATAGTTGTTAATTGAGAGCTAAGACATTAATTAAACGAAAAGATACATTCAAATCTGAAGATTGAATAAAGCATGCACGTAATTTTTTTATTGTAGGGAACCTGCAGCCGCTACTCTTCGGGTGCGCAATGGGTAAACCCAACGGGCTCATGCAATAGCCTATAAACCACGTGAACCAAGGTAAATCGTATTTAAGCGACATGCTCTGACTCAGGAGGAATAATCATAACTTCTCCTCCCGTGGGATTCGAACCTGTGACCAAGAGGATAGTTATCCCCACTTTAACTAACTGAGCCAACCCTTGCGGGCTCATGCACGTAATTTATGATTAGTTAAATTTGAATTTTTTTTTGTGACTGGTTGAAAATCAAAAAAAATAATTTCCAGGATTAATTACATGCATAATTTAAGTTAACGTGTATTATGTCATAATCATAGCTAACACATTAATCATACGAAAAGATACAGTTAAATATAAAGATTAAGTAAATCATGCGCGTGATTTATGTTAATCGTGTAGTTATCAGAAATGATCGCCAACACATTAATTAAAAGAAAAGCTACAGTCAAATATGAAGATTGAATCTGACAAAAAAATAAAATAAATAAATTTGAAGATTGAATAAATCATGCGGTGATTTATGATTGGTTAAATTTGATTTTTTTGTTGTGATTGGTTAGAAATCAAAAAAATAATTGCCACGATTAACTATATGCAAGATTTAAGTTAATACACATTATGCCATAATCATAGCTAACACATTAATTATATGAAAATATAGGGTTGAATATGAAGATAAGTAAATCATTCGCGTAATTTATGATTGGTTGAATTTGAATTCTTTGTCTGTGTTTGGTTGGAAATCAATCGAATATCACATTGCTACATTACATGAATTCAGATTTGTTTGAATATTACACAAAAAAATGATATAATATAAAAGAATTGATTGATATTAACTTTAACAAAATATAAGATGATATTTCAAATGTCACATTTTTATATTATTATAAATTATAAATACATGTTTATTCTGGATATATGATTTAATCTATATAATAAAATATAGAGATTTGATTTGTAAATTATAGAGATTTAAAAAAAATATGGTGAAATCCGAAATTGTTGATTTATGAATTATAGATTTGTTAGTAATGAGAAAATCCGAAATTGTAGATTTGTAAATTAAATATTTGTCAGTAATGGTAAAAAGTTCAAAAAGGAAATGATTTTGTTAAACTTGTAAGTAATGTTTAAAAGTCAAAAAGGGAAATGTACATAGTTGTCATAAATGATAGCTAACATATTAGTTAAAAGAAAAGATACAGTTAATTCAGAAGATTAAATAAATCATGCGCGTGTTTTATGATTAGTTAAATTTAATGTTTTTCTTTGTGATTGGTTAGAAATCGAAAAAATTATTTTCGGGATTGATAAGTGGCATTTTATACCACTTAGAACGTCTTAAAATGGCTTAAATTGGTGTCTTGAAATCAAGTATTTTGTGTATTTGATGCGTTTTTCTAGTGTTTATGCATTTCAGGGTATTAGTTGCATTTCGGAGGAGGAATCATCAAGAATAAGCCTTGGCATGTGTTCACCATTGCGAGAGGAAAAGAACGGGCAGATTACGGCGAAGAAACGGAGCAAACCTGGATTTTTTCCAGTAGGGTCCTGCGCGCCCGCGCAACAATGCTGAGCGGCCGCGCAGCAGCCTTGCGCGCCCGCGCAGAAATGCTGAGCGGCCGCGCAGGGTCGGGGAAAAAGCTGAATTATTTTAGACTTCTACTTCTGTTTGGCTTCCAACTTCTATGTAATCTGAGTTTTATGGGACTATTATATAAGTATATTTGAGACGTTTTCATAGAGAATAAGAAGGAGATTATGTTTTAGATTGTGTTTTGCGCAAGAAGCGAAGGAGATAAGGAAGAAGACCGATTTAGCACACTGCAACGAAGAGGAAGCATATATTCTTGTGATTCTTGTTTCGTTGTAACGTTGGATGCTAGTTTTCTTGCTTTGACTTATTTACTCTTGTGACATACTCTGTTTTAATATATTTAGTTTAATTATTATTTGTTTGTGTTGTTTATCATGATTTTATATGAACCCATGATGGCGATAAGTTCTATTATGGGCTAATCGTGATCATGGGGTTGCAACGGATTTATTATGGAATTCTTTAGTTAATTGTTTAATACTTTAGTGTGTGATGATTGCATGATATCTAGTATTGGTTGTGCGTATTCGTCTTATGTGCGTCGCGAACATATAAGATAGGGTGTTAATCTCTTGTGAAGCGACGGTGGATCTTGAGATTTAGAACTTGCCATGCTAGCATAGGTTCATGTACGTTGTGCATGATTAGTGGGTAATTCTAACAGTTTTATTTGCCCTATGTAATCAAAAGGAATAACTTGTGCTTAAATCGTTGTGTTGTCAATTTCTGTAGACATATAGGAACTCAACATGATTGATGACTATTCAACTTCTATCTTAATTGTGGATGCTTGGTAGAATGGTATTAGTACAATGAAAGTTGGCTTTTATCAGTTTCGTGTTATTCGATTAATATCATCACTGTCACATGCTAAAGGTAATAACAATGGCTATAGAAGGAAGTAATAATGAAGTTGTGATCTCATGAGTGTTTTATTATTGATAAATTGAAGTGTTAGTTAAGTGGTTAATTAAGTAGTTAATTATAATTAATATTTAATCAACAATTTTAAGTGTTATCTTAACATTGAGAAGTAATCATACATTGGTGAGTGAGTTAAATTAGACAATAAATTAGTTTGAGTCTCTGAGGGAACGAACTAGAAAGTATTCTATATTACTTGCGAACGCGTATACTTGCGTGAATATTAGTGCGTGTTTTCGCCCTAACAAGTTTTTGGCGCCGCTGCCGGGGACTCGGCGTATTTGTTTAGTTTATGTACTTACCATCATTGGTCATTAGGACTCAGTGATTAGGACGTAGTAGTTACTTACTCTTTTCGGTTGTGTTTCAGGTACTTTAGCAAGCGTTTATGCAAACTCGTTCTCGTGCTCGCAAGAGGACCTTAGATACAGCTGAGGAGAAAGACGAAGTTCTTGATACTCCGGAGAAGTTAGATTTTGAGGATTCGGATTCAGGAACTGAGCAGAAAGAACCAGTAAACATGGGAGACCGTATTGTTCAAGCTGATCCAGCTCTTATGGATTTTTCTCGGCCTAAAATTGATGACATTCAGTCAAGCATCCTTCATCCGGCTATTCAAGCTAACACCTTTGAAATCAAGCCGGGCACTATTCAGATGGTGCAGAATTCTGTTTCTTTTGGAGGTGCGGCAACTGAAGACCCCAACATGCACATAAGGAATTTTGTCGAGATCTGCAGCACTTTTAAGTATAATGGCGTGACTGATGAGGCTATCAAGTTGAGGCTTTTCCCATTCTCACTGAGGGATAAGGCTAAAGACTGGTTACATTCTGAACCAGCTGGTGAAGTTTTATCCAATGGCAAAGACTGCTGCTATGAGGAGTGCTCTTACTCAATTTGCGCAGCAACCTACAGAATCTATGTGCGAGGCTTGGGAACGCTACAAGGAAATGTTGAGAAAATGTCCACATCATGGAATGCCGGATTGGATGGTAATCACTGGTTTTTATAATGGTTTGGGGGCCCAATCTCGGCCCATGCTCGATGCAGCAGCTGGAGGCGCCTTATGGGCTAAAAGCTATACTGAGGCGTATAATCCTATCGAGACGATGGCTGCAAATGAGCATCAAAACCCAACTCAGAGGATGACGTCAGGCAAGGTAGCAGGTATTCTGGAAGTTGATGCAGCCACCGCTATTGCAGCCCAGCTCCAAGCGCTATCAATGAAGGTTGATTCTTTGGCTACGTATGGAGTTAATCAAATAGCTATGGTTTGTGAGCTTTGTGCAGGTTCTCATGCTACGGATCAGTGTTCTCTTGTCAACGAATCTGTTCAGTATGTGAATAATTATCAGCGACAACAGCAGCCTGTGCCAGCGACCTATCATTCTAACAACATAAATCATCCAAATTTCAGCTGGGGGAATAATCAGAATGCTATTCAGCCAACATATCAGCAAGGAGTAAGTAAACAGTTTAACCCACCTGGATTCCAGCAACCACAGCAGTATGCTACAAGGCAATCATATCCTCAACAGGGAAGTGCAGCCGCACCTACTAGTGCTGATTTTGAGGAACTTAAGCTGTTGTGCAAGAGTCAGGCGGTTTCTATCAAGACCTTGGAAAATCAAATCGGTCAATTAGCCAATGCAGTGCTCAATCGTCAACCTGGCACTCTTCCCAGTGACACGAAAGTACCAGGCAGGAAGGAAGCTAAAGAGCAAGTCAAGGCTATTACCTTAAGGTCTGGAAAAGTAGCTGATGCTGAAAAGGCAAAAGAAGTCGAAGCTGAAGTTAGAGATGAAGAATCTAAGCAAAAGGAGAAAGCGGCGGAACCAAAGAAGACTACTGTTGAACACACTCTGCCTGAGGCTAATGCAGGGGAGAAACAGCTCTATCCTCCACCACCTTTTCCTAAGAGATTGCAGCAACAAAAGCTGGATAGACAGTTCGGGAAGTTTCTGGAGGTGTTCAAGAAACTTCACATCAATATACCTTTCGCTGAGGCGCTGGAACAAATGCCTAGTTATGCGAAGTTTATGAAGACTATTCTTTCAAGGAAGGTGAAACTGGATGACCTTGAAACCGTTGCTCTCACGGAAGAATGCAGCGCGGTTCTGCAACAAAAGTTACCACCAAAACTGAAAGATCCAAGAAGCTTCACCATTCCTTGCACCATTGGCAATCTAACTTTTGACAAGTGCCTTTGTGATTTGGGAGCAAGCATTAATCTGATGCCGTTGTCGATCTTTAAAAAGCTGGATCTGCCTGATCCAAAACCCACATACATGTCGCTACAATTGGCGGACCGTTCCATTACTTACCCAAGGGGCATAGTTGAGGATGTGCTCGTCAAGGTGGATAAGCTCTTCTTTCCTGCAGATTTTGTTATTCTGGATTTTGAGGAAGATAAGAAGATTCCCATAATCTTGGGGAGGCCTTTCTTGGCTACTGGCCGTACCTTGATAGATGTGCAAAAAGGGGAACTTACTATACGGGTCCAAGATCATGATGTGACCTTCAACGTATTCAAGGCAATGAAATTCCCTACAGAAGATGAGGAGTGCTTAAAAGTGGATGCGATTGATTCTGCGGTTACTTCGGAACTCGATCACATGCTAATGTCTGATGCATTGGAAAAGGCCTTAGTGGGGGATTTTGACAGCGATGATGAAGATAGCAACGAGCAATTACAATATCTGAACGCTTCTTCATGGAAGCGAAAGCTCGACATACCATTTGAATCTCTTGGTACTTCTGACCTTAAGAATGCTGAAGGGAAGCTCAAACCATCAATAGAGGAAGCACCTACCTTGGAGCTCAAACCATTACCTGAACACTTAAGGTATGCTTTTTTAGGTGATTCATCTACGTTACCTGTTATTATTTCAGCTGACCTTTCAGGTAGTGAGGAAGACAAGCTCTTAAGGATTTTGAGAGAATTCAAATCGGCTATAGGATGGACCATAGCAGACATCAAGGGGATAAGTCCTTCATATTGTATGCATAAAATTCTGTTAGAGGAAGGTAGTAAGCCAACTGTGGAACATCAGCGAAGACTGAACCCGATCATGAAGGAGGTGGTTAAGAAAGAAATTCTGAAATGGCTAGATGCAGGCATCATTTATCCTATTTCTGACAGCTCGTGGGTGAGCCCCGTGCAATGTGTACCTAAGAAAGGAGGTATCACTGTGGTCGCAAATGAAAAGAATGAGCTCATCCCTACTCGAACAGTTACAGGATGGAGAGTATGCATGGATTATAGAAAATTGAACAAAGCCACAAGGAAGGATCACTTCCCTCTCCCATTCATTGATCAAATGCTTGACAGATTGGCGGGACATGAGTATTTTTGTCTTCTGGATGGTTATTCCGGGTATAATCAGATTTGTATTGCACCAGAGGATCAGGAAAAGACTACCTTCACTTGTCCATTTGGCACATTTGCTTTTCGTAGAGTTTCGTTTGGGTTATGTGGCGCCCGGCCACCTTTCAGAGATGTATGATGGCTATATTCTCTGACATGATTGGAAATAACGTCGAAGTGTTCATGGATGACTTCTCCGTCTTTGGACACTCATATGATGAATGTTTGAATAATCTGCGCGCCATACTCAAAAGATGCGTGGAAACTAATTTGGTGCTTAATTGGGAGAAATGTCATTTTATGGTGCGTGAAGGCATTATCCTTGGGCATAAGGTCTCTAGCAAAGGTCTGGAGGTGGACAAGGCCAAGGTGGGAGTCATTGAAAATCTTCCCCCACCTAATTCGGTGAAAGGAATCCGTAGTTTTCTCGGTCATGCGGGTTTTTATCGGCGATTCATCAAGGACTTTTCAAAGATATCTAAGCCGTTGTGCAATTTACTTGAGAAAGATGTGCCTTTCAAATTTGATGATGAATGTTTGGCAGCATTCGAGACTCTCAAGGAGAGTTTGATCACGACACCAGTTATTACAGCACCAGATTGGACAGAACCGTTTGAGATGATGTGTGATGCGAGTGACTATGCGGTAGGTGCAGTTCTGGGACAGCGCAAGAAAAATCTCTTCCATGTGGTCTACTATGCGAGTAAGACTTTAAATGGGGCCCAATTGAACTACACCACTACTGAGAAGGAGCTTTTGGCTATAGTCTTTGGCTTTGAGAAATTTCGATCTTATCTGCTTGGTACAAAAGTAACAGTATTCACTGATCATGCAGCTATTCGCTATCTGGTTTCTAAGAAGGATTCGAAGCCGAGACTCATTCGTTGGGTGCTTTTACTTCAAGAATTTGAGTTAGAGATCAAAGATAGAAAAGGTACCGAGAATCAAGTAGCTGACCATCTCTCTAGGTTGGAGAATCCCGATTCTACTTTACAAGATAGGACGTTAATCAATGAATCTTTTCCGGATGAGCAGTTGTTTGTAATTCAGGAGGAAGAACCATGGTTTGCAGATATTGTAAACTATCTTGTCAGCAATATAATGCCGCTTAATTTGACATCCGCTCAAAAGAAGAAGTTTCTGCATGAGGTGAAGTGGTATATGTGGGATGAACCATATTTGTTTAGACAGGGAGCTGACCAGATCATCAGGAGATGTATCCCGTTCTGTGAGACGGAGGGGATATTACGAGACTGCCATTCCACGGTTTATGGTGAGAAGACGGCAGCTCGTATTCTGCAAGCAGGTTTTTTCTGGCCTACTTTGTTCAAGGATGCTCATCAGTTTGTTTTAAGGTGTGATCGTTGCCAAAGAGTGGGAAATTTGTCAAGGAAGGATGAGATGCCATTAAATGTGATGCTTGAAGTCGAGGTCTTTGATGTATGGGGAATCGATTTCATGGGGCCTTTTATCTCGTCTTACAATAATCAGTACATCTTGCTGGCAGTCGATTATGTCTCAAAATGGGTCGAAGTTAAAGCTTTACCGACAAATGATGCAAAGGCAGTGCTAAATTTTCTTCATAAGCAAATTTTCACAAGGTTTGGAACGCCTCGGGTAATCATAAGTGATGAAGGATCGCATTTTTGCAACCGTAAGTTCACTTCTATGATGCAGCGTTATAATGTGAATCATCGAGTAGCTACTGCCTATCATCCGCAAACAAATGGTCAAGCGGAAGTGTCTAACAGAGAGATAAAGCGCATTCTAGAGAAGGTTGTTTGTCCGTCAAGGAAGGATTGGTCTTTAAAGCTCGATGAAGCTGTTTGGGCTTACAGAACAGCATACAAAACTCCACTTGGGATGTCACCGTTTCAGTTGGTGTACGGTAAGGGATGTCATCTACCGGCGGAGCTTGAGCATAAGGCCTACTGGGCATTGAAGAAATTGAACCTGGATTTAGATGCAGCTGGTAAGAAAAGAATGCTTCAGCTTAATGAACTTGATGAATTTCGACTGCAAGCGTACGAGAATAACAAAATATATAAGGAAAAGGTGAAGAGGTGGCACGATAGGAAGCTACATCCTAAGTTATTTGTGCCAGGGCAACAAGTTCTGTTATTCAACTCTCGGCTCCGACTTTTTCCTGGGAAGTTGAAATCAAGGTGGTCTGGACCTTTTATTGTCAAAACTGTGTTTCCACATGGAGCGGTGGAAATTTTTTAGAATGATTCGGACCAAGCATTCAAGGTTAACGATCAGCGGTTGAAGCACTACTATGGGGACATGGCAAACCGAGAGGTGGTTAGTGCCATTTTGTTGACTACTTGAGAAAGGTACGGAACGTCAAGCTAATGACGAAAAAGAAGCGCTGCGTGGGAGGCAACCCATGAATTGTTGTTACAGGAACCCTTAGAAGTTAATAACCTATCCAAAAACACAAAAAAATCAGAAAACAGGGGCTGAAAATTTTTTTTTCCAGAGACCCTCTGCGCGCCCGCGCAGCTATGCTGAGCGGCCGCGCAGCTTGCTGCGCGCCCGCGCAGAAATGCTGAGCGGCCGCGCAGGGGTCGAGTTCCAGAAAATTTTTTACAGTTCAGAAAAAAAAAACAAAACATAAAAACCCATCACAGCCCATAAACCCACGAATTCTTTTCCCATTACCCCATGATTTTATCCCTCAACCCCACTCCTAATCTAATTTAACCTACTCCACACCCTATATATACATACACCTATCCTACATATCTCCCACAAACTTCCTACACTTAAACCCTCTCATAAACATCAAAAATCAGTTCTTACACACTTTTATTCACAAATCAATGGCACCCAAGAGAGCACGCACTATTGACAGCAGCAGCACAGTTCCTACTGCTGATTCATCAAGGGGTACTGCTGCAAGGCCTCGGTTAACTGACAGAGCTGCGGAGGAGGAGTACACTAGGCTGTTGGGGAAGCCGATTCTGAAGGAGAGGGGGTTTTTACCATCAGGGAGGGATGGTGAGTTGTTGCCCATGATTGCAGAGAAGGGGTGGATAGCTTTTTGTGAGTCACCCGAAGCAGTACCGATGAGTGTTGTTCGCGAGTTCTACGCGAACGCGAAGGCTGAAAAGAATGGGTTTTCTGTAGTTCGTGGGCTGACGGTTGATTATCATCCTGCGGCGATTCACCGTGTGATTGGACAGCGAGAGAGGAAGCCCGAGGAGGAGAACTGGAATGAAAAGACTGCTGAGGATTTTGACTTGGATTTGATTTGTGCGACTCTCTGTCGATCGGGCACAGTTTGGAACCGCAGTCCAGCCAATAATGAGTATCGTCACTTTCCGGCGATCGCCATGAACAGGTATGCCCGTGCATGGAATGCATTTATATGTGCTAATATTTTGCCTTCTTCACATGCACACGAGGTCACAGTTGAGAGAGCACAGTTGTTGTGGGGAATTCTGAATGAGGAATACTATGTGGACCTTGGTGAGTTTATCTACCAAGGAATTCTGAAGTTTTTGAGGGGAGCAAAGCATATGAACATCCCTTATGCATCCACGGTTACGAAGCTATGCCGAGCAGTAGGAGTGAACTAGCCGGCTCATGAGCAGTTGCAGTTGCCAGCAGCTCCGATAGATTCTGGCACTCTGAATGGGATGCAGGAGTGGACCGGTGGTGAGCCTGAGGAGCATGGGCTGGGTTATCGTCTTCCAGGAGGACGTCCAGCACGAGGTGCTACTATGGCTAGGCCAGGGCGTGGTGAGGCTGGTTCTTCGAGAGCTCAGGAGGGTGCTGGGATGGGTGATGCCCAGTATAGGAGGCTTTCACGGCGGATGGATGCCATGTATGAGACGCAGAGCAGGTTTGCTCAGGAGCTCACACTTGCATTAGGGACTGCTTTTCGAGGCCTTGGAGCTGATATCCAGTGGCCAGTTTTTGGTGAGGACTCTGCATACCCGCCGCCTGATACTCCACCCACTGAGGGTGATGATGATGATGACTCCGAGTAGGTATACCCTGTGTTCCTTTCTACTACCTTCACTGGGGACAGTGAAGATTTTAAGTTTGGGGGTGGTAGTTAAGGAATATTTTGTGTGTGTCATATAGCTGCATATTCATGATAGTTAGTTCATATAGTTGCATAATTTTTGCCATATAGTTTTTTTTATATAGCTTTATTTGTTTGTCATATCATATAGCTCATGCATATACCATGATCCCTTTTGCAATGATTTATCGACTGAATTGTGATATTGATGCGAGTGTAGTGATAGCATTAAAGTGTTATTAAGTTGTGTAGGTTGATATGCATGCTAGAAGCACTTGTATTTTCACTAAGTCTTAGAGAATGCTTAAGGGCTAGATTGTTGTTATGATCTGATTATTTTCGAGGATAATCTATTTATTATGCTTAGAATTTGATAATAGGTTCTTAGTGGTAAAGGCATGAAAAAGAAAAAAAATGGAGTAAAAATGGAATTTGTTGCTAGTTGTGGCTAGGCGTCAAATGGCTAGTAGCCGGCTCGCATGTTATGCGAGTAGTCTAGGGTTGAGCAAGATGGAGCGAAACGCACTTGCTCAGAGGAAAAAAAAATAAAAAAAAATAAAAATAAAAATAAAAAATAAATAAAATTTTTGCATAATTGATCAAGAGTGGGCTCTTTGGTATTCGAGTTATTAAGTTCTTAGGGGACTTTGTGCCTAGTGACCTAAGGCTTTTAGAGTCTGGGATCCGCTAACCTAACGCTCGTTACATGGATACCATTGTATAAGTCTTTTATGGACCTCACTCATTGCACGGTCAAATAAGCATTTGAGTTGTAAATAAAAAGCACGATTCCGTAGTAAGCTCCAGAGTTCTTGTAGTGTTGTATATCACTTTGTGCCTAGAATTTTTATTCTTTGTATAATCGTAGGATTGCCTTGAGGATAGTCTAGTCATAGTAATTGGTCTAGTTCCGAAGCATATCTGTTAAGCATTTGCACACACCACGTTTCTGGCTGTATGTCCGTTTGCATGAGTTTATTGATCTTTAGTGTCTAACTGCATTCGTTGAGACGTGATAATTTGGTTGGTTAATTGTAGTAAGGGGGATCGTTGCATTTTCATATAGATTGCATTCATGCATATTTTTATTTGTTTTGAGTCTGTGACGCTTGAGGACAAGCATCGATTTAAGTTTGGGGGTGTGATAAGTGGCATTTTATACCACTTAGAACGTCTTAAAATGGCTTAAATTGGTGTCTTGAAATCAAGTATTTTGTGTATTTGATGCGTTTTTCTAGTGTTTATGCATTTCAGGGTATTAGTTGCATTTCGGAGGAGGAATCATCAAGAATAAGCCTTGGCATGTGTTCACCATTGCGAGAGGAAAAGAACGGGCAGATTACGGCGAAGAAACGGAGCAAACCTGGATTTTTTCCAGTAGGGTCCTGCGCGCCCGCGCAGCAATGCTGAGCGGCCGCGCAGCAGCCTTGCGCGCCCGCGCAGAAATGCTGAGCGGCCGCGCAGGGTCGGGGAAAAAGCTGAATTATTTTAGACTTCTACTTCTGTTTGGCTTCCAACTTCTATATAATCTGAGTTTTATGGGACTATTATATAAGTAGATTTGAGACGTTTTCATAGAGAATAAGAAGGAGATTATGTTTTAGATTGTGTTTTGCGCAAGAAGCGAAGGAGATAAGGAAGAAGACCGATTTAGCACACTGCAACGAAGAGGAAGCATATATTCTTGTGATTCTTGTTTCGTTGTAACGTTGGATGCTAGTTTTCTTGCTTTGACTTATTTACTCTTATGACGTACTCTGTTTTAATATAATTAGTTTAGTTATTATTTTCTTGTGTTGTTTATCATGATTTCATATGAACCCATGATGGCGATAAGTTCTATTATGGGCTAATCGTGATCATGGGGTTGCAACGGATTTATTATGGAATTCTTTAGTTAATTGTTTAATACTTTAGTGAGTGATGATTGCATGATATCTAGTATTGGTTGTGCGTATTCGTCTTATGTGCATCGCGAACATATAAGATAGGGTGTTAATCTCTTGTGAAGCGACGGTGGATCTTGAGATTTAGAACTTGCCATGCTAGCATAAGTTCATGTACGTTGTGCATGATTAGTGGGTAATTCTAACAGTTTTATTTGCCCTATGTAATCAAAAGGAATAACTTGTGCTTAAATCGTTGTGTTGTCAATTTCTGTAGACATATAGGAACTCAACATGATTGATGACTATTCAACTTCTATCTTAATTGTGGATGCTTGGTAGAATGGTATTAGTACAATGAAAGTTGGCTTTTATCAGTTTCGTGTTATTCGATTAATATCATCACTGTCACATGCTAAAGGTAATAACAATGGCTATAGAAGGAAGTAATAATGAAGTTGTGATCTCATGAGTGTTTTATTATTGATAAATTGAAGTGTTAGTTAAGTGGTTAATTAAGTAGTTAATTATAATTAATATTTAATCAACAATTTTAAGTGTTATCTTAATATTGAGAAGTAATCATACATTGGTGAGTGAGTTAAATTAGACAATAAATTAGTCTGAGTCTCTGAGGGAACGAACTAGAAAGTATTCTATATTACTTGCGAACGCGTATACTTGCGTGAATATTAGTGCGTGTTTTCGCCCTAACAGGGATCAATTACATCCAATATTTAAGTTAATGTGCATTATGCCATAATCATAGCTGATACAATTAAATATGAAGATTAAGTAAATCATGGGCGTGATTTATGATTGGTTAAATTTGATCTTTTATTTGTGTTTGGTTGGAAATCAGTTAAATCTCACATTACTACATTACATGAATTCTGATTTGTTTGAATAGTATACAAAAAATTGATATTATCAAAAAATTGATTGATATGTTACAAAACTTTAGCAATAACAAGAGACAATATTACGAATGTCACATTTTCTTATTATTATAAATTATAAATATATGTTTATTCCATAGACATGATTTTAATCTACATAATAAAATATAGAGATTTGACTTGCAAATCATAGAGATTTATAAAAAAATTGGTGAAATCTGAAATTGTTGACTTATAAATTATAATTTGTTAGTAATGGGAAAATATGAAATTGTAGATTTGTAAATTAAATATTTGTTAGTAATGGTAAAAAGATCAAAAAAGAAATTATATTGTTAAATTTGTAAGTACTGTTAAGTCAAAAAAGGAAGTTTTTGAATTTGAATTAATGATAAATATATATATATATATTAATTAGAAATAATACAAATAATATATTTTTATTGTAATTATGTAAAACCAATTTTTTTAGTTATAACAATTGACGTGATTTTTTTAATAAACTCATCGAATGATAGTGAAGTAAACAAAAATTAGATATTATATGACATTAAAAATTCCAAAGATAACATATCTCTTATTTTAATCCATATACTTTTGGAAGAAAAATTATTGAACTCATTAAATGATTAAGTGAAATAAATTTTACACAAAAGATCATATTAAAAATTTTAAAAGCTAATGCTCATAATTAAATTTGGGTTTCATGTTCTCAAAAAAGGAGTGGGTTTCATATTTCACACAATGACATTAAAATGCTGCAACTTAGGTAAATTGTAGAAACTTCTTCGTACACAATATTTTTTATACTCTATTTCTTTTCAGTAATTCTGTCGCCTAAGAGGATATGGAGACCAGTTAGTGAAGTGACGCGAGAGAGCAACATAAAGCTGACCATGAAAGAAAGTAGGACCCGGAAGAGACACACCAGCCTTTTCCAAAGAATGACCTTGGTTTCTATTAATCGTCATTGCAAAATAAACTTGTAACGACATCTGTCTCCTCTTAAATATGAAAGGCCACTTAGAGTTACTTTCATTTGATATTGTGGTAAACCTCGGAATAATATGTGTACCTCCTGCATGACTTCCGATAATTATCTCACATTCAATAAATTCAATGGTTTGTACGATTCAATGGTTTTTCCGAATTTAACTCCAGTAAATTCAGATTCATCATGTGCACTATGTGCAAGTGAAAACTTTCGACGTAGATTATGGACAACTTCATAGTCTAAATCAGTAAATCTATATAGTATTTCGAGGATCCATATGAACTGATTTGCACTGTACCTTTTTAAAAATACACCAAAGATAAAAAAAATTAGAATCATTGTTGATAAGTTGTTAATAAAATATCTAATGAATAATATAAATATAGATGCATGTTTCTTACTGTCATAGGTTGTGATTTTGCAGCCAGTAATAATTATTATATGAGAATGACCTTGTAGACTTTCTACATCAGCACGTAATTTATCTGCAAGCTTGTCCCACGCCGTGACCCTAGCTCGCAAGGTAAAAAATTAAAAATTAATCAAAAATTATAAGTGATTTTTTTTTTCGATTTTGGAAAACCGTATTTAATCTTATATTTACCTGCCGTCAACAATGTCAAACATGAAGATATTTTTTATTCCATTGTGGGTGTGGCGCGAAGATGTTATACCTGGACCCTAAAAAATGCGAATATCATATGGTTTGAAGAAAGATGAGATGTTCAATTATAATAATATAAAATGGAACTCAAATAATTTATTTACTAAAAAAATACTTGTAAGAATCCTCGATTCACCGACTCGTGTGTGTAAACATCCATGAGAGACTAATTCAAACTTGTGACAGGGAATCATCTCATCGTCTTTTGTTATCTGCTTCATCTTTGTATATTATTGGAAAAATATACACTTTTTATTACTAACTGGCAATGGCTGAGCCTAGATTCTGCAACAGTAAAACTGGAAACCGAGTAAAAATTTCCTTCCGTAGGTTCCGCATCTTGACCGTTACAAAATTCCGGTCCATCATTAGCATGAATGTGAGTTCTCTGCATGTGACAAACACAATTAATTAAACTGTTGTACGACATTTGGTTATAGTACATTGTGATGAGTTATATATGTTCACGATATGTGGAATCAGTACTTATGTCATCATCGAAGAAGATGAGATTCAGGCCTTTGAAGTCACCCGTTGTGGCTACATCCTAGTCATGCGTACTTTGATTCTCCAATTTGTTTTATCGGTTGTCAAAAAAGCAATACAACTGAAGCGAGAACCTTGCATTATGCAGATTTAAGCGAAAATGTTTGTTATTGGAAGAATTTTTGAATGTGAGTTGAAAATATTTGTAGAGCTTTTTATATAGGAAAAATATAATGGTCAACATTAATTACATGCATAAACTACATTTAGTAGATTATGCAATAAATATATTTTTGAAGATGGTATTTATTTCTGATTGGCTAAATTTGTTTTATTTCAAATATCAAAGGATTACATAAACCGGTTGTAAGTGGTCAAAAATCAAAAATCTCTAAAATATCAAATTAATTTGAGTTGATTATAGTGAAACGTTATTTGTTTACAAATAAAAATTAGTTGTCAACATTAATTACACTCAAAGATACAATCAAATCTGACAACTATATCGACTTTAATTACACGCAAAATTGATGTTAATCATATAATTGTATTTAATTATACCTAACACTTTAAATAAAGGAAGATATACAGTCAAATATGGAGATTAAATAAATAATGCGCGTGATTATTTATACATGCATGATTTAAGCTAATACATATTATGCCATAATCATAGCTGACTCGTTAATTATATGAAATGATACACTTAAATATAAAGATTATTTAGCAATTTTTTTTATAAAGAAGAAGTAAATGATGTACGTAATTCATGACATATCAATTTTGAATTCTTTGTTTGTATTTGGTTGAAAATCAATAGAATATCACATTATTCCATTAAATGAACTTAGAAGGTCACAATTTTATATAATTATAATTAATAAATTATAAATACTTGTTTATTCCGGAGATATAATTTTAATCTATCTCATAAAATATAGAGATTTAAAAAAATCGGTGAAATCTGAAATAGTTGATTTATAATTTATAGATTTGTTAGTAATGAGAAAATCTGAATTGTAGATTTATAAATTAGAGATTTGTTAGTCATTGTAAAAAGTTCTAAAAGGAAATGATTTTGCTAAATTTGTAATTAATGTTTAAAAGTCAAAAAGGAAATATTTTTGAATTTGAATTTAAATTAATGATAAAAATATAAATATTGATTAGAGTGATTTAAGGCTAACCCAATGTGGTTAACATCATGGTTAAGTCTCTGAAAAAGGAAAGAATTTCGTGAATTTGTATAGGTCGAAATTGAAATGGTGGCTTCTGATTGGCTTCAAATTATGAAAAAATCTATGATTGGCTAATTATATGGTGTGATAGACTCAACTTTTATAAAGAAAGATAAGTATAATATAGAATTAATATGTCACCATAGTTAGTTCTATAAATATATATAAATGAATATATACTTATAAATAAAAATAGATATAATTGTTTCCACACAGACATAATCCAACCAACTTAAAAACACCAATATTGAAGATTTAAACGTAGTTGCTTTTATTCTTAGTACTATGCGTATTAAAACACTGATGATATTTTAATACTAGAAAATTTCTTTTTGTTTCAAATTATAACAATCACTACATTCAAAATTAGTTAAACAAGCTAGTAGCCTACTACTACTTTATACTCCTCTTGGGCATTTTCTTTTCACTTCTTCCAGCCCATTTACAAATTTATTTTTCAGGAAATGGAACCATACATCTATAGTTTGAACATTCAGTTTTTTTGTAGTTTATTTATCAAACAGTAATTTATAATTGAACAAAATTAAAAAGATGATATTTATATTAATTAACTTTATCATTAATGCAATAAAAAAAGAACTTGACGAATAATAATTTATGTTTTAAAGGTGAGAAACATGGGTTGGAGGGAGTAATAAGTGTATGTCGAAGTGACTCTGAGATCTGAAATCTTAGAATTTCATGTGGGAAATGCTTGATCAGCAGTAGAGCCGGCCAGACGAACGGTCCGTGCGGTCCGGGCCGAATTTTTAACGGGCCGGTTTACTTACAACATAACTCGTGAACGGCCCGTGTAATTAAACGGTCCGTGCCGTGCCGAACCGGTTATTAAAAGGCTCAACCCGTGTATGGCCCGCGAATAAGGCGAGCTACACGATTCACGAATAATAGGCGAATAACAGGCGAATAACAGCAATTGGTTTACAGACTAAGTGACTTACAAAACAAAACTTGTACTTTGTATATATATATATATTATTTTTACTTTTCTTTTACTTCGTCTGTGTTACTTTTATTTTTAACTTTGTTTTTTTTTGTTTATGTTTTTCTTTTTATCTTTGTTTTGTTGTTTTCTATTTTACGTTTTTTTCTTTTTTTTTGTTTTTGTTTTTTTTGTTTTGTACACGTATATGTTAATTTTGTTTTTACCTTTTTTTTCGATCTGATTTTTTTTTGTTTAAATATATTTTCTTGAAAAACTGTATGTATTTAAAATAAGTAAAAGAGGACGGTACCTCTATAAATTTTATTAATTAAAAAATATTACAATTGAGTTAAGAGGACTCCTCTCTAAAAAAATGGAACAAACCGTGTTTACATTTTAAATAAAATACAAAATAGAACAAATTTTAAAAATACAAGGCAAAAATATGTTATCAACTATTCAAATTCTTCTTCTTGTGGATCGTTCGCTGACATGCCCGATTCCGATGAAGTGTCCATCGTCATCCAAGTATCCTCTTCGCCGTCCGAATCATCTTTTTTCCTCCCTTGTTGTCTCTTTGCCGCTTGATCCCAATCCTTTTTGCAAACACATATCTTGACCACATCTGGTGCAAGACTTGATCTTTTCTCGTCCAACACTCTTCTACCGGCACTAAAAGCAGACTCGGAAGCAATGGTAGAGGCAGGAACTACTAAAATGTCCCTTGCAATTTTAGCTAATACCGGAAATTGGTTCTCGTGATTCTTCCACCATGTTAGTATTGAAAAATCCTCATCGAACTCATAGTTATATGAAAAAAACTCTCTAAGCATGCTAAATGAAGTTTGAGGTGTAGATGCATTTTCGGGAATTCTACACTTTTGTTTTTTAGTTAGGATACCAAGCAATGTGGGATTAAACCTACTAGACTGACTAGTCTTAGGTGGTATAATATTTTGAGTTCTAGGAGTATATAGATCTATAAGACGGTGTAATAAGTCTAAACAATTTTGCACATAAAGCACGCGATTATATGAAACTCCTAATACCGAGTAATAATGTTCTAACATATTTTCTAAACCTTCTTTTCTAACACCGGGATCAATAAGACATGCAACACCATAAATAAAAGGAAATTCAGTAAAATATTCTATCCACTTTTTTTTCATATCAACAATAATTGCACCAAAACAATTATCTTTTTCATATGCTTTTAAAGTAGTAATAATATTAACACACTCAATAATAACAAGATGTACATTTGGCTCGTAAACGTAAGAAAATATCTTAGTACCACGTGCATAACAATCAAGCAAATCGTGTACCCTAATTGCCAAGTCCCAATCATTTTCGGTAATAAGTCTATCCTCCACTTGATTTCTTGGATCAGAATTATATAACTCGGTGATAACTACCTTATATTTAATTGCCTCGCATAGTAATTTATAAGTCGAACTCCATCTCGTGGGACAATCAATTCCCCACTTTTTGGGTATTAATCCGTTTTCTCTACACAATTTTTTATATTGTCTCTTTAATGTGTGTGCGATACGTAAATACTTAATTATTTTTCTAATAGGTGCTAAAAATTCAGTTATCTGTTGAATACCCTTTTGAGCCGATAAGTTGATTATGTGTGCACAATATCTAACATGCAAGAAAACACCGTCTAAAGTAGTAGGAATATCTTGTGCAATATAGTAAATAGCTTTATCATTTGCCGAAGCATTATCTAAAGAAATAGTAAACACCTTATGTTGCAAATTAAATTCGTTAATAGTTTTGACAATTCTCGTCTTTATATTATAACCGGTGTGTGACTCGTCCATAACATCAAAGGCAATTATTCGTTTTTGTAAAAAATAATCTGAATCAACCCAATGAACGGTAACACAAATAAATGGCTCACCGCAACTCGAACTCCAACAATCACTAGTTAAAGAAACCATGCCATCATAATCACGAAAAAATTCAGAGATTAAGAATGAGAGTGGAAACTGTAAGTGCAGAGAGGTGGAGGACTGGAAGTATATTTATAGGGTAAAGAAACTGGAACGTTGGAGATGAACGTTGGAGGTGCAGAGACGTTGGAGGTGCAGAGCTTGAGTTGCAGACTTGCAGTTGCAGGTGGCCGTTGAAGTTGCAGGTGGCCGTTGAAGTTGCACCGTGCAGCAGCCAGCAGGAGCCAGTTGACGCGTGGGGGAAGACGCGTGGGCTGAACCGCGAATCAGGCGAATCTGGCGAATCATGCGAATCATGCGAATCATGCGAATCTGGCGAATCTGGCGAATCATGCGAATAAGCGGGCCGAATAACCCCGGTTAACCGGTTTAAATCATTACTTATTCAGCTTCGGTTTTTGCGAACGGTTCCGGGCCGGTTACGATTTTTAATATTTTAATTCGTGCTCGGCTCGTCTGCATAAACGAATAGTGCCGAATAATGAACCGGACCGTGATGAGGCGATTTAGGCGAATACTAGGCGAGCCGAGTTACGTTCGTGCCGAGCCAAACCGCCCGTTTGGCCGGCTCTAATCAGCAGCCATGCATGCGGTCTTCGGGTGAAAAATTATTTAGTCTAATTTAGGCTGATGGGCTTAAAGTGTAGATTTCTCACAGTACAAGCTTTCATTAGGCCAAGATTTTGTTTATAGGTAAATATTGGGCTCCTTAAAAACTCAGGACAATAATTTAAGAGTGAGGTTGGACTGTCTTGCTTAGCCCCACTTTGTAGTCCTGTAGATGCTGCATTTTCCCCACTGTCCGATTATCGATTATCGCGGGAACCGGGTAAGGGCGTTGGGTCACTTTGGGGATTGGTAATGCTATTCACGTTTTTAAACCTGATTCTTGTCTTCGGATCCCGGCTCATTTCTTGTCGGAGACTATATATCATTCCTTGTCCCTGGTTCAGAGATATTTTATTTAAATCAAAATTTCTATTTTAAACAATTTTTTTCATGCAAGTTGTAGAAAAATAAAATTTATAAAAACTAAATATTATACGGCAAATTGTAATAATTTTGTCTTTTGATCACATAAATTTTTTAAGTAAATCAAAGTACATTTGTAGTGCTTCACTCAGGCTTTATACTTTAAAATAATAGTATTTAAAAAACATTTCTAATAATATAGAAAATATAAATTGTCCCATAATACTTGCATATTTTTTGAACATAAATTAGTATATATAAATATATTATAAAGTGGGGAAAAATTAGGTCGGGATGGGAATCCGACCAGATAGATTTAAAAAATCATCTCCGGCCCGTTCCTAGTATTTTTCTGAAATCGTACCCGTTCCCCGGCCCGTGTCCTAAAAAATCCCTAAATCCCCGCCACTTTCGGTACGGGGATCAGGGTGGGATCGGACGGGCCGGAGTCAATGCCCATCTATAGTGAGAACCTGAAAGACAGGGGCTTATGAGTCATGATATTGTTCAACCGGGTCGAACCCAGCCGAACATTGCAAGGTTCAGCTCGGCTCGGCTCGAACTCGAATAAAAAATTCGGGCTAAAACTTTAACTTGAGTTCGATTGAGCCTTAATTTGAAACTCGAAATTTAACTCAAAAAATTCGAAAGCCTCAAGTTCGATTTGAAAACTAGAATCGATTTCACTAAATATCGACAAAAACTTGAAACATATCAAATCAACTCAAATTTGATTTAATTAAATATATTTAAATATTGAATATTTATTTAAAAATATATCTATAATGAAAATATTAAAATATTAGAGCCTCGATAAGGCTCGTGAATTTTACTAACCGAATAATTTGAAGCTGAAACTCAGTTCGGTAAATAATTCAAATAGCTAGAGCTCAAACCCAGCTCTATTATTATCAATCAGAATTCAAATGTTTTATAAAATAAATTCGAATAGAACACGAACGGTTAGACTTATTTAGACCCATATCATGAGTACAAAGTTTATGGCATATTTTCTTTTATATTTTTGTTGGAAAGTGTAACATATGTATATTTTTGTTTACTTTAAATCCATCTGTCAATTCGAGTAATGTAATGTTAAGGGCCCCAAATTGAGTAAAAAAAAACTTCTCAAATAATGTAGTATGAGTAATGTGGCAATTTGCGCTATTTTAATTAGTGGGATTACTGTGAATACCAAGGAGGTCCATTTTATTTAAATATATCATGATTAAACAAAATATGCCACGTAGAATTTAGCAACCGTTATGGGATCCAATTTTGGGTCTATAATCATTTCTCGTCATTTTATATGAGAAACATAATATTTTCGTAATTGTTTACGTTTCAATTCTTCTTAATATCCTTTTTTCCATTTATCTTTGTTTGGAGAATATATTGAGATTGCTAAAAATAAAAATAAATGATAAAAATATAAAAATAAACAAATGAAATAAAACAATCATTCAGCCCTTCTTTTGGAAATTAAAAAAAAAGAATTTATCGATATAATTATATGAGGTGATACGAAATCATATGAAAGAAAGTAATTCACATCAATATATATTCACATCAAGTTATTGGGCTGCTAAGCAGGCCTAACTCCGCATTAGTACGATATTATCCGCTATGAGCCGAAACCACATAGGTTTATTTTTGGTTCACTTTTAAAAGGTTTTATACTAATGGAGTTGACTGGCAACTTATATACTAGAAATATGTCCCTCCCACAAACGATGTGGTATAACTCCTCACGATCTCCTCATTCACACATCGGGCTTGACATCTGTCAGATCTGTCTCTAATTGTGTGATCATGCTTCTACTTGACCCATACCGAAAGTCCATATGGCTCACCAGCTCCCCCTAGGCCCATAGTGGAAGGCCCATCTACCGTTTCCTTGATCCCATACTGAGATAACCCATCTACCTTTTCCTAGGCCCATTCTGATAGCCCATCTGAGATTGTTATGGAATGTTATAACCTAAAACTCTGATACCACTTGTTGGGATTGCTAAGCAGATCTAACTCCACATTAGTATGATATTATCCGCTTTGAGTTCAGTCCACATTGATTTATTTTTGGGCACATCCCAAAAGGCCTCATCCTAATGAAGTCATATGGCTGTTTACATACTATAAATATGCCCCTCCACCAAGCGATGTAAGACAACTCACAACATAATTATGATTTGAGATGATAATTTTTTAAAAAGGTTTGCATTTAGGGCAAACTCTATAATAGGTAACTATGATCGTTGCAGAAAAATTAACCAAACAATGTTGTATTCATCCGTTAACAACTACTTGTTCGTATAGTCGTAAAAATACCTTAATTATCTACACATCAATGATGTGTTAACTATTCATATCAAAACAGTAAATATGACATTAAATATGGCTAATATGTCCATCATCAGCAAACGTTGTATGGTAGAGTTAGGGCGGTAATTCGGTCCAAGAGAGCATAGTTTCGAGTCAGGCTTAATTAGAGTCAGGTTTAATTGATTCTAGCCGAGCTGGCTCATTTAACTAATCGAGCTTAAAACTCTTTATGAACTTGTCCCATTTAATTTTAAGAGTCGACTCGAGCCGACTCATTTAGTTAAATGAGTCATTTTTAACTAGTCGGGCAAGTTGCCTCGTTTAATTTTATACTTACTAAAGTCTAAAACACTACCCGAACTCGACTCGTTTATTTCACGAGTCTAGTTGATATGGATCGTTTAGTTAAATGAACCAGATCCTCTATCTGAACTCGAGCTCATTTAATTAAAGGAGCCGAGCCTACAAAAACGAGTTCGATCCGGGCGAGCTCGCGAATCACCTGGGTCGAATTACAACCCTAGGTAGAGCAATGAATCGTATTGTCGAAAATAACCAGTAAACTTAGCATAACAAATTTGAATTAAACTTTATATTTCATTTTAACCAGGGTTTTAAAGAGTCCTCGAAACAATGGCATATCCATGATATCAAATATAATATTTAAGCGGGTGTGAAAATTCATTATTGAAATCATTTCATAGATTTTTTATGATATTTAAATAATTTTTTTAATAAATACAAACAATCCAACATATTAAAAATACTGTAAATTTAAATCTGTGAATTATGATTAGCAATATATTTTCCATTTAGGGATCATGGGTTGTAAACAAGATATCATTATAAATGGTTTAAGGTAATTGGCATCGATAATCGTGGTCCTATTAAAGCCCCACTTATACAGATAAGGTTATATTTTGCTAGTATATATAGGTAGGCGGTGGTCTATTTCTCATGGTCTATATGAACAATTATGTGTGGATCGTAATATTTATTGTGATGGAGTGTGGCATGGAGACCTTTTATGTGTGTATAGAGTGTGTGTGTGTGCATGCGCGTTTTATTGCACAATTACATTTTATAGGTTCTTTATATCGAAAGAGGATTATCTTTTGCTTTTTTAAGTAACAAATCAGTGGCAATGAGTACTACATTTATTTTTTCGGTGCATCCAGAGCTCATTGGTTGCAGTTATTCCCCAAAATGAGACATTTATTTCTGTAAGACTACATTGCATTTGGGAAAACATCTGTAAATTTAAGTAGTAAGTGTCTGGAAATGAATTTTCCAGTAAAGTAAGGTGGATGGTGGTTAATATTTTTTTAGTGTAGAAAGTCATTTGTTGTCCGACAAGTTATTAGGATTTTTTTGACGTCGCTACGCTGGTATTTGACGTTGTTAGCATGTATTTTGATTCCACTAGCATCTAAAATGGAAAAAATAGATTGGGAGTTATTGTGGTAATGGCTTTGCCCTGCATCTACAATTATACTTTGGTGTAAGATTCTATGGAGATGTGTATCGGTTAATATTGCCCTGTTGTTGACCCTTGAAAGAATTTGGGGCCATGAGCTGAGGTCGAATTTGAATTGAGGTACAAAACATATGTTAGGAATATGTTGTGTACTTGATGATAAGTTAAACAAAATACATTAGTAGATTTAATTTAGTGATTTTGTAGCTTTCAACGGATGATCACCTTAACATCCGTTTAAAGGGTAACTTATGTTTCAATAAGTTTAATAGCACATTTCTGCATATTGTAATGCCTTAGAGAACTAGATGTAGTAGAATGTTTTAAGTCATGTTGACTACTAGATTAATATGCAAGATAGGTTTCCTAATTATAAATATTAGGTGCCTTGTAATCTTGTATAAATGAAATAGAGTTAACTGCTATGAAGATGCTCTCAATGGATGTTCCACAAGGTGTCAACGGATGATCAACTAAAGTTTCAATGGATGATCAACTAAAGCCTCAACGGATGATCCAACAAAGTCTCAACGGATAATTCCACAGAGTTTCAACGGATGATCAAATTCAAAAGCAGTTGATAGTGACTTGACAGTCACATTCGTTGATTGTATGCAAATGGAATGTGACAGCCTATATATAGGTTTTAGAGAACAAAGAAGCATTTCTATTTCCATGCTAAATTGAAGATATTCAAAGATGCTGGATAGAGAAATGAAGAAGCATAAAATTAGACTAGAAACATTTTGTCTTATTTGTTTGTCTTTTTATCATGTAACTTGGTGATATATAAACCAAGAGTAGCAAGTAGAACAGTTATCGAAATTAGAAAGCAATATCAGAGAAATAGATGAAGCTATATCTGTAAAGAATTTCTCTGTTCTTTGGAAGTTCAACTTGTAAGCAGCTGTGTGTAAAACATTGCATCATAGAGTTCTCATATTAATATATATCTTTGGTGGAAAAGTTCAATCCATCAGAAAGTTTTTAAATACTTGTATTTGATTATTTTGTGTTTGATTTTCTTTAATACTTTCATTTCGTACTTTAGCTAAATCAAACACTAGTAAAACAGTTCTTAAAATTCAAAAAGTAGCCAGAATTACATTCAACCCCCTTCTGTAATTCTTTGTTAGATTGTATGGGAATAACAATTGGTATCAGAGCAAGCTCTTAAAGAATAAAGAGTTTAAAGATCACAAAAACTAACAAGATGAGTAGAAAGGATATTGGAGTAAAAATTCCTTTTCTGGACAAAGACAATTTTCACCACTGGAAGGTGAAAATGCACCTACATCTCATCTCTCAAGATGAAGAATATGTGGACTGTATTGAGAAAGGTCCTCATGTCCCTATGAGAGCTGCTACAGGAAATGAGCCATCTATCCCAAAACCTAGAGCAAAATGCTCTGATCCAGATATTGAGAAATTTGATAAGGATAAGAAGGCCATGAATATTATGTACAATGGTGTTGTTGGTGACATGTTTGACAACATAATAAACTGCAAAACTGCTAAAGAGGTATGTGATACAATTCAAGTTATATGTGATGGAACTGAGCAGGTAAGGGAAAAGAAGATGCAACTCTTGATTCAGCAATATGAGCATTTTCATAGTGAAGAAAGTGAGTCACTCACTGATATATTTAGTAGGTTTCAAAAACTACTAAATACTCTAAAGTTGCATGGAAGAGTCTACCAGACAAAAGACTCAAACCTCAAATTCCTTAGATCTCTACCAAAGTAATGGAAGCCTATGACAGTCTCACTAAGAAACTCGCAATCTGAGCGTTATTTTCTGATAACCAATCCATTCCTAGGATAACATCAAACTCTCCTAACTTATAAGGTATTAAGTTGGTTCTTATTAGCTAATTCTATCGTTAATGTTGGGTCTAATAATTCAATTTCATAATGTAGTTTATCAACAAAATCCTTAGAAATAAATGTCCTTGTAGCTCAATAATCAAATAAAACTTTAGCATCTATGGAGTTTACTGGAAGCGTGCCTTCAACCATATCAGAGCTCTGAACAAAATCTTTCATAGACATGTTGAATGTTCTAGCTTTGGGTTGTGCTGGTGGTCCTTTAATCCTTGGCACACCCGGAGATGAAGCACCTGCAATCCTGGGTATATTACCCGCTACACCTTGTGTTGGGCAATTTCTGAAGATATGCACTGGCTTCCCACATTTGAAGCATGCGGTCCTCGGCTTCGGAATTATAGTTTGATTTGGGCATTCAGTAGAGAAATGTCCATTCATATTACACTTAAAACACACTGCATCCGTCTTACAGTTCCAAAAATGCTTTCTTCCATATTTCCTGCAGTAGGGTACTTGAGAAGAATTGAACCCTTGCTGATTTTGATTTCTAAATTGATTATTCTGACCTACATTTCCAGCTGGTGGTCTTCTAAATCCTAAACTTCTGTTTTACTGAAATTATGGCCTTCTATTAATATGGCCCTAAAAGTTACTCTTTTGTTGTCCTCCTCCTAAGATTTCTAACTACCTTTTCTTTCCCTCTCTTTCTCTCTAAGATATGTCACTCCCACTTTTAATAACCATCGCCTTTTGAACAACCGCAGCATAAGGATTTAACTCAAACATAGCCACCCTATTCTAAATCCAAGATTTTAACCCTTATTAAATCCTTTTTTCTCTCTTTTATCTGTATCAAATTGATCGGGAAAAAACCTTGCCAATTCCGTAAACTTGGCCTCATAATCCACGACACTCGGATTATCTTGTGTCAAACTCAAAACTTAATCTCCATATATTTTTTCATATGCCTTGGGAAATATTTCTGCAAGAATAACTCCGTAAACCTCTCCCAAGTCACAAACTCATCTCTTTCCAGTGCTCGCTTAGACGCCCACCTATAGTTTGCCTCACCCTTCAGAAAATATGGCAAATTTGGAATTTCTGCTCAATCCCTGTTCCGACTAAATCAAAAGCTCTGTCAATCTCTTTAAGCCATGCATTGGCTTCCACTAGATCAGCAGTTCCCTTAAATTCGGGTGGATTTACATCTTGAAAATTCTTAAAAGTCATCACAGGTGGAGCTGCTGGTTGCTGGTGATGTTGCTGCTGCGTAAGACGCAGCACTTGCTACTGCACTAATCCCAATATTTGGATAATAACTCGATCTGAACGACTTTCTGTACGACCTCCTCCTGACTTACTATTCTTTTTTGGACCCATTTTTCTGAAAACAGATTAAGAAATTCTTATAATCTGCTAAGCATGGTTGTAATTATATAGTAATTTATTAACATAACTAAAACAATTTCCTGCATAAAATCCTTTTATCCACGTTATAAATTTACCGACATTTTTATTACCTGCTGCATAATTACTATATCATCTTGCTCAAAATCTCACAGAATGATAACAAAATAGAGAAAAAAAGAAATAGGCCACTACTACAAGATTCTCAAATAAACAGTAATCTGGATATAAATAAAAATAATCTGGAAAAATAACTTAATTATACCATATTTTAATTTGGTGAACCTAGAAAATATGAAAGAAAATTAACACTAAATAAATTAAGAAAGAAAAGAAATAAAATAAAACTGATACAACAAAATAGGGATTGTTGTACAAACCAAAATATATAGATAAAAGTACTAATACAAGCCTCAAATGCGCTTTCTCAACTGATTTGATACAATCTCAAAAACATACTACTCACTAATAGGAGTGATAGAATAGGGAACATATTATAACTACAAAAGATAACCCAACTCGGCCAAACCAACCTAGTTGACGCTGGTACTACCCTCGCATCCACACTGCATATCTATATCACTAGCTCATGCCACCATACACAACAAAACAAGAGAACAGACACCCTACGCACTGTACTGGGTCTCTCGTCTCAAACCAACCTATCACTAATCATCTAGCCACGTGGCTCGCGCACCGTGCACAACTCCTTAAGGATCCAACTTACTAGTCGGGTAACCCTGCGTGCCTCTGCGTCCCACTCGCTAGTGGATGGGAGCTCTGTCAACCTCTATCTAGCTATTTGCTCGACAGCTCTAACTCTGGAATGAACTTCTGAATCTGAAACACCTGACCTCATGACAGCTACATGTGCCATCTCCTGCATAGCCTGACTCATCCCTGCATTCTGACCTCTAAGAAAGTCTTGCTCTCGCCTCATAGCTACATACACATGGTATGAAACTACACTGAGAGCCGCTGCTACTGGGGCCTGTAAAGTGACTGAAGTTGTAGAGGGTGTGGGTCTCTGCCTCCAAGTATGACTAGTCCTGGCATGGATAGTCACAGCTAAACGTGCCTCCTCCATAATCCTCATAACTCGAACCTCGCCCGCATCCGAGATATCAACAGCTACCTCTATACCAACAGATATCACAACTCTCTCAGTAACTTTAACCAACTCCGGATCTGCTACCACCTCCTGGACCAATTCTACTGCCTATCAGTCCTAGGCTCCGTGAATACTAAATCCTCCTGATATCGGCCTGCTATAGGCTCACTATGCACTGACTCCTCTGAGCTCATGGAAAAGAATAGGGGTCTTACCCGCCCACCTGAATATTCTTTCTCATCAGAAATCTCCTCATCAATAAGCTCTTCCTAAAATCAAATCATAGCCCACAGATATAAAAATCTGAAAACTTAAAACTAAAGACTATATCCGATAGTCTGGACTGAACTTGATATGAGTTAGACACATACTTTTGTCATGTGATCTCCCTATGACTCAATTAAGATAACTCTTAATTCTATTTTAGTGACCATAACCTGTAGCTTTGATACCAACTATGACGCCCTCCAAATTCAGAGTCTAGATTTGGGAGTCACTAACTGCTAAACAGTAAAATAATGAACAGAGCGGAATAAAAATACTAAATATGACCCATGTATGCATAAGGATCAAGCACAAGTTATGAAACAGGTATTCAAACATACCATGTTTATTACAACTACAAGACTGATAAGGATAACCTCTACATGAAGTTATACTAACCCTTAAAAAGTCTAAATAAGTTTTACAAACCAATTCACTTTTATTATTATTACATTGCACACTAATGTGCAGACTACACTGCCCTCTGACTCCTACCTGTTGAGGCATCTGGAGCCTGAAAATCTAAGGATGCGTTGTAGGAATCTTCTTCCTAATGGTATGAAGTGTGCGAGGCATATCTTGCCTACTCTGAAAGATCATCACAATAAAACAAGTATGAGCTATGAAATGCTCAACAAGCAATATAATATATGTGCTTAAAATGATAACAGCTGTATTATGCTAATATATAAAAAACAAGAAATAAACGATATTACCTGAATAATAATCAAATCTAAATAAATTATAAATAATAAGAAATAGATTTTAGATTGGAATCCTTAACTGACGGACTAACTATCACAACTAATCAGTTCGTGTGATAACACTATATCACAATTCGTAGAAACATATCCCACAACACGAGTATTCAAACAAGGCAACATATGGGCATGTGGCAGAAGTTATATCACAATTTTATATAATACATACCTTCACTGGACCGCCGTCACGGTCTCTTACGCTTTCATCCAATCATTAAAATACTTTTTTAAAGGAGTTGCATCAATCATCATCCTTATTAAAATAACTCCCCATGTTACATGGTACGGAGTAACCTCATCACTGATGGTGAAATAACTAAAATGATTTATTATTCGCTAGTCATAGAGTAAAGATCCACTATAAAGAGTTGATCTAAATAGCATAATTATTAATTATCTATCGAAATAGAAAATAATATTCTAATAGAACAACTACTAGAATAATATGAACTTAATAAATTCATAAGTATTCGTAAGAGTGATATTATAAGTATATGTATAACAATAATATTCATTCTGAATATGTAAACATTCATCTATTCTGAAATTGGAATAGGACAGAGGTACTTGCCTGTTAAGAAAAGCGGAAATTAACCTTGTCTACAACGTGGTTGCTTTCCCGACCTTGACTCTATAAATCAAACGCATTTATTTAATAATCCAGACAAAACTCGAATGACGTTACTCCTCTCAGCATCTAACCGTTCATTTATATAACAATGCTATTGAAAGCTATAAACTGATAGTTAGCGTCTCGCATAGCACGTAATCATGTTATTCATTTAACACGTAGGTCAGATCGTCAAAAGATAGGTATCAGTATTTTTTAAATTTAAATCGGGTCAAAATATGAATTTTCGATGATTATTCAACTCAAAATGTCTCGCAAAATAAATGACCTTTCGATATAAAAGAATTTAGGTCTCAAATGTATTTTAAATGGAAGCAAAATAATTTTCTGAGTCTAGACTCGTTCGTTTCGTATTAAACGGATAAACAGTCTATTTATTATGAATTAAATAAGAATAAATCAATTAATAATAATAATTGATTTTTAAATACCTTTATATAATTTTTAAAAGCTCAAAATAATTTTTAGGAATTATTTTGATTTATTATAAATAATTATATCTCATTTAACTATTTATAATAAAATTAATTAATTAAATAAATTAATCAATTAATTAAATCATAAATAATTAATTAAAATAAATTATACATAATAAAATTAAATTTGGATTTTTAAAAAAAATAAAAAAATTATTTTTTGAATTTAAAATAATTCAGTTAATTATTAAAAATAATTAACCAAATTAATTTTGAATTAAAATGAGTTTTTGAAATTAAAATAGAATTTTGATTTAATTTTTAAAATAAAATCTGCAAAAACTAATTTTAAGAAATTGAATTGTAGAAAAGAAGATCAAAACGGGATTTTAAACCGGGTCACCGAGAACCCTCAGGGTTGCCAAGAACAACCCGCTGGATTTCAAGAAAACCCAGAAATCGACGAAGTTTCCGGCAAACCCGGAAAATTCGGCCAACCTCCGTTTCAACCTAAATATGAATCGCTTGTACTGGTTTTTGGTGCTAATCAGTTCTAAATCATTTCAGAAACACAGAAATAACCTCAACAACAATCAATCATCGTCCAGCCAAAAACTCGGTTTTATACAAAACTGACTCAAAACTATGCAAATTATATATCAAAATGATCCTTCTAACCTCGCAAATCATAATCAATTAACAATCATCATAATTCAAAATTGAAATTGAAAGAAAAATATGAAATATCAAAATCGAGAAATAACCAACCTTATACGAAGATTTTGGTGTGGATACGACCGTCTCGTCAAGAGCTTTGATACGATACCAAGATCGCAATCAACTACTTAACGGTTTGATCAAAAAGTTGAAATCTTTGAATTCAGGATTTTTAAATTAAAATAAACTAATAAAACGAAAGAGAATATTGATGAATATCTGTCTGTTTGGATTGGTACTGACTGAAATCAGATAACTATGAGATATATTTATATTTACAAAAACGATCCCGATAAAATACAAAGCGGTGCCTTTTATTCGTATAATGTAGAATTATAAGCCAGAAAATAATAATTTACGGGGAAATGCTATTAAAATATAATTTATAGATTATTACAATATTTATATCAAAATTCCCCGAAAAATACATACATTTCAAAAATACGAAAACACTAACTATTTGAAGAGTTTTTGATTTTATAAAAATAGAAGTACAATTTTTGTGGGCTTTTACGTTCCGTTTGGGTCCTGGTCCGATAACTTTTAAAAAACCAAAATACTTTCTAAATATAAAATAAACCCAGAAAGCAAATATAATATATGCAAATGCACACAAAACGAGTTTAACACGTAACACAGAAGAGACATAATATGGCGCGCGTCCATATTGCGTATCGGTTTATACAATTGCATTTTAAACATGTAATGAATATTCGAAAAATATATTGATCCTTGCAGGACTGCAATTAATATCTGACACATCTTAAATCATGGAAATAAACATTTTAATTTAATTAACAAATAATATTTATTTTATGTATCAAAAAAATATGTACAGAATTTTCCCGGATATTACATTTTCAAAGGCCTATTGGCCTTCAGTAGTACACTTAAAATTCTTCACCTTCTTCAGAGTTTTGAAAAATTGTAAGCATTTTTCTCCTGACTTGGAGATGAACCTCCCTAAGATTGTAATCCTCCTAGTCACCTTCTAAATTTTCTTTATGGAATGTGGTGGTTCCATGTCTAGGATAGCTTTGATTTTGTCGGGGTTGGCCTCGATTCCTCTCCTCGAGACCATGTGACCCGAAAAATTTCCAAACCCAACGTCAAAGGCGCATTTGGAAAAGTTTAACATCATCTTGTGGTGTCTCAATACTTTGAATGCCTCTCTGAGGTGATTAACATGGTCGGTCTTGGCTAGGCTTTTGACTAACATATCGTCAACATATACCTCCATGGGTTTTCCAATTAGATGGACGAATATCTTATTCACCAACCTTTGATATGTGGCTTTTGCATTCTTAAGTCCAAAAGCCATAATAAGATAGAAAAAGACATCAATGTCAGTTATATAAGATACCTTACAGGTGTCATCCTTATACATTTTGATCAGATTGTAACCGCTAAAGCCATCCATAAAGCTTAGCATCTAGTTCCCAATAGTTGCATCAATCAGGATGTCAATCCTTGGTAGAGAATAACTGTCCTTTGGGCATGCATCGTTCAGTTCTATAAAATCAATGCACATCCTCCACTTCCCATTGGCTTTCTAGACCATCACAGGGTTAGCCAACCCTTCAGGGAATTGTACTTTCTCGATAAATCCAACTTCAAGGAGCTTCTCAACCTACTGCTTAATGGCTACTAGCCTATTAGGGGCATAGGTTCTCTTCTTCTATTGCACGGCCTTCCGAGTTGGATCAACATTCAACTTGTAAGTTATAAGGTTGGGGTTGATCCCGGGAATGTCAGCTGTTGTCCAAACAAACACGTTATTATTCTCTAGTAGGAACTTTGTCAATTTGTCCTTTAGGGGATTCTCCAAGGACGCTCCAACGTAGGTGACCTTATCCTAGTCTAACGGGTCTAGAGGAATTATCCTGCCCTGGCTTCCCTCGATGTTCTTCATTCTTGCGAACGTCCATGTCTTCTATTGGGAGGACCTGCCCCCAGTTCCATCGGGCCTAAATGCCGCTGCATAGAAACTTTGGGCCATTTTATGATCTCCTTTTTCTTCACTAATGTCGTTTCTAGTTTGGAACTTGAGCACCATGTGGTAGGTTGAGGGCACATCCTTGAATGCATGAATTCCGGTCCTTCCCATATTGCATTATAGGTTGAGATTTCCCTGATGACCAAAAAGTTTAACATCCGTGTGGCCTCTCTAGGCTCTTCCCCAATAGTCACGGGAAGTCAAACCATTCCTTATACTTGGCATTTCACTCCATTAAACCCATAGATGGTCGCGGCAGAGGGGGTCAGTTGAGAGTCAGTGTACCCCATTCTTGGAAACGTATCGTGAAATAGAATTTCTATGAAAGCTCCATTGTCGACCAAGACTCTCTTTACAGGATAATTTCTGATTATCAGTGTGATAACCAGATGATCGCTTTGAGGAAACTTTAGACCATCGAGGTCAGGATCTCCAAATTCAAGTGTCATCTTAGTCTTGGAACGTTTGGGTGCGTCTCTGCCTTTGTTCATTACTTTTATAGCATAAGCCTTTCGAGAGTTCTTCATTGTACTAGCGGCTGTTGGCCCTCCAAACATCATATTGATCACAGGCCCTCCCTGCTACAAGTTTCGCCTTCGGTTGCTACCCCCTCGATCTTCATCCCTCTTATGGCCTCTGCATCATCGCCTTTAATGAATCTTCCACAGTTTCCTCTTCAGATCAAATACTCGATCTTGTCCTTGAGTTGTCTGTATTTGTTGGTGCCATGACTAACATCCTTATGGAACCTATAAAATTGGTTATTTTCTCTCTTCTCGGGGTCTCCCCTTAGTGGCCTCAGCTATTTAAAATCCTTGTCTTTCTCCATTTCCATCAGTATTTGGCTCCTTGGCACTTAAGCATTATGTACTCAGTGAACCTTGGTCCTTGGTTCTTCTTGGAAGGGAGATCGGAGTTTTTTCCAGTTTATGGATACTTGTCTTTGGCATCGTATTCTTGGTATGTCTTCTACTTCTTGATGCCAGTGGGTTCATTACCACCGTCTTCTTCATGCTTTCCTTCACCTTGATGTACTTTACGGTCCTATCTTGGACCTGTAGCATGCTTTCAGGGGGGCTCTTAGCTAGGGACATCTTGAAGAACTTGTCCTCAATTCATTGTTACAGTGCTATCATAGTTACCTTGTCATCTAGATACGGGACCTTCAAGGCTTCCTTTGTTAACCGATTCAGGTAGTCTCTTAAGGACTCCTTTGGTCCTTGCACAATACCCATAAGAGAAGATGAACTCTTCTCGCGTACTCTGCCACTAATTAATTTCTTGATTAAGGCTTGACTCAGTTCCCTAAAAGACCTAATCGAATTGGAGAGGGGTAGACAGCTGTACCACCTTTGAGCCATGCCAAATAGAGTTTGTGGAAATACCCGACACTTAATAGCGTCACTCACAGGATGCCATAACTAGGCATTAGAGAACGTCCTGACATGATTTGTGGGGTCGCCAGTACCATCATATGCCTTGATAGTGGGCATCTTGAATTTCCTCGAGATGTTGACATTCATTATCTCCTCAGTGAATGGTGGGTTTAGATCATCAGGAGAGCATTAAATCATTTGGATCAGCCCTTAGGGTCACGGCCCTTTTCCTTGGCGTTAGACCTTCTAGGTCTGTGACAGGAGGGAAATCTCTTGGTCTCGCTGTCTGTTAAGGTCTTGGCGTCTGGTGCATCTTCATGTCACGCTGCAACTTTTGGATCTCGGCTTCATGAACTCTAATCCTTTCATGTATATCTGGGGGAATCATCCATTGAGTGCTCAAGGGCTGCTGGTATCCTCTATATTGGGGCTTCTTACTAGCACGTCTCCTCCTCGGAGCCGTCTCCTCCTCGGAGCCGTCTCCTCCTCTGATGAATTTAAGTCTCTAGCAGAATAAGGTCCAGCGTACTCTCGATCTTTGGGGATGGGAGCCAAGCCACGAATGTATTTGGCATACTCCCTTGTACTTCCCCTTGATATGAGAGCCCACTTCCTGCAACCTCGGGGTACAAGGGCATCCCCTGTGAAAGGTTGGTGGTTGTTGGGATCACGATGGTAGAAAACTCATGCCCAACTTTTCGAGAGTTCAGCGGTGCATGTAATGGCTGAAATTGTGGATTCGTTCTTACGTGTAGATCTAATATTGGGGGATTCGTCCTTAAAGAGGATCTTAGATCAGGGAATACGCTCTCTGAGTTTGAGTCTCGGATTCCCCTACAAGAGTTCCTTCTCTGATGGTGGCACTGGTTGAGTGTGGAGGGATCTCCACCGTGGATGAGATCTGTGATGGAATTGGGCCATCTGCTCCATTATTATTTTTATTTCGTGTGCTCGCCATGGTTTTTATTCTCTTCCCACAGATGATTCCAAATGTTGTGGAATAAAATTAGGGTTGTGGTTGTATTTAATGCTAGGGTTGTTGAGTTTCCAGTTTTAATGGTTGCGCTTGTGATCGAGACTACACGATCTTCACAAGATGCATACATATCTCTGTGTTATAGAGAATTAAGCCAACATAGTTCTTGGTTGAGGGATAGAGACCTTTATATATATATATATTGAGTCTGGGGTTAGACTTGGGTTGGGAGACTTGGCGAACAAGTATTCTACTTAGATGATAAGTAGGACTCCTCTAAATGGTGGATTCTGGATCCTTCCTTGGAGGAGTCCATTTCCATATTGGATATAAAGTTGGTGTCATTATGGACCTCATTCTCAAGTTTGCTCGATAGGCCTATCACGTAGTTGAGTTTAGGCCATGGACAACATGACCCATCTTGGGTCGTGGCCGTCATGGTCTACTCAGACTATAAAGACTATTATTGGGTTGTGTCCGCGACGACCTGTTTTGGGTCGCGACGTTTACGGGCTTTGACCATTCAACTTTAGGACATAATTAGTTCTGTATTAATTATGTTTTTACGTATTAATTTTCATCCATATCAATTAAAATTTATAAATACACCTAAAAAGATCAATTATAATATATATTTACATCAATAATATTGTCCTTTTCTTATTTAAAAACATTACCATCTAACTAAATCATATTATCTTTTATAAATGCCTAAAAATACTAATAAAAATAAAAAAACATAATTAAACGCCTAATTCTTTTGAACACTAGTGATACAGACCAAAATTGAACCCTAAAGACATAATTTATATTGTGTTAATTATGTTTAAGTGTAACCCATAATTAATACTGCATTGTTTATATTTGGTTTAACCCAAAAGATATGTGGTCAAGGCCCACGATGACCATCGATGAAGTAATCTGTGGTGGAGGCCCACAACGACCACAAACGGAGTAGTTCATGGTCGAAGCCCACGAAGACCACGAACGAAGTATTCTATGGTAGGGCTGTTCATGGGTTAACCTATCTGTCATAACCGAACCAACCCAACCCTGAATTTGGCCGACCGAACCAAACTATTCGGGACCGTGGGTTAATTGGATTATTTTTTAATTTGACCATTTATAATGGGTTGGGTCAAAATTTAGATAATTAAAACTTTAACCCAACCTAACTCGGTTCTATTATATAAACCTAACCCATTTTAGATTTATTATACCCCAGCAGTCCAGCTTCATTCCATTTCTAATCCTTATAAGTTACAATTAAATTTCACCCCCTTGACCTAACCTAGACATATAAACCACATAACCCTAACAAATAACATGTAACAGGTAATAGTCGTGCTTTTCAATCACTCCTCCAGTTTACCGAGTCGCAACTCAATCTTCGCTCAATATATACTGAATCAACAATTAATTTGTAAACCCATATTAATCTATGAATCTCATAACTTATTTATTTACCATTTATTTATATTTTTATGATCGTATTATATTTTTCAATCTCTTGATTTATTCATGTATATTTCCTTGTATATTCTTGATTGAGACTTATGTGCGGTCAAGGTCCAATACTGCCAAAACTCAAGACATGTTGTCCAATATGGAAACTAACTCCAACAAGTAAGGATCTAGAATCCACCACTTTAAGGAGTCCTACTTACCTTCTAAGTTAGAGACTTGTCCACCAAGTCTCCAAACCTAATTTTAAAACCCTAAACACAACATTTATATAAAATGCTCTACCCCTCAACCTAGAACTACGTCTTGGATTGATTATCTACAATACAGAGGTACATAGGCACCTTGTGAGGACCGATTAGTATCGAACACAAATGTAGCCATTAAAGATTGAAACTCATAAAACAGGCATTAATGATAAACATGACCATAGTTCTTATTCCATAATATTCGGCGTAATTTGTGGGAAGCTAACATCAACCATGATGAACACATGGAGTAGACACAATGATAGAAGTGATGAACCAATCGCTTAGCGCACTTTATCATCCTTCATCAAGATCCCTGTAGACTTGACATGTGCCACTCATCGAGCAGGAACTTTCGTGGCAACATATGAACCTCTAGCTCAAATACAAGGGACGAATCCCCCAATTCCTACGTTGCTTGCCCCGTTGAACACCCAAACTCCTGGGTTTCAGATGTCAACAATCGTGATCACAGGCACTAAAAATCCCTCTTACGGATACCTACATACCCCGACATTGAAGGGAGCCACCTCACGAACCAAGGAAAAGCACGAGCATCCAAATATATCCACATCTTGGCTCTTATCCTTGAGAGACGTGACTTTTCTGGACCATACACGGAAGATGAGTTTGACCCATCAAATGAAGATGGCGTCCCCGCTAGAAGGAGACCTTGAGGAAAGGAAACTGAATCAAGAGGGCTACCACCATCTTAAAGAACTCAAGGGATGATTCCCCAAAGCATAAATGAGAATATAAGGGCTCATGAAGCCGAGATCCAATGGCTGAAATGCAACATGGGGTGGGATCAGCCAAGGTACACACCGATTGTAGGACGATCGAGGGATGCTCCCCCATCATAGATTTAGAAAATCCATGAAAGAGAAGGAGGGTTCCCATTTCAAGGGCTAAGCCTACCAACTTAATGCCTCTCGCAGACCCTGACGACCCGTCACCACCATTCGCTGAGAAGATCATGAATACAAGTATCTTAAAAAAATTTAAAATGCCCACTATCCAGGCATGTGATGAGACTATTGATCCTGCGAACCACACCAATACCATCCTATTATAACTAGTTAATGATGCCATCAAGTGTAGGGTGTTCCCTCAAACTCTAGGGGGCATGGCTCAAAGATAGTACAACCGTTAACCTCAAAACTCAATTGGATCCTTCAAACATCTCAGTCAAGCTTTCATTCAGCATTTCATTAGTGGAAGAGTCGATGAGAAGAGCTCGACGTCTCTCATAAATCTCGAACAAAGAGTGAAGGAATCCACGATGGACTATTTGAACCGGTTCACGAAGAAAACCTTGAAGGACACGGATCTTGATGACAAAGTGGCCATGATAACCCTACAACAAGGACGATAACGAATATATGATCAGACGAGGAAAGTATGACCGGTTCATCAAGATAAAGATCAAGATCGCAACCCACAACCCCGAGGGCATGTGATCAATATGATCTTCGGAGGATAAAAATCAGCCATGACAACCAATAACTCTCGAAAGGCGTATGCCAGAGAAATGATGTGCATAGTTAGAGAAGCTCCTAAGTGTGCTAAGATTGAAATAGCACTTATGTTCGATGTCTACGACCTTGAAGGACTGATGTTCCCCCATAAAGATACTCTAGTTATCACACCGATAATTGAAAATTGTCCAGTCAAGAGAGTCCACGTAGACAATGGAGTTTTTATGGACATTCAGTTCTATGATACATTTTTCAGGATGGGGTACAATGATTCTCAACTGGCCCCTTCAGACGTACCATTTTATGGGTTTAACAGAGTGGTTTGTAAATTCAAAGGAATAATACAACATCTATTGATCGTCAGAAAAGAGCTCAGAGGAGTTATGCAAATGTTGAACTTTCAGGTTGTAAAGGAAGCCTCCACCTACAATGCGATCTTTGGAAGAATAAGAATTCATGCATTCAAGGAGGTGCCTACAACCTATCACATGGTGCTCACATTCCTCACTAGAAACGGTATAGGAGAAGAGAGAGGAGACCAAAAGATGGCTTCAAGTTGTTACGTGGCCTCACTCAGGCCTGATGGATCCGGGGGCAGGTCCTCCCAATATAAGGTATAGATGTCTGAGAGAACGAAGAGCGTCGAGGGAAACTAGCTGAGGACTAGGGCATATAAGACATGCTCCTAGAATTTACTAGGTGATGTAGAAATAAGGTTGCTGAAACCATTTTTCAGTCTATGTAAGGGTTGGATCCATTTACTATGATATTAACTGTTTGTACAAGTTTACTTTGATCACTTTGTTATGTATTAGCATCTAATAAATACAATTCTAGAATGACCAAGTACCGAAAATAAAAGACAAGTGAGTAATCAAACTAGCAGTTCATAGATATGTTGTAACACCCTCAAATTCATTACACTCTTAAACAGAATGGCTAAAGTTAATAGTTTAATTATTTACACAAGTCATAAAATTTCAAGGTCTGACAGTCTGACATCCATTTCAACAAAAACTAAAACATAATAACTTACCACTATTTACACAAAAAGATTTGAACATTTAGCCAATCCTATACCATTAGCCAGTGGTCCAGGGGTTTTACTTACTTCCATAGCAGCAACTAACTATATGGTTTTGCAGTGTAGTATTTTAAGTTCAATAAAACTAATTATTACATCGCTTCTAACACAAAACTACAAAAAAAGACTTTACAAAAAGAAACCCCATGGTGTCAATCTTCTTCCTTCTCCAGTTCCTACATTGAACACTAACAAAATAACTACGAGAAATCAAAACTCTATGCGTCCTTTGTTAGGGATTCGAGCATTAAAACGCAACGGAAAATCAAAAATTTAGAATCCCTATCAAAGGATCTATGTATAAATACTGGATGATTATGGGGAATAGGATCATGTACCTTAATAAAGCTTTCCTTCTGACTTTAATGGGCGTTCTGATCTTGATGAACCACAGCAGCCCTCCTTGCGAAGATCTGCTCTCCAAAGGTATCCACACGAACGTCCAATCATCCAACGATCACCGGAGCCGGTACTAGCCGATTTGGTTGCCTCTTCCTCTCTCTCTCTCTCTCTCTCTCTCTCTCTCTAGCCTCTCTAGGACGTAGAGCTGCTAAGGTTTTTCACAAAAATGTGATGCAACTTCTATCCCTAAAATTATATCTTAATGCATATATAGGGGAGAGAGAGGATTAAGGTCTAACTCTAAACCTGATGGGCTTCCAAAAGACCCATTCTGCTTTTTGGGTTTATATTATTATTAAATTCAAATTATAATATATTTATAATTAATCAAGTCCCACTTAATTAATTTAATAATTAATTTTGATTTAATAATAAACAATATTTAAATTCATAATTTAAATAACACTCCGTTTTAAACGTTCTTTGTGTGTCACCCTTTAGGTTATTATTACGTTGGCAATCATTTTATTTTCTAATAATAAAATTATAAACAATGAGTGCCATCTAGTAATACATCATTGCTACCTAAGTAATAATAATTGGTGATTCAATTAAACCTTTTGTGAATAATCTACAATGTCATATAATTCCTTTAGCCTTATATTATAGATCAAACTCGAGGCATGCATTGTGTCATCCTCTGCAAACGTTTAATCCTTCTTTCCTTGATCAATGAGTAAACTATTAAACAAATCAGTATTTGAGCACGCCCATGCATTTTATAGTCTTACTCAATCAAGAGGCCAATAATATCACTCCTTTAATATAGAAGGGCTAAATCTCATCTAGATCATTCATATTTCTCATACAACTCATAATATACCCAATGTTTACTTTTATGATTACCCGGTCAAGGATAACTTTCAATAGTATCAAAGTATATTAATTCTCATATAGAAATATAATTATTTCAGGTCTAAGGACCAATACATCATTATCACTGTGAGATTAACTTATGACACTTTAAACATATGGTATTTCACAACGGGTCAATCCAGTACCATGTATTTAATACATATGCCTGTGTTTTGACTTTAGTATCACCATACCTATGATCAATTAGATGTGATCATCAGTCACCAATTACACTAGTCTCAACGTATTTATTATCGTCCCTTTAGAATAATACTTGACTAGGGACGTTTAGGAATAATAATACTATTCTCATAATCTCATTTCTAAGTCACGTACTTAGCGATATATATTTACATATCATATTCCAAGGAAATTTATTAATCTAACATTTTATCGCATAAAATAAAGATATAATAAATTACTAAAGAATAATCCATAGAATCATAATTAATAATCCAAATGTTTCATAACATAAACATACTAGTGTTGTGAAAGGATGTCTTTGATATATTATTTATTTTGGTATTTGTACGATTAAACATAAAATTAAGAACACGTAAATCCTCTCCATTAGGACATGAATTTAATTGATCCAAATCAAAGTCAAAAAGTCAAACTAGCAAAAATCATTCCTTTCAAACATATTAAAGAGATATTCCATTTTTACAAAAAATCAAAATTATATATTTATGGAATATATCTATAAGGCAATATGATCAAAGAATAAACATCAAGATATGATATTTCTTAGATCTATGTTGCAACAGGAATATGGCAACATGCTTGAATTAGGAATATATCCGAAATATTCTTTAGATGTCTCGTGCTATATCAACAATATTTTACTTTTCACTCCAAAATATATCTCTACTTATATCAAAAGAGTTTTTATTCAAAGATTATTAATATTCATGAGTGGAATATTAATATCAAGTTCTGCAACTCATTTTTGTATACTTACAGTAATTTTCTTCCGTTCCGTAAAATCAGCATTTCTCGGAGAAAATTATTCAAAAATACTCAAACACATTTCCTATCATCCAAGAACATTTTATATATTAGGAAATATATTTCAAGTATTTATTAAAATCAAAACTTTGATCAAAAGATCCATCTCCTTCATTTCAAGACCAATGATATTTTTACTCAGAAGAAAAGGTTGACATAAAAGTTTTATTTTAGATAAAATGCTTCCATATGCTATAATGACTTGAAATTTGGTATGGATCATTTAAATGGTATTTTCTAAGTATGGTAAAAATTTCGTAATATTTAGAGAATTTTTGTCCGGGCACAAAAATCGAGGCAGTTGATCCCACAGTTGATCACGTTTGACCTAGTTACCATTGACCAATGTTGACCAAAACTTGCAGGACATCATTTTATATGATTTAAGTAATTATCATATTTTTTATGGTATTTATTTAGGAGTTTTTAAGGTGGTCATAATTAATGGTGTTTAATCGTTAATTAAGTGATTTAACAATGATTAAAAGAAAAGGAAAATATATATTTATTCAAATATATCAACTGAGTTTTTGAACCCATAAAGTTGTTTGTTTCATATGGCAAGTTGCAAAGAAATACACTTTGCTTTCCATGTCATCAATCCAAGTGACATACATCATCCACCATTCAATCCACCCAACTTCTCCTATAAATAAACCTCCACCCCAACCCATTTTCTTAAAGCTAAAGAGCCATAAAGTTGCTGGGATTTTTTCAAGAAGTGCTTCTCTTCATCTCTTTCAAATTCTATACATACACTACTTCTCAAAAACCTTCTCTCTCTTCTATATACATACATATATACAAGGTTTTTGAAACCCAAGCTTAGCTTCACCCAACCAAGCTTTATCCCACCAAGTGAGTTCATCCACTTCCACTTCCCGGCCTCCCGAAGGGCTGCCCAAGTTCGACCAAAGTGTCAAAATCCGGCCGAACCTCCGGTGAATTTTTTCGGCGAACTTTTTCGACCGTTCTTCAAAAGTGGTAACTTTTAGCTTCTTATTTGAGTTCTTTTTATTTAAGCTTTGTACTTAACTTCTCTACTTCATCTTAAGCTTTAATACAAGATCTCTTATAAATAAAGTTCTCAAGGGAAAAGAGAACTAAGATTCGAACTCGGAATTCGAATAAGTACTTGATCTTCGTAAAAATCATTTCAACAAGAAGATCTATAAAGATAAGTACTTAATCTCCAAGGGTGAGATTTTATTTGACACAAGTTCACGAGTTAGCCAATTATTTTCACGCTTTTTAATTGGATCTTGGCTAACAAATATTCGTGCACATAAAATAATTACGAAGCATACGTTTAATCCCTTCTAATATCTTTAGTGTTTCGGGGGATTATAACTTGATCTATAAACACTTCGTAATTTGTCAAATATCAAAACGGATTAAGTTCACGAGTTAGCCAATTACTTTCACATTATTTAATTGGATCTTGGCTAACACATATCATGCACATAAAATATTACGAAGCATAGTTTAATCCCTTCTAACATCTTTAGTGTTCCGGGGGATTATAACTCGATCTATAAACACTTCGTAATCATCCGTTATTTAAAGACGAATCAAATTCACGAGTTAGCCAATTAATTTCACACTTTTTAATTGGATCTTGGCTAACACATTTTGTGTATATAAATAATTACGAGACATATTGTATAAGCCCCATCTAACATCTTTTAGTGTTTCGTAGGGTTCTTATTCGATATATATAAACTGCTTGTAATTATTCATCTAAACTTCAAAAGCACGATCTTACGCCAATTACTTGCACTTCTCTTATTTGGATCTTGGCTAAGACTCATAAATCTTATACAAGTGCTTGAAGTTAAAAGTATACTTTGACTACATAATCGTCAAAACATAAGTATACTAAAATCCTTAAGCCTACGAGCTTAAAGGATAAGTTACAATTTCGAGATTATAACTAAAGTATTCTTCGATCTATAAATACTTAATCGAAACAAGAAGAATACTACAGAAGTCATAAGCTATAAGTGCTTTATATAAAAGACTACTCATATTACTCCACAAATTCATTTAATCTATAAAGGAGTAATTATAAAAATACTTGGACTACCATTCATTATCTTAAGTTAAGTATTCTTATTTGGTTTTAATATTCTTATTTGAATATTATACAATTTGTGGGCTAGTATAGTAACATACTAGTTCAGACCATCTTTTCTATACTTGGTTTTTTTCGTGGATTGTCTTGTTAGTTTTGTAGTGAGGTGAAGTGACGTGAGGTAATTCTCGTTCTAAGACCCAAGTCCTAGAGTACTAACGGGGAGTTAGTAGTCTTTGCACCTTGAGGAAGAGGAAAGACCCAAGACCGGATCACTAAGATTCAAGACGGATAAAAGCTAAGGCAGCCAAGTCCATACAAAGGTTCTACAACAACTTTGAAGAAATAGCAGGGATTTATTGTCTAAGATAAGTTGTGTAGGTACTACATTTATTTTGAGGTGGAGACCATTGTGTTACGCACCAAGACAAATACTTGTAAGGGTGTAAAGGCTTCTCCGCCTACTAAAAGAGCGAGTTTATTATAAGGGAAAATCCCGAGTCCGGGAGAGGAGCTCGGGGACTAGAGTAGGGGTGAGTGAATCTATTAGAGGTTGCGCCGTCGCGAACCAGGATAAAATCGCCGTGTGGTATTTTCTTTCCTTGCACTTTATTTTCCGCACATGTATACTGCATAACCACTCGATAAAGTTTTAAAAAGGGATAAATTATTTTAAAACGCCATAACAATTTTTAAATTGGTAATTAAGCTATTCAACCCCCTTCTAGCTTAAAATAGCCCTCTTACGGGACCTTACATGTTATCTCTGAAAGAGATATGTCCTAAGTCCAATCATGTATGAGGATTTAGGAATAACTTTTATGTAATCTGTTTTAATTTCATTGATATTAATAAAAGGCTTGTTTTGTTGCGGGCTCTTTCTATTTAAATGTTTAAATAAGATATACCACAGTTTAGAGTAAAGCTTTTTATGGATTGTGATGAGATCATAATAATGAGACCTAAAAGATGATAACTCTAAACTTTAATAGTTCCTGGTCGTAGGATTACTAACTGGTAATTTATAATCCGCAAAGATCGGTACATACTATGCTTGCTTCATTAAGAAGGATGTCTGTTCTCATAGACATTTGTGTGGTGACACTATAGCTAGTATGTAGGTGCTTATTATAGAATAAGTTCACTGAACATGACTCACACAGCTGAACAACTGATGAAGTTCACTCACGTGTCAGCAGTTGTTCACATAGTGATAGTTGTACAAGTATCCTTAGACTTGAGGTCATCATAGTCATCTTGTGTACACTGAACTATGCTTTGGCTTAGTTCTTAGTCTCAAGGGACAATTATAAGGGCTCTACTAGGTATAGGAATTTGTACACGAAGATAGTGTATGATCAATAAAGGATCTACCCCTTCCAGTGTAGGAAGAGAATGTTCAATGCTGATCCACTTATGTTAGTTCAGGAATCTCTGGCCAGAGTGAATGAAATTAGAAAGGAGTTTCTAATTTACATTAAATAGAACTAAGCATAGTGAATGGGAAAGCAAGTGATTAAATAAGATAGGTTTGACACAAGTTCCATGCCTTGTATTTAATCGTGATATTGCAGGGTAGAAGGAATTAATTGTACGGTAACTACTCACTGAATAGGTTCTTGGTATTCTAAGCAGTGAATTCGTATTATCCGGATAGTCGGGATATGCTGAGAAGTATCCCTCACGATGTAGAATAAATATGATTAATTAATTAATCATATTTAATGAATTAGAGAATTTATATAAATAATGATAAAATAGTTTTATTATTATTTATTTCTACTACCGGCTTAATATTGAACCTATAGGGTCACACCATAAAAGAGAATAATTTAATGGTGGAGGAATTAATTAATAATGGCTGATAATTATTTATTTATGAAATAAATAATTAATTGGCAAATTTAATAATTGATTAAATGAGATTTAATTGATTATAAATTAATTAAGAAAAGGTTCTTAATATTATTAATTAAGAATTTAATTTTTGAAAATTAAATCAAGTGAGAGAATTATTTCTAAAGAGTTTAGAAAAAGGATTAATAATTAAAAGGTGTTTTAATTATTAGTGAGAATAATAAAGGGTTAATAATAATAATATTTTATGGGAAAATTTTCAGCTGAAAATTTTCCCTATAAATATACTATTATAAACCCTATTTTTGCCTCAACCAAAAAGATTTACAAAACCCTAATTCTCTCCATCTCCTCCTCCTTCATTACATCGTTTTCTTGGTGAATACCGGTGGAGTGCTTCACACTTGAGGAGCAGCTGCTATGGATCTCCGTTCATCGTTCTTGGATCGCTATTAAAGACCTCCATATTTTCATTAACGTAAAGCTTCTTAAGGTAAACACACTGAACTATGAATTAAATATTATTTTTCGCATGGATCCTGCAGAGGGTTTCGGTTTTTTTTTTAAGATTAAATTTACGTTTTCGCTGCGTTTATGTGCTAAAAACCCTTCAATGGCATCAGAGCTACTTGCGAAAAGTTTTTAATTCGTTGATGTGTTTAACTGTTTTCGATATATGAGCATGTACGTGATTCGCCGTAATTTGATGTTGATATAATATGCTTATATATGTATGGTTTTGAATATATGATATTCATGTGAGTTGTATAATCATAAGATGATTATGTAATCTGTATATATACTGATATATACATGATTTATGTTTTTTCTAATTATGAGAATCATATTAGATACGGATTCTGAATTGGCTGCTGCAGATTTGCTGAAATCTGGGTCTGGTGTCCGATTTACGCAAACGAATACCCTATTCCATAGGTAAACGAGCGTCTGAACAAAACGGATAGTTAAAGCTATCAAAGACTCGTCTGTAAGGCGTTTGACGTCGTTTACTGCCCGTAAACAGTGATTCTTGTTTTTCTGATTTGATTTTGATTTTTCTGATTTTTGTCATATTTTCTTTTTATGATTAGATCATGGATAATATGATATGTTAAGATCAGATTATGTGTTTTAACATGCTTTTATGTGTTGTATGAGCATGGTGGATAGTTAGGGCCTTTCGACCTTAGTGTAATGGTTTTGGTTTTGGTTTTAAATACGACTTGCATGTCGTCAATCTTTGTAATCATAAATCTCGAATGTAACTCGAGTTATTCTTGTAAGTTCATTAGATTAGTTTTACTTTCAATCATGTAATGTAATTGAAGACTCAAGAAGGCTATCCAATGGAGGTGATACAAAGAAGAAGATGAGGCATATAAGAAGACTTATGTAATAAGTAGTTGTATTTATTTCCATCACCATATTAGATTGACCTTGATCTCTATCATGAGCTTGATAAAGATCATATAGGATGGGGCCATAACCAAACACATTTACTTTATTGCACTTTACATTTACTTGTTTATTTAATTTTATATATGAGATATATGCCTATGTTTACCATTCGATGATAGATTTAGGTGAACTTAAATCAATATAAGGCGTGCTCTAGAAAATCTAGAATAGGAATCGTTTCTTACCTTAACAAAAAATATTATGATTACGATCATGAGCTTCTTGTGTTTATGAAACACGTAATTGAATATGAATTTTCAATATTGAGAGAAAGGATGATTCTGTCAACAACAGATTTATATCTGTAAGAAAGGGTTATTAAGTGACGCCTTTTGACAATGCTCCACCCGATCTGGGAATCATCTGATTATCGATTATTGATTTGAAATATTTAATTTAAAAGGAAGAATCTCTTTATAATATGATTATGATTGTAACGTAATATAATCCCTCTAAAATTAAATAATATCAAGTAGTAATTGGCCAATGACACAACGGGCTTGTGTCAGTCATAGCCTTCCAACATGGTAGAAAGTGGTTCTTATTTTTAAATCATTGTCGCTTCGTGCTACAGCCGAGGGCTTTGATTTCGAAATAAGAAATACTTGTCTATTACATAGAGATGTGTACATTGAATTAGAATCTAAAGGTCGGTACGTGCTACAGCCGTGGGCCGTTGGAGACTGATTCATTTGTACGAAATGTTGGGTTAGACTTGACTTAGAATATTGATTTTGTCGTGCCACAGCCGTGACTCAATTATTCAAGAGGCTAAAGTTATATTAGGGAATAACATAAGATGTAATTGACAAGAGTTGTCTGCCTATTGAACATCACATGATGTTTCGTGCCACAGCCGAGGTTGTGTGATGGAATGTAGGATCCCTATTCCCACTAGCATTATGAATGCTTAATTTTCACTTAGGGGGTTGAAAAAAATTAGATAAACTAGTGGGAGACACTTACGAATAAAGACCCGATTCATATAGTGTTTTGAAATGAAATTGAATGTTTGCTAAGTGTTGTTATGTGTTTATGATTTACAGATTTACTATATTCGTCATGTCTTATGCACTATCACTTCGGAGCATACTAGATGCTCACAAGTTGACTGGTCCTAATTTAGCTATTTGTTTTCACTGTAACAATTTGGGGCACTGGAAGAGGAACTGCAAGGTTTACCTTGCAGAATTGAAGAAGAAGCGGTAGTCTCCAGGCATGTTCATGATCGAAGTTAATATGTCACTAGGTCAAATTTCTACTTGGGTATTAGATACCGCCTGTGGTTCTCATATTTGCAATTCGTTGCAAGGACTAAAGGGAAGTAGGACTCTTGAAAAAGATGAGGTGATTCTACGTATGGGCAATGGAGCAAGGGTTGCGGCCATATCTGTAGGACCATTTAGTTTACATATGCCTACGGGCAAGACTATTATTTTGAATAATTGTTATTACGTTCCCTCTATTGTGAGGAATATTGTTTATATTCCTATGTTGGATGTGGATGGTTTTTCATTTATTATTAAGAATAATGAATGTTCTATCCTTAGAGATAATATTTTTTTTTGGACGTGGCATTTTAAATAATGGTCTGTATGTATGTGACGTAGAGCATGATTTACTTCCGATTGAACAAACTAATAAAAAAAATGAGATGATGAAAATCTGACCGATTTATGGCACTGTAGGCTAGGTCATATTAGTGAAAATAGACTGCGGACATTGCATAAGGAAGGGTTACTTGACCCCTTTGATTTTGAATCATATCCTACATGCGAGTCTTGTCTATTGGGTAAAATGACCAAATCTCCATTTAGTGGACATGGAGAGAGGGCTGCAGATTTGCTAGGATTGGTACACACAGATGTATGTGGACCAATGTCTACGCAAGCCATGGGTGGATTTTCGTACTTCATTACTTTCATAGATGATAGATCTAGATTCGGATATGTGTATTTGATGAAACACAAGTCTGAAGCCTTTGAAAAGTTCAAAGAATATAAACATGAAGTGGAGAAACAAACCAAACACAGTATTATAACTCTTCGATCAGATCAAGGTGGTGAATACTTGAATGGAGAGTTTCTAGATTATCTCAAAGAAAATGGTATAGTCTCCCAGTGGACTCCTCCATATACTCCACAGTTAAATGGGGTATCTAAAAGGAGAAATCAAACTTTGTTATACATAGTTCGGTCCATGATGAGCTATGCGAATCTTCCAGTATTCCTATGGGGTTATACATTGGAAACCTCAACATATTTACTGAATAAGGTGCCTTCCAAATCTGTTCCTCAAACACCATATGAGATATGGAAAGAAAGGAAACCGAGTCTTAAACACGTTAAGATTTGGGGATGTCCAGCTTATGTCAAGAAAGTTGACCCAGATAAGCTGGAATCTCGATCCATAAAATGTAATTTTGTGGGATATCCTAAAGAGACTTTGGGGTATTACTTTTACACCGATCATCGGGTGTTTGTCTCCAGACATGCTACCTTCTTGGAAAAGGAGTTTATCCTTGAAGGAAATAGTGGGAGCAAAATTGAACTTGATGAAGTTCAAGAAGCACAAACTACTATGGATCAAGTGGAAACACATGTTCAGACTGAACAACCTTCTGTGGAACAGCCTATTCGTAGGACAGGGAGAGTGTCTCGCCAACCTGAGAGGTATTATGGCCTTGTCATTGAGAATGACAATGAGTTGCCCATCATTGATGATGACAACCCTGTGACCTATAATGAGGCTATGAGTAGTGTTGACTCAGAGAAATGGCATAGTGCCATGAAATCCGAAATGGAATCTATGTATACCAACCAAGTATGGACTCTGGTTGAGGCGCCTGAAGGTGTTAAGTCTATTGGGTGCAAGTGGGTATACAAAAGAAAGATTGGAGTAGATGGTCAGGTGGAGACCTATAAGGCCAGGCTCGTGGCAAAAGGATTCAAACAAAGGCAAGGGATTGACTTTGATGAAACTTTTTCGCCTGTAGCCCTGTTAAAATTAATTCGGATTTTGCTTGCGATTGCTGCTTACTACGACTATGAGATCTGGCAAATGAACGTGAAAACGGCCTTCCTCAATGAGGAACTTGAGGAGGAAGTGTATATGACACAACCAGAGGGTTTTCTTTCCAAGGGAAATGAACACCTAGTGTATAAGCTGCTGCGAACCATATATGGTTTAAGGCAAGCTTCTCATAGATGGAACATCCGTTTTGATGAGACAATTAAAGAGTTTGGTTTTATCAAAAACATAGATGAACCATGTGTCTACAAGAAGGTTAGTGGGAGCGCGGTAACATTTCTTGTATTGTATGTGGATGACATACTTCTTATAGGAAATGATATACCGATGCTACAATCAGTCAAAGTATGGCTATCAAAGAACTTCACCATGAAGGACTTGGGAGAAGCATCCTACATTCTCGGTATGAAGATTTATAGAGATAGATCTAGAAGAATGATAGGTCTTACCCAGGGTACATACATCCAGAAAGTGCTTAAAAGGTTTAGCATGGAAAACTCTAAAAGAGGTCTCATACCGATGAGCCATGGAGTGTCCCTTTCCGAAAAAATGTCTCCTAAGACACCTGAGGAAAGAGAGCGTATGAGTAAAATTCCTTATGCTTTAGCAATAGGATCTATCTTGTACGCGATGTTGTGTACAAGGCCTGATGTTGCTTATTCAATTAGTGTGACGAGCAGATATCAGTCCAATCCAGGTGAAGACCACTGGAAAGCAGTGAAAAACATCATTAAGTACTTGCGAAGGACTCAGGACATTTTTCTTGTTTTTGGTGGTGAATCTGAGTTGAAAATAGAGGGTTATACTGACTCTAGTTTTCAATCAGAAAGTGATAGCAAATCCATGTCAGGGTACGTCTTTACTCTGAATGGTGGTGCAATTCAGATTGTTGAAAGAGGAGATGTCAACGTCGAGAGAGTTGACACACATAACAACGTAGCAGACCCACTCACAAAGCCACTTTCTCAGAGTCACTTTGATCGTCATAAAGACAAGATGGGTATTAGATACCAGAGTGATTGGCTTTAGTACAAGTGGGAGATTGAAAGAGATATGTCCTAAGTCCAATCATGTATGAGGATTTAGGAATAACTTTTATGTAATCTGTTTTGATTTCATTGATATTAATAAAAGGCTTGTTTTGTTACGGGCTCTATCTATTTAAATATTTAAATAAGATATACCACAGTTTAAAGTAAAGCTTTTTATGGATTGTGATGAGATCATAATAATGAGACCTAAAAGATGATAACTCTAAACTTAAATAGTTCCTGGCCGTAGGATTACTAACTGGTAATTAATAATCCACAAAGATCTGTACATACGATGCTTGCTTCATTACGAAGAATGTCTGTTCTCATAGACATTTGTGTGGTGACACTATAGCTAGTATGTAGGTGCTTATTATAGAATAAGTTCACTGAACATGACTCACACAGCTAAACAACTGATGGAGTTCACTCACGTGTCAGCAATTGTTCACATAGTGATAGTTGTACAAGTATCCTTAGACTTGAGGTCATCATAGTCATCTTGTGTACACTGAACTATGCTTTAGTTTAGTTCTTAGTCTCAAGGGACAATTATAAGGGCTCTACTGGGTATAGGAATTTGTACACGAAGATAGTGTATGATCAATAAAGGATCTACCCCTTCCAGTGTAGGAAGAGAATGTTCAATGTTGATCCACTTATGTTAGTTCAGGAATCTCTGGCCAGAGTGAATGAAATTAGAAAGGAGTTTCTAATTTACATTAAATAGAACTAAGAATAGTGAATGGGAAAGCAAGTGATTAAATAAGATAGGCTTGACACAAGTTCTATGCCTTGTATTTAATCGTGACATTGCAGGGTAGAAGGAATTAATTGTACGATAACTACTCACTGAATAGGTTCTTGGTATTCTAAGCAGTGAATTCGTATTATCCGGATAGTCGCGATATGTTGAGAAGTATCCCTCACGATGTAGAATAAATATGATTAATTAATTAATCATATTTAATGAATTAGAGAATTTATATAAATAATGATAAAATAGTTTTATTATTATTTATTTCTACTACCGGCTTAATATTGAACCTACAGGGTCACACCATAAAAGAAAATGATTTAATGGTGGAGGAACTAATTAATAATGGCTGATAATTATTTATTTATGAAAAAAATAATTAATTGGCAAATTTAATAATTGATTAAATGAGATTTAATTGATTATAAATTAATTAAGAAAAGGTTCTTAATATTAATAATTAAGAATTTAATTTTTGGAAATTAAAAGGTGTTTTAATTATTAGTGAGAATAATAAAGGGTTAATAATAATAATATTTTATGGGAAAATTTTCAGCTGAAATTTTTTCCTATAAATATACTATTATAAACCTTATTTTTGCCTCAACCAAAAAGATTTACAAAATCCTAATTCTCTCCATCTCCTCCTCCTTTATTACATCATTTTCTTGGTGATACCGGTGGAGTGCTTCACACTTGAGGAGCAGCTGCTAAGGATCTCCGTTCATCATTCTTGGATCGCTATTAAAGACCTCCATTTTTCCATTAACGTAAATCTTCTTAAGGTAAACACACTGAACTACGAATTAAATATTATTTTTCGCATGGATCCTGCGGAGGGTTTCGGTTTTTTTTTTAAGATTAAATTTACGTTTTCGCTGCGTTTATGTGCTAAAAACCCTTCAGTCTCTAGGGCACAAACACTAATAATCTCCCACTTGCACTAGAGCCAATCACCCATGTATCTAATACCCATGGAACTAGTATGACCTTCGTTCTTTTGCTACGACAAAGCCTTAGTCAGTTTTCTGCAACATTAACATTAGTATGCACTTTACATATATATATATATCTCCTCTTTCTTTAATCTCTCAAAGAAGGTGATATCTCCTAAGTATATGCTTTGCCCAGGAATGGGACCTTGGTTCTTTAGCCTGCGCAATGGCTCCATTATTATCATAGTAAAGATCAACTAGATCTGTGATCGATGGAACCACACCAAGTCCCGTTATGAATTTCCATATCCAAACAGCCTCCTTGGCTGCTTTACTGGCATCAATATACTCAGCTTCCATTATAGAATTAGCTATTGTCTCTTGCTTTGAACTCTTCCAGCTTACAGCACCTCCATGAAGGAAAAACAAAAAACCTGACTGAGATACCGAATCGTCTCTGTCTATATGGAAGCTTGCGTCAGTGTAACCCTTTACAACCAGCTTCTCATCTCCTTCATACACCAAGAATGAATCTTTAGTCCTCTTTAAGTACTTAAGAATATTCTTGACAGTTGTCCAGTGACCCACACCAGGATTAGACTGGTATATGCTCATCATGCTCAAGGCATACGAAACATCATAAGGAGTACATATCATCGCATACATTATAGATCCAATTGCCGAAGCATATGAAACTTTGCTCATACGACCCTTTTCATCTAATGATGGAGGGAAGTTATCTTTTGAGATCAATATCCCATGAGACATTGGGACATATCCTCTTTTTGCTTCTTGCATGCCAAAATGATGCAATACTTTGTCAATGTATGTATTCTGACTTAGGCCGATTAATTTCCTTGATCTATCTCTATAGATCTTGATCCTTAATATATAGGTAGCATCGCCTAAGTCCTTCATAGAGAAACTATTTCCCAACCAAGTATTCACAGTCTGTAGAGAAGGTATGTCATTCCCTATTAGTGATATGCCATATATATATAGTACTAGGAATGCCACATGGATCCCACAAACCTTCTTGTAAACACATGGTTCATCTTCGTTTTGAATAAAGCCAAATTCTTTGACTGTTTCATCAAAATGATGATTCCATCTCCTCGAGGCTTGCTTCAATCCATAAATAGATCGAAGCAACTTACAGACCATCTTAGCAAACTTGGGATCGACAAAACTCTCAGGTTGTATCATGTATGCATCCTCTTCAAGGCTCCCATTTAAGAAAGCGATTTCGACATCCATTTCCCAAATTTCATAGTCGTAGTAAGCAGCTATTTCTAGCAAAATCCTGATGGACTTGACCATAACAACTGGTGAAAAGGTCTCATCATAGTCTATACCATGAGTTTGTATGAAATCTTTTGCCACTAGTCACGCTTTATAGGTCTGTACTTTACCATCCATGTCAATTTTCTTCTTGAAAACCCACTTGCACCCTATAGGTTTTACCCCTTCAGGTGGATCAACTAAAGTCCATACTTTATTTTGATACATGGATTCCATTTCGGATTTCATGGCCTCTAGCCATCTCTCGGAGACTGGACTATTCATAACTTCTTGGTAGGTAGGAGGCTCATCATTGTCTATGAGCATTACATCATCATCTTGAGTTAAGAGAAATTCATAATATCATAACGAGCCCTACTAGATCTATGAAAAACCTGTGTGTCTGGAGCAGGAACATCTTGATGTATTTCCTGCCTACTTTTCAACTCTGGTTCAATGTTATTTTGTACAACTCGATCTTCATCGAGATCTATAGTCCTCCCACTAATTTTCTTGGAAAGTAACCCTCTTTCAAGATATACAGCGGTTCGAGCAACAAATACTTTGTTCTCGGTAGGATTATAGAACTATACCCTTTAGTTTCTTCAGGATATCCCACAAAATAACATTTATCTGATTTTGGTCATAGCTTGTCAGACACCAAGTGTTTCACAAATGCTTCGCATCCCCATATTTTCATAAATGACATGTTGTGACTTTTCTCAGTCCATATCTCATATGGAGTCTTTTGAACCGATTTAGTTGGAACTCGGTTTAGTGTATATGCACCCGTTTCTAGAGCATATCACCAGAAACTTATTGGAAGATCTGTTAGACTCATCATCGATCGCACCATATCCAACAAGGTATGATTTATCCTCTCAGAAACTCCATTCCATTAAGGCATTCCAGGATGAGTAAGTTGTGATACGATACCACACTCCATCAAGAAACCTTTAAACTTGAGGCTTAAGTATTCTCCTCCGCGATCTGATCGTAGATCTTTTATACTTTCCCCTGTTTACTTTTCCACTTCAGCCTTGTATTCTTTGAACTTTTTAAAATAATTGGATTTGTTCTTCAAAAGATACACATATCCATATCTACTGAAATCGTCAGTAAATGTAATAAAGTAGTAAAAGCCACTTCTTGCCATCATACGCATCGTACCACATACATCACTATGTATAAGTCCTAATCGTTCGGTGGCCCTTTTACCTTGTCTGGTAAAAGGAGCTTTAGCCATTTTGCCAATGAGACAAGATTTGCATTGTTCGTATGATTTAAAATCAAACTTATCCAAGTAACCATCTTTATGTAATTTGGAAATGCGTTACTCATTTATGTGACCTAAACGATAATGCCAAAGGTATGTTTGATTTGAGTCGTTCATCTTAATACGTTTATTATCATTATTTATGTTATAGATAGGAGTATCTAAATCAAGAACATATAAACCATTAAATAAACGTGCAACCCCCATATGTGACATTATTGAATGAAAAGGAACAACTATTGTTCTGAATCAAAAACGAAAAACCTTTCTTGTCCAAATAAGAAACCGAAATAATGTTTCTGCAAATCGCAGGCACGTAAAAACAGTTATCTAGTTCTAAAACAAGCCCAGTGGGAAACGATAAATGATAAGTCCCTACAGCTAAAGTAGCAACCTTTGCTCCATTTCCAACTCGTAGGTCGACTTCTCCCTTCGTCAATGTCCTACTTCCCTACAATTCCTGCACATTTATATAAATGTGAGAACCACATCCAGTATATAATACCCCAAGATGTAAAAGTAGACAAGTTGACTTCTATAACATAAATACCTGAATCAGAAGCACCAATAGAAGCCTTCTTCTTCTTCAGATCCTCCGAATAAGCATGACAGTTCCTTTTTCAATGACCTGGTTTCTTGCAATAGTGACAATCACCAACCTTTGGAACACCACCTTTAGGCTTCAAAGCCTTGGTTGGAACAGGTTTCGTATTGGCATCAGATTAAGATCCCATCTTCCTCTTGCCTTTTCATTTACCCTTTCCTTTGGCCTTCCCCTTATTCACCATCAATATGGGAGCAGGGGATGCCTTCAAAACAATGGTCTCGGCAGTTTTCAACATAGCCAACAATTCGGTGGGGTTCTTATCTATCTCATTCATATTATAATTCATCACAAATTGAGAATAGCTGTTATTTAAGGATTGAAAAATTAGATCAATCTGGTGCTCCATAGCAATTGGGGCACCCAACTTGGCAAGGTACTCCATATACACTATCATTCTTAGAACATACGGTCCAATCGGATCATGTTCTCCCTGTTTACATGCATGCAACAATTTGAAAGTATCAAACCTCTCCTGACGAGCCTGTCCTTCAAACATACGTTCAAGATGCTCAATCATATCATAAGAATCCATATTCTCATGTTGTTTCTGAAGTTCAGCACTCATGGTTTCTAACATGAGACATTGAATATATGTGTCATCATCGATATATTTCTGATAAACATTATGTTGAGCACGAGATGCTCCTTCAGGGAGAGGTGCAGGGCGAGGGATATCAATTACATAGAGCTTGCGCTCTTGTTTGAGGACAATCCTCAAGTTTCTTTGCCAGTCAAGGAAGTTTGTTCCTGTCAGCTTGTCCTTCTCAAGGACTGATCGCACAGAGAAGTTGTTTGAATTGTTTGCCATTTGTTATCTATAATGTTTGAGTGTATATGATAAATTAGTGTACATATGATTATTAAATTATGTTCAAGTGATTATACATATATATTCAAAATATATATCTCCCACTATTTTTATCAAATTAATAGCCCTGACTATTAATTCGGAAAGAATATCTTCTATATACTTTCTAGTGAGCCAAGATCCAAATTTCATAACATTTTAGTTTAGCTTTGAATTTACTCCCAAAACATGATTCAATAAGGTAGACAACATTTATCAACTATATCAACTATATTACTCTTGGATAGTTTATTGGAATAACATTTATTCATATTTATCCAATAAATCTCACCAAACTCTATGCCTCTAAGTTCACAATTTTATTGTAGTAACTTAGTTAAGTCTAACCCAAAAGGTCTAAAAAGTATCATATACTTCAACACGCCTTCCCACGATAGATGAGAGTACTTCACTCTGGCGAACCCACTCCTTATTGATCTAGGGGTTAATGCGTTGGACATATTGAAAGACATCTAAACAACTTAATATAAACATTAGGGTTTTGTTAGTATTATAACGATCATGATCCCATAATAAAGAGATTCCCAATTTTTCCTTGAATAAAATACTTCAAATCAATACTCATCAATGGTTTGATTTTCGGGTAGTGGAGGAGTCACACTGGTCTCGCTTAAAACCCACAGCCTTACAAGTTCAATGAACCTGTTGTTGACAAAATCATTCCATGTCGGAAATAAAGAAGATTCCTATTTCATTATGTATTTCATAAACACGAGAATCTCATAATCATTTGTAAATTTTAAAATCTTGAGTAGTTACAAATTTTATCTTGTTTAGCAGGTATGGCATGGGTGACGTATCTAATACATACATTCATACATGATTAATCTAATTAAAGCATGCATCATTTACTATTCTATACATACATTCATACACCAATATGTAAGCGGTATGTAAACGTGCTTGGTTATGGCCTTTATCCTATGTGATCCTTTCAAGGTAATGAAATGATCAAGGTCAATCTATGGTGAAAAATATAAATACAATTACAATTACAAGTCTTCATTCTTCTTGTCTCGAAAGTTGCTTCTCCACTTGGATTATTCCTTTTTGAAGTACATTACATAAAACAACCTATACTAATGTACTTACATAAGAAAACTCAAGTTAAATTCGAGGTAAAATAGTTACAAGAATAATGAAAATGACATGCAAGTCGTATTTATAAAACCAAAATCATAAACTTTAATCTAAAGGTCTTAAGGCTATACCCAGAACCATGCTCAAGTAAACAAATAAATAACTTGAGAAAAAAAATATAGCGGGGGTCCGGGGGTGGCAGCCCCCGGGCGGGGTCCGGGGGCGGCAGACCCTGGCTGGGTCAGGGGGCGGCAGACCCCAGTCTAGTACATAAATCTCAATTTCGGGACTAAAGATCATATCTTAACCAGTCTCCGCCACTACTGTATCAAATGTAGTTTCAACGGATAATACACAAATCCATCAACGGATAATACAAAGCCATCAACGGATAAATTCATCAACGGATAAATCCATCAACGAATAAAGATAAATCTATCAACTCGTAAATCTATCAACGGATAAATCCATTAACGGATAAATCCATCAACACATAAATCTATCAACGGACAAATCTATCAACGGATACTCAGTTTTATGCATCAACGGAAAACCAGTCTAGTACAGAAATCCAATTTCAGAATTACGGATCATATCTGAATCAGTCTCTACCCCTACTGCATCGTATGCAGTTTCAGAAGTATGTATTATATACACACTAATCATTCCCCGTAGAACAGATCATGTCTATACACCATTTTTCCAATAGTTTAGATCAATATCTTAAACCATATATCATGCATAACATACAAATTGCATAATGATCAGTCATGGCAAAAATTATGGGCTAGTATCATCATATACGTATACATCACGTGGATATCCAGAAAGCTCTACATAACAGTTCGATCATAAATCAACATAATAGCATGCATATTAAATCTCACACATAAACCGTATTGTATACATAAATGGCATAGTTGATTCATGCTTAATATATTGAAAAACTGTCAAACATGTAACCAAATCATCTCATTATACACATAGCTCTGATGCCATTATTAGGGATTCGAGCATTAAAATGCAGCGGAAAATCAAAAATTCGAATCCCTACCGCAGGATCTATGTATAAAATACTGGATGATTATGGAGAATAGGATCATGTACCTTAATAAAGCTTTCCTTCTGATTGTAATAGGCATTCTGATCTTGATGAACCACAGCAGCCCTCCTTGCGAATATCTGCTCTCCAAAGGTATCCACATGAACGTCCGATCATCCACCGATTACCAGAGCCGGTACTAGCCAATTTGGTTGCCTCTTCCTCTCTCTCTCTTTCTCTAACCTCTCTAGGATGTAGAGCTGCTAGAGTTTTTCACCAAAACCGTGATGCGACGCGATCTTTGGAAGAATAAGAATTCATGCGTTCAAGGAGGTGCCTACAACCTATCACATGGTGCTCACATTCCTCACTAGAGACGGTATGGGAGAAGAGAGAGGAGACCAAAAGATGGCTTGAAGTTCTTATGTGGCCTCACTCAGGCCTGATGGATCCGGGGGCAGGTCCTCCCAATAGAAGTTATAGATGTCTGAGAGAATGAAGAGCACCGAGGGAAACTAGAAGATGACTAGGGCATATAAGACATGCTCCTAGAATTTACTAGGTGATGTAGAAATAAGGTTGCTGAAACCATTTTTCAGTCTATGCAAGGGTTGAATCCATTTACTATGATATTAACTATTTATACAAGTTTACTTTGATCACTTTGTTATGTATGAGAATCTAATGAATACAATTCTAGAATGACCAAGTACCAAAAATAAAAGACAAGTGAGTAATCAAACTAGCAGTTCATAGATATGTTTTAACACCCCCGAATTCATTACACTCTTAAACAGAATGGCTAAAATTAATAGTTTAATTATTTACACAAGTCATAAAATTTTAAGGTGTGACAGTCTGACATACATTTCAACAAAAAATCAACCATAATAACATACCACTATTTCAAGGTCCAGGGGTTTTACTTACTTCCATAGCAGCAACTAACTATATGGTTTTGCAATGTAGGGTTTTAAGTTCAATAAAACTAATTATTACATCGCTTCTAACACAAAACTACACAAAAGACTTTACAAAATGAAACCCCCTGGTGTCTATCTTCTTCCTTCTCCAGTTCATACATTGAACACTAACAAAATAACTATGAGCAATCAAATCTCTATGCGGCCTTTGTTAGGGATTCGAGCAATAAAACGCAACGAAAAATCAAAAATTTTGAATCCCTACCGCAGGATCTATGTATAAATACTGGATGATTATGGAGAATAGGAACATGTACCTTAATAAAGCTTTCCTTTTGACTGTAATGGGTGTTCTGATCTTGATAAAGCAAAGCAGCCCTCCTTGCGAATATCTGCTCTCCAAAGGTATCCACACGAACGTCCGATCGTCCAACGATCATCAGAGCCGGTACTAGCCGATTTGGTTGCCTCTTCCTCTCTCTCTCTCTCTCTAGCCTCTCTAGGATGTAGAGCTGCTAGGGTTTTTCACCAAAAACGTGATGCAACTTCTATCCCTAAAAATATACATCTTAATGCATATATAGGGGAGAGAGAGGATTAAGGCCTAACCCTAAACCTAATGGGCTTCTAAAAGACCCATTATGATTTTTGGGTTTATATTATTATTAAATTCAAATTCTAATATATTTACAATTAATCAAGTCTCACTTAATTAATTTAATAATTAATTTTGAATTAATAATAAACAATATTTAAATTCATAATTTATATAACGCTATGTTTTAAACGTTCTTTGTGTGTGACCATTTAGGTTATTATTACATTAGAAATAATTTTATATTCTAATAATAAAATTATAAACAATGAGTGGCATCTAGTAATACATCATTGCTACCCAAGTAATATTAATAATTGGTGATTCAATTAAACCTTTCATGAATAATGTACAATGTAATATAATTTCTTTCGCCTTATATTATAGATCAAACTCGAGGCATGCATTGTGTCATCCTCTACAAACGTTTAATCCTTCTTTCCTTGATCAATGATTAACTATTAAACAAATCAGTATTTGAGCACGACCATGCATCTTATAGTCTTACTCAATCAGGAGGCCAATAATATCACTCCTTTAATATAGGAGGGCTAAATCCCATCTAGGTCATTCATATTTCTCATACAATTCATAATATACTCATTTTCTACTTTTATGATTACCCGCTCAAGGATAACTTTCAATATTATCAAAGTATAATAATTCTCGTATAGAAATACAATGATTTCAGGTCTAAGAACCAATACATCATTATGACTATGAGATTAACTTATGACACTTTAAACCTGTAGTATCTCACAACGGGTCAATCAAGCACCATTAATTTAATACATGTGCCTGTGTTTTGACTTTAGTATCACCATACCTATGATCAATGAGATGTGATTATCAGTCAACAAACACACTAGTCTCAACGTATTTATTATCGTCCCTTTAGAATAATACTTGACTAGGGACGTTTAGGAATAATAATACTATTCTCATAATCTCATTTCTAAGTCATGTATTTAGAGATATAGATTTACATATCATATTTCGAGGGTATTTATATTATCTAACATTTTATCACAGAAAATAAAGATATAATAAATTACTAAAGAATAATCCATAGAATCATAATTAATAATCCAAATGTTTCATAACATAAACATAATAGTGTTGTCTCTAGGACACAAACACAACAGCCTTGTCACTCCCTTTACTAAATATTTTAGTTGTTAAACCATAATCAGGATCTGAATTCAACAAGCATAAAAGAATGAGTACTATACATGCTCTGCAAGTCAAGCAATAAAAAATAAAAAATATAGAAATCAATTAAAGAATTGGGCAGATGCATAAAAACTAATATACGAGGGAATTAGAGGAATAACCAACAATATAGTCATTCACTTTACTAGAGTGATTAGCTCTAATACCATCAAATTATTGGCATGTATGCCCATCATCCATCGTTAGTGGCTTTTTTACCATCAATTTAGCAACAACCCCTTTTCTCTCAAACCATCATATGAGAGGGGTATTACCATCACGAGAAAATAGCATATGGGTGTATAATATAAAATCAGTTTAATAATTATCAAAATATAGGGGAAAGTCGTGTTTAAAACAAGTCCACAACCATCAATTTTAGTCTCTCATGTAACACTTTCGAAGAACTTCCAACAAGTAGCAGTATATAAATTACACACAACAACAATCTTAAATTAAATCTGCCATGAGAAAGCAACTGAATACGACTAATAAGGAATTAAATATAGGGAAAATTAAATGTGACAAGGAATAGAGGACTTGCTTGCCTTCTTAATCCTTCCTTTTTAACCCTTAACCTTTCAATTCCTAATCTTTCTCGTGAATGAAATTTCCTAATTGAAATCCCGCTTTCTTTTCTTCCTGGCTTGATTCCTCTTCTCCTGTCTTCTTTCTTATTTTCTTTTTCTTACTCCCCCCTTTATGTACATGTGTATCCCTCTGTATATTGTTGTTAATCTTCCAACAAATGTCCCTCTCTTACAGGTTTTGTAATTTGCAATTTCTCAATATTGACTTCTAAGGACTGAATAATTTTCTTGTTTTTATTTACATTTAGAACCTCCATTATAATTATAATATTAAAACAAGTCCACATACATAACTTCTAAATAAATATATGATTATGCTCCAAAAAATCCCCCGAAATGCTATTATAATTAATGAAATGACAAGTCGCTATTTTACCTAAAAATAGGACTAAACTAGCTATCTTACTTTAACACCGAAATATCCTTTATCAATATAATTAGATTAATAGAAAAGTTGCACAATTAATTATTTATTATTATTATTATTATTATTATTATTATCATTCTTTTCTTTTTGAAAATAAACTAACCCGAGGCATCACATTTTCCTCTCCTTGAATAGTTTCATCCTCGAAATTGAGGAGAAGTTGCTGGTACTTCTTCTTGGTTTCACTTTCAGATTTCTAGATAGCGTCACCAATCTGTCAGTCCTTCCATGCTATCTTAAAATATGGGATGGTTCTCTTCCGAAGTATAAACTCTCTCTTGTCCAGTACGTTAATTGAAATTTCCGGATATGAAAAATCTTCACGAATCTGGCAGGGCTAATACGCAAGTACATACTTTTCATCATGCCTATAAGGTTTGAGCAACGACACGTGAAATGTGTTGTGAACTCTCATATCAGGTGGTAAAACTAGCTCATAAGAGACCTTTCCCACCCATTTTAGTACTTCAAAAGGTCCCAAATATTTAGGATTAAGTTTCTCTTTCATTCTAAATCGATATAACCCTTTCCACAGTGAGATTTTGGGAAATACATGGTTTCCGGGTTCAAAACTTTTATCCTTCCTCTTTCTGTCAATATATAGCTTTTGTCGATATTGAGCTAAATTTAATCTTCTTCTCATGATTTGAATAGATTCTATTATCTTTTGTACCAATTCAGGCCCCAATAATTTTCTTTCACCTACTTCACTCCAACATAATGGTGTTCAACATTTCCGACTATATAAGGCCTCGTATGGTGGCATCCTTATACTAGAATGGTAATTGTTATTGTACGCAAATTCCACCAGTGGTAGATGCTCAACCCAATTCCCCTTGAAATCTATCGCATATGCACGAAGTATATCCTCGATAGTTTGTATCAATCTTTCGCTTTGTCTATTACTTTGAGGATGATAAGCGATACTAATACACAATTTTATACCAAGGCTGTCTTGTAATATTTTCCAAAAAGCTGATGTAAATCTTGCATCACAATCATATATAATTATCGATGGCACTCCATGCCTTGTGATAATTTCATCCATGAAAATTTGCACCAGTTTTCTTACATCATACTTCTTTGTAATTGGTAAAAAGTGGGTTAATTTTGTAAAACGGTCTACGAAAACCCAAATAGCATTAAATCCTTAGGGCGTGGTTGGCAATCATGTGACAAAGTCCATAGTTATTTGATATCACTTTCATTCGGGTATTTCTAGTAGCTGGAACAGCCCACTAGGCCTTAGATGTTCGGCCTTAACTTTTTAACAAGTTAAACACCTAATCACCCATTCGGCCACGTCCTATTTTATACCTTCCCACCAAAAATGCCTTTTCAAATCTTGGTACATTTTTGTTCTCCCTGGATGGATAGAGTAACGCGAATTGACTTACAGGAATCTTCTCTTGGTTCGCAATAACCACATCTATTACCTCGTTCAGGGTCATTTTATCAAATTTAAGTTTATCAACGAAAGCTCCTGATATAAAAGATCTAGTATCTCCAGAATCAATCAATACCTTAGTTTCAATATTATTCATTAAAAGTTTACCTGCTATCACCTCAGAATTCTGAACAGCATCCTTCATCTTTAGATCAAATGTCCTTGTTGTTGCTTGTGGAGTTGCTATAGACGGTGGAGGTAATTCCAATACCTCAGCTGGCATGTGAGCACTAGTACTTACCATGTTCATCAAAGCCTTGACTGGTCCAGTTGACTTGCATTCCCTAGCTATGTGTCCAGCCTTTCCACACTTATAGCATGTAACTCCCGGCTTCAGTATCTTACACTCGTTAGCCAAGTGCCCCTTCTGGTTGCATCTGTAGCATGTCATGTTCAGCTTATTACACACTCCTGGATGTCTTTTTCCACATTTCTTGCATTCTGGTCTCTGAAATCTATTTTCTCCAACTTGTCCTAGGCTTGACTGGTTGTTCCCCTTAGGATCTTGTCTCTTATTCAAATTTCCCTTATTCTAAAAATTTCCTCCTTTGTGGAATCCAATCCTTTTCACACTCCTGTCTTGTGAGCTTCCGTCTTCAGACTTCTCTCCATAAAATGGAACCTTTCTCTTCTTGTTATCCTTTTCTTTCCTTGACTGCATCCCATTACTCTCAATTAGAGCAGCTTTCTGTACTACTCCAGCATAAGTATCAAGCTCAAACATAGACACTCTATCTCTGATCCAAGGCTCTAATCCTTGTTGGAATCTTTTTGCCTTCTCTTCCTCAGTGTTGGTATACTTAGTCACAAACCTTGACAGCTCCGTAAACTTCTTCTCGTACTCCAATACAGACATACTTCTTTACTTCAATTCAAGAAATTTAAGCTCCATCTGATTCACATGTACTTAGGGTAATACTTTTCCTGGAATAACCTCTTAAACCTTTCCCAAGAAACCGGCTGATTTGCCTCCATAGCTTTCACTGATTCCTACCAATAGATGACTTCCCCTTTCAGAAAGTAAGTAGCATATGGCGTCTTCTGATCTTCTCCTAACTGAACCAATTCAAAAGCTCTTTCCATTTCAGAAAGTAAGTATCATAAAATGCAGGTGGATTCACATTCTGAAAAGCTTTGAAAGTGACAATTTGTCGAGGTGGTACTGGTGGATCAGGTGGTTGGTGTGGTTCACAGTTATCTTGGTTTTCAAATTGTTGTTGAAGAGTTCTTTGTTGTTGAGCTATAGCATTTGTTTTCTGTTGTAAGGTTTTCAGTAATCGAAGATTATTAGGATATGTGGTAGACGTTGTTGTCGGGTTCTTCTTTTTAGGTGGCATGATCCTGAAATAGAAGTTATATCAAAACAGGTATGAACAATATAGAAAGTTTCTAGGTTAAGTTGTCACAAGTCATTATATTCATTCAATCGGGTTTCAAATTAAACGATAAGAATGGTGCATATAAAGGCATGAGAATCAATTGAAAGCAAATAGAATGATAGTGCATAATTATTGAAATTAAGGTCAAGGTACATCAAGATCGGAATAGAGTCTGACTCTAGGGATAACAGGCTTAACTAAAGGAAAACAACATGAAATTCTACAAGGTCCAACAATACAACGACATGAGAAGTAGATAATGGAAAGAACTAAGGCTCCGCTCCATCAGATCGGGGTCCGGTAGTCTTCTCCTCACGAAGCGTCTTCATAATACTCTGGAGCTCATCCGCAATCAGCTTTCCTCCATAATTTCGGTTGTCCGGATACACGTTCTTCAATCGCTCTAACAGTCGATCGTACTTGCCCTGAAGCCTCTCGAACTCACGCCTCAACTCAGCATACACGGAGAAAGCAATTGTGTCGGACGGTTCAGAGGATGATGAGGAATGCGCTCTTTGCTGCCAAACAATGCATAGATATATATATAAGAGAATTATTAGCGGATGACTCAAATAACCTATACCTACACTCTCGTATAATATTATAAACCTATATACATATATAACCTATTTGGGCTATCCAGGAACTTTAAACCGTAGCTCTGATACCAAAACCTGTCACACCTCAACTTAACAATAGATATTATACAAATCATTACAATAGTTAACAAAAGGAAGTAAATATATCTGAATCCAAGATCTCACAGTTTAGGGTTTGGAATAGCCCAATACTATTAACTATTACAACCTGAATTTTAATATCGAGTCCTCACACAAAATGATCACTTATTCTACCTGAGCTCGAACATACGAATCGGCATCACAAGTCTTACGTGCTGTCTGCTTGAATCTAACCATATCTGCTAGCTGTAATATTAGGGTGAAGGCAAGTAGTGAGCCAAATCCTCAACAAGCGCTATAGTATACATAAACAAGAATGAAAGAATAACAATGGAAATGAAAGATTCAACAATATAGTATCAAGAGATAAACTTTCAAGGTGATGGCATATTTTCTTGTAATAAAACAATTCAAAACCATTTCTTTATTAAAATCCATTTTATGACGCTACGAATTACAGCCGGTGATCAGCCGCGAAGTAATCCTGAACCTCGATGGGTTCTAGAACATTAATGGGATCCCTAGGCAATCTTTAAGCCTATAAATTAAGAGTGGAAAGGACTTGCGTCTCAGTCCAGATCCACTATTTAAAGAAAATATTTGTCCCCCTTTAGGACTGAAAATTCATTTTTTAACTTTTTCATTTTAAAAATTTATTTGATGCCAAGTGACGGTTAAACTATTAAACAATGAACATCTTTATTAAGGGTTCTAGATCAACTTCAAAGCCATGATCAACTAGACTGATACCTTATCAAATGGAATCGCAAAGTTTCTATTCACAAGGAATCTGACAATGAGGTTTCACAGGGTTGTTGGATAGTATAAAGGAACTAAGTCAAACTAGGTTCAAGGTAATGGTTCCAGATAAGACATAGGTATTAAAATATAAAGAAGGTGAGCATCAGTTCAAAGTATAACAGGGTATCATGTTTTAGGGGTAAGGATAGGGTTATCAAGCAGTCATGAACAACTTTAAGGAATAACTGACTTTTAGGTATCAAGATAAGGTTACTGAGTATAACTTGCACAGGGTTCAACATCACAATTACTTTGGTATACTAGCATGGTATGACTTTTGATTTACTTGCATAGAAATCTTCAAGTAAAGTTAAACTACTTGCAATAAATACTTGAGGGTTCATGGCACTTGCATATGATACGAAAGATAGATTTGAAACCACTTGGATCATATATATCAAGGTGAATTAGAACACTCGCATCATATATAAGAACTGGTTTATCACACACTTGCAGTGTAACAAAAAGGTAGGTTAAAACACTTGCCTTGAGAAAGGCTTGACTTGACTGGCAGGTGGGAGCAACTGGAGCTTCACTCGACTTTAATAGCAAGCTTACCCTCGTCTTGAGAGCCTACACAAAATAATAATAACCTCATTATAATATATACTCACTAACTCAACCTAATTATAAACCGAAATTACGCACATTGGCACTTAGGCCTATATACACATACAGGCTTATAATTACCTTATAAGCATAATAGTTCACATAGCCACACATATTCACATAACATATTTAAGTACATAATAATGCTAAACTAGTCAAAAGTCCTAATATTGACCTCGAAACTTGAATTGTCTTTTCTAAACCATCAAGTTCTTATGGATCCTGACTTAGGCCTTACACTTTAATGACCTCATACTATCTTACAACTATGATGGTCAACCTAGACCTCACTCATAAGTGCCCTAAAACTAAAAGTTAAGTGATTGTGTTCATTATAGTGATTTCAGGATGACACCAATGGGTTTTTGAGTACAATTGACATCCTTACACTTCAAGTTTACCTCCAAAACTTTTACACTAGAATCTTATGATCATAATTCAACTCCCAAACTTGGTGTGGCTCAAGGGCCTAGCTTGGGCCTACCTGTTCCTAAGCTTAAAGTCCAATGTTCCCCAGTTTTCTGGACAAAAAAAGTGTCCTGATTTGCACTAACTTATGACACATGATTCTAACTCAATTCCTAAGAACTATGGACGTAAAAACTCCTCTGACACTCCCTATAACTAGGTCTAACCAAGGCCTAGCGAGGGCCTACCCATGACATGGTCAAAACTCCTCATTTCTAAGTTGTAACAAAATTGTCCCCTGTTGGACAGATTTAATGTTTTCATTCGTGCACCTAACCAAACAACCTACAAACCTCTAATCAACACCTGAGATCTAAATTATATTCCTAGTGATAACTTCTGGTTTCTTGGGCCTGAAAGTGTATTACCATGACAACGTCAAATCTCACTCTAAACCTTATGGAACCAATCTGAAATTTAGCAGAATCTAATGTGCCGCTTTTCACCATGTTTCCCACTTGACAAACCAAACCAAACATCAATCAAAACTCAAACCAAACCCCTACCAAGGCAACCTACTGAACTAACACTCCCAAATACAATAATGGCTTAGTGGAGATCATCATTACCTAAGGTGCAATATAGAAAAATAAGAGTTAACACAATATACTAATTATAAGTCATCTCAAATTCGAAAGTAACACTTAAATCCTTCAAATATATACGAATCAAAAACACATAACAAGGAGCACAAATTATATTTGATATCTTAACTCAACTGAAATTAGAGATTATTAACAAAAATCAAACCAAATGATTAATAACTTTCGAAAATCATGAGTTGAACTTATGCATGCATGCTTTCGAATTTACAAGCCAAAACAATATGGTTTCCAAAATATTTTTATTAAAAAATCAACAAGCAAGCCTAGCATTAATCATAACTATGTGATCACTTAACATGCAAAGAGTTTTATCAAGTTTTTATTTCCAAAACCAAGCTATTCTTACATAAACATTCAAAAATTAATAAAGCAACAAATAAACACCATTAAGAACCATTCATTTGGCTCGCTTATGGTCATGGCTGAATGAAATGGAAGGGAAATGACCATACAAGCAAGAGTTTCACTCTCATGACTTGGCATTCACCATTCCTTGTAGTTCTCTCAATAATACAACCTTAAATCCATGAGGATCAAGATTATATTTTGAGTTCTAGTTAAAACTATGACATGCAAGATCAAAACATAAACTTTTCACCCTAAACTCTTTGGATTATTAAAGAACAAGATATGGGGAGTGAGCTTACTTAAATGGAAGATGGATGTTTGAATGAAAAATGAAGAAAAGGAGGGGGGTTGGATTCAACTAAGGGAAATGCCGAGAGGGGGGTTTTGCCGAGAGAGAGACTGGAGAGGGAGGAGAGAGTGAGGTGAGGTGAGGGTGGAGTGTGGAGTGAAATGAGATGATTATAACATCTTGTACTTGATTTTTATTATTTTGATTTGACTAAAACAAGTGAGTGGAATTGAGAATTGACAAGAGTGACCTTCAAGCAAACTTGTGCTATTTTGCATGCAAGGATAAGGTAGTAATTTGGCTAGTGAATTAGTAGATAGTGGGGTTGGAAATTCCAAGTTTACCCTTATCATGTGTTTGGAATAAAAATGCATGCATGGGAAACTAAGTAATATGCAAATTAAAAATGAACTAATTTATACAAAAAAATTTCTATAAATATAAATGCACCTCCATAAATCACAAAATATATGCCATAAAATAGCTTATGATTTTAGAAATTAAATGATATAAAATTTGAAAATTTATTGTTAAAAGATTTTTAAAATCGATTTTTCATATAAAATGAAGTACCTTTGATTATTATTTAAAAATACTAAATAATAAGATTTTCCTTCTAAATTTTTTTATATAAACTAATACATTAAACACTTAATTTATAGGCACTCAACACAATAATCACCCATATTTATAATTTAACATAATATAAATCTTAATGATAAACACACAATTATATATATATATAAGATTTAGAAATACCGGTCATAACATTCTCTCCCCCTTAAAGGATTTTGTCCTCAGAATCTAGGAGAATAAGTGAGGATAACGGCTACTCATATCCGACTCTAGTTCCCACGTTGACTCTTCAATCTTGGGATTTCTCCAAAGTACTCTTACCAACTTGACCAACTTATTTCTAAGACTCTTCTCTTTCCAGTCGAGTATTTTGACAGGTTGCTCCACAAATGACAGGTCTGCCTGAATCTATATAGGTTCATACTCTATCACATGGTTGGCATCAGGATTATACTTATTAAGTAATGACACATGAAACACATTATGCACATGCTGATACTGTGGCGGCAAAGCTAATTCATAGGCCACCTTTCCCACTTGACTCAAAACTTCAAAAGGACCAATATATCTAGGTGCTAACTTCCCTTTCTTGCCAAATCTAGATAATCCTTTTCTCGGTGATACTTTCAGCAATACGACTTTACCTACTTGGAATCTGATATCCTTCTGTGCCGGGTCCGCATACTTTCTTTTCGTATCTTAAAAGCAAGTAATCTCATCTGAATCAATTTGACTATCTCATGCATTTATTACACCAATTTCGGGCCTAGAATCTTTCTTTCTCCCACTTCATCCCAGCTGGTTGGTAATCTGCACTTCCATCCGTATAAAGCTTCGTATGGTGGCATGCGAACACTAGTGTGATAGCTGTTGTTATAGGAGAATTCCACCAATGACAAGTGGTCGTCCCAACTTCCTGCAAAATCAATCGCACAGCTACGCAACATGTCTTTGATTGTTTGAATTGTTCTCTCGCTTTGACCATCAGTCCACGGATGATACGCCGTACTCATGTTTAACTTTGTGCCAAGACTTTCTTGAAATTGCTTCCAGAATCTTGAGTTAAATCAGGGATCTCTGTCTGAAACTATCGATCCGGGTACGCCATGTCGTAATACAATTTCACGCACATATAGATGGACCAATCTGTCCAATGAAGACTTCTCATTAATTGGAAGAAAATGTGCCGACTTCATAAAGCGATCAACTATAACCTATATAGCGCCATGTCTGAATTTCATTTGTGGTAATCCTACTATAAATTCTATGGAAATGTTTTCCCACTTTCATTATGGAATCTTTAAGGGCTGAATTAATCCGCTTGGTCTTTGATGTTCTGCCATCACTTTCTGACAAGTATAGCACTTTGCAACCCATTCTGCTACTTCTCGCTTCATGTTTGGCCACCAAAAGTTCTGCTTCAAGTCCTGGTACATCTTGGTGCTTCCCGGGTGGATTGAAAATCTAGAGTTGTGAGCTTCTTGCAATATCTCATTCTTCAATTTAGTCACATGAGGAATCCAAATTCTTGAGGAAAACCTTAATATACCCTGTTCATCCCTTTGAGTACAAATCTCTTCTCCGGTCAGTTGATTATTCTCATGTTCCATCACTTCTTCCTGACATTTCTTTATCTTTTTCGACAATGTTGGCTGAAAAGTCATGGTATGACAAATCTTTTCAACTTTTCCGCATCCAAAAAGTTCTAATTCAAATCTCCTAATTTCTTCAGATAATTCCTTTGGCATTGCTACCATATTTAACCTCTCTTTCCTACTCAAAGCATCAACTACCACGTTCGCCTTTCCCGGATGATAATTTATCGAGCAATCATAGTCCTTTATCAATTCCAACCATCTCTTTTGCCTCATGTTGAACTCTTTCTGAGTGAAAATATACTGTAAACTCTTGTGATCCGTGTAGATCTCACACATTTCTCCGTATAAGTAATGTCTCCAAATCTTAAGTACAAATACTATAGGTGCTAATTCCAAGTCATGTGTAGGATACTTCAATTCATGTGGTTTTAGCTGTCTTGACGCATACGCAATCACCTTGTTGTGTTGTATTGGCACACACCCCAGACCCTTGTGTGAAGCATCACTGAAAATAACAAAGACTCCTTGATTGTCTGGTAACACTAACACCGGAGCTGTAACCAACCTCTACTTCAATTCTTGAAAACTATCTTCACATTCTGCATTCCATTCAAATTTCCGAATCTTCCTGGTCAACTTAGTCAATGGCGTGGCAATTTTTGAGAAATCTTTAACAAACCTTCTATAATACCCCGCCAATCCTAGAAAACTTCGCACTTCCATAGGTGTCTTTGGTCTCTCCCAACTCATAACTGCCCCAATCTTTGTCGGATCCACTTTGACTCTTTCACTTCCAATAACATGTCCCAAAAATTGAACTTCCTTTAACCAGAACTCACATTTAGAAAACTTGGCATACAACTTCTCTTATCGGAGTATCTCCAATGATATCCATAGATGCTGCATATGTTCTTCTTTTGACTTTGAGTATATAAGAATATCATCAATGAATACCACTACAAACTTGTCCAAATACTTTTTAAATACCCAGTTCATCAAATCCATATATGCTGCATGTAACACCCCCAGATCCGGGGTCGGGGATCCGGGTTGTCACGGTCTTTTTTTCCACAATATCACTTCACTTAATTAATAATAAATAATCTCATGCTGTGACCCCACACTAACACACACCACAACCCGTTATAGTCTCAGAGATGAAATTGAAATAAGTACAAGTCTTTGAATCCACAATTTAAAATTATTACAACCCAAAATGATTACTTGATAATTTACAGTTAATTGCCATTATCTGCTACAAGTTATAATTATACATAATTTGATTCTCAAAAGTAGATGGTCTGAACTACCATGGATCTACCTCTGCAGCTATAACAGCTACAACATCATCGGGAAGACGCGGGACGCTTCCCACGCGCTTGCGCTGGGTCTGCTGGAGTCTGGCCATCTCTCCTAACTGTTGTTGTGTGATGAAGAAATAAAGCAAGAGTGAGCCTTACAGCTCGCAAGATAATATGTAGTGATAACAATAATACAAGTATCTAAATGGATACTTACTAGAATCTTTATCGTGTGTAAGATAATTACTTACTAGATATAAGTAAAAACAAGGAATGAAGTTACCAATACTTCCCCACACTTATATCATTTATAAAGCTACTTGAACTATCACTGTTCAAAGTATTATAAGATTCACGAGGTCATCCCATAGATGAGACCACAAATAAAACTTGAAAATATTTGATCTTTGAAATATTTTGAAAAGAGATGAAGTTACGAGATACTTCATTCAATGGATACACCAATAAAAATGTTTGACCCTGTCAATGCTTCGACAACCACCCATTAGTAGCCTTTCGATCGAATTGCTACGGGTAGTGTTGCAGAATTATCCAAATGGATGATGAACTCATTACGGGAGTTTACCGCGCCAGGAAGACCACTTACGATGATCAGTCGTAGTAGTACAACCCCACCATTTTCTACATGTAGAGGAGAACCTGTCGGATTTACTTGTCAACCGAACACTGAACTCCTAAGGAATGGACCGCCTTAGCGGAACTTCCAGGCCATTTGGCCCAATATAATAAGGCTGGGCCGGCGCTACTCAGCCACTTATGCCACTCCTAGTTCAGATGAAATCCATGACTCTGAAACGTAAAGCTCGTTCCCCCTTTCCCCAAGTAGAAACTTGTTGATACGGCTTCACCAAGAAGTCGTATCTAGTTGGAAAGGAAAACTCACCGATATTTCCCAGGCGATGCCTGTTAATGGATTAACTTGTTCCAAGAATTTTACTTCCCGAATATTGGGTAAGTAATCAAAAACTCTTTTACCAAGACAGCAACCTCGTTGCGAATATAAAACACACCACCGAGCTGGATCCCCCATGTTTTGAGCGAGTATTTAAATCCCCTTTTTAAAAGGAAGATCTTAAATATAAAAATAGTTTTGGGATCCGCTCTAACTTTTGAAAATCATTTTAAAGACTCGAAAACACTTTAAAGAGTGTTTGGAGTAAAACTGATTTAATGAAGTAAATCAGTCCCCAGAATATTTAGAAAATGACTGAATGTTAATATTTAAATAATATTCCCATAAAGAATAATCTTTATAAAAATAATTGAAGTAGAAGTATTAAAACTTATACTTGAAACGAGTATTAAATAACCAAAGATATACTTATATGAAAGTACTATCTTTATTTGAATAATCGAAAATAAGTTTGATTATTGACACCTTATTCTTTAATAAAATAAAGAATATACCTCGACAAATAATCGGAGTCATAGATCCTCAAATGAATATTCAAATAATATTCATTAAATAATATAAACTGAGTCATAAGCCTTCGAATGAATATTCAAATAATATTCAATAAATAATATAAAAGAGTCATAAGCCCTCCGATGAATATTCAAGTAATATTCAGATAAATAAACAAAAGGAGTCATACGCCTTCGAATAATATTCGAAATAATATTCAATAATAAAATAAAGTTTAAAGTTATCGAATAAACCTTATTCGATTAATAGTTTGGAAAAACTATAACCATATATATATATATAAATATATATATATATCCATATCCATATATACAAAAATCTACTCGGGATCCTCGACTCCCGGTTTTAGAAAATATTTTCACCTTTGGGTCCCTATACTAAGGGTATATGCAAGTTACCGCTATCCTCTAGCATAGGTATTATCAACTGAGCCAACAGATATATATTTCAAGAATATGAAACAGGCATGCATATATACCATATCACATGCTACAATATATCGCAAGATAATGCATATACATGTGTATACATCACAACAACAGTATAACGGATAGAATACTTGCCTGAGCGACTTGGGGGTGAGAAAGGCTCGGGACGAGTCTGATAACCTATAAACAACAAGTAAGTTGGAATTAAACCAAAATCACTTGTAAATCTATACTTTAACTAACTTAGACTCTAACGCTTGTTTTGCGCTCACCGATTTGCTTAAGTCACTCGGGTGCCCTCGGCTCCACCATTTTTAATAATTTAACCTTTACGAGTTTTAAAGCGATTCCTTCGCGAATGTCTTACCAACTGCCTAACACACTTACCATAAATGTTTCATACATTAATTAACCCTTTTTGGTCTTTAACCTATGTTTCAAAGTAAGGCGAGGGAAAAAGTTTCGTTCGCGAAACGCCGTTACTTGAAACGGTCGTTTCTCCTAAACCGTGCATCGGAATCGAACGAACTACATATCAAAACGAAGCTCGTAACATGAGCTATCTAAACATGGCAGTGGTCATAATCTAGCAGGGGGTTCTCGGGTCCTAATGCTATGCACAAAAACAGTCCAAAGAAAATCGGACGTTACGACGGCTATGTTTACGCGATTTCCAAATTTTAAACCATACAAAACCAACCACAACCATCCTCAAATCCAACATACAACCAACATCCATCCTTATCACATCATAAAAACCCCAACCAATTCAATTTAATCATTCATATTTATGCCTAAACTTAACTTTAATCATACTTAAGTTCCTTTAAATCAAAACCACAACAATTACCATTCCATTTCACTACCATTCCAAATCCCAAACTCTAAATCATAACAACAAACTACAATATCAACCCACTAATCAAAATCATCTTATAATATATAGGAATCTAGGGTTTGGAGATGGTATACCTTCCTTGAAGTGGTGGGTGGAGCTAGGAAGCCTTAAGAAGCTTTGAGAAGTCTTAAGAATGCTTGGATCTTCAAGAAAAACAAGAAAAAGTTCAAGTTAAAAACTTGAAAACACTATTCATTGTCTTCTTCTTTGATTAAATGAAGAAGATTGAGAAAGAATTAATGGTTTAAACTCATGATATAGTCCTAACTAAGCATGAAGATGATTAGGGAATTATCTTACCAATTTAGGAAGCTTGGATCTTGGATTTTGAATTTCTCTTGCCTTTTGAATAGTGAAAAGCCGTGAGCAATGAAGAACAAAGCCTTGGTTGCTTTTGATTTTTGATGAAAATGATTTTACTTGGCTTGGTTGATTGGTTTTTGTGCTTGCTTTAGTCAATTACCTTCTTGCCCTTGGATTTGTGTGGTTACAAAGCCACCACACCTCCTTCCTTCCCATGTCATGCTTATGTCATCCTCATGATGTCATCCTCACTTCCTTGTCCTCTTTCTATTGGTTGGATGACATCATTCCCACTAATCCCTTTGATTAACTTCCTAATCGTTTGCCTAATGACCGCTGATCTGTTATACGGTTCGCTTAACTTTCGTTCTCGTTTATCGTTTGAAGGATCATACCCGGGATCTTATTACTTAGGTTCCCTTAACCTTTCTCAATACATTATATTCCTTTTTATGATCCTCTATTATAATCCTTTAATTTAAATCCTTTTTATCCTGTTACCTTATACTCAATTCTCTCCGTATCTTGTGGATTTCCGGGAAAAACCAAAGTGTTCGGAATTGGATTCTGACGATCTTTACATACACTTATATACTTCATAGAGTACTAATAATATCCCAGAATATCCATAACAGAACCCCTACATAGTGTGGCATGAAAAGTTTTCTCATTCAGCTAAAACACTATTCACAAGGGTTACAAAAAGTTGAAAATTTTGGGGTTATTACACTGCAGGAGCATTAGTCAACCCAAAAGGCATTACTAAGAATTCATAATGTCAGTATCTTATCCTGAATGTTGTCTTCGGGATGTCATCTTCTTTGATCTTCAGTTGATGGTATCTTGATCTCAAATCAATCTTGGAAAATCACTTAGCTCCTTTCAGATGATCAAATAAATCATCTATTCTTGGTTGTGGGTAACGGTTCTTAATCGTCATCTTGTTCAACTCTCGATAGTCTATACATAACCTCATGCTTCCATCATTCTTCTTTACAAACAAAACAGGTGCTCCCCATGGCGACGTACTTGGCCGTATCACTCCTTTGTCCAACAATTCTTGTAGCTGGCTCTCCAACTCTTTCATTTCTGCTGGTGCCATTCTATAAGGTGTCTTTGAAACTGGTTCCATGCCTGGAGCAAGGTTGATCTCAAACTCGATTTGTCGATCGGGCGGTAAACCTGGTAGTTCATCTGGAAACACATCTGGAAATTTGTTGACTACGGGAATATCTTCCATGCTGAGGCTCTTCCTTTCAGAATCTACTACATAGGCTAGGAACGATTTGCAACCTTTTCTAAGCAATTTCTTAGCCTAGACGATTGTAAGAAACAATCTCTCTTGCCTCTGACCCTTAAATACCACTTTCTCTCCATTCTCCGTCCTTACATACACTTTATTAGATTTACAATCTATCCGAGTGTTATTCTCTCCTAACCAATCTATGCCTAAGATTATGTCAAATTCTCCTAACTTGAAAAGTGTCAAGTCTGCTGAAAATTTATGCTCCGAAATATCAATCTCGCACTTAGGACATAATTGACTTACATGAATCTTCTCTTGGTTCGCAATTACCACATCTATTACCTCGTTCAGGGTCATTTTATCACATTTAAGTTTATCAACAAAAGTTTCTGATATAAAAGATCTAGTAGCTCTAGAATCAATCAATACCTTAGCTTCAACATTATTCATTAAAAGTTTACCTGCTATCGCCTCAGAATTCTGAATAGCATCCTTCATCTTTAGATCAAATGTCCTTGTTATTGCTTGTGGAGTTGCTGTAGATGGTGGAGGTAATGCCAATACCTCAGCTGGCATGTGAGCACTAGTACTTGCCATGTTCATCAAAGCCTAGACTGGTCCAGTTAACTTGCATTCCCTAGCTATGTGTCCAGCCTTTCCACACTTATAGCATGTAACTCCCGGCTTCGGTATCTTACACTCGTTAGCCAAGTGCCCCTTCTGGTTGCATCTGTAGCATGTCATGTTTAGCTTATTACATACTTCTGGATGTCTTTTTCCACATTGCTTGCATTCTGGTCTCTGAAATCTATTTTCTCCAACTTGTCCTTGGCTTGACTGGTTGTTCCCCTTAGGATCTTGTCTCTTATTCAAATTTCCCTTCTTCTGAAAATTTCCTCCTTTATGGAATCCAATCCTGTTCACATTCCTTTCTTGTGAGCTTCCGGCTTCAGACTTCTCTCCATAAAATGGAACCTTTCTCTTCTTGTTATCCTTTTCTTTCCTTGACTGCATCCCATAACTCTCAATCAGAGTAGCTTTCTGTACTACTCCAGCATAAGTATCAAGCTGAAACATAGCCACTCAATCTCTGATCCAAGGCTCTAATCCTTGTTGGAATGTTTTTGCCTTTTCTTCCTCGGTGTTGGTATATTTAGTCACAAACCTTGACAGCTCCGTAAACTTCTTCTCGTACTTCAATACAGACATACTTCCTTGCTTCAATTCAAGAAATTTAAGCTCCATCTGATTCTACATGTACTTAGGGTAATACTTTTCCTGGAATAACCTCTTAAACCTTTCCCAAAAAACCGGCTGATTTGCCTCCATAGCTTTCACTGAATCCCACCAATAGATGACTTCCCCTTTCAGAAAGTAAGTAGCATATAACGTCTTCAGATCTTCTCCTAACTGAACCAATTCAAAAGCTCTTTCCATTTCCCTAATCCATGTATTAGCTATTACCGGATCAGTGGTATCATGAAATGCAGGTGGATTCATATTTTGAAAAGCTTTGAAAGTGACAATTTGTCGAGCTGGTACTGGTGGATCAGGTGGTTGGTGTGGTTCACGGTTATATTGGTTTTCAAATTGTTGTTGAAGAGTTCTTTTTTGTTGAGCTATAGCATTTGTTTGTTGTTGTAAGGTTTCCAGTAATCGAAGAATATTAGGATCTGTGGTAGATGTTGTTGTCGGGTTCTTCTTTTTAGGTGGCATGATCCTGAAATAGAAGTTATATCAAAACAGGTATGAACAATACAGAAAATTTCAAGGTTAAGGTATCACAAGTCATTATATTCATTCAATCGGGTTTCAAATTAAACGATAAGGATGGTGCATATAAAGGCATCAGAATCAATTGAAAGCAAATAGAACGATAGTGCATAATTATTGAAATTAAGGTCAAGGTACATCAAGATCGGAATAGAGTCTGAATCTAGGGATAACAGGATTAACTAAAGGCAAACAACAGGGAACTCTACAAGGTCCAGCAATACAACGACATGAGAAGTAGATAATGGAAAGAACTAAGGCTCCGCTCCATCAGATCGGGGTCCGGTAGTCTTCTCCTCACGAAGCATCTTCACAATACTCTGGAGCTCATCCGCAATCATCAGGATAGTATACTGGCTGGTACGGTCTTGGTGCGATGGCATCTCGTCAAGCTTAGTGTTAACGTACTGAACCAAGGTCTCAAGTCTCGCAGTCATCTGCTCCTTAGGCTTTCCTCCATAATTTCGGTTGTCCGGATACACGTTCTTCAATCGCTCTAATAGTCGATCGTACTTGACCTGAAGCCTGTCGAACTCACGCCTCAACTCAGCATACACGGAGAAAGTAATTATGTCGGAAGGTTCAAATGATGATGAGGAATGCGCCCTTTGCTGCCAAACAATGCATAGATATATATATATATATATATATAAGATAATTATTAGTGGATGACTTAAATAACCTATACCTACACTCTCGTATAATATTATAAACCTATATACATATATAACCTATTTGGGCTGTCAATGAACTCTAAACCGTAGCTCTGATACCAAAACCTGTCACACCCCAACTTAACAATAGATATTATACAAATCATTACAATAGTTAACAAAAGGAAGTAAATACATCTCTATCCAAGATCTCATAGTTTAGGGTTTGGAACAGCCCAATACTATTAACTATTATAACCTGATTTTTAATATCGAGTCCTCACATAAAACGATCACTTATTCTACCTGAGCTCGAACATATGAATCGGCATCACAAGTCTTACGTGTTGTTTGCTTGAATCTAACCATATCTGCTAGCTGTAATATCAGGGTGAAAGCAAGTAGTGAGCCAAATGCTCAACAAGCGCTATAATATACATAAACAAGAATGAAAGAATAACAATGGAAATGAAAGATTCAAAAATATAGTATCAAGAGATAAACTTTCAGGGTGATGGCATCTTTTCTTGTAATAAAACAACTCAAAACCATTTCTTTATCAAAAACCATTTTATGACGCTACGGATTACAGCCGGTGATCAGTCGCGAATTAATCCCGAACCTCGCTAGGTTCTAGAACATTAATGAAATCCATAGACAACCTTTAAGCCTACAAATTAAGAGTGGAAAGGACTTGCGTCTCAGTCCAATTTCACTATTTAAAGAAAATATTTGTCCCCCTTTGGGACTGAAAATCCACTTTTTAACTTTTTCATTTTAAAAATTTATTTGATGCCAAGTGACGGTTAAACTATTAAACAATGAACATCTTTATCAAAGGTTCTAGATTAACTTTAAATCCATGATCAACTACACTGATACCTTATCAAATGGAATCACAAAGTTTCTATTCACAAGGAATCTGACAATGAGGTTTCACAGGGTTGTTGGATAGTATAAAGGAACTAAGTCAAACTAGGTTCAAGGTAATGGTTCCAGATAAGACACAATTATTAAAATATAAAGAAGGTGAGCTTCAGTTGAAAGTATAACAGGGTATCATGTTTTAGGGGTAAGGATAGGGTTATCAAGCAGTCATGAACAACTTTACGGAATAACTGACTTTTAGGTATCAAGATAAGGTTACTGAGTATAACTTGCACAGGGTTCAAAATCACAATTACTTTGGTATACTAGCATGGTATGACTTTTGATTTACTTGCATAGAATTCTTCAAGTAAAGTTAAACTACGTGCAATAAATACTTGAGGGTTCATGGCACTTGCATATAATACGAAAGATAGATTTGGAACCACTTGGATCATATATATCAAGGTGAATTAGAACACTCGCATCATATATAAGAACTGGGTTATCACACACTTACAGTGTAACAAAAAGGTAGGTTGAAATACTTGCCTTGAGAAAGGCTTGACTTGATTGGAAGGTGGGAGCAACTGGAGCTTCACTCAACTTTATTGGCAAGCTTACCCTCGTCTCGAGAGACTACAAAAAATAATAATAACCTCATTATAATATATACTCACTAACTCAACCTAATTATAAACGGAAATTACGCACATTGGCACTTAGGCCTATATACACATACACGCTTATAATTACCTTATAAGCATAATAGTTCACATAGCCACACATGTTCGCATAACACATTTAAGTACATAATAATATATCAACACACTATATTGCATTACTGAGTTTGGATGATCTCACTCCACTTACTCAAGTCACTTGGTTATGCTAAACTAGTCAAAAGTCCTAATATTGACCTCGAAACTCCAAGTGCCTTTTCTAAACCATCAAGTTCTTATGGACCATGACTTAGGCCTTATACCCTACTGACCTCATACTATCTTACAACTATGATGGTCAACCTAGGCCTCACTCATAAGTGCCCTAAAACTAAAGGTTAAGTGATTGTGCTCATTATAGTGATTTTAGGATGACACAAATGAGTTTTTGAGTACAATTGACACCCTTACACTTCAAGCTTACCTCCCAAAATTTTACACTAGACTCTTTTGATCATAAGGCAACTCCAAAACTTGGTGTGGCTCAAGGGCCTAGCTTGGGCCTACCTCCTGGGCCTAAGCTTAAAGTCCAATGTTCCCCTGTTTTCTGGACCGAAAAGTATCTTGATTTGCACTAACTTATGACACATGATTTTAACTCAATTCCTATTAACTATGGCTGGGAAAAATCCTCTGACACTCCCTCTAACTAGGGATAACCAAGTAATATTCCTGAAAGTAACAAACCTCTAATCAACACCTGAAATCTAAAGTATATTCCTAGTGCTAACTTCTGGTGTCTTGGGCCTCAAAGTGCATTACCATGACAAGGTCAAATCACACTCTAAACCTTATGGAACCAAACTGAAATTCTGCAGAATCTAATGTACCCCTTTTCACCATGTTTCCCACTTGACAAACCAAACAAAACATCAACCAAAACTCAAACCAAACCCCTACCAAGGCAACCTACTGAACTAACACTCCCACACACAATAATGTCTTAGTGGAGATAATCCTTACCTAAGGTGCAATATAGCAAAATAAGAGTTAACACAATATACTAATTACAAGTCATCTCAAATTCGAAAGTAACACTTAAATCCTTCAAATATATACGAATCAAAAACACATAACAAGGAGCACAAATCATATTTGATATCTTAACTCAACTGAAATTAGAGATTATTAACAAAAATCAAACCAAATGATCAAGAACTTTCAAAAATCATGAGTTGAACCTATGCATGCATGCTTTCGAATTTACAAGCCAAAACAATATGGTTTCCAAAATAATTTCATAATAAAATCAACATGCAAGCCTAGCATTAACCATAACTATGTGATCACTTAGCATGCAAAGAGTTTTATCAAGTTTTCATTTCCAAAACCAAGCTATTCTCACATAAACATTCAAAAATCAACAAAGCAACAAAGAAACACCATTAAGAACCATTCATTCGGCTCCCTTATGGTCATGGCCGAATGAAATGGAAGGGAAATGACCATATAAGCAAGAGTTTCACTCTCATGACTTGGCATTCACCATTCCTTGTAGTTCACTCAATAATAGAACCTTAAATCCATGAGGATCAAGATTATATTTTGAGTTCTAGTTAAAACTATGACATGCAAGATTAAAACATAAACTTTTCACCCTAAACTCTTTGTATTATTAAAGAACAAGATTTGGGAAGTGATATTACTAAAATGGAAGATGGATGTTTGAATGAAAAATGAAGAAAAGGAGGGGGGTTGGCTTCGGCTAAGGGAAAGGCCGGGAGGGGGGGTTTTGCCGAGAGAGATAGTGTAGAGGGAGGAGAGAGTGAGGTAAGGGTGGAGTGTGGAGTGAAATGAGATGATTATAACATCTTGTACTTGATTTTTATTGTTTTGATTTGACTAAAAGAAGTGAGTGGAATTGAGAATTGACAAGAGTAACCTTCAAGCAAGCTTGTGCTATTTTGCATGCAAGGATAAGGTAGTAATTTGGCTAGTGAATTAGTAGATAGTGGGGTTGGAAATTCCATGTTTACCCTTAACTTGTGTTTGGAAGCAAAATGCATGCATGGGCAACTAAGTAATTTGCAAATTAAAAATCAACTAATTTATACAAAAAAATTTCTATAAATATAAATGCACCTCCATAAATCATAAAATATATGCCATAAAATAGCTTATGATTTTAAAAATTTAATGATATAAAATTTGAAAATTGATTGTTAAAAGATTTTTAAAATCGATTTTTCATATAAAATGAAGTACCTTTGATTATTATTTAAAAATACTAAATGATAAGATTTTCCTTCCAAAATTTTTTATATAAACTAATAAATTAAACACTTAATTTATAGGCACTCAACACAATAATCACCCACATTTATAATTTAACATAATTTAAATCTTAATTATAAACACACAATTATATATATAAGATTTAAAAATACCGTTCGTAACACAAAAATTTTTGCATGAGAGTTTTATCACCTTCTTGCAATTCTTTTTCTTTAAGTTGAAGTGACGTAATCAGTTTTATTCCCATCTTATCAAATTCTTTCATTAAGCTTGACGAAATTATTTTTACTCTCTACTTTTGACTTAAAGCATCATCCACCAGGTTAGCTTTTCTCGGATGGTAAATAATTGTATAGTCGTAGTCTTTTAAAAGTTCTAGCCATCTCATTTGAAGCAAATTTAATTCTCGTTGTGAAAAAGGTATTTTAAACTCGTATGGTCGGTGAAAGTTTATCATTTTTCTCCGTACAGGTAATGTCGCTATATTTTAAGTGCAAACACTACACCAGCAAGTTCTAGATCGTACATTGGATATTTCTTTTCATAATCTTTCAATATTATCGAAGCATAGGCCACGACTGATTCGTGCGACATTAAAACACATCCCAAGCCATTGTGTGAAGCGTCATTATAGAATTGACATCCTCCCGATGAATCTGGTAAAGCAAGTATTGGTGCAGAAACCAGTTTCTCTTTCAGCATTTGAAAACTAACTTCACACTCTTTGTTCCATAAAAATTTCATGTTCTTTCTCATTAGTTTTGTTAATGAAGTGGCTAACCTTGAAAAATCTTGAATAAATCTTCAGTAGTATCCGTCTAGACCAAGAAAACTTCGAATTTCAGTTGCTGATTTTGGAGTTTCCCAATCCAAAATAACCTCCATTTGTGCATAATCAACTTTTATTCCCAATTTACTAAGTAAAGGGCACGTAGGCGGTGAATCGTGTTGAAAGTGAAAATTGCCAAAAATTGGCGGAATGTAAAGGGCACTTCTCTGAGCCAAAATTCGCACTTGGAGAATTTTCCATACAACTTCTTTTTATGCAATCTTTCTAAAACCAGCCTTAAATTAGTTTCGTGATCTTCTCCGGTTCTGGAGTATATTAAGATATCATGGATGAATATAATTACACATTTATCTAAATAATTCTGAAAAACACGATTCATGAGATCCATAAACATAGCCGGCACATTTGTTAGTCTGTAAGGCAGCACCAAGAACTCATAATGCCCATAATGAGTTCTAAATGCAGTCTTTGACACATCATCAAGATTAATTTTAAGTTATTGATATCCGGATCTAAAATCGATCTTTGATAAATACGAAACTGCTTTTAATTGATCGAATAGATCATCAATTCGAGGAAATGGGTATTTATTCTTTATTGTTACTTTATTAAGTTGGCGATAAACTATGTAGCGTCGCATAGATCCATCCTTCTTTCTGACAAACATGACAGGAGCTCCCCACGATGATACACTAGGATGTATGATTCCCTTCTCCAATATTTCTTTCAGCCGCACCATTAATTCATTCATCTCACTTGGCGCCGTTCTATACGGGGCCTTTGAAATATGAACAGCGCCTAATATAAGATAAATTGTGAAGTCAACCACCCGATCAAGTGTCATTCCAAGTAATTCTTCCGGAAACACATCAACAAATTTACGAATTTCGGGAAGTTCTTCAATTTTTTGGTACCTTTTGAGTCATGTCCCTAATGTGAGCCAAAATTCATATACCACCCTTCTATATATGCTTCATTGTTGAGATAATTGATAAATATTTTCTCAGTTCTTGAATCTTTTGCCTGTGAAATACAATTTTCTTCCTCTTTGATAATCTAAGTGTCACCATTTTTTTTTGGAAGTTTAATGAAGGCTTCATGTTTATGTAGCCAATCCATTACAATTATAACATCAAACTCTTTTAAACTTATAGGAATCAGGTCTACAAAGAGTTGACACTCATTTATTTCTATAAGACACTGTTTCAATATTCTATTTGCCGTAAGGATTCCCTTATTTGCAGTTCCAACATATAAGGTCCCAGGAAGCATTTCTACTTGTAAATTATTATATTCAACAAATTGAGTAGAAGCAATTACTTGGAAGCACCCCTATCAATTAAAAAAAGCGTTAATTGAGAAAATGGAAAATATAAATATTATCATATCATCTACTTTAAGTGCATCATGTACCGTCATGTTAAAAGTGTGTGTAGTAGCCTTATTCCCTGGTTGCGCTCCAGATGATCCCTTTAGTTCTTTTTCATCATTTTCAAGACATTCTTTTGCAAAATATCCTTCTTTTGCGAATTTGAAACAACAATTAGATTGAGGTTTCTTCCAAATAATTGCCAAATATCCAACCAGCCCACTATTAAAGCAAATGTTATTTCTTTTCAAGCACACATCTAGATGTTTCCTCCAATAATATTTACACCCATGACATCCAGATTCCGTCTTGTCTTCATTTCTTTTCATCAGGGTTCCGCCTTTACCTTTCTTGAATTGATTCAGTTTCCTGTGTTTACTCGCTTTATGTTTACTTTCTACATCATCAACCTTTCTTTTCCTGCCATCTTGGTGATTATTATTGTAACACCCCCAAATCCGGGGTCGGGGATTCAGGTTGTCACGAGTTCCATTTCCATTAATCAATACTTAATCTTGAATCATCGACTAACTACTGCATACTGACCCCACAATACACACACACCACACGTTATAGTACAGAGATGAAACCAAAAATAGTACAAGTCATATTATCCACAAATTATAAGTGATTACACCCCAAAAGGGTTTCTGAATAAATTTACATGCTCTTTGCCATTATAAAAATTCATAGATATACATAAATCCGGTATATCAAAAGTTGAAACTCAAGCCTATTGGTAGCTCCTACCTCGGCCATAGCGGCATCAACGCCTGCCGGAAACTGCGGAACTTTTTTATCTTTTCACGAATTGGGAGCTTGGTCATGTTCATCTTGTCTAGTTATTATTGTGTGATGAAGAAATGAAGCAAAGGTGAGCAAAACAGCTCACCAAAATAACATTAAATTCTGATTATAAATATATGAGAATTCTCATAGTATTTATGAAAGTCTTGGTCAAGTAAAATAATCAACCAAGTTTGATATCTTAACGTGACGAAGTCACAAAATATTCAATATATATATATATATATATACTTTCAAAATATATATAGTTTGTTCAGTAGTGCAAATTATCTTTATCGATAACAATCTGAAAATCTTTTTATGCATAAGATAATCATTTGCTAGATATAACTTTAAAAGATGAAGTTACTAAATACTCCAATATACTTATATTCTTTTTCGAAAACTACTTAAACTACCATTGTTCAAAGTATAATTAGTTTCAAAAGTTCATCATATATCGATGAAGTTATAAGGTAAGACTTGTATATAACTCATTTTGAGAAGAAACTCTTTAGAACCTCTGTGTGAAAGTAAACACAAGGTTTTGTTCAAATACATTTAGAAGAAGGAAACCACTGAAATAACGTGATACCTTTGTTGATCAGGCAATGTATTACTCTCTATAATTCTCTACTAGTAGAAGGACGCCTCTTACACTTTGATGGACTTCCCCGCAGCCTCTTACACTTACTCTGGCACACAAGGTGCCAGACCAGTCCAGTTTCTTGAAGACCCTATCCTTATCATTAGAATCAGAATTTAATCAACATTCCCCGAGCGTATAATAGCTCGTTGATAGGTACAATATTATATATATACAACTACTTCCCGAATGTGGGAAAGTAACCAAAACTTTCTTTTATCAACACAGCAACCTCGTTGCAAATATGAAAATACATCATAGATCTGGATCCCATTTATTTTTGAGCAAGTATTTAAAATCCCCTCAGAAAGGATGATCTTAAATTTGAAAATAAGTTTTGGGATCCGCTCTAACTTTTAAAATCATTTTAAAGACTTAAAAATATTTTTGAAAACGTTTCGGATAAGTATGATTTAATAAGATAAATTAGTTTCAAAATATTAGAAGAATATCTGAATATTATTTTTTAAATAATATTCCAATAAAGAATAGTTTTTATAAAAATAAATGAAGTAAAAGTTTTGAAATTAATACTTGAAACGAATAATAACTAACGAAAGATATACTTATACGAAAGTAAAATATTTATTTAAATAATCGAAAATAATGTTTGATTATTATTCAAAATTATCGAATATACCTTATTCATTTAATAGTTATAGAAAACTACATATATAATATACTCGGGAACATCGTCTCCCGGTTTAGAAAAATGTTCAACTTTGGGTCCCCTATACTAAGGGTATACGTAATTACAGTTTATCTCTCACATAGGTATTATGCAACTTATAAGCAATTGTATTGACAATGAAATATCAAGATTTCAAAATATGCATGCATATATATATATATCATATCAACATGCTTCCCAAAATATACATGCAATAATATATCGCAAGATTTTCTAAGAATACTCATGCACATATATCAAGATAATGCATATATATAGGGGGCTACTCCAATAGAAACCAATTTAGAATAGAAACTAGAAACCAAATATTTTTTTAAAAAAAACTAATTCGAAATATAACACATATGGTATGCAAATCGATCGTTGAGAGATGTAGAAAAATAAAGTGAAATCGAATTTTAAAAAAAACTTACGGTTTGACGGGAAAAATCAAATTAAAAACGGAAGGGAAAAGCTGAAATTGGGTGTGGGAGGGTGCAGAGTAGTTGGGTGGGGTGATTTAGGGGGGGCCATTAGATTAGGTAGTTCTAATGGCTTAGATTGGTTCCAAGTTTCTATTTTTATTTTAGTTTGTATTTGATCAATCCCCTATATATATATCATCACAACAACAGTTATACGGGTAAAAAACTTGTATGAGCGTTCCGGGGTAGACTTAAGCTTAGAGTGGGTCTGGTAACCTATGAAGAACAACATAAGCCGGAATTAATCCCCGATTGCTTAAGAAACTAAACCTTACTCATGCATACCCTAACGCTCGCTTCCACGCTTAAGAATTTACATTAGTCGCTCGAGTACCCTCGGCTCAACCATTTTTATAAAACCGGAAGTTAAACATTTTAAGGTGAATCCTTCGCGAGGACTTTACTAACTGCCTAATAAACTTTACATAATTGTGTCATGTTTCAATAAGTCTTTTAGGGGCCTTAAACATGGTCTCAAAGTTACTCGAGGGGTAGGGGTTCGTTCGTGAAATGCCTTTACTTAAAACGGTCGTTTCTCCTAAACCGTAAATCGGATGAAAGTGAACTACATATCAAAATGAAGCTTAAATTATAAAATATCTAATAATGATAGTGGTGAGTTCATAACAGTGGGTGTTCAGATCTAAAAGTTAAGCACAAAAACAGTTTCTAGAAAATGGGTATTATGACGCCTATACATTAACGACTCCCAAACTTTAAACTACACCAAATCAACACCAATTCAACAACAATCCAACATCCATTAACATACAAAAAACCCATTCATCTAAACACCATTATCATCCAAACAAAACAAACTTAAAACTAAGGGTTCAAGAGTTTATACATTCCTTGGAGAGTGTATAGTCACTAGCAAGTCTCTAGGAACCTTGATCTATGCTTAATAAACCTTAGTTTTTATGAAAATCAAGAAAATCAAAGTAAGTTACTATTCAATACTATTCATCATTATCTTGATGAATTAATTAGACAATCTAGGCATGGTTTCTTGAGCTTAAACTCATGGCTTGTCTTACTTATGAAATATTGAATCTATAGAAATAAACCTTGCAATTTTCCATGACCTAGACCTTGAGTTTAGAATTTTAATCTTCCATTTCCTTGAAAAAGTCGAAGTGAAAGACTGGGGAGAAGAAGAAGAGAGTTTCTTGCTTGTTGCCTTGGTTTTTGTGTGGTGTTTATTGGCTTGGTTAAGCTTAACCTTGGTTAATCAAGGGTCAAAATACTTGGCCTATAATCAATCTTGCAAAATATCTACTTAACTTGCTTACATCATCTTGATGATCTCATTTCCATGCCACATGTCATTATCTTGTGGTTGGATAATATCACCTTGTTTCTAGTACAATCTTGATTCTTGATCGCTTATTTGTTTTACGGTTCACTTAACTCTCATTCTCGTTGATCATTTGTGGGATCATATTCGGGATCTTATCACTTGGGTTTCCTTGAAGCTTTTTAATATCTTATATTCCTTTAGTGATACTCTACTATAACCCATGAATTAAATTCTTTTTAATCATGATAACTTATACTTAATTCTTTTGGTATCACTTGTGTGGATTGATTTGGAGTAGTATAAAATTTGGTAATCGCGTAAACATAGCCGTCGTAATGCCCGATTTACCTTAGACTGCTTTTGTTCTTAACATCAGGACCCGTGAAATCACTGTTAGGTTTTGACCATTGCCATTATTAGATAGTTCATGTTACAAGCTTTGTTTTGATATGTGGTTCGCTTGAATCCGATGTACGGTTTAGGATAAACGACCGTTTTAAGTAACGGCGTTTCGCGACCGAACCATTACCCCTCGCCTTACTTTGAAACCTTGGTTAAGGCCCTTAAATGACTAATTGGAGTATAAAACAATAATTTATAGTGGATTAGGCAGTTGGTAGGGTACTCGCGAAAGAATCGCCATAAAAACATTAATGGTTAATTTATTAAAAATGGTGGAGCCAAGGGTACTCGAGCGACTTAAGTGAATCGTTAAGCGCAAAAGCGAACATTATGGTCTAATTGGTTAAAGTATAGATTCATAAACAAATTTGGTTTAATTCCAACTTATATGTTGTTTATAGGTTACCAGACTCGTCCCAAGCCTTTTATCACCCCAAGTCGCTCAGGCAAGTTTTCTACCCGTTATACTGTTGTTGTGATGTATACATGTATATGCATTATCTTGTGATAGATGCATGATGGTTAATTAGCAAATCTTGCGATATATTGGAGCATGCTGATATGGTTTATATGCATTTCTGTTTTGTAATCTTGATAGCTATCTGTTGATTCCAATGCTTATAATTGCATAATACCTATGCTAGAGATAAGCAGTAGTTGCGTATACCCTTAGTATAGGGGACCCAAAGGCGAACATTTTCTAAAACCGGGAGTCGATGTTCCCGAGTATATTATATATATATATATATATTTATATATATATATATATATAGTTTTCAAAACTATTAATCGAATAAGGTTTATTCGATAACTTTATTTTTATTAATGAATATTATCTTGAATATTCATTCGAGGACTTATGACTCCGTTTATTCTATTTAATGAATATTATTTTGAATATTCATTCGAGGACTTATGACTCCGCTTATTATATTAAATAATATTCTTTATTTTATTAAAGAATATTGTTTCGATAATCAAACTTATTTTCGATTATTCAAATAAAGATCGTACTTCGTATAAGTATATCTTTGGTTATTTATTATTCATTTCAAGTATGAGTTTTAAAACTTGTACTTCAAATTATTTTTATAAAGATTATCCTTATGGGAATATTATTTAAATAATAATATTCAGATATTTTTTAATATATCGGGACTGATTTATTTCATTAAATCAGCATTACTTCAAACATTCTTAAAAATGTTTTCGAGTCTTCAAGATGATTTTAAAAGTTAGGGCGGATCTCAAAACTCATTTTTATATTTAAAGATCCTCCTTTCGAAAGGTATTTACATACTCGCTCAAAACCTGAGGGATCCGGCTCTGTGGGGTATTTTATATTCGCAACAAGGTTGTTGTTTTGATAAATAAATTGATTACTTACCCAACATTCGGGAAGTAAGTCCATCTAATTGAGTCGGCATAAGTGACAGGTCGGGGTACGGTCTATCAAAGTGTAAGTGGCTGGGTGGCAGCCCATCAACGCGTAAGAGGCCGGATGGCGGTCCAGCACAATGTCCTAATGAGGCCAGGGTGATGACCGGTGGGGGATTCATCCATCTACTAGTAGAAAAGGTTACTTATTGGTATCTTTGCCTGATCAGCAAGATATCGGGTTTATGCCAAAATTCTTTTCTTTCCAAAATTCATTGGATATTACAAACTCTGTTCATACTTTACATGACAGAGGTTTCCAGGAAATGTATAAGAGATATATATGTGGATATATATATCGGGACTAAATAAAGTATCCCGTAACATTTCATTCAATAATATTTCAAAGATTGAATCTATTCAAGTCTTAACTTGTGGTCTCATCTATGGGATGAACTTTCGAAAACTTATTATACTTTGAACAGTGGTAGTTCAAGTAGTTTTCTAAAATGGTATAAGTATAGTGAAGTAATTGGTAACTTCATCTTCCTTTAAGCTTATATCCAGTAAGTAATTACCTTACACTTGATAAAGGTTTCTAGTAAGTTATCCATTTAGATACTTGCATTATTGTTTACACTATATATTATCTTGCGAGCTGTAATGCTCACTCTTGCTTCATTTCTTCTTCACACAACAACAGTTAGAAAAGATGGTCAGACTCAAGCAGACCCAGCGCAAGCGCGTGGGAAGCGTCCCGCGTCTTCCCGTTGATATCATAACTGCTATAGCTGCAGAGGTAGATCTATTTTTAGATCAGGCATTCTACTTTTGGGAATCAATTATGTATAATTATAACTTGTGGCAGATAATGGCAATTAACTATAAACTTATCAAGTAATCATTTTGGGTTGTAATAACTTTTAAATTGTGGATTCAAGGACTTGTACTTATTTCAATTTCATCTCTGAGACTATAACGGGTTGTGGTGTATGTTAGTGTGGGGTCACAGCATGAGGTTATTTATTATTAATTAAGTTAAGTGATATTGTGGAAAGAAAGACCGTGACGACCCGGATCCCCGACCCCGGATCTGGGGGTGTTACAGAAATGGTATCAGAGCTAAGCGTTATAAACCTCAGAGATGATGCGACGATATAATAATAAACTCAGAAAGATAATAAGAACTCTTGCCAAGTTCATAGTCGGACTACTTAAAGTAGTACTGACAGTTAAAACCCTTAAGGGAACCCTTATAAGTATCATGATAGTAACTTAGCTCGTTTAATGTGTAGGCACATGAGATAGAGGACCCAGAGATGTTCGAGCGTGAGCATGATGAGGCACTGCTAGATGACGAGGATCAGGAGGAGCCTGAGATGGAGGAGGAGGAGGACCCCTCAGAGGAGTCAGAGACAGAGGTTATTATGAGTTCAGATGAGGAGGACCCGGATGAGGTCCTAGTGGCTGAGGAGCATGTCGGAGCTATGGTAGAGTACACTGGTACCCCTTTACCCTCACTCACGGTGGTTAGAGCTCCTACCCCTGCACCACTATCTTGGAGACCCTATGATGACAACTCTGAGACCCATACTCCCGAGCCTAGGCATACCGAGGAGGCACCCCCAGCGGCTCCGGATTCACCACCTCTCGACCCTGCCCATAGGCAGTCTTTGTTAGCTCACGGCTATGTTCAGGATGTACTGAGGACTCGAGTGGCTGTTGCTGAGGCCCGGCTGGATAGGTCAGGAGGGAGTTGGAGGTGGAGATGGCTAGTCGGCGTGCCCGAGCTTATGAGGCCAGAGCTACCATACCCCGATCTCTGAGGAGGGAGCTGAATGGGATAGAGCTCACGGCCCGTGCGAGACTCCGATCACTCCAGGGGGACAGGAAAGGCAGGATCTCTAGGAGGCAGGCTGACTACATTTTCCGTCATGCGATGGAAAGGGTGTGGGAGCTGACCCGCTCCGGTGTGTGATTCAGGATCAGTGATGGGGTAGTCTAGTTGTCTAGTTAGTCGAGGCCATAGTAAGAGCCAATTTTCCGGGATAGTTGACTTGTATATAGCATCCCTTCCTCTGACTAGACAGATAGACTCTTGTGTATCACTTTTGGGCAGATGGCTGTAGAACTGTTGTACTTTTGACTAGATCAAACTATGTATTTCTCGCATTATGTATATATTTGTTTCCTTTTAGTTTAGTTCCTTAGTGACGAGATCACTGTTTTTATCGTTATTATTACTGCACTTCTTATTAGAACTATCATAATATAATAGAATTGCGAGATGCATTATCCCCATTATAGAAACTGTGTAAGGCACAATTTTATGTATGATTGTGACCTAACATTGAATTTCCCAAAAATTTATCAGTATCATGCCGCCAAGAAAGATTGGAACTAGGGCGAATCCTGGATCTGAGGACCAGGGAAGCCATAACCAGGACGGTAGGAACCAAGAACACGGTGAAGAGGAAGATGAGGATTATGTTGAACAGGATGACTCCCTGTATGAAGAGGAGGAGGAAACATATGGTGTTGAAGGATTTGAGATAGAGGCTGAAGAAGGAGAAACTGAGGTTGAGCAACCAGTACCAAACCCAGGCATGGATCCCATGTGACAGTTCATGCAACTACTAAGGCAGAACTTGGAATGTCAACCCAACCCACCCCCTCAAGGAAATAACAATGTTGTGGCAAACTCTTTTAGGGCTTTCAAGTCCCTTAAGCCCCCTGAGTTCCACGGATCAGCCGACCCAGTTGAGGCAAGGGCATGGCTAAAGGAAATGGAGAAATCCTTTGAGATTTTGAGTACCGATGAGGCACAGAAGACTGTATTTGCTACCTACCTTCTGAAAGGAGAGGCTAACTACTGGTGGGAGGCCAAGAAAAACATGGAGACAGATGCTATCATAACCTGGGAGAGGTTCAGTCAGTTGTTTTTGGGAAAATATTTCCCGAGGTTTATGGAGAACCAGATGGAGCTCAAGTTCTTGGAGATAAAGCAGAATAATTTATCTGTGGCAGAGTATGAAGAAAAATTTACTGAGTTATCAAGGTTTGTGCCGGAGTTTGTGAGCACCGAGGAAAAGAAAGCTAGGAGGTTTCAGCAGGGACTGAAACCATGGATTCAGAATAGGATGGCAATCCTTGAGCTTACTGATTATGCCACTCTGGTGCAAAAGGCAATAATTATAGAAGTCGGAAGTGAATAGATGCAGAAGGAAAGAGAGAAGAAGGGAATAAAGAGGAAAAGTATGAGCATGGGTGGAGGTTCCTCAGGAGGGAGCTTCCCAACTAGATTTAATCGAGGAGCAGTGTCCCTACTGGGAAAGAACACTGGGTTTAAGCGGCCAATGAGTGTGAATGTGAGCCAGAGCGGCCAGAAGTCAAGAATGTCCTATTCCAACCAGTCTCGACCCCCATTGCCAGCCTGTAACACTTGTGGAAGAATGCATTCTGGGGAGTGTAAAGGGAAGCCGGTAATCTGCTTCAAGTATGGTCAAGAAGGTCACTATTCAGACAAGTGCACTTCGCCAACCCCCATTAACCGCCCAACCACCACTTGTCATCAGTGTGGACGCCCGGGTCATTGGAAGAGGGAATGCCCAATGAACAAACCAGCAGCTTCAGGAGCAAGCAGAGCCGCTTCTAATAAGCCACCTACTGTGAGGACTTTCAACATGACAGTACAAGATGCTATGAAAGATTCAGATGTGATAGCAGGTACCCTTTCACTAAATTCAGTCAGTGCAAATGTTTTATTTGATTCTGGAGCAACTAAATCTTTTATATCAAAGGACTTTGCGCATAAATTAAGACTTAAGGCTGAACCCTTGATAGAACCCTTACAAGTGGAAATAGCCAACCATGAAATTATTCCTGTTAACCAGATTCACCCCACCTGTGAGTTAGGCATAGGGGAACAATCTTTTAGTGTTGATCTGATTCCTTTTAAATTAGGGGAGTTTGATGTAATTTTGGGAATGGACTGGCTATATAGCAATGATGCTCAGATAGACTGTAAGGGGAAGAAAGTTAAGTTGAATATTGCAGGGAAGAAAGAAGTCATATTTAGAGAAAAGAGGCAGACGCAGAAATTTTTGACCATGGACCAGGACAATAAGATGCTACAGAAAGGAAATGAGGCTTACCTAGCCTATGTGGTGGACACCCAGAAAGAGGTGCCCAACTTGCAAGATATTTCGGTAGTCAATGAATTTGAAGGTTCACTCCGTTGTTGGTTAACAGATTCTGCGGGCTGTGCCCCGGTTCCTCTTCTACGGGGTGGCATTGTTCTGATAATGAAAATTGGTCAACATAGTTGTAATTATGACAGTTGGATTATTTTATTCATATGTAAGCATGTCATTTATCATCTAACATTTTTTTATAAAGTGCAATAATATGGACGTCAATTTCTTAATAACTGCTTAGATATATATTTCATAAGGTCTCCCACTTATATCTGGGGGATGAAATAACTAGCTGAGTTCATACATGCCTGATTATAATACATTACTACCTGTCCTGAATACTGAAATGAAAATACATAAGCCGTGTACCCTGAAGGGCTAGGAACGCTACCTACTACTAGCTATCCTATCAAAATAGGTGACAAGTCACCCAGCCTTCCTTAAGGTCCATATCTAGTCACTAGTCCCTCAGTCACTATCACTGCGCGTGAGGTCACGCACCCTCCTCATAGCTCCTGCCAACATCAGTTCTGCATCAACTACCGGAATGTATTCTCCAATCGTTGTCATCCTCATCTGAACCCTGGTACGGAGCTCGATCCCATCGATCTCTCTGCGGGCTATGGCTGGGGAAGCAGCTCTGAAATCTCCTGGGTATCCTAGTCGGGTAGCTCTCTCAGCTGTCAGTTCTTGGCGTAACTTCACAATGCGAGCAGATGCCACAGTGATCTCAGCGTTAAGCTGAGCCACTATCCAGTCGTGTACAACTACATGTATGGTCGCCGATGGTGGTAGAGGTGAATCTGGGTCGCTAGAGGATATGTCATAAACCTCGTGGATCTGTGCACATATCGCCTCCTCCTCATCATCATCAGTATAGGGCATAGGGCTCTGAATCCCTGGGGGTGGTGTAGGAGAGCGAATAGTCGGGTAAGGGTACATCTCTACATCCCTCCAGCCTATGCCAACTCCCTGAGTCATCTCAATGCCATTAGCTATGGGGACAAGAAGGTCAGTCTCCTCCTCTAGGACATCCTCAGTAGGGTCATCATCTGAATCATCAATGGGTGGGCTCTCTGGCTCGGGAGTAGGGTCACGCTTAGGAATCATGACATCATCAACAGGGTCAATCTCCCTCATAGGCTCCACCGATACCTGATACAATAGGCAAGGTGTTACTAACTTAGAGTTGGAATTCCCTTGAGGTTAAAACTGTCAAGACTACCCGTGTAGCCCGACGATGAACTCGAGTTGAGTTTTAATTGATTATTTTATTAATCCTATGTCTACGTATTTTATGTCCTATCATTTCCCAGATTTGATAACCTAAGGCTCTGATACTATTTCTGTGGCACCCCAAAATCCGGGGTCAAGAATCTCAGAGGCCACGCCATCTAAACTATTACAACCACACCACTCACGCTACAATATATAAATACTCACGCTTCTTGACACCACACTTATCACACACACACACACTTACAGGATATTGTCTTGGAAATGAACCATTTATAACTAGAGTAATTTCAACCATCAAGTGATAATTATTACAACCCAAAAGTGATTTAGTCTTACCGGGGAGTAACCTTTAAGTAAGGCTAGTCCTACAGCCAAATATACGTTTCTTGTTTATTACCTTACATAAGTCATACTTATAAATAAGTCGAACTAAAAACAACTGAAAACTAATCCAGCTTATTCGGACTACCTGTGGTACAGCACCAAACAATCTATGGAACAACTGGCCATTTCCTACCCGTTTCGTGGCTGTGGACAGGCATCTTGATTCACTATTGTGTTGTGTCAATTTAAGAAAACAAGTATGAGCTATAATGCCCAACATAATAATGTACAGTATGAAAATGACTGTATGATAACTTATGTAAAACATCATATATGATAATTATATTTTATTCGAAAATAGTTTTCCTTGGTGATACACACCTTCTTATGAACATAATTCTTTTAAGGGATTTTAATTTCTTGCGAATACCTTGATAGTAATCCCAGCACCTAGGCTTGGGTTACGATATTGCATCACAATTCCAATTGGAAGAATTAGGACATTCGTTGGAGCCAGCGCATACGATGATCAGTCGTACTGCGATAAAAGTAACCTTTTCTACTAGTAGAAGGACGACACCTTCGTATCCCGGTTATCACCCTTGCCGCATACGGGCTATGTGTCCTCATTTCGGGTATACACACACTTTACAGGTCCTTAGGTACATATTATACCGTCTCCTACGGTACCAGTAGTCTATCCAATACACGAAGTACTTGGATCCTACCCCTCCCTTGTCCTTTAGGAAATCCTATCATATCTCGAGAACTCGAACCACATCAAAGTTTCCCCCAAGCATTTTGGTTGATAGGCATAGCTTTACTTTATATATATATATGTACTTCCGAAGATTTCGGAGGAAGTACTAGGGATGTGAGTTGACCGTTGTCAACAGATAATTAAATAAGGGGAAAAAGTTTCTCCTTGAAACTATATTCAAAATACTAAATAAGTCGGAATAATATTCTCCGACGATCTGAAATTATTCAAATGATCTTCGAAATCAGAAAGTAGTTTAAATCCGGTTCCATGATTTTTAAATCAATGATAACCCTCTAATAATTAATACATATTTAAATGATATTCGATAAATAATTAAACCTCGAATGAGTTTACTCTCTAAAAGAATATTTAAAATAATCTTCCTCAACTAGTTTATGTCTACGTAGTTAATAATCTTCCTTTCCTACCATGGTTTAGTTAGTGCGTTACGTTTATTTAATCGTTTACGCGTTCGCTCGGTCGCTTAAACATTTTCGTAATACTTACTCGTAAATGGTTCGAGACGTAATTCCTTTAGTATTTATTCCTTATATTTTTAATTATCATACTTGAATATAAATCCGTAGGGTTTTAATCTCGTAATTATATTGTGATCCCCGTAATCCTCGATGAGTCGTAAATACGGTCATTTTTCAATGTTCGTTTTCTTCGAAAACTAATAGCGTTTACATACACTCATTTAGTACGTATTATTATAATTTCAACTCCGAAACTCATTTCCTCATGTACTACATAGTGTGGGCTCAAAAGTTTTTCCCGTCCGTCAGGGTTACTATTCATTAAATGTTTTACAAGGTCTCAAAAATTCGAGTTATTATATTAATGATTTCGAATTGGATATTATATTTTAAAAAAAACCAAGGTTAGACTGCTGATCAGTCACACACTAACTCCGAGCAAGGCACACAACTCTGTTCAAATTACTGGATCCAAGGCACACATTGACCCAACTTGACCACCAATCGGGTCTGACCACGAATCTGGTCCATAATTTTATAAAATAATCTAATTTTAACATAATAACAGAATAAACAATGTAAAGCAATAAAAAAATCATAAGCAACATTGGATGTTCAATAATGAAATGGTTTCAATCTTCACAAAGGATCAATATGGCAATTTTAAAGAATGGTTGTTAGGTAATGAAAGAATTGGATAACAAAGGAATCAAAGTTTCAAGGTTGCAAGGATTTGGTCTTTCAAAGCATAAAGGTACAGTAGTTTGAGTATGTAAGCAATTTGATTCAGTGTTTGGCATTTGGTTTATATGTATTTGTGGAGTAGTATCGTATATCTGTGGTTCGTATTCGGGTATGCAACAATCAACGGTTAAGAAAGAATAAGGTTTACGGCTCAAAGATCAACAAATGGAATCAAGGTTTAGGGTTCAGTGCTTCAAAGCACTCGCAATATAAAACAGGATTATCAATCAACTACAATATATCTCGAGAAAGTTCAGAACACTTTCCTGATACTAGCTTGCTATACTTCACCAATCTCCAATCACAATCTCCTACTCCTCGACTATCTGTTTCCCTTTCCTACGCCTTGCCTCTTCTGCTTACATAACATAAGTATATATCAATACTCAACTCATACGATTCTATTTGGTATACACTTCAATCTATCCTTCGCTTTACCCAAATCCGACTAACGGATTGAAAGTTACGCTAAAAATAAGTAAACACTGAACATATAGACCGACAGTCAAACAAACAAGTCATATATAGCACATAGCACGTCAAACAACCAATGAAATTTCATTTATAAAGAAGTCTCGGGTCATAAACAGTCTTTCGGGCATTTAATATGATTTTTAAAATATTTTTCAGAATTAAAATGGGTCGTTGGATCAATTTTAAAGTAGTAAACAGGGTTCGGTTGGCCACATCTGGCTTCAAAATAATTTTCTAATAATTATCGAGCCTTGAAAACAATTTAAAGTATTATTTTAAAGCTCGAAACTATTTTTCAGAATTTTTAAATCATTTATAAATAATTAAATCTAATTAAATAATTAATTAAAATTAATTGATAATTAATTAAATCAATTAACTAATTAATCTTCGAATTGATTGACCAATTAATCAATTAATTATTAACTAAAATTAATTAACTAATTAATTCAGATTTATTTTTTGAATTAAAAATAATTTTTGGAATTAAAATAATAATTTTTGGAATTTTCAGTAATTAAAAATGAATTTTTATAATTAAAATAAATAAGAAATATAATTTTTAAACATTTTATAAACAGGAATCCTATTTTTGAAACTTCTGGAAACCTCAGGGACCTTCATCTTCTTCAATAATTCAGGGACTAAACTGCATTTTTGCAGTTTAGTCGCCGGAAAATTACGGGGATCGCCGAAGAATACGTTCCCGACATCCTCACACCACCATCTCCTCCAGATATGATCTATACAACATCAGGAACCTATTCAAGCAATCAAATCACATCAATAACCCCTGAGTTGGCCGGAATATGGCCGAGAAGTTCACCGATTTCCGGTGACCCGATGCAAACTTCAAAACACAACTCTCTTCCAAAAAGGGATCCTGTGTTAACGAGCTATACACCAATCGATTGCAAATTTCATGAGGAACAAAACCCATTATACCTCAACATCTAATAACCCCTAGAACAAAAAGCCCTAAATTTCAATTAAGAACATTCATACGGGTTATAAACCCTAATTTTAAAATTCGAAAATTAAACTCAATTTTGAACAAGTTATTGAACTCCAAATCTGTCATATGACATATGCAAATCATGAGGAAAACAAGCTCTACAACATGCAAGTATCAAATCATTCAAACAATCATACGTACAAAAATTCATATTTTTAATCAAAATTATTCGAAAATAAATAAAAATATATAAAATCAACCTTTGATTCTGCAGTAAAACGAGTTCCAGAATTTGATAGTACTCCTCAAACCCTTCGATTTTGTTACTCGGGCTTTGAAAACAGAGATCACTAACACCTTCAAAAGCTGGTTTGATTTTCAAAAGATTATATGAATATATAAATTTTCTCTGTAAAATTCTATAATTACTGTTTGTAAATGATTTTTGGTACGAAATAAAATACGGTAAAGGCTATTTATAATTACGGAAAATTAGTATCTCGTTGGATCATTCCGGATATAAAATGGTACGTTTATTTAATAAAATAGATCCAAACGGTACTGGTTTTCGGGATAATTATCCAAATCAGTATAATTTGTACTGCGATCTTGGTCTCAGCGCCTGGTTACACGTATTACGAGGTGATAATTGTAATAGTTTAATAAAAATATCCCATTTACCGAAATGAATAATGTATCGAAAATATTGCGCCGGGACCCGCGTAGGACAAACCGTACACCAGATCGAAAAAGTCAAAATATGGAAAATGCTCGGAATATTGCAATTAGGTTAGGAAGGAGTTCTCGGAAGAGTTTCGGGTTATAAAAACATAAAAACAGGTGACGTCGGCTGGTTCCCGATTGTATAAAATAGTTTATAAATACTCGGAAAAAGAATTTATAAAATCCAAATATTTCCTATAGAATCAAAAAATCAATATAAAAATAAATAAGAAGATATGACAATTATCTATATTTTATTTTGGACATATAAAAATTAAAATACTCAATTTATATTATTTTTAAACATCCAAACACATATATCACTTAACAAATACTTCACAGAATAAACACGAAACATGCATAATATTTATTTATTAGCAAAAATAATTACATGATATATCCCAGATATTACATCCTTCCCCCCTTAAAAGGATTCTGTCCTCAGAATCTCCTAAGAAAACAAATGAGGGTACTTTTCTTTCCGACTTAACGCGTTTGCCACAACGTTTGCTTTACCGGGATGATAGTTAATCGTGCAATCATAATCCTTAATCAACTCCAACCATCTTCTCTGTCTCATATTAAGCTCATTCTGTGTGAATATGTACTTCAAACTTTTGTGATCCGTAAAAATCTCATATTTTTCTCCATATAGATAATGTCTCCAAATCTTCAAAGCGAATACTATAGCTGCTAGCTCCAAATCATGGGTAGGATATGTTCGTGTGGTTTCAATTGCCTTGACACATACGTAATAACCTTATCGTGCTACATCGGAATACATCCGAGTCCTTTATGGGAAGCAACACTATAGATTACGAAATTCCCTTGATCATCTGGAAGTGACAAAACAGGTACCGTGATTAATTTTCACTTCAATTCCTGAAAACTTTCTTCACATTTATCGTTCCATAGAAACTTTTCATTCTTCCGTGTAAGCTTTGTCAATGGTGTTGCAATCCTTGAGAAATTTTGAATAAATCGGCGATAATATCCCGCTAATCCCAGGAAACTTCTTACCTCTGTTGGTGTTCTCGGTCTTTCCCAATTTGTAATTGCTTCAATCTTCGCTGGGTCCACTTTGATCCCTTCATTACTGACTATGTGTCCTAAGAACTGGACTTCCTGTAACCAAAACTCACACTTCGAGAATTTAGCATATAACTTTTTCTTCCTTAAAATCTCTAAAGCTGTTCTCAAATGTTCTGCATGATCCTCTTCTGTATTTGAATAAATCAAAATATCATCCATAAATATAATAACAAACTTGTCCAAGTATTCCTTGAAAATTCTGTTCATCAGGTCCATGAATGTTGTCGGGGCATTGGTCAATCCAAAAGACATCACTAAAAATTCATAATGTCCATACCTTGTTCTGAAAGCTGTCTTTGGTATATCCTCTGGCTTAATCTTTAGTTGATGATATCCCGATCTCAAATCAATCTTGGAGAAGTACTTGGCTCCTTTCAATTGGTCAAACAAATCATCAATTCTGGGTAACGGATACTGGTTCTTGATTGGAAGCTTGTTGAGCTCACGATAGTCGATGCATAGTCTCATGCTTCCATCCTTCTTCTTGACAAATAGTATCGGTGCACCCCACGGGGATACACTGGGTCTGATTACTCCTTTCTCTAATAGCTCTTGCAATTGCTTTGCTAGTTCCTTCATCTCAATGGGCGCCATTCTCTACGGGGCCATGGATACTGGTTCCGTTCCAGGTGCTAAGTCGATCGCAAACTCAATTTCTCTGTCTGGAGGAAGTCCTGGTAACTCATCGGGAAACACGTCTGAAAATTCATTGACTACTGGAATATCTTCAAGTTTTGCTGGCTCCTGACTTCTATCAATCACATATGCAACGAAATGCTCGCATCCTTGTCGTAGTAACTTTTTAGCTTGAATCACTGTTAAAAACTTCTTTGCTTGTTTCTGGCCCTTAAACGTTACTATTCTTTCGTCTGGCGTCTTCCCCATTACCTTCTTATTTAGACAATCTATCTGGGCATCGTGCTTAGATAACCAATCCATTCCTAAGATAACGTCAAACTCTCCTAGCTTAAATGGTATCAAATCTACACAAAACTTACTACCAGAATTCTCGATCTCACAATTCTCACAAACGTGATTAACAGATACACGCTCTTGATTTGCTAATTCCACAGTTATTATTTCATTTAAATACTCAATTGGATAATATAACTTACTATCAAAATCTTGTGAAATAAACGATCGAGTTGCTCCCGAATCTATTAACACTTTGGCAATAGAGAATTGACATTAAGCGTACCTGCCATGACATCAGTATCCTGGATAGTGTCCTTCACCGACATATCAAAAACTCTAGCCCTTGGAGTTTCATTCACTGCTGGGGTAGATCCCATAATTCTCAATGCATTACTGACTGGGGCTGGTGTCTTGCAATCCCTGGCTATATGTCCTGGCTTCCCACATTTAAAGCATTTAAATCCAATAGATGGAACCTTAACTGCTGGATTACGGGTAGGCTGATCCTTGTTTGCTGGCTCTCTCGCTGGCTGATTACGACACTCCCTCAAATAGTGCCCTTTCTTATTACACTTGAAACAAACCAGGTTCAACTTATTACAAACTCCTCCGTGCTTCTTCCCACATACCTGACAATCTAAAAAAGTTAGCCTCAACTGATTCAGCTGATTCACATTGACTGGACGGTTACCTTGACCTCCGTCGCATGCATTTTGCTTTTTGAAATTAAAATTTCTTCCTGGCTGAAACTTGCCCTTCTTAAAATTTGGAAACTTCCCTGGTTGTGACTGACCTTCATTCCCTTCAAACTTCCTTTTCTTACTTTCCTTTTCCTTCCGTGACATCTCGCTCTCTGTCTCTACAATCATGGCCTTCTGTACAACTCCTACATAGGTATCCAATTCAAAGATGGCTACCTTCCCTCTAATCCATGGCTTCAGACCTTGCTGGAATCTCTTAGCCTTCTTCCTGTCAGTATCTACATATGATGGCACATACTTTGGCAATTCTTCAAACTTACTTTCATAATCATCTACCGACATATTTCTTTGCTTTAGCTCTAAAAACATCAGCTCCATATGATCCTGAACAAACTTAGGAAAATACTTTTTTAAAAATAACTCTTTAAACCTCTCCCAAGTAATAACATATGTACCTTCCAATGTCTTCACAGTCTCCCACCAATAGGTGGCCTCATTCTTCAAATAATAACTTGCAAACTCAACCTTCTGTTCTTCCTTCACTTTAACTAAAGAAAACGATTTCTCTATTTCCTTTAACCAAACATTTGCTTCAATCAGATCTAGGGAACCCTTGAATTCTGGTGGGTTTACTGCCTGAAAAGTTTTGAAAGTTACGTGGGGATTAGTTTGTCTTTGTTGTTGTTGAGTCAGGTGAACTGTTTGTTGAGCCAAGATTTGAAGAATCTGGGCTATTGCAGGGTCTATGGGTCCTGGGTTTGCATTCTGGTTAGTATCATCTTGGTTGTTATTGTTGTTGTTGGTTTCTTCATTTTGGGTGTCGGTGCGGGTATTTCTTCTGGGAGGCATTTTCTGTAAAGAGTCAAACAACTTATTTAGCTTTTAAATCAAATCCTTTGCATAAAGAAAAGTTTTGTAAAATAGAAATATCTATTTTTGAAAAAAGTTGTAACAGTTTAACTAAGTAAATTGCATGCTTCTTTACAGAATATAAACAGTTAAGGGGACAGGGTACATGGTATCACAGGGGTATAACTGGTGCAATAAATAAAGTAAAGTAAAACAGGTGCAGTAAAGTAAATGAGAATGCTGGAAAAGAAAAGTTACTGATATATATATATAGATCAAAAGTTTTAGGTAGTACAAGCGTTAAAACGCTTCGGAAGTAAAAGCAAAAGGTACAACAAACCTACTCACTAGTCAGTAGATCTAGTCTATAAATACAACCCAAAAGTCTACTGATACATACTACACACTACTGTACATACTAAACAACCACAACAGCACTGCTCAGCATCTCCATCTTTGTGCCTCTAGCTCAGGGTAAGTCTGGTCCTCCAATCTCCTCCAGAACCCACTTAGCCCACTCCACAAGAAAATCAGGGGTATTATCCTCATAAGTAGCCTCAGCAATCCTCACAGCAGCTGCTCTCCGAAATACCTGGAGTCTCTCTTTGAGTCGCCTCTCACCACTCCCAACCTCTCTGGTACGCATAATATGTAATAGCTCCTGAATCTGACCCCGTAAGAATCGCTGCTCCATAAGGCAAGCCTCAAACTGATGATATGGGACAGGATAGGAAGAGAACTGAAAAGGTACACCTGTAACTGAGTGACCACTAAAACCTGAATCAGCAGGTGGGGGTCCGCTGATAGGTGGTCTCATGCCTGGGGGTGGAATAGCCTGCAGTGGTACGGGCTGCAACACATGTGGAGGTAAAATAGCCAACACTGGTGGAACAACAGGACGTGGATCTGAAGATGGTCCTCCAACTGAGGGCTATGAGTGATCAGCTGATACGGGGATGAAAGAGTCAGCCATCGCTGCTATCTAAAATCATATCACAATATAAGAATCTCGAACCACAACGTGAATTATACTAATACCTATTATACCGTCACACTCATCCTCTCGATGTTCTATCTTTCAATTTCCTTACTTCTAATCCTAACCCTCTACCCATTCCCGTCAACCTAGGCTTGTGTCAGTGACTTTTAACATGTCGCTCTGATACCAAACCTATGGCGCCCTCCAAACCCGGGTCAGAAATTTGGGGTCCACTTACACACACCTTATTTATAACCTGCTTATGATAATAAAGATAAAATAACATGCTGTGACCCTACAACTACCACGGACCGCAACATGTTAAAGTATGTACACAAGCCATACACACACACACTTATATTACAAACATCCAAATCCCAACTATTCAAACTCAAATCTTAATATTAAACATTATTACAAACTTTTACAAACTTAAACTATCTCAAAAGCTATCAGCTAGCTTAACTCGATCAACCGGGACCCCTAGCTCTCGCACTGGATTGGGGATCCTCGCTACCAACTGGTTCCTTCTTATCTGGGAAAGAACATAAACAACATCACACAAATGAGCTAACTAGCTCAGCAAGTCACAATGACAAGACTGAGAATAATGATCATCAAGTGAAGGGTTAAGGTATCAAGTGAACAATGATTAATGATTTAGAACTGGATATTATATTTTTTTATTTTAAAAACCAAAGTTAGGCTGCTGATAAGTCACGTACTAACTCCGAGCAAGGCACACAACTCTGCTCTAATTACTGGATCCAAGGCACACATTGGCCCAACTTGACCAGCAATCGGGTCTGACCACGAATCTGGTCCATAATTTTATAAAATAATCAAATTCTAACATAATAACAGAATAAACAATGTAAAGCAATAACAAAATCATAAGCAATATTGGATGTTCAATAATGAAATGGTTTCAATCTTCATAAAGGATCAATATGGCAATTTTAAAGAATGGCTGTTAGGTAATGAAAGAATTGGATAACAAAGGAATCAAAGTTTCAAGGTTGCAAGGATTTGGTCTTTCAAAGCATAAGGTACAATAGTTTGAGTATGTAAGCAATTTGATTCAGTGTTTGGCATTTAGTTTGTATGTATTTTTGGAATAGTATCGTATATCTATGGTTCGTATTCGGGTATGCAACAATCAATGGTTCAGAAAGAATAAGGTTTACGGCTCAAAGATCAACAACTGGAATCAAGGTTTAGGGTTCAGTGCTTCAAAACACTCGCAATATAAAACAGGATTATCAATCAACTACAATATATCTCGAGAAAGTTCAGAACACTTGCCTGATACTAGCTTCCTATACTTCACCAATCTCCAATCACAATCTCTTACTCCTCGACTATCTATTTCCCTTTCCTAAGCCTTTCCTCTTCTGCTCACATAACATAAGTATCTATCAATACTCAACTCATACGATTCTATTTGGTATACACTTCTATCTACCCTTCGCTTTACCCAAATCCGACTAACGGATTGAAAGTTACGCTAAAAATAAGTAAACACTGAACATATAGACCGAAAATCAAACAAACATGTCATATATAGCACATAGCACGTCAAACAACCAATGAAATTTCATTTATAAAGAAGCCTCAGGTCATATATAGTCTTTCGGGCATTTAATATGATTTTTAAAATATTTTTCGGAATTAAAATGGGTCGTTGGATCAATTTTAAGGTAGTAAACAGGGTTCGGTTGGCCACATCTAGCTTCAAAATAATTTTCTAATAACTATCGAGCATTGAAAATAATTTAAAGTAATATTTTAAAGTTCGAAACTATTTTTCAGAATTTTTAAATCATTTATAAATAATTAAATCTAATTAAATAATTAATTAAAGTTAATTAATAATTAATTAAATCAATTATTCAATTAATCTTCGAATTGATTGACCAATTAATTAATTAATTATTAACTAATATTAATTAACTAATTAATTCATATTTATTTTTTGAATTAAAAAATAAATTTTGGAATTAAAATATTAATTTTTGGAATTTTTAGTAATTAAAATTGAATTTTTATAATTAAAATAAATAAGAAATATAATTTTTAAACATTTTATAAACATGAATCCTATTTTTGAAACTTCTGGAAACCTCAGGGACCTTACTTCATCAATAATTCAGGGACTAAACTGCAATTTTGCAGTTCAGTCGCCGAAAAATTACGGGGATCGCCGGAGAATACGTTCAAATCAGTCATATGACAAATGAAAATCATCAGAAAAACAAGCTCTACAACATGCAAGCATCAAATCATTCAAATAATCATCCGTACAAAAATTCATATTTTTAATCATAATAATTCGAAAATAAATAAAAATATATAAAATCAACCTTTGATTCTGCAGTAAAACGAGTTCCAGAATCTGATAGTACTCCTCAAACCCTTCGATTTTGTTACTCGAGCTTTGAAAAGAGAGATCACTAACACCTTCAAAAGCTGGTTTGATTTTCAGAAGATTATATGAATATATGAATTTTCTCTGTAAAATTCTAAAATTACTGTTTGCAAATGATTTTTGGTACGAAATAAAATACGGTAAAGGCTATTTATAATTACGGAAAATTAGTATCCCGTTGGATCATTCCGGATATAAAATGGTACGTTTATTTATAAAAACAGATCCAAACGGTACCGGTTTTCGGGATAATTATCCAAATCAGTACAATTTGTACTACGGTCTTGGTCTCAGTGCCTGGTTACACGTATTATGAGGTGATAATTGTAATAGTTTAATAAAAAGATCCCGTTTATCGAAAATACGAGTTTTATTGATTTACCGAAACGAATAATATATCGAAAATATTGCGCCGAGACCCGCGCAGGATAAACCGTACACCGGATCGAAAAAGTCGAAACATGGAAAATGCTCGGAATATTGCAATTAGGTTAGGAAGGAGTTCTCAGAAGTGTTTTGGGTTATCAAAACATAAAAACGGGTGATGTCGGCTGGTTCCCGATTGTATAAAATAGTTTATAAATACTCGGAAAAAGAATTTATAAAATCCATATATTTCCCATAGAATCATAAATCAACATAAAAATAAATAAAAAGATATGACAATTATCTATATTTTATTTTGGACATATAAAAATTAAAATACTCAATTTATATTATTTTTAAACATCCAAACACATATATCACTTAACAAATACATCACAGAATAAACACGAAACATGCATAATATTTATTTATTAGCAAAAATAATTACACGATATATCCCAGATATTAGCAAAAATATTAGGATTTCGTCCTCAGAATCTCCTAAGAAAACAAATGAGGGTACTTTTCTTTCCGACTTAACGCGTGTGCCACAACATTTGCTTTACCGGGATGATAGTTAATCGTGCAATCATAATCCTTAATCAACTCCAACCATCTTCTCTGTCTCATATTAAGCTCCTTCTGTGTGAATATGTACTTCAAACTTTTGTGATCCGTATAAATCTCGTATTTTTCTCCATATAGATAATGTCTCCAAATCTTCCAAGCGAATACTATATCTGCTAGCTCCAAATCATGGGTAGGATACTTATGTTCAAGTGGTTTCAATTGCCTTGACACATACACAATAACCTTATCGTGCTGTATCAGAACACATCCGAGTCCATTATGGGAATCATCGCTATAGATTACGAAATTCCCTTAATCATTTGGAAGTGACAAAACAGGTGTCGTGATTAATTTTAGCTTCAATTCCTGAAAACTTTCTTCACATTTATCGTTCCATATAAACTTTTCATTCTTCCGTGTAAGCTTTGTCAATGGTGTTGCAATCCTTGAGAAATATTGAACAAATCGGCGATAATATCCCGCTAATCCCAAGAAACTTCTTACCTCTGTTGGTGTTCTCGGTCTTTCCCAATTTGTAATTGCTTCAATCTTTGCTGGGTCCACTTTGATCCCTTCATTACTGACTATGTGCCCTAAGAACTGGACTTCCTGTAACCAAAACTTACACTTCGAGAATTTAGCATATAACTTTTTCTTCCTTAAAATCTCTAAAGCTGTTCTCAAACGTTCTACATGATCCTCTTCTGTCTTTGAATAAATCAAAATATCATCTATAAACATAATAACAAACTTGTCCAAGTATTCCTTAAAAATTTTGTTCATCAGGTCCATGAATGCTGCCGGGGCATTGGTCAATCCAAAAAACATCACTCAAAATTCATAATGTCAATACTTGTTCTGAAAGCTGTCTTTGGTATATCCTCTGGCTTAATCTTTAGTTGATGATATCCTGATCTCAAATCGATCTTGGAGAATTACTTGGCTCCTTTCAATTGGTCAAACAAATCATCAATTCTGGGTAACGGATACTGGTTCTTGATTGTAAGCTTGTTGAGCTCCCGAAAGTCGATGCACAGTCTCATGCTTCCATCCTTCTTCTTGACAAATAGTACTGGTGCACCCCACGGGGATACACTGGGTCAGATTACTCCTTTCTCTAACAGCTCTTGCAATTGCTTTACTAGGTCCTTCATCTCAACTGGCGCCATTCTATACGGGGCCTTGGATACTGGTTCCGTTCCAGGTGCTCAATCGATCAAAAACTCAATTTCTCTGTCTGGAGGATGTCCTGGTAACTCATCGGGAAACACGTCTGAAAATTCATTGACTACTGGAATATCTTCAAGTTTTGCTGGCTCCTGACTTCTATCAATCACATATGCAACGAAATGCTCGCATCCTTGTTGTAGTAACTTTTTAGCTTGAATCATTGTTAAAAACTTCTTTGCTTCTTTCTGGCCCTTAAACGTTACTATTCTTTCATCTGGCGTCTTCACCATTACCTTCTTATTTCGACAATCTATCTGGGCATCGTGCTTAGATAACCAATCCATTCCTAAGATAACGTCAAACTCTCCTAGCTTAAATGGTATCAAATCTACACAAGACTTACTACCAGAAATCTCAATCTCATAATTCTCACAAACTTGATTAACAGATACACGCTCTTGATTTGCTAATTCCACAGTCATTATTTCATTTAAATACTCAATTGGATAATTTAACTTACTAACAAAATCTTGTGAAATAAACGATCGAGTTGCTCCCGAATCTATTAACACTTTGGCAATAGAGAATTGACATTAAGCGTACCTGCCATGACATTAGTATCCTGGATAGTGTCCTTCACAGACATATAAAAAACTCTAGCCATTGGAGTTTCATTCACTACTGGGGTAGATCCCATAATTCTCAATGCATTACTGACTGGGGCTTGTGTCTTGCAATCCCTAGCTATATGTCCTGGCTTCCCACATTTAGAGCATGTAAATCCAATAGCTGGAACCTTAACCGCTGGATTACGAGTAGGCTGATCCTTGTTTGCTGGCTCTCTCGCTAGCTGATTACGGCACTCCCTCGAATAGTGCCCTTTCTTATTACACTTGAAATAAACCACATTCAACTTATTACAAACTCCTCCGTGCTTCTTCCCACATACCTGACAATCTGGAAAAGTTAGCCTGCATTTGGTTTTCGAAATTAAAATTTCTTCCTGGCTGAAACTTTCCTATCTTAAAATTTGGAAACTTCTCTGGTTATGACTGACCTTCATTCCCTTTAAACTTCCTTTTCTTACTTTCCTTTTCCTTCTGTGACATCTCGCTCTCTGTCTCTACAATCATGGCCTTCTGTACAACTCTTGCATAGATATCCAATTCAAAGATGGCTACCTTCCCTCTGATCCATGGCTTCAGACCTTGTTGGAATCTCTTAGCCTTCTTCCTGTCAGTATCTACATATGATGGCACATACCTTGACAATTCTTCAAACTTACTTTCATAATCAGCTACCGACATATTTCCTTGCTTTAGCTCTAAAAACTTCAGCTCCATCTGATCCTGAACAAACTGAGGAAAATACTTTTCTAAAAACAACTCTTTAAACCTCTCCCAAGTAATAACATATGTACCTTCTAATGTCTTCACAGTCTCCCACCAATAGGTGGCCTCATTCTTCAAATAATAACTTGCAAACTCAACCTTCTGTTCTTCCTTCACTTTAACTAAAGCAAACGACTTCTCTATTTCCTTTAACCAAACATTAGCTTCAATCGGATCTAGGGAACCCTTGAATTCTGGTGGGTTTACTGCCTGAAAAGTTTTGAAAGTTACCTGGGGGTTGGTTTGTCTTTGTTGTTGTTGAGTCAGGTGAACTGTTTGTTGAGCCAAGATTTGAAGAATCTGGGCTATTGCTGGGTCTATGGGTCCTGGGTTTGCATTCTGGTTAGTATCATCTTGGTTGTTATTATTGTTGTTGGTTTCTTCATTCTGGGTGTTGGTGCGACAGGAAACCAAATCAAACGTTCTACTTACCAAAACGATCCTTGTTTCCAGCCCGTTCTATTGGTACCAAAATCACGAATCGAGGTGAAGTATTGTGAAAATCGATTTTTGGTTCATGTTCTTGGATTTCGATTTTGATTATTGATGATTGTTGATTGTTTTTGAGGTTATAATTAGCTTTATGATGATTTATAGAATTGATTTATGTATTTTATACTAATTGTTTGGTTGCTAGAAGATGTTAACCGAGTTCTTGGTTTATTACATTTTCATGTTCGATTTTTAGATTTCTGGGTGTTAGTTTGATTGATTTAATCATATGAAGTGATTGTACATACTAAGGGCTTTAATTTTAGCTATTATTTGATGAATTTGGTTAAATAATCAACGAAACTGAAGTTTCTGATTAATTCACCGGAAAACGGTTGATCTTGATCGGATATTGGGTTCTGGGTTGTTTGAGGTGATGATAGGGTCATTACCGAGTCTGGATTGTGATTTGAATCAGTTTGGTGTTGAAATCGGGAAGAAACAGTACCTATTATACTAGTTATGGGATGCCGGAAACCGACGAAACGTCGGCCGGATTTTGGGATTTTCCAGAAACCGGCGAGGAGTTCATCGTTCCGGTGGTCTTACCCGTTTCCCGGCGAGATTCCCCACCCCCTGAAACTGCAGTTTGATCCAGCAAAGGGGATGACCCTGTCTACCAAATCTGTTTCTGATTTTCTTTTAAAAATAAATTAAAATTTGTTTTCTATTTTTGGAAATCATTTATTTTAATTTCAAAAAAAATCATTTACTTATTAATGATAATTTCAAAAATTATTTTGTTAATTGTATTAAATTCCAAGAATTATTTCTATTATTATTTTCAAAAATTCATATTTGTTTTAATTATTTGTAATTTATTTTAATTAATTATTTATAGGTTTAATTAATTGGTTAATTCATTTAATCGATTAATTTTATTTATAATTAGTTAAATAAAATACAATTATTTATAATTAATTCAAATAAATCCTAAAAATTGTTTTAAGCTTTTAAAAAATTATATTTTGGTATTTAAAAATCAATTAATATTATTATTAATTGATTTGTTTCTATTTATTTCTTATTTTATTCATAATAAATCAACTGTTCGTCCGTTTAATACGAAACGAACGCCTCTAGACTCAGAAAAATATTCCGCTTTCAATAAAAATACTTTCGAGACCCAAATCCTTTTGTTTCAAAAGGTCGCTTATTTTACAAGTCATTCTGAGTCAATTATTGATCGATAAATCATATTTTTGACCCGATTTCCGTTTTAAACGTACCGAGTCTTACCTTTTGAAGAACTGAGTCATATGTGATATGAATTATGTGATACGTGAGTTATGTGTTTATGTGTTAGGTGAATTACGTGCATATGTGAGTCAAATGTCTTGTGCTTGACTGTTTCCTTATGTGCGGGTTATCGTATGGGTAGACGTTAGGGTTTTGACACGTAGTTCGTCGAATGATTATCGATTAGACGATTAAAGTTCTATATTTTAATTATAGATGCGAGTCTTTCAAGACGATCAAGACCGGATGAAGTGGATAAAGGCTAAAGTTGAATAATAGGAATATTGGGTTACAGCACTGCATGAGTAGCAGACCAAAGGATTAGTAGAATAAAGACGGTGATGCTTTGAGACGGAATGTCAGAATAAATGCGTCTTCGCGAGTGTGACTAACTGCTAAAACCCAAAGGCAAGTATCCCTATCATCACTTATTGTTCAAGTGATATTTATTTTAAATCTTTTCATGCAAGTATTGCTTTCCCTATTTAGTTCGTAATAGATAAATGTTTTACATATCGCTGAATTAAATAATTCTGTTTATACAAGTATTCTTTTGTTGTTCTATGTTCAGAATAGCTAAGTGATTTTGCTTATCAACTTACTAGATTTATAAATGTTTTGGATTTTGAGGAAAGTGATTTGGTTGCGAATATTCCTACCCAAGAATTAGGGGAATAAAATTATTTCGGGTGTCGATTATTATGACCCCATTTCAATAAAAGGTTTTAAGATTGGATCATAATTGCGTAAGTGACCGGGACGGACGGTACAATGGAGGGCTATTTCTAAGTGCCATATGGAATATTATGACACAATTTTTGCCACATGCAGGTATATTGCCTTTTTGTTTGAGTACTCGTGTTTTTGGGGTCACGTTTCTATGAATCATGACCTTGTGCTATCACACGGGCTGATCAGCATGTGATAGTACGTCCGTTGGAGGATGATCCCAATCTAAATTATCATATTGTTTTTGATATTCATAGAATAAATGATTTATCAACTGTTTCTATTTTGGAATAATGGTGAAATGCAGTTTTGATTCAGATTCTGATTTATGCTGATACTTACGTTGTTGTTAAATATCAAAGGTGGTATTAGTATAGATGATTGATGTTGACTTAGTATGGGTGTTGTGAGCATCAAAGTTCGTATTGATATCTAATTTGATATGACAGCAAAATAAGTATTAATTTCAAGTGTTCGGTTTTCAGTAAAGTTTATGATTTAATCTATAATCATTGTTTCATGTTATCTTGGTTTACGATATTTCCGTAAACACTGTTTTACGAGTTTGATTCTCGTCAAGATTCAAAGTATTGCTGAAGCATTTCGCTCAAAAATATCAAAATGGTTTTGAATACAATTAAAGAATCAATTATGGGATTCCTCAACTAAAATTTTTGTTGCAGCAATTATGATTTTAAAATATTCTGCTCTGATGCAGATGTCGGTTTTATATCAAAATGACCCTATATATGCTATAATGATCTTACTGAGCATTTCTTCCGCTCATACTTGCCTGTTTTTAAATTTAACCTCCAGTGAGGATTAGCTTGCGTTGTTTAGCTGCGAAATTCGAGGAAGCAAAGAAAAAGCTCTTGGAAGGTGGTTGGTCCAGGGTTTGCGGGCTAGTGTAAGTTTTATTGTGTAAAGTTATTTATATTATATTATATTATAGTTGTATATTTTAATTGGGCCTAGTATACTTCTTTTCGAAGTTATACTAGGGGGTTTAGCTTTGAGATTGAGAATTGTTGAAAAGAGTTTCAAAAGAAAGTGAAAAATTTATTTGTGAAATTTGGATATCTTATTTCTAGAACTGTAACCTTAAAAGATCTTGGATTAGTTGGGGTCATTTTTGGTAAATATCTTCCGTTGGCATGTAATTATTGATTAAACAGGTTAATTTGGATTGAGGTTTTATAGTGAGACCAAATCCCTTGACCCCGGATTTGGGGGCGTTACACTATCCATCTTAGAAGATCCTACCTTGAGATAAGCCAGGACCATGTCCCAAAAAGGACTAAATAAACCCTTGAGTATCTAGTCTCCTATTGAGGACATATGATTAATAATGGTATTAACCTGCTATCGTTGCTTTGGTTGAAACTCTTCTCCAATTTTATATGCTTTATGTCATATATACATCAAGTTTAGGAGATGTCCTTCATGGATCACAAATGGTGATTATGTACCTCCTTAGAAGATTTCGATACGAAAGGTATGGACTTCGTATGATTAGCTATTAAGATTTCAAGGAAAATGAATGACTCCAGTAGGTCAGTGGTGGACTATAGTGATGCGGAAATGATTATTTGAATAATGAGATGATAAAAACTGTGAGAGTTGTATTGTAATGGATGTTGAGATTGAGTACCACTAATCGGGTCGTGGTGATGTATAAGTTATCATTGATAGACTAACTAAGTCGATTATATACTTATTGAATATTTATTCCTTCTTATCGACAGAGAGTCGTATTACTATACAAGGAAGGTTGTGGTCCAAACGTAGGATTCTAGTAACGATGATGTCTAGAATGAAAACCCAGATTCGATTTTCGATGTCGAGGGAGTTTCAAAGGTGATTTTTTATAAGCTTGAGTAAGAGAATGGGTCCATAGAATGATGGACGGAATAGAAAAAATATCCAGGCGCGTGAAATGCGATGCCATAATACTTGATATTGATATATATATATATACATGTGCATGTGTTTCGTTCTCCGGTGATAAACCTCTACAGTTCAGAAATAGATTCCAAGCCAGATAATTTGTAACCATATATTTTTTATATAATTTTCTTAAATTCGTTCTTTTCTCTCCATTTCATTTCGTGTAAACTGAGAAGAAAAACCCTTCCATAAGGGGAGGTATTGCCGAATGACTATCTATCTGTGTGATAGAAGCCTAGTAGGATACCATATGTTGTTAAATTGCTTGTCAAGTACTAAAGTCTGGCCCCCTTCTGTACTAACTATGCGAGGTAACAAGTGTTCATGTTCATAGTGATCTCTCAATAAATTCTTTTACTTCTCTATGACGGATTAGAAGCAGCTGGGAAAGGAGTAGTATAATTGTGGTGGTATTCAGAATCTAACGTTCGTGATACTAAGGTTGACATAATTATTAAAAGGTTATAGAATGCTAGAGAGTAAAAGTATAGCTAGAATAGTATTATGTACGGAAGATAGTAACGATTACGGACCGACAAAGAGTGGGTATTGAGAAGCAAAAGCTATAGCGCTAGAAGCTATGATGAGAGTCTGTATGATAGACTTCAAAGGAATTTGGAATGATCACTTAGCACGGATTGAGTTTTCTTACGAAAATAGATGATATGTGTAACACCCCCAGATCTGGGGTCGGGGATCCGGGTCGTCACGGTCTTTCTTTCCACAATATCACTTAACTTAATTAATAATAAATAACCTCATGCTGTGACCCCACACTAACACACACCGTAACCCGTTATAGTCTCAGAGATGAAATTGAAATAAGTACAAGTCCTTGAATCCATAATTTAAAAGTTATTACAACCCAAAATGATTACTTGATAAGTTTACATTTAATTGCCATTATCTGCCACAAGTTATAATTATACATAATTGATTCCCAAAAGTAGAATGCCTGATCTACAAATAGATCTACCTCTGCAGCTATAGCAGCTACGATATCAACCTAAAATAGATCTACCTCTGCAGCTTGAGTCTGGCCATCTTTCCTAACTGTTGTTGTGTGATGAAGAAATGAAGCAAGAGTGAGCATTACAGCTCGCAAGATAATATATAGTGTAAACAATAATACAAGTATCTAAATGGATAACTTACTAAAAACCTTTATCAAGTATAAGGTAATTACTTACTGGATATAAGCTTAAAGGAAGATGAAGTTACCAATTACTTCACTATAATTATACCATTTTAGAAAACTACTTGAACTACCACTGTTCAAAGTATAATAAGTTTTCGAAAGTTCATCCCATAGATGAGACCACAAGTTAAGACTTGAATAGATTCAATCTTTGAAATATTATTGAATGAAATGAGGTTACGGGATACTTTATTTAGTCCCGATATATATATCCACATATATATCTCTTATACATTTCCTGGAAACCTCTGTCATGTAAAGTATGAACAGAGTTTGTAATATCCAATGAATTTTGGAAAGAAAAGAATTTTGGCATAAAACTGATATCTTGCTGATTAGGCAAAGATACCAATAAGTAACCTTTTCTACTAGTAGATGGATGAATCCCCCACCGGTCATCACCCTGGCCTCATTAGGACCTTGTGCTGGACCGCCATCCGGCCTCTTACGCGTTGATGGGCTGCCACCCATCCACTTACACTTTAATAGACCGTACCACGGCCTGTCGCTTATGCCGACTCAATTAAATGGACTTACTTCCCGAACGTTGGGTAAGTAATCAATTCATTTATCAAAACAGCAACCTTGTTGCGAATATAAAATATCCCACAGAGCCGGATCCCTCAGGTTTTGAGCGAGTATTTAAATCCCCTTCGAAAGGAGGATCTTTAAATATAAAAATGAGTTTTGGGATCCGCCCTAACTTTTAAAATCATCTTGAAGACTCGAAAACATTTTTAAGAATGTTTGGAGTAATGCTGATTTAATGAAATAAATCAGTCCCGATATATTAGAAATATCTGAATATTATTATTTAAATAATATTCCCATAAGGATAATATTTATAAAAATAATTTGAAGTACAAGTTTTAAAACTCATACTTGATATGAATAATAAATAACCAAAGATATACTTATACGAAGTACGATCTTTATATGAATAATCGAAAATAAGTTTGATTATCGAAACAATATTCTTTAATAAAATAAAGAATATTATTTAATAAAATAAGCGGAGTCATAAGTCCTCGAATGAATATTCAAAATAATATTCATTAAATAGAATAAACGGAGTCATAAGTCCTCGAATGAATATTCAAGATAATATTCATTAATAAAAATAAAGTTATCGACTAAACCTTATTCGATTAATAGTTTTGAAAACTATATCTATATATATATATATAATATACTCGGGAACATCGACTCCCGATTTTAGAAAATGTTCGCCTTTGGGTCCCCTATAATAAGGGTATACGCAACTACTGCTTATCTCTAGCATAGGTATTATGCAATTATAAGCATTGGAATCAACAGATAGATATCAAGATTACGAAACAGACATGCATATAAACCATATCGGCATGCTCCAATATATCGCAAGATTTGCTAATTAACTATCATGCATCTATCACAAGATAATGCATATACATGTATACATCACAACAACGGTATAACGGGTAGAAAACTTGCCTGAGTGACTGGGGGTGATAAAAGGCTTGGGACGAGTCTGGTAACCTATAAACAACATATAAGTTGAAATTAAACCAAATTCGCTTATGAATCTATACTTTAACCAATTAGACCCTAACGTTCGCTTTTGCGCTTAACGATTCACTTAAGTCGCTCGAGTACCCTTGGCTCCACCATTTTTAATAAATTAACCATTAAGGGTTTTAAGGAGATTCTTTCGTGAGTACCCTATCAACTTCCTAATCCACTTTAAATAATTGTTTTATACTCCAATTAGTCATTTAAGGGCCTTAACCAAGGTTTCAAAGTAAGGCGAGGGGTAATGGTTCGGTCGCGAAACGCCGTTACTTAAAACAGTCATTTCACCTAAACCGTACATCGGATTCAAGCGAACCACATATCAAAATGAAGCTCGTAACATGAACTATCTAATCATGGCAATGGTCAAAACCTAACAGTGAGTTCACGGGTCCTGATGTTAAAAACAAAAGCAGTCTAAGGTAAATCGGGCATTACGACAGCTATGTTTACGCGATTACCAAATTTTATACTACTCCAAATCAATCCACAATCAACCCACAATCATTACTACAACCAAACTCCATCCATACACTACTACAACAGCCCCAACATCTCAAGATTTCCAATTTATACTACTTCTCAATCATGAACTAAAAGCTTACTTAAGTTCATTAACTAATAATCAAGATTTACAACTCCAAAAACATCACAAAACCAACCAATCTCTAAATACACAATAATCATGCCTCTCATGAACTATACTACTCATAATAAGCTCTTAACATTCAATAATAATGCTAGGTTAAGAGATTATACCTTCCTTGAGAGTAGGAGTAACTAATGAGCTTGAAACAACCTTGGAAAATCCTTACTAAAGCTTTATCTAAACAAAAACACAAGATCAAAATTTAAAGTTCTTGAAAAACACTATTCACTCTCTTCTTCCATGAATTATAGGAAGAGATTGTGAAGGAATTTGAAGCTTAGATTCATAGGATATCTATATCTATATACAAGGAACCTTGGATAATTACCTCACTAATTAACAAAGCTTGGAACTTGAATTTGAGTTTTCTTTCCTTCGAAAAAGAAAAGAGGCCGAGAGCTTCTTCTTGAAAAATGAAGTCAACTTGTGTTTTGTGATTTGTGATTTGTTTTGCTTGGTTGTTTTGCTTTGGTTTTGATTAATTAATCTTTTAACCATGGTAAATTTTGTGTGGTTTATAATCAACCAACACTTCCTTCCCTTTTTGGTCATGCTTATGTCATCCTCCTATGTCATCTTCCCACACTTGTCCTCTTCTTGTTGGTGTGGTGACATCATCATCACTAACCTCTTTGATTAACTCCTAATTACTTGGCTAATGACCGCGGATCTGTTATACGGTTCGCTTAACTTTCGTTCTCGTTTATTGTTTGAGGGATCATACCCGGGATCTTATTACTTGGGTTTCCTTAACCTTTCTCAATACATTATATTCCTTTTATGATCCTCTCTTATAATCCTTGAATTTAAATCCTTTTTATCCTGTTACCTTATACTCAATTTTTTCGGTATCTGGTGAATTTTCGGGAAAAATCCAAGTGTTTGAATTTGGATTCTGACGATCTTTACATACACTTATATACCATCTAGAGTACTAATAAGATCTCATAATAACAGTAAAAGAACCTCTACAAAGTGTGGCATGAAAAGTTTTCTTATTCAGCAAAATTAGCAAAAACACTATTCATAAGGGTTACAAAAAATTCAAAATTTTGGGGTTATTACAGTCTCCCCTCCTTAAAAGGATTCCGTCCCAGAATCAAATAGAAAACAAATGGGGTTACTTTTCTAGCATCGCGCTCTCTAGTTCCCAAGTTGATTCTTCCATATTATGATTCTGCCATAGCACTCTGACTAGCTTGATCACTTTGTTCCGAAGCACCTGCTCCTTCTTATCCATAATCTTTACTGGTTTCTCCACATAAGTCAGATCTGGTTGCATATCCACCTGCTCGTACTCCACTATGTGTCTGGCATCCCGATGATACTTCCTTAGCATTGACACATGGAACACATTATGAACTTGTTGTAGGTTCGGGGGTAAGGCTAGCTCGTAAGCCAACTTCCCAATCCGTCTTAGTATCTCAAAAGGTCCAGTGTATCTTGGGCTTAGTTTCCCTTTCTTTCCGAACCTCACTAATCCCTTCCAAGGGGATACTTTTAGCAGTACTAAGTCCCCTATTTCATACTCCTTGTCCTTTCGGGCTAGGTCTACATATTTCTTCTGTTTGTCTTGGGCTGCTACCAGCCGTCCTCTGATGAGATCCACTATGTCTTTGGTCCTTTGGACCACTTCGGGTCCGAGCATCTTCCGCTCTCCTACTTCATCCCAGTATAAGGGAGATCGACACCTTCTTCCGTACAGGGCCTTATAAGGCAACATTCCGATGCTGGCATGAAAGCTATTGTTATAAGAAAACTCGATCAACAACAAGTGATCATCCCAACTTCCTTTAAAGTCTATTGCACAGACTCTCAACATATCCTCCAGTGTCTGGATGGTCCTTTCACTCTGCCCATCTGTTTGGGGATGGTAAGCGGTACTCATATTTAATGTGGTCCCCGCATATTCTTGAAAGCTCCTCCAAAATCTGGAGTTGAACCTGGGGTCTCGGTCTGAGACAATGGACACTGGGACTCCATGTCGCGTCACTATTTCCTTAAGGTAAATGTCCACCAGTCTATCGACCGTGTATCTCTCATTGATAGAAATGAAATGAGCTGACTTTGTCAGTCGGTCTATAATTACCCATATGGCATCATGATTGGCTTTCATCCTTGGTAAGCCGACAACAAAATCCATGGCTATATGTTCCCATTTCCATTCGGGAATCTCCAGGGGTCGTAAAAGTCCACTGGGTCTCTGGTGCTCTACCTTTACTCTTTGGCAAGTCAAACATTTGCTTACCCATTCTGCTACGTCCCTCTTCATGTTGGGCCACCAGTAATACTCCTTCAAATCCTTATACATCTTGGTGCTCCCCGGGTGAATGGAATACCTTGAACTATGGCTTTCATCCAAAATCTCATCTTTAAGTTCTTGAACATTCGAAACCCAAATCTGGTGGGAATACCTCATTATCCCTTTATCATCTCTCTCAGCATGGATCTCTTCTCCAGTCATTGACTCTCTGCCTTCATTCATTACTTTCTCTCGGCACAATTTAATCTTTTCCAATAACTCTGGATGCATCGAGATCTCAAACAGATTTTCAGTTCCGGCTCCGGTTACCTTTACTTCTATTTCCATTCTCTCGAAATCCCTTATCAATTCCTCCGATGTCATTATCATTTTGAGTCTTTCCTTCCTGCTAAGGGCGTCAGCCACCACATTGGCTTTCCCTGGATGATAGACAATCTCACAATCATAGTCCTTGATTAGTTCTAACCATCTCCTCTGGCGCATGTTGAGCTCTTTCTGCGTAAATATGTACTTGAGGATCTTATGGTCTGTAAAAATCTCGCACTTCTCTCCATACAAGTAGTGCCTCCAAATTTTTAAGGCAAAAACTATTGCCACGAGCTCAAGGTCATGAGTAGGATATCTAATCTCGTATTCCTTCAATTCTCTCGATGCATACGCAATCACCTTACCGTGCTGCATAAGCACACACCCTAACCCTTTGTGCGACGCGTCACTATATATCACAAAATCTCCTTTTCCGTCTGGCAATGCCAACACCGGGGCCGTTACCAACCTTTTCTTTAATTCTTGAAAACTCTTCTCGCATTTTTCCCTCCATTCAAACTTCTCTGTCTTACGAGTAAGTCGTGTCAAAGGGGCTGCGATCTTCGCAAAGTCCTGTACAAATCTACGATAGTAGCCGGCCAATCCTATGAAACTCCTTACCTCTGTGGGTGTGATTGGCCTTTCCCAATTTGAGACCGCCTCTATCTTGGAGGGATCGACCAATACTCCTTCTTTATTGATCACATGTCTAAAAACTGTACTTCCTTCCGCCAGAATTCACACTTCGAAAATTTGGAAAATAACTGTTCCTCTCTGAGTATTCCTAGAGCTATCCTCAAATGCTCTGCATGTTCTGCCTCGATCCTTGAGTAGATTAAAATATCATCGATAAAAACTATCACACACTTGTCCAAGTACTTCTTGAATACTCTGTTCATTAAATCCATGAAAGCCGCTGGGGCGTTGGTTAATCCAAAGGACATTACAAAGAACTCATAGTGCCCATACCTGGTACGGAATGCGGTCTTGGGAATATCTTTGGGTTTAATCTTTAGTTGGTGATATCCAGTTCTCAGGTCAATCTTGGAAAAATAAACAGCATCCTTTCGCTGATCGAACAGATCGTCTATTCTAGGTAACGGGTACCTGTTCTTTATGGTTAGCTTGTTCAATTCTCGATAGTCGATGCACATCCTCATGCTCCCATCTTTCTTCTTAACAAATAACACTGGTGCTCCCCACGGAGACACACCGGGTCTTATCATACCCTTATCCAAAAGTTCCTGTAATTACGTAGCTAATTCCTTCATTTCTAATAGGGCTAACTGGTAAGGTGCCTTTGAAACTTGCGCCGTCCCTGGGGCCAACTCAATAGCAAATTCAATCACTCTATCGGGTGGTAATCCCGGAAGGTCTTGTAGGAAGACCCTGTAGTGAATGACGAAAGTGAAGAAGACCTAGACTATAATGAATATGATGAGGAAGAATATGTAGAAGAAGAGGCTGAGGATACCCATCGGGGAGGAAACCCCATGAATGAATTTTTGGAACTGCTAAGAGCAAATCTGAACCAACAGCCTATTCCACCACAGCCACATGCTGCCCAACAAACTGCAGCCACTGTCTTTAGGGCCTTCAAATCTCTCAAACCCCCAGAGTTTATAGGATCTGCCGACCCCGTGGAAGCACGGTCCTGGCTCAAAGAGATAGAAAAGTCCTTCGAGATACTAAGTGTTGAGGAATGACACAAGACCATTTTCGCGTCTTACATGCTGATAGGAGAAGCTAACTACTTGTGGGAGTCCAAATGAAACCTAGAGACCGATGCTGTGATCCCATGGGATAGATTTACCCGACTGTTCTTAGACAAGTATTTCCCTAGGTTTATGGAGACCCAGATGGAGATTAAGTTTCTGGAGTTGAAACAGGATAAGATGACTGTAGAAGAATATGAGGCCAAATTTATTGAGTTGTTGAGATTTGTGCCTGAATTTGTGAATACTGAAGAGAAGAAAGTGCGAAGGTTTCAGCTTGGTCTGAAATAATGGATCCAAAACTGAGTGGCAGTGTTAGAGCTGACAGACTATGCCACCTTAGTGCAGAGAGCCTCAATTATTGAAGCTGGCAGTGAGCAGAGTGTGAAGGAAAATGAAAATAGGAAAAGGAAGATAGGAAGCCAAGAAATAGGAACCGGGAACAGGAGCCTTCCAAGCAGGTTCGTCAGGGGAGCGGTGTCTCAACTTGCGCGAGGCCCCGGATTCAGAAAGGCCCCAAGCGAGAGTGTTGGCCAGGGCGGCGGATAATCTAGGGTAACATTTCATAGCCAACCCCGCACCCCAATACCATAGTGCCAAACCTGTAAGAGAAGACACCTTGGGACATGCAACCAGGCAAGACCCCCTCTGAAATGTTACAGGTGTGACCAACCCGGACATCTTGCCAACAACTGTCCCCAATATAGCAAGACATGCTTCCAATATGGGAAAGTAGGACATATGAGGAAGGATTGCCCCATGATGAAGCCCCCAGTCTCAAGTATGAGCAGAGCTGCATCCAACCGACCCCCAGCTACTAGGACCTTTAACATGATTGTTCAGGATGTTGTTCGAAACACTGATGTGATAGCAGGTACCCTTTTGTTAAATTTCGAACATGCAAATGTCCAATTTGACTCTGGAGCAACCAAATCTTTTATATCTCAAGATTTTGCTAAAAAGTTAAAACTTAATGCCATACCCTTACGTGAGATATTACAAGTGGAAATAGCAAACAAAGAAATAATTCCTGTAAATCAAGTACACCCTAAGTGCAAGTTGAAATTAGAAGGGGAGGTCTTCGAGGTTGACCTAATCCCATTTGCACTGGGAGAATTTGATGTAATCTTAGGAATGGATTGGTTATCCAGTAACGGAGCGCAAATAGATTGTGAACGGAAGTGGGTAAAGATAAGAGTGCAAGATGAAAAAGAAGTAGTGTTTAAAGGTCAACGACAGAACCAGAAATTTCTAACCATGCTACAGGCAAAAAGATTATTAAGGAAAGGTAATGAGGCCTATTTGGCTTATGTGGTAGATACCAAGAAGGAAGTCCCTAATATACAGGACATACCCGTAGTAAACGAATTTGAGGATGTATTTCCAGAGAACTTACCAGGATTGCCACCTGACCGGGGAATAGAATTCACTGTAGAATTAGCACCAGGAATAGCACCAGTATCCAAGGCCCCATATAGGCTAGCCCCAGTTGAGATGAAGGAACTAGCTTCTCAACTGCAAGAATTATTAGATAATGGAATGATAAGACCCAGTGTGTCGCCAAGGGGAGCGCCAGTACTGTTCGTAAAGAAAAAGAATGGCAGTATGAGATTATGCATAGACTATCGAGAGTTGAATAGGATAACTATTAAGAAAAGGTACCCTCTCCCCAGGATTGATGACCTATTTGACCAACTCAAGGGAGCTGTGCATTTTTCTAAAATAGATTTGAGAACAGGATATCACCAGTTGAAAATCAAACCAGAAGATATACCGAAGACTGCTTTTCGCACTAGGTATGGGCACTATAAGTTCTTAGTCATGTCATTTGGGTTAACCAATGCACCCGCAGCCTTTATGGATTTGATGAACAGAGTGTTCAAAAAGTACCTAGATATATGTGTGATAGTTTTTATAGATGATATTCTGATCTACTCAAAGACAGAGCAAGAACATGCAGAACATTTGAGGATAGTCCTAGAAATCTTGAGGAATGAGAAATTATATGCCAAGTTCTCTAAGTGCGAGTTTTGGTTGAGAGAAGTTCAATTTTTAGGACATGTAGTAAGTAGCAAAGGAGTTTTAGTTGACCCTGCCAAAATAGAGGCGGTATCCAATTGGGAAAGACCAACTACCCCAACAGAGGTTAGGAGTTTTGTGGGTTTAGCAAGATATTACCGAAGGTTCGTGCAAGATTTTGCTAAGATAGCCGGTCCACTGACTAGACTTCCCGGAAGACAGACTAGTTTGTATGGACAGAGAAATGTAAGGAAAGTTTTCAAGAGCTGAAAAGGAGGCCGGTGTCTGCACCAGTGCTCGCTCATCCCGATGGAAAGGGAGAGTTTGTGATATACAGCGACGCATCGCTTATAGGATTAGGATGTGTACTGATGTAGCACGGCAAAGTTATAGCGTATGCCTCTCGACAATTGAAGGAATATGAGAGCAGATACCCTATGCATGATCTAGAATTAGCAGCCATAGTGTTTGCCCTAAAAATTTGGAGACACTACCTGTACGGTGAGAAATGTGAGATCTCCACTGACCATAAAAGCCTCAAATATATTTTCACACAGAAGGAACTGAACATGAGATAGAGGAGATGGTTAGAGTTGATAAAAGACTACGACTGTGAAATTTTGTATCACCCGGGTAAAGCCAATGTGGTGGCTGACGCCCTTAGTAGGAAGGGAAGATTCAAGATGATAATGACATCGGAGGAGTTAATTAAAGAATTTGAGAAGATGGAAATTGATGTGAGAATAACCGGTAAGGGAACGGAAGGATTATTTGAGATTAAGCTAGTGCCAAAGCTGACTGAAAAGATACGAGTATGTCAGGAAAAGAAGATGAGTGAAGAAAGAGGAACATTGACCGATGAAGAAGTGAGATGCGAGAAGGATGAGAAAGGGATCATAAGGTATGCGTCCCGAATTTGGATTCCAAATGTGCAAGAGTTAAAGGATGAGCTGTTGCACGAAGGGCACAACTCTAGATATTCAATCCACCCAGGAAGTACGAAAATGTACCGTGACCTCAAGGAATATTATTGGTGGCCTAACATGAAGAAAGAAGTAGCAGAGTGGGTCAGCAAGTGATTGACATGCCAGAGAGTGAAGGTTGAACATCAGCGACCTAGTGGACTATTACGGCCCCTGGAAATTCCAGAATGGAAATGGGAGCATATAGCCATGGATTTTGTGAAAGGCTTACCAAGGACAAAGACCAATCACGATGCCATATGGGTTATCATAGATAGATTGACCAAGTCCGCACACTTCCTACCAATCAATGAAAGATACACCGTAGACAAGTTGGTGGATATTTACTTGAAGGAAATTATATTTAGACACGGCGTTCCGGTAGCCATAGTTTCAGATAGAGACCTAAGGTTTAATTCCCAATTTTGGAGAAGCTTCCAGGAATGCGTAGGCACCAGACTAAACATGAGTACCGCTTACCACCCCCAGACTGATGGATAAAGCGAAAGGACTATTCAGACCCTAGAAGATATGCTACGAGTGTGTGCCATTGATTTCAAAGGAAATTGGGATGACCACTTACCCCTGATCGAATTTGCTTGCAACAATAGCTATCACGCTAGCACAGGAATGCCCCCTTATGAATCTCTTTACGGAAGAAGATGTCGCTCTCCCCTGTGTTGGGATGAAGTTGGAGAACACAAGATATTAGGACTAAAGTTAGTCTAGCAGACCAGGGAAATGGTAGGACTCATCAGGAAAAGACTGGTAACAGCCCAGGACAGATAAAAGAAGTGCGCCGACCAGACCAGGAAGGATAGGGAATATGAAGTAGGAGATTCTGTGCTATTGAAGTTATCCCCGTGGAAAGGAGTGACGAGATTTGGGAAGAAAGGGAAGCTGAGTCCCAGATTCATAGGACCCTTTGAAATTTTGAGAAGAATAGGACCTCTAGCTTACGAGCTTGCCTTGCCTTCTAATTTGCAACAAGTGCACAACGTGTTCCACGTGTCCATGTTAAGTAAGTACCATGTAGATGCACGACATGTAATAGAATACGAGCAGGTATATTTACAACCAGACCTGACCTACATCGAGCAGCCAGTAAGGATAATGGACCAAAAAGAACAAGTGTTGAGGAACAAGACTGTGAAGCTGGTTAGGATCTTTTGGAGAAATCAGAATGTCGAAGAGTCAACTTGGGAACTTGAAGACACAATGAGGAATAGATATCCCCACTTATTTTCTAATTGATTCCTGGACGGAATCCTTGTTAGAGGGGAAGACTGTAATAACTCGAATTTTTGAGACCTTGTAAAACATTTAATGAATAGTAACCCTGATGGATGGGAAAAACTTTTGAGCCCACACTATGTAGTACATGAGGAAATGAGTTTTGGAGTTGATATTACGATTATACGTACTAAATGAGTGTATGTAAACGCTATTAGTTTTCGAAGAAAACAAACTTTGAAAAATGGCGGTATTTACGACTCATCGAGGATTACGGGGATCACAATATAATTACGAGATTAAAACCCTACGGATTTATATTCAAGTATGGTAATTAAAAATATAAGGAATAAATACTAAAGGAATTATGTCGCGAACCATTTACGAGTAAGTATTACGAAAATGTTTAAGCGACCGAACGAATGCGTAAACGATTAAATAAACGTAACGCACTAACTAAAACATGGTAGAAAAGTAACCATGGTTACTTTATCAAATAGTAAGCTAACCATAGGATGATCAAGCTAGCTAGCAAAATAGTGTGATAAGGAAGCTAACCCATGTAGTTAGCTTGTAACCTAGCAAGCTACTTGGATTTTGTCCCCAAGATTTACAACAAGAATAAACCTAGGATTCAACCTAGGAGAATAAAAATCAAGTGGAAGATATTACACCCCATTTCCTAGAAGCAACCAAGAGAAGCAAGCATAAATACCCCCCCACCCCTTCACTTCTTCCATTCGGCAATTTCAAAAAGGGGGAGGAATTCAAAAATCAAAACTCAAGTTCAAGCCATGGTAAAATCATCCCATTAATTCTCAAGCTTCCTAGAAATTAAACTAAGGTAAGAAAATTCTTTCATCTCTTTTTATCAAGGTTTGATGGATGAAATAAAATCAAGAAAGTCACTAGTGAATAGTATGAATAGTAACATCTCTTTGGTTTCTTGATTTCAATGGTGGTTTTAGGTTCCAAAATTCGTACCAAGCACTTCCAAGACTCCACCATCCTCAAGAACACATCTCAAGCTTTTAATAATGTTAAAAATCTTTGGCCCAACTTTATTTAAGATTCATTTTAAGATCCATTTAGTATGTGGTAGTAAACCTAGTTCAATGAGTAGTATTGATGAAATCTTGGTGTTTAAGTTAAGTAGATTTAAGGTTGATTGTTGTTGCCTCAAAAACATGATGTTCTTGATAGGAGTTTGTGTGTTGATGATGAAATGATGATTGTTGGTGGTTGTGTTAAGAGTTAGGGCGTAAACGAAACCCCGATCGTAAACGTAACTCCGTTAAAACCAACAAATCGTAACTTTAAGTTTCTGCAGAAAGTGCCGAAGTTGTAAACTGTAGTTTCTTGAAAAATAACCCTTTATTATGATATACAATATTATAAGGATCGTTTAGGCGCTTGAATCGCTTGATTTTGATTTACGGATCAAAAGTTATGGTCATTTTACTAAAAGTGATATACGCAACAAAAACTGCTACGAATTACGAACTTCGAAAATATAAAGGATCGACTTAAATGTGTTCATAAATCATGAAAATTTGACAAAAGTAACATATTGAGTTTCCTAACTGCCATAAAAATTTCAGAGAGTAAACTCATTCGAGGTTTAATTATTTATCGAATATCATTTAATTATTTATTAATTATTAGAGGGTTATCATTGATTTAAAAATCATGGAACCGGATTTAAACTACTTTCTGATTTCGAAGATCAGTCGAATAATTTCAGATCGTCGGAGAATATTATCCCGACTTATTTAGTATTTTGAATATAGTTTCAAGGAGAAGCTTTTTCCCCTTATTTAATTATCTGTTGACAACAGTCAACTCACATCCCTAGTACTTCCTCCAAAATCTTTGGAAGTACATATATATATATAAAGTAAAGCTATGCCTATCAACAAGCAAAACGCTTGGGGAAAACTTCGATGTGGTTCGAGTTCTCGAGATATGATAGGATTTCCTAAATGACAAGGGAGGGGTAGGATCCAAGTACTTCATGTATTGGATAGACTACTGGTACCGTAGGAGACGGTACAATATGTACCTAAGGACCTGCGAAGTGTGTGTATACCCGAAATGAGGACACATAGCCCGTATGCGGCAAGGGTGATAACCGGGATACGAAGGTGTCGTCCTTCTACTAGTAGAAAAGGTTACTTATATCGCAGTACGACTGATCATCGTATGCGGTGGCTCCAACGAATGTCCTAATTCTTCCAATTGGAATTGTGATGCAATACCGTAACCCAAGCCTAGGTGCTGGGATTACTATTAAGGTATTCGCAGGATATTAAAATCCCTTAAAAGAATTGTTTTCATAAGAAGGTGTGTATCACCAAGGAAAACTATTTTCGAATAAAACATAATTATCATATATGATGTTTTACATAAGTTACCATACAGTCATTTTCATACTGTACATTATTATGCTGGGCATTATAGCTCACACCTTTTTTCTTAAATTGACACAACACGACAGTGAATCAAGATGCCTGCCATGAGAACCATAGCCAGGAAACGGGTAGAAAATGGCCAGTTGTTCCGTAGATTGTTTGGTGTTGTACCACAGGTAGTCCGAATAAGCTGGATTAGTTTTCAGTTGTTTTTAGTTCGGCTTATTTATAAGTATGACTTATGTAAGGTAATAAACAAGAAATGTATATTTGGCCGGAGAACTAGCCTTACTTAAAGGTTACTCCCCGGTAGGACTAAATCACTTTTGGGTTGTAATAATTATCACTTGATGGTTGAAATTACTCTAGTTATGACTGGTTCATTTCCAAGACAATAACCTGTAAGTGTATGTGTGTAATAAGTGTGGAGTCGTGAAGCGTGAGTATTTATATATTATAGCGTGAGTGGCGTGGTTATAATAGTTTAGATGGTGTGGCCTCCGAGATTCCTGACCCCGGATTTTGGGGCGCCACAATTAATCATTGCTCACTTGATACCTTAACCCTTCACTTGATGATCATTATTCTCAGTCTTGTCATTGTGACTTGCTGAGCTAGTTAGCTCATTTGTGCGATGTTGTTTATGTTCTTTTCCTGTTTAGAATGAACTAGTTGGTAGCGAGGATCCCCAATCCAATGCGAGAGCTAGGGGTCCAGGTTGATCGAGTTAAGCTAGCTGACAACTTTTGAGATAGTTTTAGTTTGTAAAAGTTTATAATAATGTTTAATATTCATATTTGAGTTTGAATAGTTGGGATCTGGACGTTTGTAATATAAGTATGTGTGTGTGGCTTGTGTACATACTTTAACCTGTTACAGTCCGTGGTAGTTGGTAAGTAGGGGCACAACATGTTATTTTATCTTTATTATTATAAGCAGGTTATAAATAAGGTGTGTGCATGGACCCCAAACTTCTGACCCGGATTTGGAGGGTGCTACAAAAACCATAAAACTAAGGACAAGTTGTCATAATTTTCACCCCACTCTCACTTCACTCCACTCTCACCTCCCTCCTCCCTCTAGGCTCTCTCTCTCGGCCTCTCTCGGCCGAAGCCCCCACCCCCATTCTCCTTCATTTTTATTAAAACATCCACCCTCCATTTAAGTAATCTCACTTCCCATATATTGTTCATTTATAATCCAAAGAGTTTATGATGAAAAACCTATGTTTTGATCTTGCATGGTAGTGTTTTGTTAAACTCAAAGTGAACACCCTTGATTCTTGTGAATCTAAGGCTTTCACCATGAGATATATTATCATGGGGTTGAGAATCGCTAGACATGAGTGTGTCACACTTATGCAAATGTTGTTTTCACTCTAATCCATTCGGCCATGACTTGTTAGGAGCCAAATGGATGGTGTTCTTGTTGCTTTGTTTGATATTTGTATGTTTATGTGATAATAGCATGGATTTGGAAATAAAAACTTGATAAAACTCTTTGCATGCTAAGTGATCATATTAGTTATGCTTAATTTTAGGCTTGCATGTTGATTTTATGATGAAATTTATATGGAAACCATAGTGTTTTTGGCTTGTAAGTTCGAAAGCATGCATGCATAGGTTTAAGTTGTTATTTTCGAAATGGTGATGACTTGTAATTAGTATATTATTTTGACTCTTTTTTTGCTATATTGTAATTTAGGTAAGGATGATCTCCTCTAAGATAATATTGTGTGTGGGAGTGTTAGTTCAGTAGGTTACCTTGGTTGAAGTTTAGTTTGGGTTTTGGTTGATGTTTAGTTTGGTTTGTAAAGTGAGAAATTATAGTGGAAAGGGTACATCAAATTCAGCAGATTTTCAGTTTGGTAACATGAGGTTTAGGGTGAGATTTGACCTTGTCATTGTAATGCACTTTGAGGCCCAAGTCACCAGAATCTAGTACTAGGGGTATACTTCAGTTTCCAGATGTTTGTTAGAGGTTTGTAGGTTGTTTGGCTAGGTGCACGAGTGGAAACACTAAATCTATCTAGCAGGGAAAAATTTTGCTACAACCTAGAAATGAGGAGTTTTGACCATGTCATGGGTAGGCCCTCACTAGGACTTGATTGACCTTAGTTAGAGGGAGTGCCAGAGGTTTTTTCCCAGCCATATTTCATAGGAATTAAGTTAGAATCATGTGTCTCAAGTTAGTGCAAAACAGGACACTTTTCTGTCTAGAAAACAGGGGAACCTTGGACTTTAAGCTTAGGCCTAGGTAGGCCCAAGCTAGGCCTTTGAGTCACACCAAGTTTGGGAGTTACCTTATGATCAGAAGAGTCTAGTGTAGAAGTTTTGGAGGTAAACTTGATGAGTAAGGGTGTTAATTGTACTCATAAACCCATTGCTGTCATCCTGAAATCACTATATTGAGCACATTCACGTAACACTTAGTTTTAGAGCACTTATGAGTGAGGCCTAGGTTGACCATCATAGTTGTAAGATAATATAAGGTCAGTAGAGTGTAGGCCCTAGGTCAGGGTCAATAGGAACTTGATAGTTTAGAAAAGGCACTTCGAGTTTCGAGGTCAATATTAGGAGTTTTGACTAGTTTAGCATAACTAAGTGACTTGAGTAAGTGGAGTGAGATCATCCAAGCTTAGTGATGCAGTATAGTGTGTTGATGTATTATTATATATTTAAATATGTTATTTAAGAATATGTGGCTATGTGATCTAGTATGCTTATAAGATAATTGTAAGCATGTATGTGTATATAGGCCTAAGTGCCAATGTGCTTACTTTCGGTTTATAAATAGGTTGAGTTGGTGAGAATATATTATAATGAGGGTATTATTATTTTGTGTAGGCTCTCGAGACGAGGGTAAAATTTCCATTAAAGTCGAGTAAAGCTCCCAGTTGCTCCCACCTGCCAGTCAAGTCAAGCCTTTCTAGAGGCAAGTGTTTCAACCTATCTTTTGTGTTTACACTGCAAGTGTGTGTTAACCTAGCTTTTATATATGATGTGAGTACTTTAATTCACCTTGATATACATGTATACATGACCCAAGTGGATTCAAATCTATCTTTCGTATTATATGCAAATGCCATGAACCCTCAAGTATCTATTGCAAGTAGTTTAACTTTACTTGGAGATTGCTATGCAAGTAATTCAAAAGTTATACAATGCTAGTATACCATAGTAATGATGATGTTGAACCCTATATAAGCTATTATTGGTAACCATATCTCGACACCTAAAAGTCAGTTATTCCTCAGAGTTGAGAGTTGTTCATATATGCTTGTTAACTCTATTCTTATCCTTAAACATGATAACCTGTTATACTTTGAACTGATGCTTACCTTCCTTATATTTTAATACCTATGTCTTATCAGGACCACTACATTGAACCTAGTTTGACTTAGTTCCTTTATACTATCCAAAAACCCTGTTAAACCTCATTACCAAATCCCTTGTGAATAGAAACTTTGCAATTCCATTCGATAAGGTATCAGTCTAATTGATCACGGCCTTAACATTTATTGAACCTATTCCATGTGCTTCGAAGTTGATCTAGAACCCTTGATAAAGACGTTCATTGTTTAAGAAATTAACCGTCACTTAACATCAGTTTTTAAAATAAAAAGTTAAATGTGGATTTTCAGTCCCAAAGGGGGACAAATATTTTCTTTAGATAGTGGATCTGGACTGAGACGCAAGTCCTTTCCGCTTTTAAATTATAGGCTTAAAGGTTGCCTAGGGATCCCATTAATGTTCTAGAACCCAGCGAGGTTCGGGATTACTTCGCGGCTGATCACCGGCTGTAATCCGTAGCGTCTTAAAATGGTTTTGATAAAGAAATGGTTGTGAATTATTTTATTACAAATAAAATATGCCATCACCCTGAAAGTCTATCTCTTGTTACTATGTGGTTGAATCTATAATTTCCATTGTTATTTTATTTTGTTTATGTATATTAAAGCACTTGTTGAGCATTTGGCTCACTACTTGCTTTTACCCTGATATTTCAGCTAGCAGATATGGTTAGATTTAAGCAGACAGTGGGTAAGACTTGTGATGCCGATTCGTATATTCGAGCTCGGGTAGATTAGTGATCGTTTTGTGTGAGGACTCGATATTGAAATCAGGTTGTTATAGTTAATAGTATTGGGCTGTTCCAAACCCTAAACTGTACGATCTTGGTTTCGGTGTATATATTTCCTTTTGTTAACAATTGTAATTATTCGTATAGTTTATTTTTGTTAAAGTTGGGGTGTGACAGCAGGTAAAGCCAATTACATTGAGGTCTGGGAAGGTTGCAAATCTCGAACACTCTCAAGTTTCGGATGAAGAAGTTGTAGCTGAAGAAGAAGTGCAGAAGGAAGCAGAATTGGAACCAAGGAAGACTATTGTTGAACACACTCCTCCTGAGGGTAATACAGGGGAGAAACAGATTTATCCTTCACCTCCCTTTCCTAAGAGGCTGCAGAAGAAAAAGCTGGATAAGCAGTTTGAGAAGTTTCTGGAGGTGTTCAAGAAACTTCGTATCAACATACCTTTCGCTGAAGCTCTTGAACAGATGCCTAGTTATGCGAAGTTTATGAAAGTATACTTTCTCAGAAAGTGAAGCTTGATGACTTAGAGACCATTGCTCTCAAGGAGGAATGCAGTGTTGTGCTTTAACAGAAGTTGCCTCTGAAGCTTAAAGATCCTGGAAGCTTCACTATTCATTGTACCATTGGAAAAGTATCATTTGACAAATGCTTATGTGACTTGGGAGCTAGCATCAATCTGATGCCCTTGTCAATCTTCAAGAAGTTAGACTTAACTGATCCAAAGCCGACTCAAATGACCTTGCAGTTGGTTGATCATTTTATTACATATCCACGAGGCATTGTAGAGGATATCTTGGTCAAGGTGGATAAACTCATCTTTCCTGCTGATTTTGTGTAACACCCCCAAATCCAAGGTCGTGAATTCGGGTCGTTACGATCACTTATTAATTAAATAATTCTCTTTTCACAATATTACTCGACCTTTTATTCAAACTCACACACACACAGGTTATATGCTTGGAAACAGTATCAAATAAATCATCTCCACTTATCTACCTGACGGGGCTGGCGCACAAAAAGCCTACAGAACTTATGAGCGTTCCTTACCCGCCTACGGACAGCAGTCCTGGTCTGATCCATGATGGTAGTCTGTTGTGATATGATATATAAAAGCAAGGGTGAGCATTATAGCTCAGCAAGGTATATATCCCCATAATTAAGTATGTAAGGATAAATAAAACCAATAATTATACTTTGTATCTCCAAAGCGTTCTGAAAGTTTATATGCTTGTCAAATTTATAATATTCTCAAAATCAACTACAATAGTATATCCACTGGATACTTGTATTCATCTCTTTCTCAAAATAATTTTATACTCGTACTCATTTTATTTCAGAATCTCAAGATGTTACTCGAACCAAGATTCTCAAATGGGTGTGGTATATAGTCATCAACATCCCAATTTAAAACTCAGCCTTATTGGTAGATTTCTCAAATGGATTTGATATATATTCATCAATATCCTTGTTTAAAACTCAGCCTTATTGGCTCTCTATTGTATATTTCACAACAGTTTTTCCAAAATGGAAGAAAGGGACTATACTGGAATAAACCACGTATCGGTGATCATCCGAATACGAAATTTTCTCTACTAGTAGAAGGAATACAAACCTAGCCGCCTTTGGGCTCATCAAGACACTACACGGTGGTTGCCCATTGTCGTGCAAGTCCGAAAGTCAATGGTCATATAGACCATATAACCGTACAATGTGCCACTCCGTGCTTGCATAATGCGCCACTCCGCGCCTGGTCACTGCCCGATACCACTCTGTGTCGGGCAGGCCACATTCCAGTCCCAAGACAATTATATCTTTTACTCAAAATCCTTTTTCGAAGGAATAGGTCATTAAAAGTTGACCTTTAAATAAGATGATTTATTCATCACTTTTAACTCAATTGAGCTTTGGGAGTTGTCGGAGTTTTGAATTTAAAATCATTTTCAAATCCCTATCTGTAGTAGGGTGACACATATATTACTCACTTGTTTTTTATTGAACGACGAAGCAAAACTCTTATGCTTCTAGACTAAGTTCCCTAAGGTTTTGATACGTTTCAAATGATTAATCTCTTTCAAGAGTTTTGAATAATTTAGAAAGTACCTTTGAGAACTATGTCTATTTTTAAATAAGTTTTTAGAAGTCCGAAGATATTAAATATCTAAGGTCTCATAATAATTTAAGAGGGATTCAATGAATTGATAAAATCTTATAAATAAAACATCTATGTTTAAGGTTCAATGAATTAATAAAAACCTTATATATAAAATATCTCTGAATATGGTTCAATGAATTGATAAAATCTTAAGTACAAAGTATTTCTAATTAAGGTTCAATGAATTAATAAAAAAACCTTAAATACAAAATATTTTTGAATAAGGTCCAACGAATGGAGACACCTTAATCAAATAATCAAAACAGGATTTGGTATCCTATAATTGCTCTTTGAATAGTTAAATCTTTATTAAATAACGTGAAATGATTTATAAACTATTCAGTATATTTTTAAATACTTTCTGGATATTTAATAATCCCTTAAGTATCGCTTTATAAAATAATCAATCAAGTAAGGGTGTCCCTTAAATGAATAAACCAATATTTCTCGAAGTTTAAGTCAAAATCTCAATCGTTCCCTTGATATATATATTACGCGAACGTACTTTGTTTATCGAAATAGAAATCTTTCGCGTCCGGCTCTCTCCGGAATTAAATAGTTATTAAAATATCTCTGACTCCCATTATCATATATTATATTTGAAATACGTTTCAATTTCTCATACTCGTGTAAAACGAAATTTGTTTTCGTAAACAATCGCATAATTCGTATGCATTGATATCATAGACAAGCATATACATTTGAACTGTAAATCATGGCATCAATATCACAACAGTATATATATAGCATGGATAGTATGAGATAGGGTTTCAAAAACTTGCCTCGAGTAATCGAAGTGGTATGGTCTCTGGTGTTTGGTTGGCGATCTATAAACAAGAACCAACGATCTAAGTTAGTACGCGATTAACGTCTCGCTTTTATTAAGCAACTTTCGCAACTACTCAAGTATAACGGATCTCCGATCGTCATATTCTCAACACTTATATTCTCACATTATAACATGGTCGAGGTTTGAAATCGATCGTTCGCTTTAGAAAGTCCATTTCGAGTTTTAAGCTCGAACGTGAGAAAATGCGCGTCAAAACTAGGTTTTTATGCGTTTCTCGCTTGCGCTCTCTTTACCAAAATATTTTTATAAAATCAAAAAATTAATATTTTCTCAAAATTCTTTTTGGAAAGTCTTCTCTACTGTCATATCCATTTTTCATAATTTTTCCAGAATCTCAAAATTTTTTAAGTCCTTCAAAATCACCATGCAAGTGGACTTAAGTGCAGTTGGCTAATCGCAGAAATGTTTTACACTAAAATGACCATAAATCCTAAACTGTAAATCTCCTCATGATGATATACACATTTATAGAAACTAAAAAACAAGATCTATCTAGTCATAGCCAGTGGTTTTCAAATTTTAATCATTTTCATGGCCGAATGTCCTGCAGAAAACAGATCAAGTGCAGGAATGCCCAAACTCAATTTCTACTACTTGATCTTAACACAATCACTACCTATAACCTTCATAAACACAAGTACTTCTCAAGATCCACCCACATACACCTTATATGCTCTATCTAGTACCACATACATGAATTACAACTCAACATCTCAAGCCTTTAGCAAGAACATAATCAATACAAACTCAAACAAACACAATCCTTTGGATCTTAACACCACAACAAATATAACTCTTAAATCCAACTATAAAACCTTAAAGGGTTGAAATTTATACCTTCTTGGACACTAGGAAGGTTAGTTCTAGGATTATTGAGGCTTGGTTTGCTTAGAAAACACTTAGAAGGGCTAGATCCTTAAGAAACAAAACCAAGAAACAAGTTAGAATTTCGGAGTCACCTTTTAGCACCTCATTCGAACATTTTTATAAAATTGAAAAAGAATAATATGAGGCTGAAATTTGGTATGAAGCTTAACCATGATATATAGAATCTATGGTAAATATTTCATGATATTTGAATGAGTATATTTTGAGTTATGAATTTTTCTTTCTCCCTTGCTCAGAAAACCCGAACTGCTGGAATGAAAAGTGGGAGAGTTTTAAGTGAGGGAAAAGGGGTTGTTTTCTTTTGTGGCTAAAGTGTGGGAGTGTATAATGAATATATGGGATGTATGCAGCAGATTTGACAATAATTTCGCAAAGGTATGGGTTGGTTTGATTGTGTGGTGAAGTGAGAAAAGGGAGAAGTATGGCTTGTGTACGTGTTTGTCTCCCATCACTATTCAACACTATTCCACTAACTATTCTAGTTAACTTCTAATCATCTATTTACACTCCTAACTACTAGTTAGTACTTGGTTATGCACGACCAACTTTCATGGAATTTAATTTCTCATTCGTTTATTTATCGTAAACGCAATCGTCGTTCCATTCCGATAGTTTCCACGTATAACGACTTATTTCGTAGCGATTTCTTTTATCGCTTATAATCCTATAACCAATTCCATTCCTTCTCTTAATCATAGAAACACCTTGATATATTATTTATTTCACGTAGTATTCCCATTTCTATGCCATTCTCTATGGATACGAAAACACGTAGTATAATCGTTAATCTTCGAATTCCGTCGGCTTTTACTTTCACTTATTTTCCTCGATAAACAAGAATATGATCTCGGATTCTCAAAATTCCACTATACATTTTATGATGATCCCCATATGTATTACTTAATCAGCTCAAGTTACTATTCACAGAAGTTTTAAAATATTACAAAAAGCAGGGTTCTTACATTTTGTAATTCTTGATTTCGAGGAGAATAAGAAGATTCCCATAATCTTGGGAAGACCTTTCTTGGCTACTGGCCAAAACTTGATAGATGTGCAGAAGGGTGAGATGTTGAGTGGCATTTGTGACACTTTATAACGCTCTGTAAAGCTTTTAATTGGTGTTTTGTACTCGAGTTGTTAGTGTTTTTAACATGTTTTTGTAGTATTTTTGCATTTCAGGCATTTATTAGAAATACAGGTGAATTAGCATTATTTTGATGCTAATATGGTGTTAGGATGATGTCCAGAATAAAAGCTCGTGAAAAGGCCAACTCAAACCAACAAGAAAAGAAGAAGTCGGAAATTTCTCCAGAGAGACGGCGCGCCCGCGCTGTAGTAGCGCGCGGCCGCGCCCAAAGAGCAGAATGTCAGCGCGGCCACACTGGTGAAGTGCGCGACCGCGCTAGGTCGGGAAAATTAAATCATGTTTCCTCTGGAATTTTGATCTGTTGGACTTCTACTCTGCATGGGCTGCTATATATACATAACTTATGTTTATTTTTCATAATAAGACGTACCAGAGCTTAAGGAGAAGGCGTAAGACGACCATAGAGCACAATTCAACCAAGGCGAAGAAGATCTAGTTTATACTTGTGATTCTTTGTTTTAAGTTGTAACTTTGGAAGCTAGTTTTCTTATTTGTAAACCTATACTCTTGTTTCGTACTTGGTTTATTATTTATTCAGTATAAAGACGTTTATTATACCATGCTTTCATCGAAACCCACATTGATGATGAGTCCAATTATGGCCTAATCGTTATTATGGGGTTCTAACGAATTTATTTATGGATTTCTTTAGTTGATTCGTTTCGATGCCTTAGTGTGTGGTGATTGTATGATAGCCTAGTATTGGTTGTGCTTATTCGTCTTATGAGTGTCGCGAACTTATAAGATAGTGTGTTAATCTTTAATGAAGCGAAAGTGAATTTAAGGGTTTAGAACTTGTCATGCTAGCATAGGTTCATGTATTTGATATGCATGATTCGTAGGTAATTTTAACCATCTTACTTGCCCTATGTATTCATGATAGATAATTTGTGCGTTAAACCGTTATGTTATCAAATTCTATAGACATATAGGGTCTCAATATAATTAGTATATATTCAGCTTCTATCTCTTTTGTGGATGTCTGTTAGTATGGTATTCGTACAATGAAAGTTGGTGTTTATCAGTTGCGTGTTATCTGATTAGTGTCATCATCATTACATGCTAAGGTTAAAGAATGAAAAGGCTATTGAATGAAGTATTTAATGAAGTTAGAATCCCATGTTTGTGTCATATATTATTCAACTCTCTTTAATCTCTTAGTTTATGTTCTTTTGTATAATCTCTTAGTTAATTGTAGTTATAACAACCTCAATTTATTATTCGTCTTAGTATTGGATAATAACCATACTAGTGTTGCATAGATATATTGATTGAAATTAACCTAAACCAATCCCTGTGGGAACGAACTATAATTTATTCTATATTACTTGCGATCACATATACTTTCGTGAATATTAGCGCATGTTTTACCCCTAACAAGTTTTTGTGCCGCTGCCGGGGATATTGGTGTTAATTGTTAGTTTATGTGTTTGTCATCATTGGTCGTTAAAGTTCAGTGATTCGGAAATTGTTACTTAATTCCTTGTTGTGTTTCAGGTACTCTAGCGAGTGTGTATGCATACGCGTTCTCGGTCTCGTAAGAGAACACTGGATCAAGCTGAGGAAGAAGTTGTAGTCGAGGAGAAAGTTGAATAAGAGATCTTAGTTGAGAAGGAAGAAGAAGTTCTTATTGCAATGGGAAAACCAGAAGCAAATCCAAAGGCTTTGATGGACTACTCTCAACCGAAGATCAATGATATTCAGTCTAGCATTGTTCGACCAGCCATCTCGGCTAATACCTTTGAGATCAAGTCGAGCACGATTCAGATGATATAGAACTCAGTTCAATTTGGGGGTTCTTTGACAGAAGACCACAACATGCATATCAGAGATTTCATCGAGATCTGCGACACTTTCAAGTTCAATGGAGTTTCTGAAGATGCTATTAAGTTGAGGCTTTTCCCATTCTCTCTGCGGGATAAAGCTAAGTGATGGTTACATTCTCTACCACCAGGGTCTATCACCAAATGGGGGGATCTTGCTCAGAAATTCTTAACTAAATTCCTTCCTATGACGAAGACGGTTGCGATCAGAAACACACTTACTCAATTTGCTCAGCAATCTGGTGAATCTTTATATGAGGCTTGGTATCGTTATAAGAAGATGCTTAGGAAGTGCCCTCATCACGGGATGCCTGACTGGATGATCATTAATTTTTTCTATAATGGATTGGATGCTACTTCTAGACTCATGCTTGATGCAGCATCAGGAGGAGCCTTGTGGGCTAAAAGCTACGATGAAGCTTATGAATTGATTGAACTGATGGTTGCAAATGAATACCAGAATCCTACTCAGAGACTCTCTCAGGGCAAGATAGTAGGAATTCTGGAGTTAGATATAGCTACTGTTATAGCTGCTCAGCTTAATGCTTTGACGATGAAGGTGGATTCTTTGGCTAATTACGTTGTTAATCAGATCACTAGTGTCTGTGAGCTTTATGCTGGTGCCCATGAGACGGAGCAGTGTGCTATTTCTAGTGAATCAGCTAAGTTTGTGAGCAACTTTCAGAGGTCGCAGCAACCTGTGCCAGCAGCCTATCATCCTAACAACCACGATCATCCTAATTTTAGCTGGAGCAATACTCAGAATACGATTCAGCAGCCTTATCAGCAGTATCCAGTAAAGCAGTACAACCCTCCTAGTTTTTAGCAACCGTAATATGCACCAAGGCAGCAACTCCAGCTGCAACAGTCTAATGAAAAATCTGAATTTGAGGAGTTGAGGCTCATGTGCAAGAGCCAAGCGGTTTCTATCAAGACCTTGGAAAATTAAATTGGACAAATGGCCAATACTTTGCTAAATCATCAACCGGGTACACTCCCTAGTGACATTGAAGTGTCGGGAAAGAGGGAAGCTAAGGAGCAGGTAAAAGCAATTACATTGAGGTCTGGGAAGGTTGCGAATCCCGAACACTCTCAAGTTTCGGATGAAGAAGCTGTGGCTGAAGAAGAGGTGTAGAAGGAAGCTGAAGTGGAACCAAGGAAGACTACTATTGAACACACTACTCTTGAAGGTAATACAGGGGAGAAACAGATCTATCCTCCACCTCCCTTTCCTAAGAGGCTGCAGAAGAAAAAGCTGAATAAGATTTGCATTGCTTCGAAAGATCAAGAAAAGATTACTTTCACTTGTCCATTTAGTATTTTTGCCTTTAGAAGTGTTTCTTTTGGGTTGTGTGGAGCACCGACCACATTTCAGAGATGCATGATGGCTATTTTCTCTGAAATGATTGGTCAGAATGTGGAGGTGTTCATAGATGACATCTCTGTGTTTGGCGATTTATTTGATGAGTGCTTGCAGAATCTTGGTGACTTTCTTAAAATATATGTTGAGACCAATCTGGTTCTCAACTGGGAGAAGTGTCACTTTATGGTGCGACAGGGCATTATTCTTGGTCACAAGGTCTATAGTAAGGGTCTTAAGGTGGAAAAATCCAAGGTGGGGGTCATTGAAAATCTTCCTCCATCAATTTCTGTTAAGGGAGTTCGCAGCTTTCTTGGTCATGCGGGTTTTTATAGGCAGTTTATCAAGGACTTTTCAAAAATCTCTAAACCTTTATGCAATCTTCTGGAGAAGGATGTCCCATTCAATTTTGATGACGAGTGTCTAGCTGCTTTTGAGTTTTTGAAGAAGAGTTTGATCACGGAACCTGTCATAAATGCACTTGATTGGAATGAACCTTTTGAGATGATGTGCGATGCAAGTGACTATGCAGTTGGAGCAATTCTTGGGCAGAGAAAGAACAAAATATTTCATGTGGTCTACTATGCTAGTAAGTTCCTCAATGGTGTTCAACTAAATTATACTACTACTGAGAAAGAACTTTTGGCCATTGTCTACGGTTTTGAGAAGTTTCGATCTTATTTGCTTGGGACGAAGGTGACAGTTTTCACTGATCACCCTGTTATTCGATATCTCGTATCGAAGAAAGACTTGAAGCCTAGATAGATTAGATGGGTTCTTTGGCTTAGGAGTTTGAATTAGAGATCAAGGATAGAAAAGGTACTGAGAATCAAGTCGCTGATCACTCTATCGTTTGGAAGATCCAAGTGCAACTTCACAGGATAAGACATTGATAAATGAGTCTTTTCCTGATGAGCAGCTGTTTGGAGTGCAAGAGGAAGAACCGTAGTTTGCAGACATTGTGATTTACCTTGTGAGTAATATCATGCCTCCAGACTTGTCGTACGCTCAAAGGAAGAAGTTTCTTCATGAGGTGAAGTGGTACATGTGGGATGAACCATATCTGTTTAGGCAAGGAGCTGACCAAATCATCAGGAGATGTATTCCGTATAGCAAAACGGGGGGGATCTTGCAAGACTGTCATTCGACTGTTTATGGAGGCCACTATGGTGGAGAGAAGACAGCAGCTCGTGTCCTTCAAGCAGGATTCTTCTGCCCTATATAGTTTAAGGATATGCAACACTTTATTTTGAAGTGTGATTGATGCCGGCCTGTGGGTAATATGTCCAAGAGGGATGAGATGCCTCTTAATGTGCTTCTCGAGGTTGAAGTGTTCGATGTTTGGGGAATCGACTTCATGGGGTCGTTTGTCTTACCTTGCAATTATCAGTATATCTTGCTAGCGGTCGATTATATGTCAAAATGAGTTGAAGTCAAGGCATTGCCGATAAATGATGTGAAGGTAGTGCTTAATTTCTTCATAAGCAGATATTCAAATGATTTAGAACTCCAAGAGTCATAAGCAATGACGAAGAATCACATTTTTGTAATCCAAGTTCACTGCCATGATGAAAAGGTATAATGTGAATCATCGCATTATTACAGCCTACCATCCTCAGACTAATGGTCAAGCCGAGGTGTCTAACAGGGAGATTAAGCGTATTCTAGATAAAGTTGTGTGTACATCAAGGAAGGATTGGTCTTTGAAGCTTGATGAAGCTATTTGGGCATATAGAACAGCATACAAGACGTCGTTGGGAATGTCACCATTTTAGTTGGTTTATGGTAAGGGGTGTCATTTTCCCGTGGAGCTCGAGCATAAAGTGTATTGGGCTTCGAAGAAGTTGAACCTTGATTTGGATGCAGCTGGTAGGAAAAGAATGCTTCAATTGAATGAACTCGACGAATTTCGGCTTCAAGCGTATGAAAACAACAAAATGTACAAGGAGAAAGTCAATAGGTGGCACGATAGGGGTCTAGTACTCAAGTCATTTGTGCCGGGACAACAAGTTCTGTTATTTAACTCTCGTTTTCGTCTTTTTCCTAAAAAATTGAAGTCAAGATGGTCCGGGCCTTTCATAATCAAAACTGTGTTTCCGCATGGAGCTGTGGAGATTTTTGAGAATAATCCAGGCCAAGCATTCAAGGTAAATGGTCAAAGGTTGAAGCACTACTATGGTGATACGGAAAACCGTGAGGTGGTTAAATTTGTTCTATTGTCTGCTTGATCTCGAGATTCTACGTCAAGCTAATGACGTAAACCAAGCGCTTCTTAGGAGGCAACCCAAGTTTGTTGTACATTAGTAGATAGAGGAAGCAGAAAGAAAAGAGAAAAACACAAAAAAAATCAGAAAAATAGAAAAAAGCAGTGCCAACTACAGTAGCACGGTGCGCCCACGCTGTAGAGCAGGGCAGTCGCGCTGAAATTCTAGAAACTGCGCATGCGCCCGCTGCTTGGCGGGGCGGCCACGCTGAAAAGTTAGAAGTACGGTGCGCCCGTGCCAAGGTAGTGCGCGGCCCCGCTGGGTCCCTGTGTTCGAAAAAAAAATATAAGTCACAATGAGTGCAAATTCGGGAATTTTAATAAAAAATCAATTCCCACCCAAATTTTACTCACCCACATCCCAAATTTCCCTCTCTAAATCAAACTCATTATTCCCATTATTCTCATAATCAATTCCCACTCCTTTTCCATAACTAATTATCTCCCAATCTCCTATATATATATACACTTATACACAAACTTCTCCGTCACTTCTCAAACTCTCAAACACACAAATCTCTCTTACAAACTTCTACTCTCTCTAACTTATTCAATCTCAATAGCACCAAAAAGACAGCAAACTAAAGTAAGCAGCAGCACCACTGATTCTTCGAGTCCAGGTGGTGTGAGGCCTAGGTTTTCAACTCCCGAGGTTGAGGCGGAGTATGTGAGGCTGCTTTCGAAGCCTATAGCCAAGGAGCGTGGTTTTCTGCCATCGGGGAAAGATGGTAAGTTGTTGGAGATGATCTTGGAGATGGGCTGGGTTATTTTTTTACGAGACACCTGCTGTTGTGCCCATGAGTGTGGTGTGTGAGTTTTTTGTTAATGCTAAGGCAGAAAAGAACGGTTTTACCGTGGTGAGGGGGATGACTGTGGACTATAGTGCTGAGGTTATTCGTAGGGTGATTGAGCAGCCCAAGAGGAAGGAGGAGCCGGAGAACTGGAACGAGAAGACTCCGGAGGAGTTTAACTTGGATTTGATTGTTGTTACCCTGTGTGTGCCTAAGACTCATTAGAAGTTCAAGAAGGGCACGAATGAGTATGCCACATTTCCTGCTTCGTGCATGAACAGATCTGCACGTGCCTGGAATTCTTTTATTTGTGCTAACATCATGCCATTTTCTCACGTGCATGAGACAACTGTGGAGCGTGCGCGTTTGTTGTGGGGTATTCTACAGGGAGACTATGTGGATCGTAGGATGGTAATCCATCAGGGTATTCTGAGGTTTTTGCGAGGGGGTACTATGGGTTCGATACCCTATGCATCCATTGTGACGAAGTTGTGTGTGGCGATTGGCGTTCATTGGCCCGCACATGAGCAGCTGCAGCTCCCTAGTGCTCTGATTGATAGTTCGACGCTGTTGAATATGACTGAGTGGTATGGTGGGAAGCCCGATCTTAAGGGTCTTGGATATTCTTATGACCATCTGCCAGGTGGAAGGCCAGTGGATCAGACTTATGCTGGTGGGACTTTGCAGGCTCGTCGAGCAACATGGAGAGCTTAGTTGGGAGAGGAGGCTGGTCCTTCGGGATCGCAGCAACAGCAGGAGGAATCACACGACAGTGCTGGTTTGAGTACGACGCAGTATAAGCATTTAGCTAGGAGGATGGATGCGATGCATGACATCCATAGCAGGTTTGCACATGACCTCACCCAGGCGTTGGGGACTGTATTCAGAGCCACAGGAGTTGGCATCCAGTGGCCAGTATTTGGTGAGGATTTCGTGTATCCACCTCCAGACACTCCTGACACTCAACCCCTTGAGGGTGATGATCATGGTTCTGATTAGGTATGCCAGATTCCTTGCTATTACCTTCACTGAGGACAATGAATATTTTAAGTTTGGGGGTAGTAGTTAAGGATTATGTGTTTAGGATTATGTGTTTTGTGTGAGTCGCATATAGTTTGCATGTTAATGCTAGTTTAGTTCATATAGTTGTATATTTGCCATGTAGTAGTTTATTATTATTATTATTATTATTATTATTATTTTCTGATTGATTTGTGATATTGATGCTAGTGTAGTGATGTCGTGTTTAGTGATGTTAAGTCTTATCCAGTTGATTTGTATGCTAGAGACAATTGTATTTCATTAAGTCTTATAGATTGCTTGAGGGCTAGATCATGGTCATGGTTTATTTGTTTGTCAGAGTTTAATCACTTGTTTATATTTAGAAAGGATATTATCTTAATGATAAATAACATAGATATTTAAAAATTGGAGAAAATTGGATTTCATTGCTAGTTGTTATGGCTAGGTGTCAAATGGCTAGTAGCCGACTCATTTTATATGAGTAGTCTAGGGTTGAACGAGATGGACGAAATGCACTCGTTCAAAAATTTGAAAAAAAAAGAAGAAAAAGAAAAAAAAATGTGTTTATGTATAATTGATCACAAGTGGCCTCTTTAATACTCGAGTTATTAAGTTCTTAGGGGACTTTGTGCCTAGTGACCTAAGGCTTTTTATAGTCTGGGATCCACTAACCTAACGCTCGCTAAATGGGTATTATTGTATAAGTCTTTGGACCTCACTCATTGCACGGTCAAATAAGCATATTTGTGTTGTTTTGTGAATAAAAGCATGAATCCATGTAAAACTCCGATATAAGAATTAAAGTGTTGTAAGTTATTTTAAGTCTAGCTTTTATTCTATGTATAACCCTGCGATTGCTTTGAAGAGTAGTGAGTCATGATCATTGATCTAGTTGTGATAGTATATCTTTAAGCATTTGCACACACGCACGTTCTGGCTTGTAAGTTAATTTGTGGGGCTTTATTGAACTTTATGCGAATAACTGCATTTGTTGAGATGTTGCTTGTTGGTTGGTTTATTTATTCTATGGGGATCGTTGCATTCATATAGTTTGTATTCACGTATTTTTATTTCTTGTTCTTTGAGTCTGTTTATGCTTGAGGACAAGCATCGGTTCAAGTTTGGGGGTATGTTGAGTGGCATTTGTGACACTTTATAGCACTCCGTAAAGCTTTGAATTGGTGTTTTGTACTCGAGTTGTTAGTATTTTTAACGTGTTTTTGTAGTGTTTTTGTTCAGGCATTCATCATGAATACAGGTGAATTAGCATTGTTTTGATGCTGATATGGTGTTAGGATGATGTCTAGAATAAAAGATCGTGAAAAGACGAACTCAAACCAATAAGAAATGAAGAAGTCAAAAATTTTACCAGAGAGACTGCACGCCCGTGCTGTAGTAGCGCGCGGCCGCGCCCAAAGAGCAGAATGTCAGCGCGCCCACGCTGGTGAAGCGCGCGCCGCACTAGGTCGGGAAAATTAAATCTTGTTTCTTTCGGAATTTTGATCTGTTGGATTTCTACTCTATATGGGCTGCTATATATAAATAACTTATGTTTATTTTTCATAACAAGACGTACCAGAGCTTAAGGAGAAGGCGGAAGACGAGCATAGAGCATAATTCATCCAAGGCGAAGAAGATCTAGTTTATACTTGTGATTCTTTGTTTTAAGTTGTAACTTTGGATGCTAATTTTCTTATTTGTGAACCTATACTCTTGTTTCGTACTTGGTTTATTATTTATTCAGTATAAACACTATGTTTATTATACCATGCTTTCATCGGAACCCACGTTGATGATGAGTCCGATTATGGGCTAATTATTATCGTGGGGTTCTAACGGATTTATTTATGGATTTCTTTAGTTGATTCGTTTTGATGCCTTACTGTGTGGTGATTGTATGGTAGCCTAGTATTGGTTGTGCTTATTCATCTTATGAGCGTCGCGAACTTATAAGATAGTGTGTTAATCTTTAATAAAGCGAAAGTGAATTTAAGGGTTTAAAACTTGCCATGCTAGGATAGGTTCATGTATTTGATATGCATGATTCGTAGGTAATTTTAACCATCTTACTTGCCCTATGTAATCACGATAGATAATTTGTACGTTAAACCGTTATGTTGTCAAATTCTATAGACATTTAGGGTCTCAATATAATTACTATCTATTCAGCTTCTATCTCTTTTGTGGATGTTTGGTAGTATGGTATTCGTACAACGAAAGTTGGCGTTTATCAGTTTTGTGTTATCTGATTAGTTTCATCACCATTACATGCTTAAGTTAAGAACAAAAAGGCTATTGAATGAAGTATTTAATGAAGTTAGAATCCCATATTTGTATCATAGAGTATTCAACTCTCTTTATTCTTTTAGTTAGTGTTCTTTAGTATAATCTTTTTGTTAATCTTAGTTAAACAACCTCAATTTGTTATTCGTCTTAGCATTGGATAATAACCATACTATTGTTGTATAAATACATTGATTAAAGTTAACCTAAACCAGTCCATGTGGAATGAACTAGAAATAATTATATATTACTTGCGATCGCGTATACTTGCATGAATATTAGCGCGTGTTCTGCCCTAACATGAGCTCATCATGCGAGTGCTGGATCAGGATATAACTTTTTGCTAAAGTCTGATGCCTTAGAAAAGGCCTTGTTGGGGAATTCAGATAGTGAAGATGATGAAGGTGATGAGCAGTTGCAATATCTGAATGCTTCTTCCTGGAAGCGGAAGATGGATATGACTTTTGAATCTCTTGGAATGGAGGAGCTGAACAAATCTCTAAAGCGCCTCAAGCCATCTATTGAGGAAGCTGCTACACTTGAGCTTAAACCATTGCCTGAACACTTAAGGTATGCTTTTTTAGGTGATGTATCTACCTTGCCTATGATTATTGCATCTGACCTTTCAGGTAGTGATTAGGAAAAATTCTTAAGAATTCTGAGAGAGTTCAAATCGGCAATTGGATGGACGATAGCAGATATTAAGGGAATCAGCCCTTCCTATTGTATGCATAAAATTCTACTAGAGGAAGGTAGAAAGCCTACTATTGAGCAACAAAGGAGACACAATCCGATCATGAAAGAAGTTGTGAAGAAGGAAATTCTTAAATGGCTGGATGCAGGGATCATCTATCTCATTTCTGACAGTTCTTGGGTGAGTCCAGTTCAGTGTGTGTCGAAGAAAAAAGGTATCACGGTTGTAGATAATGAGAAGAATGAGCTCATTCCTACTCGAATAGTCACGGGGTGGAGAGTTTGCATAGATTATAGGAATCTGAACAAGGCCACGAAAAAGGATCACTTCCCTCTGCCTTCTATAATCAGATGCTTGATAGGTTGGCTGGGCATGAGTCCTATTTTCTTCTGGATGGCTAGTCGGGCTATAATCAGATTTGCATTGCTCCGGAAAATCAGGAAAAGTCTGCTTTCACTTGTCCATTTGGTACTTTCACCTTTAGAAAAGTTTCTTTTGGGTTTTATGGAGCACCGACCACATTTTAGAGATACATGATGGCTATTTTCTCTGACATGATTGGTCAGAATGTGGAGGTGTTCATTGATGACTTCTTTGTGTTTGGCGATTCATTTGATGAGTGCTTGCAGAATCTTGGTGATGTTTTTAAAAGGTGTGTTGAGACCAATCTGGTTCTCAACTGGGAGAAGTGTCACTTTATGGTGCGACAGGGCATTATTCTTGGTCACAATATCTCTAGTAAGGGTCTTGAGGTAGACAAAGCCAAGGTGAGGGTCATTGAAAATCTTCCTCCGCCAAATTTCTGTTAAGGGAGTTCGCAGCTTTCTTGGTCATGCAGGTTTCTATAGGCAGTTCATCAGGGACTTTTAAAAAATCTCTAAACCTTTGTGCAATCTTCTGGAGAAGGATGTCCCATTCAATTTTGATGACGAGTGCCTAGCTGCTTTTGAGTTTTTGAAGAAGAGTTTGATTACGGCACCTGTCATAACTGCACCTGATTGGAATGGATCTTTTGAGATGATGTGCGATGCAAGTGACTATGTAGTTGGAGAAGTTCTTCGGCAGAGAAATAACAACATATTTCATGTGGTCTACGATGCTAGTAAGACCCTCAATGGTGCTCAACTGAATTATACTACTACTGTGAAAGAACTTTTCGCTATTGTCTACGGTTTTGAGAAGTTTTGATCTTATTTGCTTGGGACAAAGGTGATAGTTTTCACTGATCACGCCGCTATTCGATATCTCGCATCGAAGAAAGATTTGAAGCCTAGATAGATTAGATGGGTTCTTTTCTTTTAGGAGTTTGAATTAGAGATCAAGTACAGAAAAGGTACTGAGAATCAAGTCGCTGATCATTTCTCTCGTTTGGAAGATCCAAGTGCAACTTCACAGGATAAGACATTGATAAATGAGTCTTTTCCCGATGAGCAGCTGTTTGGAGTGCAAGAGAAAGAACCGTGTTTTGCAGATATTGTGATTTACCTTGTGAGTAATATTATGCATCCAGACTTGTCGTACGCTCAAAGGAAGAAGTTTCTTCATGAGGTGAAGTGGTACATGTGGGATGACCATATCTGTTTAGGCAAGGAGCTGACCAAATCATCAGGAGATGTATTCCGTACAGCGAAACGGGGGGGACCTTGTGAGACTATCATTCGACTGCTTATGGAGGCCACTATGGTGGAGAGAAGACAGCAACTCGTGTCCTTCAAGCGGGATTCTTCTGGCCTACATTGTTTAAGGATGTGTATCACTTTGTTTTGAAGTATGATCGATGCCAACATGTGGGTAATATGTCCAAGAGGGATGAGATGCCTCTTAATGTGCTTTTCGAGGTTGAGGTCCTTGATGTTTGGGGAATCGACTTCATGGGGCCGTTTGTCTCATCTTGAAATTATCATTATATCTTGTTGGCGGTCGATTATGTGTCGAAATAGGTTGAAGTCAAGACTTTACCGCTAAATGATGCGAAGGCAGTGCTTAATTTTCTTCATAAGCAGATATTCACACGATTTGGGACTCCAAGAGTCATAATCAGTGATGAAGGATCGCATTTTTACAATAGCAAGTTCACTGCTATGATGCAAAGGTATAATTTGAATCATTGCATCGCTACAGCCTACCATCCTCGGACTACTGGTCAAGATGAGGCGTCTAACAGAGAGATCAAGCGTATTCTAGAGAAAGTAGTGTGTCCATCAAGGAAGGATTGGTCTTTGAAGCTTGATAAAGCTGTTTGGGCGTATAGAACAGTATACAAGACTATGTTAGGAATGTCGCTGTTTTAGTTGGTTTATGGTAAGGGGTGTCATTTGCCTGTGGAGCTCGATGAATTTCGGCTTCAAGCGTATGAAAACAACAAAATATATAAGGAGAAAGTCAAGAGGTGGCATTAGGGGTCTGGTGCATAATCGTTTGTGACGGGGCAGCAATTTATTTTGTTCAACTCTCGTCTCCGTCTTTTTCCTAGAAAATTGAAGTCGAGATGGTCCGGGCCTTTAATAATCAAAACTGTGTTTCCACATGGAGCTGTGGAGATTTTTGAGAATGATCCAGGCCAAGCGTTCAAAGTGAATGGTCAGAGGTTGAAGCACTACTATGGGGATACGGCAAACCATGAGGTGGGTTAGTGTCGTTCTATTGTCTACTTGATCTCGAGATTCTACGTCAAGCTAACGATATAAAGCAAGCGCTTCTTGGGAGGCAACCCAAGTTTTTTGTACATTAGTAGATAGATGAAGAAGAAAGAAAGGAGAAAAACACAAAAAAATCAGAAAATCAGAAAAATTCAGTGCCAACTACAGTAGCACGGCGCGCCCGTGCTGAGAAACGGGGCGGCCTCGCAGAAAAGTCAGAAGCACGGCACGCCTGCGCTGGCATGCGGGTCGGCCGCGCTGGTTTTCCAGAAGCACGGAGTGCCCGCGCTGCCAGGCGGGTCGGCCGTGCTGAGTCACTGTATGCGAAAAAAATATAAGTCAGAATAAAGAGAAAATCGAGGACTTTACTCCAAAATCAATTTAAACCCAATTTTTACTCACCCATATCCCATATTTCCCTCTCCAAATCAAACCCATTATTCCCATTATTCTCATAATCAATTCCCAATCCTTTTCCATAATCAATTATATTCCTAAACTCCTATATATACACACACTTATACATAAATTTCTTCATCACTTCTCAAACACACAAATCTCTCTTATAAACTTCTATTCTCTCAAGCTTATTCAATCTCAATGGCACCAAAAAGACAGCGAACCTAAGTGAGCAGCAACACCACTGATTCTTCGAGTGCGGGTGGTGTGAGCCCTAGACTTTCAACTCCCGAGGCTGAGGTAGAGTATGTGAGGCTGCTTTTAAAGCCTATAGCCAAGGAGTGTGGTTTTCTTCCATCGGGGAAATATGGTAAGTTGTTGGAGATGATCTTGGAGATGAGCTGGGTTTCTTTTTACGAGACACCCGTTGTTGTGCCCATGAGTGTTGTGCATGAGTTCTACGCGAATACTAAGGTGGAGAAGAACGGTTTCACGGTGTTTAGGGGGATGACGGTGGAGTACAGTGCTGAGGCTATTCATAGGGCAATTGAGCAGCCCGAGAAATGGCCAGATCAGGAGAACTGGAACGAGAAGACTACGGAGAAGTTTAACTTGGATTTGATTGTTGCTACCCTGTGTGCCTGAGACTCATTTGAAGTTCAAGAAGGGCACGAATGAGTATGCCACTTTCCCTGCATCGTGCATAATTAGGTTTGCGCGTGCATCGAATTCTTTTATTTGTGCTTACATCATGCCATCTTCTCACGTGCATGATGTTACTGTGGAGCGTGCACGTTTGTTATGGGGCATTCTACAGGAAGACTATGTGGATCTTGGGATGGTGATTCATCAAGGTATTATGAGGTTTTTGCGAGGGATTACTACGGGTTTGATACCCTATGCATCCATTATGACGAAGTAGTGTGTGTCGGTTGGCGTTCATTGGCCCGCACATGAGCAGCTGCAGCTCCCGAGTGCCCCGATTGATAGTTCGACGTTGTTGAATATGATGGAGTGGTATGGTGGGAAGCCTGATCCTAAGGGACTTGGATATTCTTATGACCATCTGTCAGGTGGAAGGCCAGCGGATCAGACATATGGTGGTGGGACTTCGCAGGCCCATCGAGCAGCTTTGAGAGCTCAGTTGGGAGAGGAGAATGGTCCTTCGGGATCACAGTAGCAGCAGTAGGAGGAAGCACATGGAAATGCTGGTTTGAGTACGACGCAGCATAGGCATTTAGCTAGGGGGATGGATGCGATGCATGATATCCATAGCAGGTTTGCACATGACCTCACCCAGGCGTTGGGGACTACATTCAGAGACACATGAGTTGACATCCAGTGGCCAGTATTCGGTGAGGATTCTGTATATCCGCCGTCAGATACTCCTGACACTCCACCCCTTGAGGGTGATAACCCTGATTCTGATTAGGTATGCCTGATTTCTTGCTATTACCTTCACTGAGGATAGTGAATATTTTAAGTTTAGGGGGAGTAGTTAAGGATTATATGTTTTGTGTGAGTCTCATATACTTTGCATATTCATGATAGTTTAGTTCATATAGTTGCATATTTGCCATGTAGTAGTTTTTTTTATTTTTGTAGTTTTTTTATTTTGGTATGATAGTTTGTTGCATATAGTTCATGCATTTGCATAATAACATGATCTCTTAGATGATTTTGCCGATTGATTTGTGATGTTGATGCTAGTGTAGTGATGTCGTGCTTAGTGATGTTAAGTCGTATCGAGTTGATTTGCATGCTAGAGATAATTGTATTTCACTAAGTCTTATAGGTTGCTTGAGTGCCAGATCATGGTCATGGTTAATTTGTTTGTCGAGGTTTAATCACTTGTTTATATTTAAAATTTGGGATATTCTTTTAATGATAAAATAATATGGATATTTAAAAATTGGAGAAAATTGGATTTCATTGCTAGTTGTTGTGGCTAGGTGTCAAATGGCCAGTAGCCGGCTCATTTTATATGAGTAATCTAGGGTTGAACGAGATGGAGCGAAACACACTCGTTCAAAAATTATGAAAAAAAAGAGAAAAAAATAAATAAATATGTGTTTATGCATAATTGATCACGAGTGGGCTCTTTAATTCTCGAGTTATTAAGTTCTTATGGGACTTTGTGCCTAGTGACCTAAGGCTTTTTATAGTCTGGGATCCACTAAACTAACGCTCGCTACATGGATATTATTGTATAAGTCTTTTATGGACCTCACTCATTGCACGGTCAAATAAGCATATTTGTGTTGTTTTGTGTTGTGAATAAAAGCATGGATCCATGTGAAACTCCGATATAAGAATTAAAGTGTTATAAGTTATTTTGAGTTTAGCTTTTATTCTATTTTTAACCTTGAAATTGCCTTGATGAGTAGTGAGTCATGATTATTGATCTAGTTGTGATGGTATATCTGTAAGCATTTGCATATACACACGTTTCTGGATTGTAAGTTGATTTGTGGAAGTTGATTGATCTTTATGCGAATAACTTTATTTGTTAAGATGTTGCTTGTTGATTGGTTTAGTTATTCTATAGGGATCGTTGAATTCATATAGTTGCATTTATGCATTTTTATTTCTTGTTCTTTGAGTCTGTTTATGCTTGAGGATAATCATCGATTCAAGTTTGGGAAGGTGTGGTCTGATAATTTTCCTAAGTTATCGACAAGTCAACATTCACTAGAGAACTCTGAGTTATCGATAAGTCAAATTCCACTAGAGAACTCAGAGATATCGACAAGTCAAAATTCACTAGAGAACTCTAAGATATTGAAAAGTCAAATTTGATTTGAGAACTCTGAGATATCGACAAGTCAAGAAGCCACTAGAGAACTCAGAGATATCGATAAGTCAAAGTGAAGATATGAAGACTAGAGATCTCGACAAGCCAAATTCTCTTATAGAGAACTGGGAGACCTCTACAAGCCAAATTAACTATAGAATACTAGAGATCTCGATAAGCCATATACTTATCGAGATGTCAAGTTCTCTATAGATCAAACTAGAGATCTCGAGGTAAAATCTCAAAGTACAAAATTGTAGATCAGTTCAATATTCAAGATTAACAATCAACAAATAATCCAAAGAGCTGGATTGACAAGTCTACAAAAAGCAGTTTGAAGGATGTGCAAGATCAATTGTGAAGATTAACTGACAAAGGAAGATCAAAGTAAACACATGATGCTAAGATATGCTAAGCCAGAAATGGAAGATACACTTTTCCTAAAATGGAACAAGTGACAGTTTACTAAAGTTAATAGCATATCTTATTGTACACTGTGTAAACCGGCAGTTAACTGAATTATAAAGTTAACACTGGTCCTTTAGTCAGTCGTAACAAATTAGATAGAAAATCTTGTAACTCTCTCAAGAAGAAGCTAAGCTCTTTATCAACAAAGAGCCTAGAAATTTTGTAGCAAAACATTCTTAATTTTAATATAAAATTAAGTGAGTTTTGAAGATCTGTGTTCTTTATTCTTGCAAGTTTAATTTCTGCATGAATACATTTTCACTACAAGATTTAATTTACTTTGTTCAACCATAAAAGATTCAAGAAAAGACTAAAAACATTAAAACACATTCACCCCCCCTATGTGTAATTCATTACCTAACAAGTGGTATTAGAGAAAAATCTGAAAATAAACAGATTCAAGATCTTGAAAGAATGAATACATAGAAAATCAATACTATCAAAATTCCTACCTTTTACAAAGCTAACTATACTCTTTGGAAAAAGAAAATGTTGATGTTTATTAGGATGGCCAACCCACTCTATATACAGATTTTCAAAAATGGGCCCTTCACTCCTATGGTTAGAGTTGAAGAAACAACAGATGGTGATATGGTCATTCCAGCTCATTATGCTCCAAAAGACCCTTTTGAGTATTCTGAGCCTGAAAAGGAGAAAGTTTCCCTGGATAGTGGCTTGCAATTGATATTGATTGAGTCACTTGATAATGTGATGTACAACAACATTGTCAACTATGACACTGCCAAACAAATATGGGAAAAGATTAAAATACTCTGTGAGGGAACTGAGGAAGTTAGATCTAATCAAAGAAGGATACTGATTTTACAATATGAGGGTTTCATGGCCAAGCTAAAAGAAAGTATAACTGATGTGTTTGAAAGATTCAATAAGCTGATAAATGACTTGCAGCTTCATGACAAATACTATAAAGCTGAAGAAGTGAACTTAAAGTTCTTTCTTACTCTTCCTGATCATTTGGAACATAAAAGTTGGAATTATTCAGTCTATTTTTGGTCAAACTGGGTATTTATTTGACATCTCGATAAGTTAATTTTTAGTTCTCTATAAGAGTAATTTAAAATGATTTCTCGATATATTTTTCATTTCTTAAAATAACTTCTCGATAGACAAATTCCAAACATCTATTTTTGAGTTCTCGATAAGTCATTTGCTTTTACTATAAATACCCAAACTTCTCGATATATATACATACTTACAATCTTCGAGATCTCAAGTGACCTAGCCTTTCAAGCAAAAACTGATTTCTCTTCCAGTTTTATTCCTTTCTCAAGAAAATTTCTTACCCATTCATTCTCATCAATCAACAATGGCACTCAATGTTACAAGAGCCTCTATTCCAGAGAAAGGAACCAATTACCTCGCTTATATTGATCCTAACCAAGCTCATTGAAAGAGATATGTCCTAAGTCCAATCATGTATGAGGATTTAGGAATAACTTTTATGTAATCCATTTTGATTTCATTGATATTAATAAAAGAATTGTTTTGTTTTTATTCCGGGCTCTATCTATTTTAAGTGTTTAAATAAGATATACCACAGTTAAGAGTAAAGCTTTTTATGGATTGTGATGAGATCATAATAATGAGACCTAAAAGATGATAACTCTAAACTTAAATTGTTCCTGGTCGTAGGATTACTAACTGGTAATTAATAATCCGCAAAGATCGGTACATACTATGCTTGCTTCATTATGAAGGATGTCTGTTCTCATAGACATTTGTGTGGTGACACTATAGCTAGTATGTAGGTGCTTATTATAGAATAAGTTCACTGAACATGACTCACACAGCTGAACAACTGATGGAGTTCACTCACGTGTCAGCAGTTGTTCATATAGTGATAGTTGTACAAGTATCCTTAGACTTGAGGTCATCATAGTTATCTTGTGTACACTGAACTATGCTTTGGTTTAGTTCTTAGTCTCCAGGGACAATTATAAGGGCTCTACTGGGTATAGGAATTTATACACGAAGATAGTATATGATCAATAAAGGATCTACCCCTTCCAGTGAAGGAAAAGAATGTTCAATGCTGATCCACTTATGCTAGTTCAGGAATCTCTGGCCAGAGTGAATGAAATTAGAAAGGAGTTTCTAATTTACATTAAATAGAACTAAGCATAGTGAATGGGAAAGCAAGTGATTAAATAAGATAGGCTTGACACAAGTTCCATGCCTTGTATTTAATCGTGATATTGCAGGGTAGAAGAAATTGATTGTACGGTATTCTAAGCAGTGAATTCGTATTATCCGGATAGTCGTGATATGCTTAGAAGTATCCCTCACGATGTAGAATAAATATGATTAATTAATTAATTATATTTAATAAATTAGAGAATTTATATAAATAATGATAAAATAGTTTTATTATTATTTATTTCAACTACTGGCTTAATATTGAACCTATAGGGTCACACCATAAAAGAGAATGATTTAATGGTGGAGGAAATAATTAATAATGGCTGATAATTATTTATTTATGAAATAAATAATTAATTGGCAAATTTAATAATTGATTAAATGAGATTTAATTGATTATAAATTAATTAAGAAAAGTTCTTAATATTATTAATTAAGAATTTAATTTTTGGAAATTAAATCAATTGAGAGAATTATTTCTAAAGTGTTTAGAAAAAGGATTAATAATTAAAAGATGTTTTAATTATTAGTGAGAATAATAAAGGGTTAATAATAATAATATTTTATGGGAAAATTTTCAGCTGGAAATTTTGCCTATAAATATACTATTATAAACCCTATTTTTGCCTCAACCTAAAAATTTTACAAAACCCTAATTCTCTCCACCCCCTCCTCCTCCATTACATCGTTTACTTGGTGGATACTGGTGGAGTGCTTCACACTTGAGGAGCAGCTGCTAGGGACCTCCGCTCGTGGTTCTTGGATCGATTTTAAAAGTTAGAAACGATCTCTCAATTTAATTCATGATCTGTATGCATCTTATATGGATTTTATATCGTAAAAATTGTTTTTCCATGCTTCCATGATGTTTAAAATCCTACAATGGTATCAGATCATAGGTTGTATGCATATAGATCTGTGATAAAAATTTCAGAATTTTATGTGCTTGTATGAATTAATTATGATTTTTACAAGTTATATCATGGATTAATTATGACTGATTAGAAATTGTTTCTCAGAATTATTTTGATTTTAGATCTGGGTTCTACAAGTGTTGTAGATCGTCTGGGTATTTTTTTCATAATTTTATGATGTATGGATTAATTGTTATGAATTTTTGAAGTTATTTTAATTAAATTCGTAATTAAATATATATATAATCTGTTAGTATATATATATTTATGCTGCTGTGTTTTTAAAAGAAGAGCAATGTTAGTCTATATTGATTGGTGAGGCACGGCCTCCAATGAAGAAATCGGCAGCAGTACAAAGGCGGCGATGACAGTCTGAAACGGGCAGAGGAGCGCGCGACTGACGTGCGCGCGTGGGGCACACGCACTCGTGTCACGCGCGCCGCATGTCAGACACGCACGGGTTAATGGTCAGCCCTGTGCTGACATCATGCTGATGTCATCAGATGACGTCATGCTGACATCAGCTTAGGGTTTAGGGCACGTGTGCGCGTGGGGGCGCGGGGGCGACAGTCTGACACGCGCCTGACAGCGCGTGTGCGCGTGGCGGCACGTGGGTTTTCTTCTCGGGGCGCGTGTGGGCGCGTTCTTTGTCAGAATGAGGCGTTTTAGGTGTCGTTGGATTCGTCTTTTCGAGACGCATCTAATGGTATATTATATGATATTTTCTGAAATTGTTTCGAACTGTTTATAGCTAACAATAGTGTTTTAAAGTTGTTTTTGACTATTTTAATTGCTTTTAAATGCCTCATGTGATACATAGAGATGTATAATGCTTAGACCAACATGCTACATGATGTAACATGCTACATGATGTAACATGCCTACCTTTACGTTTATTCATGCTTATATATGTGATATATGCTTAGTTTATCATGTAATGATAGATTTAGGTGAACTTAATTAATATAAGGCGTTTGTTAGACAATCTAGTATAGTGAAATTGTTTCATGACCTTAATATAAATATTATGAATACGATCATGAGATTCTTGTGTTTATGAAACACGTAATTGAATATGAATTTTTAATATTGAGAGAAAGGATGATTCTGTCAACAACAGATTTCTATCTGTAAGAAAGGGTTATTAAGTGACGCCTCTTGACAATGCTCCACCCGATCTGGGAATCATCTGATTATCGATTATTGATTTGAAATATTTAATTTAAAAGGAAGAATCTCTTTATAATATGATTATGATTGTAACGTAATATAATCCCTTTAAAATTAAATAATATCAAGTAGTAATTGGCCAATGACACAATGGGCTTGTGTCGGTCATAGCCTTCCAACATGGTAGAAAGTGGTTCTTATTTTTAAATCATTGTCGTTTCGTGCTACAGCCGAGGGCTTTGATTTCGAAATAAGAAATACTTGTCTATTACATAGAGATGTGTACATTGAATTAGAATCTAAAGGTCGTTACATGCTACAGCCGTGGGCCGTTGGAGACTGATTCAATTGTACAAAATGTTGGGTTAGACTTGACTTAGAATATTGAGTTTGTCGTGCCACAGCCGTGACTCAATTATTCAAGAGGCTAAAGTTATATTAGGGAATAACATAAGATGTAATTGACAAGAGTTGTCTGCCTATTGAACATCACATGACGTTTCGTGCTACAGCCGAGGTTGTGTGATGGAATGTAGGATCCCTATTCCCACTAGCATTATAAATGCTTAATTTTCAATTAGGGGTTGTATAAATTAGATAAACTGGTGGGAGCCACTTATGAATAAAGACCCGATTCATATAGTGTTTTGAAATGAAATTGAATATTTGTTAAGTGTTGTTATGTGTTTACCATTTACAGATTTACTATATTCGTTATGTCTTCTGCACTATCACTCCGGAGCATACTAGATGATCACAAGTTGACTGGTCCTAATTTAGCTGTTTGCTTTCATGGTAACAAGTTGGGGCACTGGAAGAGGAACTGCAAGGTTTACCTTGCAGAATTGAAAAAGAAGAAGGGTAGTGAGACTACCGCTTCTGATTCAGGCATGTTCATGATCGAAGTTAATATGTCACTAGGTTAAATTTCTACTTGGGTATTAGATACCGCCTGTGGTTCTCATATTTGCAATTCGTTGCAAGGACTAAAGGGAAGTAGGACTCTTGAAAAAGATGAGGTGATTCTACGTATGGGCAATGGAGCAAGGGTTGCGGCCTTATTTGTAGGATCATTTAGTTTACATATGCCTACGGCCAAGACTATTATTCTGAATAATAGTTATTACGGTCCCTTTATTGTGAGGAATATTGTTTCTATTCCTATGTTGGATTTGGATGGTTTTTCATTTATTATTAAGAATAATGAATGTTCTATTCTTAGAGATAATTTTCTTTATTTACGTGGTATTGTAAATAATGGTTTGTATGTATGTGACGTAGAGTATGATTTACTTCAGATTGAACAAACTAATAAAAGAAAACGAGATGATGAAAATCTGACCTATTTATGGCACTGTAGGCTAGGTCATATTAGTGAAAATAGACTGCGGACATTGCATAAGGAAGGGTTACTTGACCCCTTTGATTTTGAATCATATCCTACATGCGAGTCTTGTCTATTGGGTAAAATGACCAAATCTGCATTTAGTGGACATGGAGAGAGGGCTACAGATTTGCTAGGATTGGTACACACAGATGTATGTGGACCAATGTCTACGCAAGCCATGGGTGGATTTTCATACTTCAGTACTTTCATAGATGATAGATCTAGATTCGGATATGTGTATTTGATGAAACACAAGTCTGAAGCCTTTGAAAAGTTCAAAGAATATAAACATGAAGTGGAGAAACAAACCAAACACAGTATTATAACTCTTCGATCAGATCGAGGTGGTGAATACTTGAATGGAGAGTTTCTAGATTATCTCAAAGAAAATGGTATAGTCTCCCAGTGGACTCCTCCATATACTCCACAGTTGAATGTGGTATCTGAAAGGAGAAATCGAACTTTGTTAGACATGGTTCGGTCCATGATGAGCTATGCGAATCTTCCAGTATTCCTATGGGGTTATACATTGGAAACCTCAGCATATTTACTGAATAAGGTGCCTTCCAAATCTGTTCCTCAAACTCCATATGAGATATGGAAAGAAAGGAAACCGAGTCTTAAACACGTTAAGATTTGGGGATGTCCAGCTTATGTCAAGAAAGTTGACCCAGATAAGCTGGAATCTCGATCCGTAAAATGTAATTTTGTGGGATATCCTAAAGAGACTTTGGGGTATTACTTTTACACCGATCATCGGGTGTTTGTCTCCAGACATGCTACCTTCTTGGAAAAGCAGTTTATCCTTGAAGGAAATAGTGGGAGCAAACTTGAACTTGATGAAGTTCAAGAAGCACAAACTACTACGGATCAAGTGGAAACACATGTTCAGACTGAACAACCTTCTGTGGAACAGCCCATTCGTAGGAAAGGGAGAGTGTATCGCCAACCTGAGAGGTATTATGGCCTTGTCATTGAGAATGGCAATGAGTTGTCAATCATTGATGATGACGACCCTGTGACCTATAATGAGGCTATGAGTAGTGTTGACTCAGAGAAATGGCATAGTGCCATGAAATCCGAAATGGAATCTATGTATACCAACCAAGTATGGACTCTGGTTGAGGCGCCTGAAGGTGTTAAGCCTATTGGGTGCAAGTGGGTATACAAAAGAAAGATTGGAGCAGATGGCCAGGTGGAGTCCTATAAGGCCAGGCTCGTGGCAAAAGGATTCAAACAAAGGCAAGGGATTGACTTTGATGAAACATTTTCGCCTGTAGCCCTGTTAAAATCAATTCAGATTTTGCTTGCGATTGCTGCTTACTACGACTATGAGATCTGGCAAATGGACGTGAAAATGGCCTTCCTCAATGGGGAACTTGAGGAAGAAGTGTATATGACACAGCCAGAGGGTTTTCTTTCCAAGGAAAATGAACACCTAGTGTGTAAGCTGCTGCGAACCATATATGGTTTAAGGCAAGCTTCTCATAGATGGAACATCCGTTTTGATGAGACAATCAAAGAGTTTGGTTTTATCAAAAACATAGATGAACCATGTGTCTACAAGAAGGTTAGTGGGAGCGCGGTAATATTTCTTGTATTGTATGTAGATGACATACTTCTTATAGGAAATGATATACCGATGCTGCAATCAGTCAAAATATGGCTATCAAAGAACTTCACCATGAAGGACTTGGGAGAAGCATTCTACATTCTCGGTATGAAGATCTATAGAGATAGATCTAGAAGAATGATAGGTCTTACTCAGGGTACATACATCCCGAAAGTGCTTAAAAGGTTTAGCATGGAAAACTCCAAAAGAGGTCTCATACCGATGAGCCATGGAGTGTCCCTTTCCGAAAAAATGTCTCCTAAGACACCTGAGGAAAGAGAGCGTATGAGTAAGATTCCTTATGCTTCAGGAATAGGATCCATCATGTACGCGATGTTGTGTACAAGGCCTGATGTTGCTTATTCAATTAGTGTGACGAGCAGATATAAGTCCAATCCAGGTGAAAACCACTGGAAAGCAGTGAAAAATATCCTTAAGTACTTGCGAAGGACTCGAGACATTTTTCTTGTTTTTGGTGGTGAATCTGAGTTGAAAATAGAGGGTTATACTGACTCTAGTTTTCAATCAGAAAGTGATAGCAAATCCATGTCAGGGTACGTGTTTACTCTGAATGGTGGTGTGATTAGTTGGAAGAGTTCCAAACAGTCTACAACGGCTGACTCCATAGCGGAAGCAGAATATATAGCTGCAAGTGAGGCTGCAAAAGAAGCCGTTTGGTTGAGGAAATTTGTTTCAGAGTTGGGAGTTGTTCCTAGTGTTGAAGATCCTATTATGTTGTATTGTGATAACAACGCAGTAATAGCACAAGCCAAGGAACCTAGGTCTCATAAAAATTCCAAACATGTCCTGCGGCGCTTTCATCTGATTAGGGAGATTGTTGAAAGAGGAGATGTCAACGTCGAGAAAGTTGACACACATAACAACGTAGCAAACCCACTCACAAAGCCACTTTCTCAAAGTCACTTTGATCGTCATAAAGACAAGATGGGTATTAGATACCAGAGTGATTGGCTTTAGTACAAGTGGGAGATTGAAAGAGATATGTCCTAAGTCCAATAATGTATAAGGATTTAGGAATAACTTTTATGTAATCTGTTTTGATTTCATTGATATTAATAAAAGACTTGTTTTATTTTTATTGCGAGCTCTATCTATTTTAAGTGTTTAAATAAGATATACCACAGTTTAGAGTAAAGCTTTATATGGATTGTGATGAGATCATAATAATGAGACCTAAAAGATGATAACTCTAAACTTAAATTGTTCCTGGTCATAGGATTACTAACTGGTAATTAATAATCCGTAAAGATCGGTACATACTATGCTTGCTTCATTATGAAGGATGTCTGTTCTCATAGACATTTGTGTGGTGACACTATAGCTAGTATGTAGGTGCTTATTATAGAATAATTTCACTGAACATGACTCACACAGCTGAACAACTGATAAAGTTCACTCACGTGTCAGCAGTTGTTCACATAGTGATATTGTACAAGTATCCTTAGACTTGAGGTCATCATAGTCATCTTGTGTACACTGAACTATGCTTTGGTTTAGTTCTTAGTCTCCAGGGACAATTATAAGGGCTCTACTGGGTATAGGAATTTATACACGAAGATAGTGTATGATCAATAAAGGATCTACCCCTTCCAGTGAAGGAAGAGAATGTTCAATGCTGATCCGCTTATGCTAGTTCAGGAATCTCTAGCCAGAGTGAATGAAATTAGAAAGGAGTTTCTAATTTACATTAAATAGAACTAAGCATAGTGAATGGGAAAGCAAGTGATTAAATAAGATAGGCTTGACACAAGTTCCATGCCTTGTATTTAATCGTGACATTGCAGGGTAGAAGGAATTGATTGTACGGTAACTACTCACTGAATAGGTTCTTGGTATTCTAAGCAGTGAATTCGTATTATCCGGATAGTCGCGATATGCTGAGAAGTTTCCCTCACGATGTAGAATAAATATGATTAATTAATTAATCATATTTAATGAATTAGAGAATTTATATAAATAATGATAAAATAGTTTTATTATTATTTATTTCTACTACCGGCTTAATATTGAACCTACAGGGTCACACCATAAAAGAGAATGATTTAATGGTGAAGGAAATAATTAATAATGGCTGATAATTATTTATTTATGAAATAAATTATTAATTGGAAAATTTAATAATTGATTAAATGAGATTTAATTGATTATAAATTAATTAAGAAAAGTTCTTAATATTATTAATTAAGAATTTAATTTTTGGAAATTAAATCAAGTGAGAGAATTATTTCTAAAGTGGTTAGAAAAAGGATTAATAATTAAAAGGTGTTTTAATTATTAGTGAGAACTAGCATGAAAACCCGTGCGAGGCACGGGTCATGTTCTAGTATAAATTTTAAATTTTCGAGAGTTTATGGTGTGTATGATATTCATTATTTGGTGATGAATATGTTGTACTTTAACTATATAATTACCTAGTTATAGATGAAAACTATCCATAATTGAAATATTTTTATTTTGCGAAATGAGTAGTGTAGATACTTAATAGTTTACAAGATTGTGCACAATGTTTATAAACGACTTACTTGTGTTTTTGGTCTATATTTGCAAAGAGTCACATAAATAACAAAACTGTGGACAAAAAATTTCTTTATATACCCAATTCATAAAAGTAGAGTTTTTTTCCAGCTTACATAGTTTCATCCATACATAACAGTTCTCGTGTGAAATATTTATTGGTACATGATGTGATTTTGATTTGAAATGTATATTGGTACATGATGGTCTATTTATCAAATTTTCTTCTCTATAATTGGGTTTATGTGTCCCTGATATACTTCATCGATTCAACATATGTGGAATGTTGTTTGCAATTCACTAAAGGTATGCTCTACTTTATAATCTAATCTAACTTGCTTGTTTTATTTTAAATCATAAAGTAATATAATATAATTTGAATAAATAAATACAAAAAAATAATGTGTTTAAATATTTTTGATAAGTAATAATAATTAAAATACCAAATATTTCTATAATACGCGACACGCGCACACACGTGTCACGTGTATGAGTGGAAATATAAAATTAGGTGGGCGCGTGATCTGATTTTCATATGTAGTAGTTTATTATTATTATTTAACACTACTTTGAAATATAGTTCATCTATATATTATATATAATTTATTCATACTATAATATGAAATAATATATTATAATCCGAATTAAGATATGTAAAACTAAAATTATGATAAAAAATTGATAATAAATCATAACAATAATACCAAATATTATTTTATTCACGCGGCACACACACACATACATACCATCTGTATGATTGAAAACACAAGTAACGTAATTTTCAGTGTAATTATTTATGTATAGTAAATTTACATTATTATTTTATTTTTACACTAAATCAAATAATTTAGAATTGTATAAAGAGACCTTATATGATACATAATATATTACAATCTGAATCAATAAGTATACAAATTTGATCAATATTAAAATATTTTAATAGAAACACAATAATTAAACTATCAAAAATTTCTTCATTCATGTGATATGCACACTCTTATAATTTGTGATATAAAACACAAATGAGTGATTTTCAATTGGTAAGAAAATGTCTAAATTAGTGTATATACTCAATTTTGAAAGCCCTAAATATTAATTATATTTTTAAAAGTAAGCACAATGATAAGTTTGTCATTATATTTTAATTCATGTGACACTCATACACACATATAATTTGAATGATTAAAAAACACATGTGAGTGTTTATTCTAGTGGTAGGAGATGTGCAATCTAGTGTATAGATTCAAGTTCGAATCCATTTAAATAATTATTTTTAAAAAAATTGTAAGTCTAATGAAAATTTAGACATTTTAAACTGAATAAATTATTTTAATATTTATATGGAATAAAATGTCTTTCGAACAAATAGCCCCATGTTGGGCTATCACGGGTCATTATCTAATAATGTTTTAGAATACACAACGTATAATTTAAAAAAATTTAGTTTGTGCCGATTTGTTAGAAATAAAGTATATAGCCCCTAATAATTTAAAATAAAGTGTACGAAAAATATCAGTGGAAACAACTTATTCTCAATCATTTTCTAGCCCATTGACTAAATTCGAAAGTAAAAAAATACATTTTTAGCTTGATAAAGCTCTGACATCATTTGTGAAAAATGGTCAAATTTTGGGTATTTTTTAGAAATTAAGTGACATTCTGATGCTGAGTTCAGAATAAGCTCAAATATATTAGCCCAAACAAAAATTTGAAATAGTTTTACCCGTAAGTACACATAATAGTACTCGGTTTATCTTATTATTGTTGACTTTTATAACTTTACAGTCAATTTGATTAGATGACTAAAGTAGAAAATATAAAAAGAAATATATGATTAAAATTTGGAGAAAAATATCCCAAAATACGTACTTAAGAGTGTTATATGAGCACATAATGTATTTTTACTAGTCTAATTTTTTAATCAAATTCCGTAATCATGAAAATACCCATGCATTTGAGAGCATTAAGCCGTGAAAATATTCGTTAGTCACAATATATATAATTCCAAATATTAACTTCTTTGAGATAGACAATCATATCTCATATGTGTATGATTAACAATATATATGGTTGCGTGACTTATTGGTATTATGTTGTGTAGAGTATTTTTAAGACCGGGTTCGATTCCCACTAAAAGCATGATAAATGTAAAAAAAGACAGATAATTAAAAATTATTCGTTAGTCACAGTAAATATAATACTAAATATTAACTTTTTCAAGACACACAAGCATATCTAACATCTATATGATTAACAACTATATGATTTAATACCTTAGTGGTATGCTGTTGTATAGAGTCTTGCATAGATAATTAAAAATTATTCATTAGTTAGAGTAGATATAATACTAAATATTAATTTCTTCAAGACACACAAGCATATCTAATATGTATATGATTGACAACTCATATGATTTAGTACCTTAGTGGTATGCTCTTGTATAGAGTATTTGCAAGACCAGGGTTCGATTCTCACTAAAAGCATTTTTTTTATAAATGGTAACTATAAGGGCAATTTAGACATTTCAAGCTAAATAAAATGTCTCACCATTTAAATTGAATAAAATATCTCACAAATGCCCTATATTGGGCTATTATATATATAATATAATAGATAATAGATAATAAAGGGTTAATAATAATAATATTTTATGGGAAAATTTTCAGCTGAAAATTTTGCCTATAAATATACTATTATAAACCCTATTTTTGCCTCAACCTACAAATTTTACAAAACCCTAATTCTCTCCACCTTCTCCTCCTCCATTACATCATTTTCTTGGTGGATACCGGTGGAGTGCTTCACACTTGAGGAGCAGCTGCTAGGGACCTCCGCTCGTGGTTCTTGGATCGCTTTTAAAGGTTAGAAACGATCCCTCAATTTAATTCATGATCTGTATGCGTATTATATGGATTTTATATCGTAAAAATTGTTTTTCCATGCTTCCGTGATGTTTAAAATCCTACACTCATGACAGTTTTAAGGGGTTTGTGAAACTTTTGGCTGAGTCTTATCTTGCAAGAGCTTTGACTACAAATTCAGTCTTGTACCTAGACGTGTTGCATGAGTTCTGGACAACAGCTGTGGTAAGGACTGTTATAAATGACAATTATGTATCTCTGGTGGTAAGTTGCTCAGTTGGAGGTCAACAAATTGAATTTAATGAGCAAGATGTGAATAGAGCTTTGGGGCTGCCAACTGAGAATCTAGTGGAGGTGCCAACTCCTGTTGAGCTGACTGAGTTTATGGACTTCATCAATTATGGTGGAAGAATCAACCTATCAAGATTAAACAGGACCAATCTAAGGAAGGAGTGGTCCTTTATCTTTGATTCCGTGGTAAGGGCCTTCACCTGCAGGAAAACAGGGTATGACAACATTTCAAGTGTTGTGCAAAAGATGGTGTATTCAATTGCCCACAACAGACCCTTGAATGTTGGTCTGTTGATCCTGGAAGAACTTACAACCAGGCTAACAATGCCCCTGTCAGCTAGAGGTAAGGAAATTTTCTTTTCTAGATTTATTATGTCCACTTTAAATCATAAAGTAGCAGACATACACTTGTTGAATGGTATAGATAGCACAAAAATAGGCAATTGTAAGCAATTATCCAAAATAATATTTGGTTCACTTACTACAAAGAATAAGGTAAATGTAATTTTAAGAATCACTCCATTCATGCTGGAGAGGTTTAGGACTTACCCTTACCATATGCCTGACATGAGATCCAACATACAATCTAGCACAACTATGATCCCTGAACCTGTGGAAGTACAAGCACAGGAACACCAACAGGGATCTTCCCAAGCTGAAGCCATTCTTTCAAAAACTGTAGAAGCTAGGAAACCAACCACCTCATCTTCTTAAAAGGATGAGGTGAGTAAAAGGAAGAGAAAGGGGGTAACCTTACCAGTTATATCTGAGAATGGTGAGGATATAGCAGAAGTTGAGTCACCCTTGGTCAAGAGATCCAAAAGGAGTAAGAAAACTGTGACTGGTGGTGCAAGACACACAAGGGTTTGAGACTGGTGCACATGGCAGTAACCTAGTCAAATCCACTTCCAATTCAATTGGAGGTTCCCACAACTAGTGTGGAACAACAACTAGCCATTACCATAGAGCAATCTGTGAGTAAAACTGTGACTTCAGTCACAGGTGTTTCTGAACCTTCAACTTCATAACCTCAACAATCACACCTCATCTCTCAATGGCTCCAAGACACTGAAAATCATCCATCTACAATTGAAGATCTTAGGGTTGATCAACTTGGTGGCCTGGCTCAAATCTCACAGCAGCTTCTCACATCAAATATGTCCAATCAAGATTACCAAGCTATCATGATCTCCTACCAGGATGATGTGGAAGAAAATCAGGCAAAGATTGTGGATGAAGCTGGTCAGGATGCTAACTGTGATGCTTGGTTGGACAAGGATTACACAATTGAGATGGATGCCTTATTAGCAAAATTCAGAGAAGAGTACATTACTATCTTGGGAAGCAATGCAAGATGTCTCACTCCACAAGAGGTTTATGATGCCATCAATGAGGTCTACAAGGCTCAAATCCAGGCTTTCCGCAACTTTGGAAAAGCTCTACAAATAACATTGAATGGTCATCAGGACAAAGTAATGAAGATGGTCAGGGAAAAGATGGACCAAATCATCCCTTCACAAACTGAGATCAAAAATCAATTTAAGACCTTCTCACAGCAAATGTCTAGGTATGATCTCAGTGGGGTTGATAAAAGTGTAACTCAACTCAAGGACTCTTTTGTAGCCTTGCACAATCAAGTTCAAAATCATATCACTAAATCTAATGACACAAGGTTGAAGTTGGATCATATACACACTGCAAGATACACTCCTTCTCCTTTGGTCATGGATGAGATTCAGAAATTTGTGCAAGCTAACTTTGGCCAATCTACTGCTATCTCTGCTCCAAGCTCTTCCTCTTCAGACATTCAAGCACTCAAGAATAAGTAGCTTCTTTGGAAACCTCCAATGCTTCTCTCAGCACTCAAGTTCAAGCTTTGACTTCTCTAGTCAAAAGTCAACAGACAGACATCAAGACCCTGGTGGACTCTCACAAGCACCTCCAAATGCAAAACTCTGTTGCTTTGGGAGCCATCATGGGCAAGCTCAACATTCCTCTACCATCACTTCCAGAACATATAAGGCCTGAAATTCCTACTCCCCTTCTCATGCCTGCCAACAAGACTAAGGGGGAGATAGAGGCTAGGCTAGCACAATCCAGATCATCACAACAAGTCCAGGGTGCTACAAAGAATTTAAATCAAGAAGTGGATCTTGACATAGAGAGATTTATTAGGGTTGCTGAAGGACCAAGTCTGAGCAGAGATTTTGATGAATTGTTTAAAGCCCTAAAAGTTTCTCTCAATGATAATCACTTCTCATACAAAATGACCCTGGACAAAACAATAAATTTCTTAAGGGTGGTCATGGTGAATCAAGACAATTTTCTACAAAAGAGGATTGTGATCAATATCAATGTTTCAGGGATAGACAGATGTATGCAGGTGTCCCTCAATTAACTTGTCTCAAGGAGGGCATCTGAGTTGGACATTATGATCAACAAAGTCAGAGTTGTAACTCATTAAACACCCTGTTGCTAACTGAATTGAAGAATGCACAAGTGGCTGCTTTTTCCTAAAGCTTATCTTCAGCCAAGCAAGGGTATAGCATACATCTGTCCAAACACCAGACATTTCAAACATTTTTAAATCCCCAAACAATGTGTCATGGCCAACAAGAAGCTTATCATGATTCTGGAAACTGGCTTAAAATCAAAGAAGAATAAGAATAATAATGATATAGAGATGATAAAGCTGTTGATGAGGTACTTGAATGATGTTGAAGCCAACTTGTCCAAAACTCAAATCAACAAGGATGATTTGGATGATGATGAGCAGAAGAAAGATGATCAAAATCCTTCTGGCTCAAATCCAAGTCAATTCACTAAGCCATCTGGCAACAAGAGTGGTGAGAAGAAGAAGGAGGATGATAAGAAGTATGATGAGAAGAAGAGAACTAGTGAAAGGAGGACTAAGAGAAGTAATGATGGTTCAGAACCACACCAAACCCTAAAAATACAAACATAACTAGCTCAAAACTCAGCTCAACCTATAATATCAACTATCTTAAACATCAAACTACCTCAAACCTCAAAGCCAAAATTTCTGTATAAATAAACAGCCAACTCTTTCCTAAAAATTCCAATCACCACAGGCAAAATAAGTCTCAAGAAAATCACAACCCTACCTTTAGCCAAACCTTCACTAAAAGTCAATCTTAAATCTGTTGGGATAAAGCCTAAGAAAGTCAAGCTTACAAAGAAAGGAGAAGTCACTGAAAGGGCCATCTGGAACTGTTTCAAGCAATCTGACTTTATGCCTTTAAATTTGTGCATCTCAGATGAAGATAATTTTCAACAACTTGCTGAGGAAATAGTCAGAGTCTGGGTTGTATGTCATAAGGAAGTTAGAATTTTCTATGAAGATGGATCCTTCACCTTTATTGGCAGTGATTTAATGGACTCTCTTTCTTCCACAGAAATTAAGAGAATAATAAGTTTTCTAAAGGACAAAGATACTGCCACAAGGGCATGGAGATCAGTTATAGCTGAATGGTTGATTGAAAGGGAAGAAACAAGGAAAAGAAATGAGGCTGGATCTGAAGAAAAAAGGAGGAGGTATGATGAAGAAATAGAGATGTACATAAAAAGATCAGAAGAGCTTAAAAAAAGGAATGGGCAGAATCTCTAAGGATGGGAAATTTCTAAACATCAAAGCTGGTGGATTCTCAAGATTTATAATAGATTTTCTAGATAATGGTTATCCCAAGGTAGCAAGACAAAACTTGTAGAAGCTCTAAGTGGAACACCTATTATAGAAGAACTGGAAATTCTTGATCACTTGAAGGATGTTCTTAGGGAAGAAGCAGATACAAAAATTGTCTTTACCTGATACTTGTAACCATTGAACTTTGTAAATCTAATGGTGTACAAAAGTTTTAATTCTATCAAGTTCTGTGTATTAATTTTATTTTCCATCATTTTAAACTTAGGGTTAGTCTTGTCAACAGGCATGAATTTGTGTTAAGCAATCTTCTCACAAATTGGGGGAGATTTTTGTGCAAGATATGCCTGTACTTTAAAAAGACTAAGACAATTTGTCAACCCTAAGTAAGTTGTATTATTATCTTAATATGTATTTTGTACTTGTAACACTTAAAGTCTGTAAAAATATTAAAGAAGCAGACTGGAGTCTTTTTCTATAAACAGTGTCAAGCCTAAGAATTATATCTGGAAGAAGATCAAGAAGATCATGCCTCAGAAGAATTATGAAGAAGCTTGGAGTTGAATAAATCTGTTTTAGGAAAAATATTCTAAGTCAAGATCTCTACAAGTCACAGATTTAGTGTTATAGAGAAGTCATTCGAGAACTCCAGAATGACTTATAGAGAACTCAAGAAAACTTATAGAGAACTCAGAGATATCGACAAGCCAAATTGAAGACATGAAGATTGGAGATATCGACAAGTCATTTCTTCACTAGAGAACTCAGAGTTATCGACAAGTCAACATTCATTAGAGAACTCTGAGTTATCGATAAGTCACATTCTACTAGAGAACTCAGAGATATCGATAAGTCAAAATTCACTAGAGAACTCCGAGATATCGACAAATCAAATTTAATTTGAGAACTCTGAGATATCGATAATTCAAGAATCCACTAGAGAACTCAGAGATATCGATAAGTCAAAGTGGAAATATGAAGTCTAGAGATCTCGACAAGCCAAATTCTCTTATAGAGAAATGGGAGACCTCTACAAGCCAAATTAACTATAGAATACTAGAGATCTCGATAAGCCAATATACTTATCGAGATGCCAATTTCTCTATAGACCAAACTGGAGATCTCAAGGTAAAATCTCAAAATACAGAATTGCAGATCAGTTCAATATCCAAGATTAACAATTAACAAACAATCCAAACAGCTGGATTGACAAGTCTACAAAAAGCAGATTGAAGGATGTGCAAGATCAATGGTGAAGATTAACTGATAAAGGAAGATCAAAGTAAACACATGATGCTAAGATATGCTAAACCAGAAATGAAAGATACACTTTTCCTAAAATGGAAATGACAAGTGACAATTTACTAAAGTTAATAGCATGTCTTATTGTACACTGTGTAAACCAGCAGTTAACTGAATTATAAAGTAAACACTTGTCCTTCAGTCAGTTGTAACAATTTAGATAGAAAATCTTGTAACTCTCTCAAGAAGAAGCTAAGCTCTTTATCAACAAAGAGCCTAGAAATTTTGTAGCAAAACATTCTTAATTTTAATATAAAATTAAGTAAGTTTTGAAGATCTGTGTTCTTTATTCTTGCAAGTTTATTTTTGCATGAACACATTTTCACTACAAGATTTAATTTACTTTGTTCAACCATAAAAGATTCAAGAAAAGCATAAAAAAGTAAAACACATTCACCCCCTCCCCTCTGTGTGTGATTCATTACCTAACAAAGACTATTTGACAAATCTATTTATATTATAGTTCATAGAGTCTAAATAGTTTTATTGGGTTTTGCCTGATATTTTATATATGAATTCTGATGTATGTTCATTTTGAAGTTAAGGTTTTATTGTGACACCCTTCAAACCCGGGTCAGAAGTTTAGGGTTCACAACCCACAAACACACAATATATAAACTTGTATATACAATACTATATGCATTGACCATTCTTTACACAATCACGGATCACAACAGGTTAAAGTATGAAAAACAAGCCATAACCTTAACTTTTATTACATCGTACCAAATCCCAACTAGTTCGACTTACAGCTGATGATGATATCATTCTTACAATCTTACATAACTCATTTACACTATAAAGCTCCTGCTAACTCAGTCCATCTTATTCTGGAATCCTAGCTTGCACACTAGACTGGGAATCCTTGTTACCAACAATTTCCTTTTCAATTGTAAAATAACATAAACAGATTTGCAAAAGTGAGCTAACTAGCTCAGCAAGTCATAATAGCAATAACTGAGGTTCAACAATGATCAATTAAAATGATTCAAAAGAATCAAGTATCTGGATAAGCAATGATTAGAATTGGATATTCTCTTTTCATTTTAAAAACTAAGGTTAGGCTGCTGATCAGTCACGCACTAACCCCGAGCAAGGCTCCCAGCTCTGCTCTATATACTGGATCCAAGGCACGCATTGGCCTAATATGACCACGAATCTGGTCCATATTTATAAAACCATCCAATTCTAAAACAATTCAATATGATAACCATTGTAATTCAATAAAAACAGAATCATGATTAACATTCATAAAGCATTTATCTCAAAGCATAAAACTTTTCACAGGTATCACCAGGGTGTATCAAGGTGTAAATATGAAGAACGGCTTCAAGCCTGATGAAGAATCAAGTATCTGAAGAACAATGGTTCAAAGATAATACAGGGTATAGATCTTTGATGTGATAGGGTATTCCTGGGTGTATAAGTTTCTGTATGCTCAAGAAATTATGTTAAAATACTTGAATTATGGTGTGTATGTATTTGTGGAGTAGTATAATATTTGTATGGTGTAATATCCGGGAAATCAACCGTTGGTGGTTTACAAGAAATAAAGCTTACTGCTCAAGTTCAATGATACGATCAGGGTTCAAGGTTGAATAGTTTAAAGCGCTTGCAATATAAAACAAGATTTATTTTGAATACTAGCAAAATATTATGAGAAAGTTCAGAAATATTTGCAATATATCTCGAAGAAAGGTTCAGAAGTACTTGCCTTATCACAGATGATTTCCAACTTTATTTGTACTCATCTAACAGTTTTACTTTTTAATCACATTCCTTCTTTTTCTATGCCTTGCTTTCATTCATCAATCAATTGCCTTCTCTTTTTACGCTTCATTCTATTTATGGATCACTGGTTTCCTTTTCTATGTCTCGCTTACTCTGCTAGGCATCATAAGTATCTTTCAATATTCAGTCTCATATTATTATAATCGTCACATAGATGTCATAAGCTTCTATCTACCCTTCGTTTTACCCAAATCCGATTTACGGATTGAAAGTTATGACCAAAACAGTCAAACAATAACCATATAGGCATATAACACATCAATCAGATAGCACGTAGCACATAGCACGCAAGATATTCAACCAAAATAATTTTTCAAAGAAGATTTGGGGTTAAAATGAATTTTCACGTATTTAATATTAATTTTTTGAATATTTTTCGGAATTAAAACGGGTCTCCAAATCATTTTATAATTACATAACAGGGTTCGAACACCTGAATCTGACTTTAAAATAATTTTATAATAATTATCGAGCTTTGAAAATAATTTTAAATAATATTTTAAAACTCGAAACTATTTTTCAGAATTATTAAATCAAAATAAATAATTAAATCTAATTAAATAATCAATTAAAATTAATTAATAACTAATTAAATTAATTAATAAATTCGTATTTATATTAATTGACTAATTAAATCATTAATTATTAACTAAAATCAATTAATTAAATAATTTAGATTTAATTTGGAAGTAAAAATAATTTTCAAAATTAAAAATAAAGATTTTTGGAATAAAAAACAATAAAAACAATTTTATAAAAGTAAAATAATAACATAATATCATTTTTGTAAATTTTATAAACAGAAATCTAATATTTATAAAATTTTAAAACAACAGGGACTGGAATGCAAATCTAACAAAATTGCAGGGGCATTTCTGTAATTAACCACCCCGTTGCCGCTTACCGGCCGGACGCCATTAACGGCAGTCCAAGCTTTTCCAGCGACGTTCAAATTTGTCCAGAACATCACGAAAAGGTGCATATTTACAGAGTATCTTGCCAGGAATCGACCTGCAGAACCAAAATGACTGAACAATCACTTATTTGATCGGAAAATTGACTGGAAAATTCGCCGCCGACAGGGTTCAAACTTTCCGACAACCTCGATTAGAGCAATCCAGGAATCGTCTGCTAATTTCAAATATACCAATCAATTTATTTTTCCACGATCTACACAACCATGTAATTAATTTCATCTAATAACCCCTAACAAAGAAATGCCTAATTTTCAATTAAGAACATTCAAACACATAAACCCTAATTTTTCAATTCGAGAATCAAACAACATTTTGAACATGTTATTGAACTCCAAATTAGTCATATAATATACCAAAATGACCAGGAAGAAAAGATCTACATGATTATAGCACCAAATCACACATATAACATCAAGAACAAAAATTCATATTTTAATTACTAAATAATTCAAAATAAAATAATTAAATAAGAAAATCATCTTGATTTCTGCACAAAAATGATTGATTGATTCAGAAAGAAATTTTCGAGAGCTTCGATTTGATATATGGCACGCTCGAATCGGAGTTCGATAACGCCTTTGTTTGTGCATTTGATTATAATGAACGCGACATTTAATTAGGGTTTTCTCTGTATTTTATCGGGTTTTACTGACTAATTATGATTATACGAATAAAATGAAATAAGAAAAGGGCTATTTATATTTATGGAATATTATTACGTGTTGGATCGTTTTGGATCGATAAATAAGTTACTTAGCCGCTAAGTAACTGCAAAAACGATCCGATCGGATAACGTTTTGGATAAACATCATCATGTTTTGGATAAGCATCAAAAGTTTTGGATAATTATCACAACCGGGCTTTTTATAAAATACTTTTATGAAGATAATGTTATCGAAATGATTATCGTATCGAAAATTTTGCGTCGGGCCGCGCACGAGTCAAACCGTAATCCGGATCGAAAAAGTCAAAACACGGAAAATGTCTGGAATTATCAGATTAGGTTAGGAAGGAGTTTTCAGAAGAGTTTTGGGTTGTAAAGACGTAAAAACGGTTGAGGTTGGACGATTCCCGGCTTTAGAAAATAGTTTCGTAATTATTCAGAAAATAATTAATAAATTCATAAATCAATATAAAATCATATAACACTTCAAAAATTACCAGAAAAATACCTTAATTATCTATATTTTATTCTGGACATAATAAAATTAACATACTTATACTTTACCACATATAAATATCCACATATCAACACCAATCATCAGATAATTCACCAAAAATCACATAATAACTATTTATCGAAAAAAATAATTACACGTTGTATCCCGGATATTACATCCTTCCCCCTTAAAAGGATTATGTCCTCAGAATCACACTAAGGATCAGATAATGATATATTCAAGTATCTCACTTCCATTTTCTCAAGTTGATCCCTCAACCTCACAACTTTTCATAAACTTTTACTCGCAGCATTACTCATTACTTAACAGCCTCTCGCTGACATCATATTTCCTCACAACTTTTCATAAACTTTTACTCGCAGCATTACTCATTACTTAACAGCCTCTCGCTGACATCATATTTTATTAGTTACTCATATAACTCAAGCCTCCATTTTATATATATATAATGGAGTTAGATTACTTTTCCTGAATATACACATATAAACACCCTATGAACCTACTATATATATGGCGGTGAAGCCAACTCACTTACACTTATCCTGCCTATTTTACTGTTCCAAGAGGACCAGCATAATGCATATTAATTCTCTTTTCTTTTTAATTCTAGTAATTTGTGCTCATGAACGTTTGCAATAGTTACTGGTTATTGAATCTCATTCCCACATGTTTCTCTGTTCAATTAACCTAGTTTGTAATCGCTTCCAATCGTATCCGAGGCTCTTTAATCGTTCCCTTAATCTTCTTGTCCATCTGCGAATGATATACTGAGACCATGTCGCATTCGATTTCTGACGTTCTCGAAATTACTTTAGAATTAAGAATCAACGAGAAAATCTTGACTGGATATGATTGACGCACAAACTTATCACCATATCTTATTTTCCTTGACGTCTAGTCACATATAATGTTTATTCTTTCATTGTGCCATGCTATCAGAAAGTCTTCTTTGGCATCTATGTCTTGTATCATATTTGAATCCCTTGAGTTAACGATGTTTAACCAAATTCCTATCTTTTAGTTCTGTCTTACCCAATGTCCGTTCATCCAGGAGTGGTATATACTATTTTGGTTCGACATAATTCATCATATTCTGAATATTCCTGTCAAATCTCAAATCAAATAATATTGATCATTTACAATCAATTTTTGGATCTGATGGCGTACCACCATTTTTTCAAGCAGCAACTAACCCACTTATTGGACAAACTGTTTACTAATAAATGAGAATGATTAGGTTTGGATAACCTATCAATAATGAAGCAATTAACGCTTTCCTCGCCTTTGGTTCTCAGGTGACTTCACTACGATGTCTCCTGAAGAAATGTATCCATCTAGTCTTTGACGTCCCGCCTTAATTCTTGGGTAGGTATAACATTTATTTACATATTTCCTCCCATTTCCTCTTCATGTCTAGTCACTAGATATCTTCTTTTAGCCCTCGGTACTTGATCGTACTCCTGGGATGCATTCCCTATCTCAATTTACCAATGTTTCCTAAATTTTTCACCTTACTTATGTCCTTCATATTACCCATATCTTACCTATATCATGGCATTTTATAAAGTTTCTTTATCATCCTTTTGATTTCACTTTCTTTCCTATTTCCTTTTTTCATTCTCATAGCTCATTCACAACTGAACTCTTGATATTAATACTCATTTTGATGTCATATCAAATTAGATATCAATACAAACTTTGATGCTCACAACATCCCATACTGAAGTAAACATCAATCATCTATATTAATACCACTTTTGATATTTAACAATGACCTAATTTAATATCAATCAGAAACTGAACTAAAACTGTATCTCACATTTTATCCAAAACAGAAATACTTGATAAATCATTTATTGTATGATTATCAAAACAATTTGGAAACAAGACGTCCTTTAATAAAACTTTATTACAGATAATAAAATCTCTTTGATTGTCTAATAAAATCCATATTGGTGTAGTTATTAATCTCTTCTTTATTCCACCTCCCTTCTTCCTTTCCTTCCTTCCTTCTCTTTGCTCTATCTTAAATCTTTAGTTCTTGAAAACATTCTTCTTACTTGTCCATACAAATAACTTTTTATTTCTCTTGTCCATTATAAAGGGCATATTTATCAAAGTAAAGCCTCACACACTTGCAACAATTTCTGAATTCTACCAGTGTCCTTACCATCTCTAAATTCCTCATTGCTTTGATTTCGGATTGAAAGTCACATCAAAATTTGACTTAATTTAATTGGAATCGATTTCCATCCAACTTGTAACGTCTGGGAAAAATTACGCTTGTATTATATCATATTTATAATAAATTATGTGTGTTAATATGTCATTTATGTGTAATTAGTTGTAAAACCCTAATTGTTACGTGCTATTTGTATTCTGTATTGCCCGGGAATTTTCAGGGTATTTTTCAGATATTTTATTTTGTATTTATAGCCATCGTATCAAAAGCTATAAGACCCGAACTATGATTTTATAGCTTATATTTCAAATAAACTAATGGGCTTTATTTTTCTTCAAACGGCTTGTAACATCGTGTTATTCCGAACATCTAGGTATTTTATAAATTTTCTCGTTTCGTAAAAGATGACTTTTCCGGGCCCCATTGGGTGTTAAAACCCCCATAAAAATCACATTTTTATTTTTATAAAATTATAGGACTTTCATTTATACCATTTCTTTGTATTTTTGTATTATTCATAATTTTTGGAAAATTTTGGCATATACATTGTATATATATAATATTTAAAAATTAAATTTTAATACTCAAAAATTTCAAAATTAGGGGCCAATTAATTTTAAAAGATGTAGAATTAGGGCCTTAATTTTAATTAGGAGTATTATTTTACCTACTACAAATAGCCTAATTTTATTTTAATTATTATTAATGTTAGTCCCTTAACAATGAAGCAAGAATTACAGAAGGGGGGTTGAATGGAATTCTTGAACCTTTTTCTTAAAATAACAATGTTCAACTCGATTATTTATATATTTGTTTTGACTAGCACAATGCGGAATATAAACTTGAATGAATCAAAAAACAAGTAATTAAAAACAAGAGTCTTTAAAAACTTTCTGGTGGATTTAAACAATTCCACCAGAGATATATATAATATATCAAGAGGACTCTGTGTGCAGAAATGGCCACAGCTGCTTACAAATTGAACTGCTGAGAAAACAGGAAATGCTAAAGATTATGCTTACAAAGATTTCTCTGTTTTTGTGTTTCTCAACTATCTCAGTTATTTTTCTATTTGCTACTCTCTTGGTTTATATAATACCAAGATTACAAAGTCAAAAAGACTGAACAAATATAAAATCTAACAGTCTCAATCTTTGCTGCTTTTTGTCCTCTATTACCCAGTTAATGGGCTTCCACAATGTGTTTGTATCCAACTCGACGGCTGTGTGTCAGCTTTCACTGTTCAACTGATGTTTGAATTCTTGATATGATCATCCGTCGACTTTCAGATCATCCGTCGATGACTTGATTGATCATCCGTCGACTGCTATGTTAAACATCCGTTGATAGTCATTTGATCATCCGTCGAAGGCTTTGTTAATCATCCGTCGGTAGCTATTTTGGCACTTGACTTCATTTCACTTATACAGAATTACAAGACATTACTTATGTACAATTAATCAACCTATTCTGCATATCTAGTTAAAGTCAACATGACTTATATGCTACTACAGATTCTATACAAAAGTGCATACATCACTGTGATACAAACTTATTATTACATAAGCTACTCACTCGATGGATAATAAGTTAATCATCCGTCAGGACTATAATGAGTTCTCCGTCGGGACTATAATTCTTATCCGTCGAGTGCTACATTATTTCACTAAGTAAAATCTACTTAGATGTTTTGTTTAAGTGATCATCAAGTACACAACATATTCACAACAATCTCCCCCAATTTATGTCTACTGGAATTGTAGCCATAAATTAAGAGACACTTGATGATAACAAAACATCCTAAACATATATCTTTAAAGATAAGTAGATAAAACTGAAAGTGCTTCAATTAAACAAAATATACAAGGTTTGGCTCACAGTCAGTTCAAGATTCTCCTCTAGCCTGAGCAGATTTTTATAGTTTCTTGAACGTCTGGATCTTCTTCCAAGCTTTCTGTTGTTTTCTTCAATTTGATTATGGAGCTGCCTGTGGAATTCTAGTTCATCAGATTCTGAAAGATCTAGCATTTCTTGCATCTCCAAGAGAGTCTCATTGCTAGAGATACTCAATTGGTCTTCTAGTCTGAAGAATCTTCTCACACCCTTGTCATCCATGAATTCCATCAGCCATTAGGGCTTTAGATGCACTCTTCTCCCTGTGTATGGGATGATTAGAGTCTTTGGGAGTGCATCTTTAGCTCTAACACTTCTCAGCTCTTCAATCTTCTTCAATACTAGTCTTCTTGCAGTTACATTGAACCCAAAGTTTTTCTTGAAGGATGAATAGACTTTGATCAACACAGCTTGGCTTTCTTGAAGTATCATGTGAAGAGGCCACTGCATCTCCCTTCCTCCTTTGTACTTGAACACCAACCTTTCAGGTAGGTTTCTGTATGCATCAATTGCCCTTACTTCATCCAGTTCATCCAGATAAAGGTTTAGATCTGAGAATTCTTTGATGTCACACAAGTACAAGTAGTCTCCCCTGTTGACCTTGGATTGAGCTTTAACTACTGACTTGGATTTGAGAGGTGACAACTTCACTTTCTTGACTGCCCTTGACTTTGTCCTTCTTGGCTTAGTAAGAATTGGCAAGTTGAAGTCAGGAATTGGTAATTTATCCCACTCTATTGGCTCATCCTTTGGCACAATAGGCTCTCCATGTATGTTCCTGTAGGGGTCCACCATCCTTATGTCTTCAAATACCACAGAGGGCTTTGATGCTAGAGTTTTAGCTTGAGTGGATTCCTTAGGAAATTTATCTTCCAATTCCTTGTCAACAACATCCAGTTTCCTTTTTGTTCTTCTAGCCAATTCCTTCTTTCTTGGGGATTTCTTCTATTCTTCAATCTTCTTCTTTGATTCAGCAGCTTCAGATGGTTGAGAGGGAATTTGTTGAGAAGAGTTCACAGCCTGTAGCTTGGCTAAGATGGCAATCTGCTCTTTCTTTTGTTTAGATTTCTTTGCATCTAGAGCAGCTTGACTCTTTTCCTTCTTTAATCTTGCTTTTTCTTCTTTCTTTGCTTGAGCAAATTGTGGATGTCCAGCTACCACATAAATTTCCTTTCCATTTCTGAATATCTTAGCAATTCTCCTTTTTGAGGCTGAATCAGCTGGATCTTTATAGAAGACAGTGGATCTTGACAAAAGCTTCTTTTCATCAGGCTTGGGTGTCTCATACACAGTGTCCAAGGGATTCTTTAAAGATGACTTTGGATAATTTGCCCTTGGTTTAAGAATTGTTTCAGCCTTTTGTGATTTGATGCAGGAAGATTGTCCTTTCTCCAGATAGTTCATGCTCATCTCATTCACACTGATTGGCTTGACATGAGAGTGATGGATGGCTGACTTAACTGGCTCCTTGACTAGTTCAAACTTTTTCTGAATTTCCTCATCAATCTTTTCCCAGTTGATTAAACTCAACTTTCCTTTTTCAGCACTTTTAAATTTGTTGCTGCAACTTCAATTAGATCTATACCATCTGTAACTGGTGGCTTGGAGATAGTAATTGAAGGTACAATTACTTTGCTGATTTGTACTAGAAGTTTCTCCCCCTCTGTTGGTCCTTTCTCCCCCTTACTTGATTCTCTCTCCCCCTTTTTTTTATCATCAAGTTGAGGAGTTAGGCCTTGTGCTTTAGCCAGTTGCATGAGAAGATTGGTCTGAGTCTGTTGATTTTGAAAAAGAATAGCCACTGAATCTTCAATAACTTGAACTTTGTTTTCCAGCTTGGCTAGCTTCTTTTCAGAGTCTGATTCTCTCCTCAATCTTAGTAGTAGATCTTGCATGGTACCATATGGCATTACTGAATCCAGCTTCTCAGAGTTATAGGTCTTCAAGTCCGCTATATCTCTTTTCAATTCATCCACACTGAGATTCTGTCTTAAGTGCTGGATCTTCATTAGATGTAGAGAGTCTAGATGAGCTTGAAGAACAGCCTTGGTACCAGCATCTGAAGTTTCCTGAAGGGCCTGTTGAATAGCTATTACTTGTTTGACCAAAGACACCTCAAATTATCCTGGTGTTGATTCCTTTGCCCATGCCCATTCAGGTAAACTTAAAGGAGAACTTGGGCCTTCAGCTCCCCCTAAGTTCATGCTTCCATCCAAAGAACCAGAGTCATCATCATTAGAGTTTACTCCAAATTCTTCAGATGGCTCTCCAGCTTGAGAAGGCATCCTGTTCACAGCAGCTTTATCTCTTTGAAGAGATTCTGTGGTGTGCACCAAATTCAAAGTCTGCTCTGCCTCCACATTGCCCTGAGCAGCCAACAATTGATAGGCTGTCACAGGATGAGTAAAAGTGTCAGCATCCAAGGAAATGTTATCAATTACAGCTTTGTAATGTTGCTGAAATTGTCTTTCCTTTTCAGCATCATCCACAATCATTGACTCACTAGCAATGGCTGGATCCACCCTTATTTCTCCTGTACCTGCCTTTCTCTCATATTCTCTCTTTTGTTGCATCAGGGTCGCACCCTGGCTCCCCACCCTCACACCCTCCTTTTCAGCATCATCCACAATCATTGACTCACTAGCAATGGCTGGATCCACCCTTATTTCTCCTGTACCTGCCTTTCTCTCATATTCTCTCTTTTGTTGCATCAGGGTCGCACCCTGGCTCCCCACCCTCACACCCTCACCTTTACCTACTAAGGTGGGACTCCTCTCACTCACTTTTGCCAATCCTTAAGAAATGGATTGCTGAGATTCACTCTTTTCCTCTCCTTTAGCCTGGGAGCAACCCAGCCTCTCACTCATTGCACTCTCCTCTCTTAGCTTGAGAAGGCATCCTGTTCACAGCAGCTTTATCTCTTTGAAGAGATTCTGTGGTGTGCACCAAATTCAAAGTCTGCTCTGCCTCCACATTGCCCTGAGCAGCCAACAATTGATAGGCTGTCACAGGATGAGTAAAAGTGTCAGCATCCAAGGAAATGTTATCAATTACAGCTTTGTAATGTTGCTGAAATTGTCTTTCCTTTTCAGCATCATCCACAATCATTGACTCACTAGCAATGGCTGGATCCACCCTTATTTCTCCTGTACCTGCCTTTCTCTCATATTCTCTCTTTTGTTGCATCAGGGTCGCACCCTGGCTCCCCACCCTCACACCCTCACCTTTACCTACTAAGGTGGGACTCCTCTCACTCACTTTTGCCAATCCTTAAGAAATGGATTGCTGAGATTCACTCTTTTCCTCTCCTTTAGCCTGGGAGCAACCCAGCCTCTCACTCATTGCACTCTCCTCTCTCAGTCCTAAGAGTGATTGTATTACCACTAAATCTTCTGCAGTTGAAATTATTGAAGTTTGAAGTTGTGCAAAGATACTCGACAGATAAGTGATATCCGTCGGGTGAGTGGTAAAGCTATCCGACGGATAACTGTTGTTAAGCTTATCCGTCGGGATACAATCACTACTCGACGGATGAACAATATCCATCGAGAGAGTAGAAATGAATGAGGTGGGAAGAGAAACTATTGTAGACTCTGTGTTGATTGAAGTTATTTGAGGCACAGAAGTCACAATAGAATCTGAAAGAATTGGCAAGTGAGCCAACAAATCATCTAAAAGATGATGTTCACTTGCACTAGATTTTGGCTTCCCCAACAAAGTTAAAGAAGGGGAATCAGGAATTGAAGTGTTTATCATGTCCAATTCCAGTGAGTTAGTTGGTGAGTATGGTGTTTCAGTGGCTTCTATAATGAGAGATTTTGGCTGTGACTCCCATTTATTGGAGCCACATCAATCTGAATTTAAGAAGGTGCAGGGACTGTGTCTTTAGCACCAGTTTGCACTGTGTGTATGCCCTGTGCATCCCCAGTTGTTTTGGATTTCTTCTTTCTAGTGTAAGTTTGGGGTGAGCTTGTGTCCCTAACCCTTTTGGCCTGTGCTCTTGGATGAGAGCTTTGTTCAATAGCCACATCCTTTTGGGAGGATGCAGCTAGAAGTGAGCTTTTGTCCTTTTTAAGCACTATAGTTTGTTGGGAAACTGCAGTGTGGCTAGGCTGGGACTCACTCAACTCTCCAACCTTATCCTTGGGGTTTCTTTGATGTTCACCCCTTCCCTCACCTATCTGACCCTCATTCACACTCCCCTCTTTGGCTTTGGTAGATTTTTCAACTGGTACCTTTTGAGAGATACCAGAGGGGGTTTTCTTTGATTTGGATTTGGAAATTACAGTTGATTTGGCAGCTTTGGTAGGCAACTGTTTGGTCATTGTCACAGTTGCCATAGCTATGCCTGAAGTCAAAGAAATAGAGGAGATTGGAATAGTTGAGGGTATGGATGAACTTACCTCACTTACCTGAGGTGTCAGCATTACAGGGAAATAGAACATTGGCACATCCCTATGGTGGTTGGCTCTGTTCAAATCTGTAATGATTCTTCTCTCTTGAACCCAACAAGCTAATTTGTTGTTTTGGTTCTCAAGTGCAATCTCTTGACAAAGATGGTTAGCCAATAGCATAAAAAATCTAGCATAATATATGTTCTTTCCCCTTTTGGCTAACTCACCCAGTTTAAAACCTAACTCATATATGACAAGGTCACTGAAATTGTAAAATTTGTCTGTAACTAGCATGTATAGCATGTTAAGCATGGAAATGTTCACAGAATCAAAATTACTGACTTTTCCAGAGAAAACTTTAGTTACAACATCACACATAAAACTTCATTCCTTCCTAAGACCTAATCTCCTAATTTCACTTAGCTTATTAGTAGGAAGTGGATAATGCATGGAGTTAAGCATATTGATCAAATCAGTGTCAGTGTGTGGTGAAGTTACATTATCATCAGGAATCTTGAAACATGCTTTTATCACATCACTATTGATACAGAATTCATTACCTTTGATGGTCAGAGTGATGGTTTTGTCAGTAGAGTTATAAATTGCAGAGGTCCACATCTCTTCTATAACTTCACAAAAGATTGTGGGTGATTCAAGCATGGAAAAACTTAACTTGCAGTTCTTCACGAAGTCCATCATCTTGTGATAGTCTTCTGATTGCTGAATGCCCTTGTTGATCAAAGCAGTGAAGTTGTTCTACTCATAAAGGAACCCAGTCTGAGACATAATATTTACTACAGGTGCCATTGTTAGAGAAGAAAGCTTGAAGAGAAAGAGGATTTTTGCTTGAGAGAGAATGAAATAAACACAGTTGAATTTGAGAATGATAAAAGAAAATGATTAGAATGAAATAAGCTTTTATACTTTGCTCAAAAACAAAGGATGAAAATAATAAAGAAAAGTAAATTACCCAATAGAAATTGCCTAAAATAGCCATTTAAAAATAAACTATAAAAATTCCACCCATTATCCGTCGTGTAATGCTTACAAACTGTAAGTATACTCGATGGATAATGTTCAGGGAATTAACGGTTAAGATTTAGACACTTCGACGGATGAGGATAAACTGTTATCCGTCGAGTTTTAAAAGATTCCAGAAAAATAATTGATTTTTATTTGCACATTGTATATCGACGGATGACTCAACTCGATGGATAATGGTCATCCGTCGAGATGAAAATTTTGACTAGCCAAAATTTCATCCAAGACTAAAAAATTAGTTAAATTTCTGGCTACTTTTCAACTTACAAAATAACTCAGATAGATTCAAAAGTAATTAAGCATACCTAACTCACTTACCAACCTAAAAAAGGTGGATTCATCCAGTGGCTTGGTAAAAATATCTGCAAGTTGCTTCTCACTTGGAACAAAATCTAACTCTACAGTACCATTCATTACATGTTCCCTTATGAAATGGTACTTGATGTCTATGTGCTTTGTCCTTGAATGTTGCACTGGATTTTCAGTGATGGCAATTGCACTTGTGTTATCACAAAAAATAGGAATCCTCTCAACTTGCAAACCATAGTCTAGCAATTGATTTTTCATCCATAAAATCTGTGCACAGCAACTGCCAGCAGCAATATATTCAGCTTCAGCTGTAGAAGTAGAAACTGAATTTTGCTTTTTACTGAACCAGGACACAAGCTTGTCTCCTAAAAATTGACAGGTTCATGTTGTGCTCTTTCTATCAATTCTGCAACCTGCATAATCTGCATCTGAATAACCAGTAAGATCAAAACCAGAATCTCTAGGATACCAAATGCCAAGTTTTGGTGTTCCCTTGAGATATCTGAAAATTCTCTTGATAGCTATCAAGTGAGACTCTCTAGGATCAGCCTGAAATCTAGCACATAAACATGTAGCAAACATTATATCTGGCCTACTAGCTGTTAAGTACAGAAGTGAGCCAACCATGCCTCTATAGCCTGAAATATCCACAGACTTTTCAGTAGTGTTTAGTTCAAGCTTAGTTGCAGTGGCCATGGGAGTTTTTGCAGATGTGCAATCCATTAGATCAAACTTCTTTAAAAGATCAAAAATATATTTAGTTTGACTAATGAATATTCCATCACTAACTTGCTAAACTTGTAAACCAAGAAAGTAAGTTAGTTCTCCCATCATACTCATTTCATACTTACTTTGCATCAGTTTGGCAAACTTTTTACAAAGTTTCTCATCTGTAGAGCCAAAGATAATATCATCTACATAAATTTAAACAAGTATGCTAGAGCCATTAATATTTCTGAAAAATAAAGTTTTATCTACAGTACCTCTTGTGAAGTGATTTTCCAAAAGGAACTTTGATAAAGTGTCATACCAGGCTCTAGGTGCTTGCTTCAGTCCATAAAGTGCTTTCAGTAGATAATAGACATACTCTGGAAAATTTGGATCTTCAAAGCCAGGAGGTTGACTAACATACACTTCTTCCTCCAAATCTCCATTCAGAAAGGCACTTTTGACATCCATTTGATAGACCTTGAAATTGGCATGGGCTGCATAGGCTAAGAAGATTCTGATGGCTTCAAGTCTTGCAACAGGAGCAAATGTTTCATCAAAATCTATTCCTTCTTGCTGGCAATAGCCTTTAGCAACCAATCTGGCTTTGTTCCTTACTACTATGCCATTTTCATCCATCTTGTTTCTGAATACCCATTTGGTGTCTATTGGATTCTTTCCTTTAGGCTTGGATACCAGCTTCCAAACTTTATTCCTTTAAAATTGGTTTAGCTCCTCCTGCATAGCTAAAACCCAATCAGGATCTAACAAGGCTTCTTCTACCTTCTTTGGTTCTTCCTTTGACAGAAAGCTGCTGTATAGACATTCTTCTTGAGTTGCTCTCCTGGTTTGAACTCTAGAAGAAACATCACCAATAATTAGTTCACAGGGGTGATCTTTTGTCCATTTCCTTGGTTGAGGCAGATTAGCTCTAGATGAAGAGACCTCAATGTTGTCTTGATGTGTGATTGAGTTTTGATCTCTAGAAACTCCCCCTGAGTTTGTGGATCTTTGATTTGAGAAAGGGGTAGAAAGGGGTACTTTCGATGGGTGACCTTCCTTGATTTCCTGCTCCTTTAGATAACCCGACGGATGGTGAATTTGAGTACCGACGGATGAGGCAGGTTATCTTCCGACGGATAACACAGATTGCCTTCCGACGGATGAAGCATTATGTAACTCGGTGGATGTTGAGTTATGTTAGATATATTTGATAATGTCATGGCTAATATGTTTTATGTTTAGCTTTCAGATCTTACGTGAACAGGATAAATCAGTACTTAACTGTTGATCAGTACTTATACTGGAAGTCAGGACTTAAGGATATCAGTACTTATATTATCAGGAGATAATCATCAGAAGATAGATATCAGAACTTAAGTGCTAAAGGACAATCAGATAAGGACAGTAGCTGATTAAAGGAAAGAAGATTGAGATAAACATAAGAAGAGATATGCATGAAGAAGGAATTCCGTGAAGAATGGAATACTTGGAAGAAAAGATATCTGATTGATATATTTTAGGAAGCAGAATTATATTCCATATCAATTAGCGATTATCTTGTAACTGTGTAGTATATAAACACAGACATAGGGTTTACACTATAAGTGTTATCATTATTAGAAAAGATTATTCATTGTAACCCTAGCAGCTCTCGTGATATTTGTTCATCACTGAGAGGTAACAGTTCCATACTGTAACAGAGTTTATTGTTTCAATAAAGTTTGTTTTCTGTTACTTAAGTTCTTAAAGTTCGATTTGAGTGTACTATTCACTGTATTCACCCCCTCTACAGTGTGTGTGTGTGACCTAACAATTGGTATCATAGCCTATCTGTTAACTTACATACAGTTAAAGATCCAAACACAATCATGTCGGACACAGAAACTCCAACTAAGCCTACCACAACTGAGGAACCACCAAAGACACAAATTCAGAGTCGGTATGAGACCATCAGAGTCCCCATACTGAGACCATCTGAATATCCCATATGGAAGGTAAGGATGACCATGTTCCTGGAAGCAACAGATCCAGAATACATGGATAGAATCAAGGAAGGTCCTCACAAACCAACCAAACTCGCTGTTGCAGTTGCAGGTGAAGCAGCAATGACCGTACCAAAGGAGAAGAGTGATTATACTGCTGAGGACATAGCATCAATTGCTAAGGATGCTAAGGTATGACACTTACTGCATAGTGCCATTGATAATGTAATGTCAAACAGGGTAATCAACTGCAAGACTGCTAAGGAGATATGGGATGCTCTGGAAACAAGGTGTCAGGGAACTGACACAATTAAGAAGAACAGGAAGACAATACTCACTCAAGAGTATGAACACTTTGACTCAAAGACTAATGAGTCATTGAATGATTTATATGATAGATTTGTCAAACTTTTGAATGATTTGTCATTGGTTGATAAAGAGTATGATCTTGAAGATTCAAACCTTAAGTTCCTGTTAGCTCTTCCTGAATGCTGGGATTTGAAGGCAATGACAATAAGAGACAACTACAATCTTGATGAAACAACTCTTGACGAAATCTATGGAATGCTCAAGACTCATGAGCTGGAGATGGAACAAAGAAGCAAGAGGAAAGGAGGAAAGTCAAGGACAGTTGCTCTTAAGGCTGAAGAAGAATTCCCCAAAGCAGCTTCCTCGAAGAAAGACAAGGGTAAAGCTCTTTTCATAAAGTCTGATACTGAGTCATCAAGTTCTGAGAGTGATGATGACTCAGATTCTGAAAGCTTGCCTGAGACTGATGCTGATGAGGAGATGATGAAGCTGTGTGCTCTTATGGTGAAAGGAATCACCAAGATTGCATACAGGAAGTTCAGGAAGGGAAAGAAGTTTTCCAGAAAAAGCATAAGTTCTGATAAGAAGAATTTTAGAAGATTTGAAGGCAGAGGAGGAAAGTCTGACATAGGAGATTACACCAATGTTAAATGCTATAACTGTGGTGAGAAAGGCCACATATCTCCTGACTGCAAGAAGGTAAAGGGTGACAGAGGCAAGGCTCTTGTCACAAAGCAGAAAAGCTGGACAGACACTTCAGACTCTGAAAGTGAGGAGAACTATGCATTGATGGCAAATGCTGATAAAGAAAGTGCTGAGAGCAGTTCTGAAGCTGCTGAAACAAAGGTACCTCAGACTACTTATGCTTTTCATACTGATGATATTAATGAGTTGAGAAGATATCTTAAAACCATGTTTGTCAGCTATAGAGACCAAACTTTAACATGTGAAAGATTAACTTCTGAAAATCTTGCATTTAAGAAAAGGAATGATTTCTTAGAAAAAGAGTTAGTCATGTTCCATCAAACTCAGAAGGATAGAGATGATGCTTTTTATGTAAGGGATGAAGTGCTAAAAATGAATGAATCTCTAAAAACTTAGTTAGAAAAGGAAAGAGAGATAATCAGGACTTGGACTAACTCCGGCAGAACAACTCAAAATTTGCTAAGTAGTGAAAATTGGAAAGAGGGCTTAGGTTATGGAGAGAATAAGAATGATAAAGGAACTGAAGAAATTAAGCCTGTTGTTAAGCAAAAGCCAAAGTTAAAACCTGTTAAGTTTGTAACTGTAAAGTCTGATAATGAGAAATCAGAAGTTAAAGAGGAATTAACTTCTGACAAACTAAAACAGGAAAAGACAGCTGAAGTAAACATAGGCTTAATGACAAAGAAGCAGCTTAAGCATAAGCTGAAAGATGTCAAGAATGCAAACAAGGTAAAATCACCTAGGAAAAATAGGAATGGAAAGGAAGGTGTGAATAAAAGCAATGATTATAAACCTGTTCCTGATGCTCCTAGGAAAACATGTCATAACTGTGGCAGTTCTAACCATCTGGCTTCTTTTTACAGGAAAAATAAGAATATTAACTCCTTACCTTCAAAATCAGGAGTTAAGAGTCAGTCTGTTAGATACAAACCACAAAATCCTTGTTTTCATTGTGGTAGTTTATGGCATTCCATTTATACTTGTAAGGAATATCATAGTTTGTACTATGATTATTATCAAATAAAACCTTCTTTGAAGAAAGTTTCCATTGTTCCTTCTAGTGTAAATTCTGATTCAAAGTCTGATAATGTAAATTCTGATAAGAAAAATGTTAACATAAACTCTGATGCTAAATCTGCTGCAAATGTTAACAAACTTAATAAGGCCAAAGGATCCAAGCAAGTCTAGGTCCTTAAAACTAATAATTAGTGGTCTTTGTGATTGCAGGGCAACAGGAAAAATATTCTAGTTCTGGACAGTGGATGTTCAGGACATATGACTGGAAATAAGGCCCTGCTATCAGACTTTGTGGAGAAAGCTGGCCCAAGTGTTTCTTATGGAGATGGCAACATTGGAAAAACATTGGGATATGGCAATATCAATCTTGGAAATGTCATAATTAAACAAGTAGCTCTGGTCTCAGGAATTAAACACAACCTACTGAGTATAAGTCAAATCTGTGACAGAGGTTATCATGTTGATTTCTTTGAAGAACACTGTGAAGTTGTGAGTAAATCTAAAGGCAAAGTTGTTCTAAAAGGATACAGACGTGGTAACATTTATGAAGCTAAGCTTTCAACAAGTACTGATGGCTCTGCAATTTGTCTGTTAAGTAGAGCATCAATTGAAGAAAGCTGGAATTGGCATAAGAAACTCTCTCATTTAAATTTCAACAATATAAATGAACTGGTCAAGAAAGATCTTGTGAGAGGATTGCCAAACACAGTATTTGCTCCTGATGGTCTTTGTGATTCATGTCAGAAAGCCAAACAAAGAAAATCTTCATTCAAGAGCAAGACTGATTCATCAATTCTTGAGCCTTATCATCTTATACATGTTGATTTATTTGGTCCAGTAAATGTCATGTCTATTGCAAAGAAGAAGTATGCGTTGGTCATAGTGGATGAGTTCACCAGATACACATGGGTGTATTTCTTGCACACAAAAAGTGAAACTGCATCTATCTTGACTGATCATGTCAAACAGCTGGATAAAATGGTCAAAGATTCTGTGAAAATTTTAAGGAGTGATAATGGCACTGAGTTCAAGAATTTGATAATGGAAGAGTTCTGCAAAAGCCATGGAATAAAGCAGGAATTTTCTGCTCCTGGAACTCCACAGCAAAATGGAGTTGTTGAAAGGAAGAATAGAACTCTCATTGAAGCTGCACGTACAATGCTTGAAGAAGCAAAGCTTCCAACCTATTTCTGGGCTGAAGCTCTGCAGACTGCTTGTTTTACTCAAAATGCAACACTCATTAACAAGCATGGAAAAACACCATATGAGATGGTGAAGAAAAAGAAGCCAAATCTGAAATATTTTCATGTATTTGGATGCAAGTGTTTTGTTCTCAAGACTCATCCTGAACAGCTATCAAAGTTTGATCTAAAAGCTGATGAAGGAATCTTTGTTGGATATCCACTTTCCACAAAAGCCTTCAGAGTCTATAATTTGAGAACAAAAGTGGTCATGGAATCTATCAATGTCTCTTTTGATGACAAGAAGATCACTGGTCTTAAAGATTTCGTTGACCATGATCAGCTGAGATTTGAAAATGAAGACTCATATTCTGATACTGAAAATCCTGACAGTCTAAGTCCTGATACTGCAAACTCTGATGGATTAAACTCTGATGTTATTGAAACTGTGGTGACTACGTTAAAGGAAGATGCACCTATGCAGGGGGAGCATACTCAAGATCCTACCACATCTCAAGAAACATCCGAACATGCATGTGGCTCTTCAAGTTCTGATTCGTCAAGTTCTGATAAGCCAAGTTCTGATAGTGCTGAAAATCTAAATACTGAAGAATCCAACTCAGAGAGCATAGTTTCAGGGGGAGCATCAGAAAATGAAAATGAAGATAGCATGGATCATGGGGGAGCATCCAGTTCTAGAGAAAACCTTCCATCTGCAAGGAAGTGGACAAAATCACATACACCTGATTTGATAATTGGAAATCCTGATGCAGGTGTCAGAACTAGAACAGGTACTTCAAATGAGTGTCTTTATAATTCTTTTCTCTCTCAGACTGAGCCAAAGAAAGTGGAAGAAGCTCTTCAAGATGCTAATTGGGTGCAAGCAATGCAGGAAGAGTTGAATGAATTTGAAAGAAACAAAGTCTGGACCCTAGTACCAAGACCAAAGAATAGATCTGTTGTTGGTACAAAGTGGGTATTCAGAAACAAAACTGATAGTGATGGCATAATTACAAGGAATAAGGCAAGGCTGGTTGCAAAAGGATATTCTCAACAGGAGGGAATTGATTATGATGAAACATTTGCACCAGTTGCTAGGTTAGAAGCCATAAGGATATTTTTGGCTTATGCTGCTCACAAAAAGTTTACTGTCTTTCAAATGGATGTGAAAAGTGCTTTTCTAAATGGAGAATTGGAGGAAGAGGTATATGTTGAACAACCTTCAGGTTTTGTAGATACCAAACATCCAGACTATGTCTACAGACTTGACAAAGCACTTTATGGACTTAAGCAAGCTCCTAGAGCATGGTATGAGACTTTAGCTCAGTTTCTTCTGGAAAGTGGATTCAACAGAGGGACAATAGACAAAACACTGTTCTACCTCAACCATGGAAAAGACTTACTTCTGGTCCAGATTTATGTTGATGATGTCATTTTTGGATCTACAAATGACAAACTTTGCAAGAAGTTTGCCAAACTAATGCAGTCAAGATATCAGATGAGTATGATGGGGGAACTTAGCTATTTTCTGGGCCTTCAAGTCAAGCAGAATGAGGAAGGCACTTTTATTTGTCAAACCAAGTACACCAGAAACCTGGTAAAGAAATTTGGAATGCAAGATTGTTCAAGTGCATCCACTCCAATGGCCACTGCAACAAAACTGGATAAGGATACCGGTAAATCAGTAGATATTACTGACTACAGAGGTATGATTGGCTCTCTACTCTATCTAACTGCTAGTAGACCTGATATCATGTATGCTACCTATCTTTGTGCAAGATTTCAAGCAGATCCAAGAGAACCTCACTTAACAGCTGTAAAAAGAATCTTTAAGTATCTTAAAGGGACAGCTGCTCTGGGATTATGGTATCCTAGAGAATCAGATTTTAAACTAATAGGTTACTCAGATGCAGATTTTGCAGGTTGCAAAATTGACAGGAAAAGCACAAGTGGAAGCTGCCAATTTCTTGGAGGCAGATTGGTTTCTTGGTACAGCAAGAAACAAAAGTCAATTTCCACATTAACTACAGAAGCAGAGTATATTGCTGCAGGAAGCTGTTGTGCACAGATTCTTTGGATGAAGAATCAGTTACTGGATTATGGGTTAACATATTTCAAAATCCCTATTTACTGTGATAATCAAAGTGCTATTGCTATGACAGGTAATCCAGTTCAACACTCAATGACAAACCACATCAGCATCAGGTACCACTTCATCAGGGAACATGTGGATGAAGGTACAGTGGAATTACATTTTGTTCCCACAGATCAACAGTTGGCAGATATCTTCACAAAACCATTATGTGAAGCTACTTTTACAAAATTGGTAAATGAACTTGGAATGGTTTCAGGTTCTTTCTCTAAATCTGCTTAGACTTGTTCTGTGTTATCAGACTTTATGCTCAGTATTTACAGAATTAATCTCATTGTGTATTCTGTGCTTAATTGATAAATGTCTTTAAGTACTGACTGTTGTCTGATATATGTTTCAAAACTCTGATAAGTGATATGTCTGTTCTAGTACCTATTCAATCCTATGAGGATAACTGTGCTAGATACTGACCTAGTAGTCTTCTATAAACAAATGATTCCATGGAAGAAGTAATTATTTCAGTGGAAATCTTATGACACTAGCAAATTCTGATAACTGAGCTTAGTTAAGTTCACTTTGTATATCTTATTACTAAGTCACAAATTAGAATAATGCTACTCATCTGTTAAGTTCTAATACTAGTAAAACTGCTGAATGTACTAAGTGCTGATAGACCTCTCTTATCAAAAGAAAAAGCAAAAAGATCAAAGATTAAAATCAGGTACTCCTTTGAGATCTAGAGTAAAAATATGGAAGGGACGACCCAAGTGCATTGCTGGTATTAAGTAAATATGTATCAGAAAAGCAAAATATTTTCTTGGTGACTTTTCAAACTCTATGATTACTGGAGAAATACTCTGAAAATAGCATAAATTCTGATAAACAGTCGTGACTCACTTACACTGAGAAACCACTGTAAAATAGAATTTCAAAAGATGCATAAAATTAGCACAAAACAGTTGAGGTGGACTCAAGCATAACTCATTCTTCAGTAGGTTTCAGGACAATGACAGATCTTTAGCAAAATTTTAGTTATGCCTTATTTCTAAGATGTACTGAAGTGAATCAGACTTTACTCTTTGTCTGTTTTTAGCTTAATGCACACACTAATTGTAATAACCCCAATTTTTGAGAAATTTTGAAACCCTTATGAATAGTGTTTTTGCTGAACGAGAAAACTTTTCATGCCACGCTATGTAGGGGTTCTGTTATTGATCTTATGGGATATTATTAGTACTCTATGTGGTATATAAGTGTATGTAAAGATCGTCAGAATCCAATTCCGAACACTTTGATTTTTCCCGGAAATTCACAAGATACGGAGAGAATTGAGTATAAGGTAACAGGATAAAAAGGATTTAAATTAAAGGATTATAGGAGAGGATCATAAAAGGAATATAATATATTGAGAAAGGTTAAGGGAACCTAAGTAATAAGATCCCGGGTATGATCCCTCAAACGATAAACGAGAACGAAAGATAAGCGAACCGTAAAACAAATAAGTGACCAAGAGACAAGCTTGTACAAGAAGCCAGGGATTGTGACATCATCAAACCACAAGGTGTGGACAAGTGGGAGCATTATGACATGTGCAAGGTGACATAGGCATGACAAGAAAGGAAGGAGATGTGGTGACTTTTTAACCACACAAAACCAAGGGCAACTAGGTAATTCACTAAAATAAACAACAAAAATCAACCAACCAAAAGCAAATCAAGCCAAAACACAAAATTCTCTCTTCTTCTTCTTCATGCTCTCGGGTGGTTTTCTTAAAAAATGAAAGTCCAAGCTCCTCCACTTACTATTTAGCAAGGTAATTATCTAAGCTTCCCCATGGATAGTTACATACTTCCTATAAGTTTAAGCTTCTAATTCCAAGCCAATCTTTTTCTATAAATCATGAAAGAAGATGGTGAATAGTGTTTTCAAGAACTAAAATTTGTGTTCTTGAAGTTTTGTTTAGATTAAGCTTGGATAAGGACTTTAAGGGTGATTCCAAGCCATTCTCTTGATTCTCCACTCTCCAAGGAAGGTATAACTTCTCAAACCCTTAGTATTAAGTTTTGTTGGTTTGGATTTCATAATGATAGATGATGGGTTAGTGTAATGAGTGTGTACTCATGATAGAGCTTTGTTTAGTAAGTGGTTTTTTTGATTTTGGAGTTAGGAATGATGCTTGTTAGATTTGAAGTTCTTGGTCACATTTTTGACTTGGTATAGATGAATAAATTGGTAATATTGAGTTGATTTGGGGCTGTTGTGGTGTAGTTTAATTGGAGGTTTGATTGGGTTGTGAATTGGAGTTGAAATTGTGGTTGATTGAATTGGTTTAAATTTGGGAAATCGCGTAAATATAGCCGTCGTAACGTCCGATTTCCTGTAGACTGTTTTTGTGCATAACATTAGGACCCGAGAACCCCCTGCTAGATTATCACCACTGCCATGTTTAGATAACTCATGTTACGAGCTTCGTTTTGATATGTAGTTCGTTCGATTCCGACGCACGGTTTAGGAGAAACGACCGTTTCAAGTAACGGCGTTTCGCGAACGAAACTTTTCCCCTCACCTTACTTTGAAACATAGGTTAAAGACCAAAAAGGGTTAATTAATGTATGAAACATTTATGGTAAGTGTGTTAGGCAGTTGGTAAGACACTCGCGAAGGAATCGCTTTAAAACTCGTAAAGGTTAAATTATTAAAAATGGTGGAGCCGAGGGTACCCGAGTGACTTAAGCGAATCAGTGAGCGCAAAACAAGCGTTAGAGTCTAAGTTAGTTAAAGTATAGATTTACAAGTGACTTTGGTTTAATTCCAACTTACTTGTTGCTTATAGGTTACCAGACTCGTCCCGAGCCATTCGTAACCCCCAGTCGCTCAGGCAAGTATTCTATCCGTTATACTGTTGTTGTGATGAATACACTTGTATATGCATTATCTTGCGATAGATGCATGTTGGTTATTTAGCAAATTCTTGCGATATATTGTAGCATGTGATATGGTATATATGCATGCCTGTTTCATATTCTTGAAATATATATCTGTTGGTTCAGTTGATAATACCTATGCTAGAGGATAGCGGTATCTTGCATATACCCTTAGTATAGGGACCCAAAGGTGAAAATATTTTCTAAAACCGGGAGTCGAGGATCCCGAGTAGATTTTGTATATATATGGATATGGATATATATATATATATATATATTTATATATATATGGTTATAGTTTTCCAAACTATTAATCGAATAAGGTTTATTCGATAACTTTAAACTTTATTTACTATTGAATATTATTTCGAATATTATTCGAAGGCGTATGACTCCTTTTATTTATTTATCTGAATATTATTTGAATATTCATTCGAGGGCTTATGACTCTTTTATATTATTTATTGAATATTATTTGAATATTCATTCGAGGGCTTATGACTCTTTTATATTATTTATTGAATATTATTTGAATATTCATTCGAGGGCTTATGACTCTTTTATATTATTAGTGAATATTATTGAATATTCATTTGAGGATCTATGACTCCGATTATTTGCTGAGATATATTCTTTATTTTATTAAAGAATAAGGTGTTAATAATCAAACTTATTTTCGATTATTCAAATAAAGATAATACTTTCATATAAGTATATCTTTGGTTATTTAATACTCGTTTCAAGTATAAGTTTTAATACTTCTACTTCAATTATTTTTATAAAGACTATTCTTTATGGGAATATTATTTAAATAATAATATTCGGTCATTTTCTAAATATTCTGGGGACTGATTTACTTCATTAAATCAGCTTTACTCCAAACACTCTTTAAAGTGTTTTCGAGTCTTCAAAATGATTTTTAAAAGTCAGAGTGGATCCCAAACTCTTTTTTTTATATTTAAGATCTTCCTTTTAAGGGGATTTAAATACTCGCTCAAAACCTGGGGAATCCGGCTCTGTGGTGTATTTTATATTCGCAACGAGGTTGCAGTTTTGGTAAATGAATTGATTACTTGCCCAACGTTCGGGAAGTAAGCCCATCTAATTGAGTCGGCATAAGCGACAGGCCGGGGTACGGTCTATTATTGTGTAAGTGGCTGGGTGGCAGTCCATCAACGCGTGAGGGGCCGGGTAACGGTCTAGCGCGAGGTCCTAATGCGGCCAGGGTGATGACCGGTGAGGAATTTATCCATCTACAGTAGAAAAGGTTACTTATTGGTATCTTTGCCTAATCAGCAAGATATCTGGTTTATGCCAAAATTCTTTTCCTTTCCAAAATTCATTGGATGTTTCAAACTCTGTTCATACTTTACATAACAGAGGTTCCAGGAAATGATTAAGAGATATATATATGTGGATATATATATATCGGGACTAAATAAAGTATCTCGTAACTTTATTTCATTCAATAATATTTCAAAGATTGAATCTATTCAAATCTTGTCTTGTAGTCTCATCTATGTGATGAACTTTTGAAACTGATTATAACTTGAACGGTGGTAGTTCAAGTAGTATTGGGAAAGATATAAGTATATTGGGGTATTTGGTAACCTCATCTTTTAAACTTATATCTAATTAATAATTGTCTTATGAATGACAAAGATTTTCAGAAAAACGTTGAGACAAGGTTAGATATATGAGATCACCTTGCAACGATATTTTTTTATACAGTTATACACTGGGACTTTGTGTATATTATGCATGGAAGAGGACTTCCAATATTTTGAAAAGTATATATGTATATATACTGAATATTTTGCGACTTCATCGCATTAAGATATCAAACTTGGTTCATTTCTTTTGACCAAGACTTTCATGAGTATTATGAGTAGGCTCATATATTGTAAATCATTATACATATTATTTTGGTGGGCTTGCTGCTCACCCTTGCTTTATTTCTTCATCATACAACAACAGTTAGGAAAGATGGCCAGACTCCAGCAGACCCAGCGCAAGCGCGTGGGAAGCGTCCCGCGTCTTCCCGTTGATGTTGTAGCTGCTATAGCTGTAGAGGTAGATCTATTGTAGATCAGACCATCTACTTTTGAGAATCAATTATGTATAATTATAACTTGTGGCAGATAATGGCAATTAACTGTAAATTTATCAAGAAATCATTTTGGGTTGTAATAACTTTTAAATTGTGGATTCAAAGACTTGTACTTATTTAAATTTCATCTCTGAGACTATAACGGGTTGTGGTGTGTGTTAGTGTGGGGTCACAGCATAAGGTTATTTATTATTAATTAAGTGAAGTGATATTGTGGAAAGAAAGACCGTGACGACCCGGATCCCCGACCCCGGATCTGGGGGTGTTACAGAAATGGTATCAGAGCTAAGCGTTATAAACCTCAGAGATGATGTGACGTTAAGATAATAAGTTCACTAAGATAATAAGAACTCTTGCCAAGTTCATAGTCGGGCTACCTAACGTAGTACTGACAGTTAAAACCCTTATGGGAACCCTTATAAATATCGTGATAGGAGCGTAGTTCGTTATCGTATATGGTAGCGGGACTCCGAACCCTGAGGTTGAGGAGCAACATCGCGATGATATTTTATTACTAATTGGAGATCGGATTGTGGATCCGATAGAGTGTCCTAATGCAGGACCGGATGATGTTGATATTGAGGATTTAGCGGTTGAGGATGTTGTCCTAGAAGGGATAGTTGCTGAGGAGGATCCCATGGAGGATCCTGACAAGAATGAATAAAGGACCACTGATGAATTGATGGGCCATGGTTTGGTCGACTACCAGAGGTAGGATTGGCCGGTCACTACCGGAGGTTCGTTCAAGTTGTAAAGATAGTAGCCCCTTTAACGCGGCTTACTCGTAAGACTGAGAAGTTCGAATGGACAGAGAAATGTGAGAACAGCTTTCAAGAACTGAAGCAGAGGTTGGTGATGGCCCTTATGCTGGCATTGCCGGATGGAAAAGGAGATTTTGTGAAGTGTAGTGACGCTTCGCACAAGGGCTTAGGGTGCGTGCTTATGCAGCACGGTAAGGTAATCGCGTACATATCAAGACAATTAAGGTAATATGAAATTTGATATCCCCGCCCATGAGCTTAGGCTCGTGGCAATAGTTTTACCCTAAAGATTGGAGGCACTACTTGTATGGAGGGAAGTGCGAGAATTACCTAAGCCATAAGTGCTCTAGTACATTTTCACGTAGAAAGAGCTCAACATATGCCAGAGGAGGCAGTTAGAGCTAATCAAGAATAATGATTGAGAGATTCTTTATCATTCGGGGAAAGCCAATGTGGTGGCTGATGCCCTTAGTAAAAAGGAGAGACTCAAGATGATAATGTCTTTGGGAGAGTTTATAAGAGATTTTGAGAAAATGGAAATAGTAGTGAAGGTAACCGGAGCCGGTACCGAAAAGCTGTTTGAGATAGCAATACAGCCCGAATTATTGGAAAAGATCATATTGTGCCAGAAAAAGTTATGAATGAAGGCAGAGAGCCAACAAATAGATAAGAGGTTAATACCGAGAAAGATGAGAAGGGAATAATGAGGTATTCCTACAGAATTTGGGTTCCAAATGTTCAAGAGCTTAAAGATGAGATCTTAGATGAAAGCTAGTTTGAGGAATAAGATTTAGAGCAAACCCTGAACGTGATAGTCAGGGAGGTCGCCATCAAGATAGAAGGAACCCATGACATAATGGAGTGGAAAATGAGGATTTTAAATTAAAAGATGACCCCAATTATGGGGAGTAGGATGAAACATTTCATACTAAGGAAACAGAAAGTCGAGTAAGGAAAGGAGACCCGAGACGGTACTCCTATACGGCAATTCATGGACCTGTCTAAAAAGAACTTAGACTATTATCCCCAACCACCACCCTGAGGAGACAGTGCGGTGAGAAATTCTTTCAGGACCTTTAAGTCGCTAAGCTCTCAGAGTTCCATGGAACAAGCTGACCCAGCCGAGGCAAGAGCCTGGCTAAAAGAAATAGAGGAATCATTTGAGATTCTAAATGATTGACGAACCACAAAGGACTGTTTTTGTCACTTACCCTCCTAAGAGAGAGGCCACCCGCTGGTGAAAGACCAAGAAAGGCACGGAGCCAGAGGTTATGATAAACTGATTAAAGTTCAGCCAATTGTTTTCGGGAAAGTAATTCCCAAGGTTATGGAGAGAGTGTAAAAGCTTTAGAGCCAGAACAAAGGCAGACGAGTATGATGAATTGTGAATCTAAGTTGTAAAAGTTATCAAGATTCGTTCTGAGGACACGAATCCAGAATGACGGGATGTTTGAAATCAATGCTTAAGTTGTGTTGGTTCATGAAATAATGATAAGAGAAAGGAAAATAAAAAGAAACTGAAGTGGAAAGGAATATAAAGGCAATAGAGTTTGAGGAATGATAAGGGAGTTGGGTATGAGGAAACCCTAAAGACTCATAGCAATAGAAATAGAAAAGTATGTAATCGTCAGGATGATGATGATCCATCATGAGTTAAAATTGATGGTTGAAGGCATAAGAGATACATATATTGTACCCCCTTTAAGTTGGGAGGATTCGAGGAAACCTTGAGATAGTTCGAAGGATAAATATTGAGACACGGATAGACTGAGGAGACAAGAAAGTAAGAAATCAGGAAAAATTGGATGAAGGAAGTGACCTTCAATAATGTGAAATATAAGACCGGTGGCTCGATACCCAGAAAGGGAGACGCCAGGTATGAGAGATATCCCAACATTGAGATGACTGTTGAGATAAACAACAAAAGTAAATAAGGAATTATTAAGAAGAGGTTCACGTTGAACATGACCAATATCTTCCAGAACATCCATGTTATCATTACCAAATCAGGAAAGAAAAGCGGATGACCATTGTTATCTTTTGGAGGCCATATTGATTGACCTCATGTTGTATACAGATGTTATTGTGAAATTAGGCATATACTATCGAGGTGGGAATGATTGAATAAGACACCCTTATCAGGGATATATGACTTGATTTATCCATGGAAGGATGCAGGTACCTTTTAAAGGTGGAATTAAGGATAGAACATCGGTAACTTAAAATGAATCCTAGGGGAATGCATAAAGGTTGGCATTTCACCCTTAATAGGGACAGTATGAGTTTTGACAGGATGAATTGGAAAGGGTTAAGGTAACAACAGCCTTTAAGGATCAGTGGGGAAATTTTTCAGAAGTATATAGACAATGGTTCTAGTAATAGTGAATGGTATTTTGATATGCCCTGTATCTAGGGAATACAGGAGGAACGATTGAAGGATAACCTTAGAGGTTTTACAAGGAGAAAGGTAATATTCAAAATTCTCAAGAATAAAAATGTTGATAAAAGAAATATGACGTAATTATAATGGTGCCAAGTGGGGCACGTGTTAAACCACGAGAAAGTATGGATCGAACCAGTAAAGGTCGAAATTGTTCAGGGCAATTAGGACCTAAGACAAAAGATGTTCTAAGTACGATCGAGAGTCAGTCGCGACAGTGATTAACCTCTAAAGACTGAGGCAATAACTTATGGAAAAATGGTGATTTTTTTTTTACTCATCAGATTTTAAGGAATACATCTTCACAAAAGCAGTGATTGAAATAAGGTAGAAAATTTATTTGGAGGTAGTTAAAATGACATTGACTATAAGGAAATTTTAATATCAGGAAAGGCCAAAGAGGTGGCCGACACTTTAAAGATAAGAGGATAATTATAGGCGCTTGTGCCAGAGGAATACAGTGATGATGGTTAAAACTGTGAAGGTTGTATTATGGTTTGGAAGATTGACATTCCTTCTGATGACTGTGCAATACCCAACCGTAATAGTAGTTGGTAAAAGTTTAATTCGTGTAATCGCCATGAACGGGCTATCTATCTTAGGAGGTCCTATCTTGGGATAAGCCAGGACCATGTTTCTAAAAGGACTAGATGAACCTTTGAGTTAAGTCTTCTATTTAAGGCATATGATTAAGAATGGTATTAACCTGCTATCGTTGCCTTGATTAAAACTCTTCTGCACTTTTATCTGCTTCATGTCATGAAGGTACGTCAGAGTTTGGAGTATTCTTCATGAATTGTGATTGGTGGTTATGTTAACTCCTTAGGAGAATTAGATACGAGATGTATGGACTCCGTATGGTTAGTTATTAAGATTTCATGGAAAATGAATGACTACAGTGGGTCAGTGGTGGACCATAGTAAGGCAGCAATGATTCTGCGAGTAGTGAGCTGATTACAACCATGAGAGTTGTATTGGAATGGGTGTTGAGATTGAGTACCACTAATCGGGTCGTGGTAGTGTATAAGTTATCATTGATAGACTAATTAAGTAGAGTATCTACATAGTGAATTATTATTCTTTCTTATCAATAGAGAGTCGTATTATTATACGAGGAAGGTTGCGGTGCAAGCATAGAATTCAAGTAACGATGATGTCTAGAATGAGATCCCAGATTCGATTTTCGATGTCGAGGGAGTTTCAAAGGTAATTGTGTATAAGCTCGAGGAAGAGCATGGGTCCATAGAATGATGGACGGGATAGCGAAAATATTTAGGCACGTGAAATGCGATGCTATAATACTTGATGTTGATATAAATACATATATGTTTTGTTCTTCTATGACAAACCTCTATAGTTCAGAGGTAGATTCCAAGCCAGATATTTTATGGCAATAAATTTTTTTATGAATATACAATTCTCTTCAATTTGTTCTTTTCTCTTCTTTTCATTTCATGTAAGCTGAGAAGAACAACCCTTCCAGAAGGGGAGGTATTGCCGAATGACTATCTATCTGTGTGATAGAAGCCGAGTAGGATACCAGCTATTGTTTAATTGCTTGTCAAGTACTAAAGGCTGGCCACCTTCTGTACTAACTATGCGATATAACAAGTGTTCATGATCATAGTGATCTCTCAACAAATTCCTTTACTTCTACATGATTAATCAAACTTTGGAAAATAGAAACAACTGAAAAAGGAGTAATAAAGTGGTGGTAGTATGCGGAATGGGAACACATTCGTGATACTAAGGTTGTCGTGGTTATTAAAAGGTTATAGAACGCTAACGAGCAAAAGTATAACTAGTATAATATTAGGAACGGAAGGTAGTAGCGACTACGAACTGAGAAAAAGGATGGGTAGTGAGAAGCAAAAGCTCTAATGCTAAAAGCTATAATGAGAGTCTGTGCAATAGACTTGAAAGAAATTGGAATGATCACTAAACACGGGTTGAGTTTTCTTACGACAATAGATCATATGTCAGTATTGAGGTATCGCCTTATGAGATCCTTGAGGGAAGATAATGTCGATCTCCCTTATGTTAGGATGAAGTTGTAGAGCGCAAGATGCTCGGACCCGCAGTAGTCCAAAGGACCAAGGATATGATAGATCTAATCAGAGGACGGCTGGTAGTAGCCCAAGATGGTCATGATAAGTATGTTGATTTGACACGAAAGGATAAAGAGTATGAAATAGGGGACCTAGTAATGTTATAGGTATCCCTTGGAAAGGATTGATGAGGTTCGGAAAGAAAGGAAAGCTAAGTCTACAATTTGTTGGACCCTTGGATATATTAAGACGTTTGGGAAGTTAGCATATGAGCTAGCCCTAACCCCGAACATGTAGCAGGTCGTAACGTGTTTCACGTATCAATGTTAAGGAAGTGTAATTCAGATGCCAGATAAATAGAGGCATATGAGCGCATAGATATGCAACCCGACGTAACCTATATGGAGCAACCAGGAAGGGTTATAGAGTGAAAAGGAACAAGTGCTTAGGAGAAGGATTATCAAACTAGGAAGAGTTTGGTGGTAGAACCACAATGTGGAAAAATTGACTCGAGAGTTAGAAAGTGTAATGCTAAGAAAGTATCCCCATTTGTTTTCTATCTGATTCCGAGACGGAATCCTTTTAAGGAGGGGAGACTGTAATAACCCCAATTTTTGAGAAATTTTGAAACCCTTATGAATAGTGTTTTTGCTGAACGAGAAAACTTTTCATGCCACACTATGTAGGGGTTCTGTTATTGATCTTATGGGATATTATTAGTACTCTATGTGGTATATAAGTGTATGTAAAGATCGTCAGAATCCAATTCCGAACACTTTGATTTTTCCCGGAAATTCACAAGATACGGAGAGAATTGAGTATAAGGTAACAGGATAAAAAGGATTTAAATTAAAGGATTATAGGAGAGGATCATAAAAGGAATATAATATATTGAGAAAGGTTAAGGGAACCTAAGTAATAAGATCCCGGGTATGATCCCTCAAACGATAAACGAGAACGAAAGATAAGCGAACCGTAAAACAAATAAGTGACCAAGAGACAAGCTTGTACAAGAAGCCAGGGATTGTGACATCATCAAACCACAAGGTGTGGACAAGTGGGAGCATTATGACATGTGCAAGGTGACATAGGCATGACAAGAAAGGAAGGAGATGTGGTGACTTTTTAACCACACAAAACCAAGGGCAACTAGGTAATTCACTAAAACAAACAACAAAAATCAACCAACCAAAAGCAAATCAAGCCAAAACACAAAATTCTCTCTTCTTCTTCTTCATGCTCTCAGGTGGTTTTCTTAAAAAATGAAAGTCCAAGCTCCTCCACTTACTATTTAGCAAGGTAATTATCTAAGCTTCCCCATGGATAGTTACATACTTCCTATAAGTTTAAGCTTCTAATTCCAAGCCAATCTTTTTCTATAAATCATGAAAGAAGATGGTGAATAGTGTTTTCAAGAACTAAAATTTGTGTTCTTGAAGTTTTGTTTAGATTAAGCTTGGATAAGGACTTTAAGGGTGATTCCAAGCCATTCTCTTGATTCTCCACTCTCCAAGGAAGGTATAACTTCTCAAACCCTTAGTATTAAGTTTTGTTGGTTTGGATTTCATAATGATAGATGATGGGTTAGTGTAATGAGTGTGTACTCATGATAGAGCTTTATTTAGTAAGTGGTTTTGTTGATTTTGGAGTTAGGAGTGATGCTTGTTAGATTTGAAGTTCTTGGTCACATTTTTGACTTGGTATAGATGAATAAATTGGTAATATTGAGTTGATTTGGGGCTGTTGTGGTGTAGTTTAATTGGAGGTTTGATTGGGTTGTGAATTGGAGTTGAAATTGTGGTTGATTGAATTGGTTTAAATTTGGGAAATCGCGTAAATATAGTCGTCGTAACGTCCGATTTCCTGTAGACTGTTTTTGTGCATAACATTAGGACCCGAGAACCCCCTGCTAGATTATCACCACTGCCATGTTTAGATAACTCATGTTACGAGCTTCGTTTTGATATGTAGTTCGTTCGATTCCGACGCACGGTTTAGGAGAAACGACCGTTTCAAGTAACGGCGTTTCGCGAACGAAACTTTTCCCCTCACCTTACTTTGAAACATAGGTTAAAGACCAAAAATGGTTAATTAATGTATGAAACATTTATGGTAAGTGTGTTAGGCAGTTGGTAAGACACTCGCGAAGGAATCGCTTTAAAACTCGTAAAGGTTAAATTATTAAAAATGGTGGAGCCGAGGGTACCCGAGTGACTTAAGCGAATCAGTGAGCGCAAAACAAGCGTTAGAGTCTAAGTTAGTTAAAGTATAGATTTACAAGTGACTTTGGTTTAATTCCAACTTACTTGTTGCTTATAGGTTACCAGACTCGTCCCGAGCCATTCGTAACCCCCAGTCGCTCAGGCAAGTATTCTATCCGTTATACTGTTGTTGTGATGAATACACTTGTATATGCATTATCTTGCGATAGATGCATGTTGGTTATTTAGCAAATTCTTGCGATATATTGTAGCATGTGATATGGTATATATGCATGCCTGTTTCATATTCTTGAAATATATATCTGTTGGTTCAGTTGATAATACCTATGCTAGAGGATAGCGGTATCTTGCATATACCCTTAGTATAGGGACCCAAAGGTGAAAATATTTTCTAAAACCGGGAGTCGAGGATCCCGAGTAGATTTTGTATATATATGGATATGGATATATATATATATATATATATATATTTATATATATATGGTTATAGTTTTCCAAACTATTAATCGAATAAGGTTTATTCGATAACTTTAAACTTTATTTACTATTGAATATTATTTCGAATATTATTCGAAGGCGTATGACTCCTTTTATTTATTTATCTGAATATTATTTGAATATTCATTCGAGGGCTTATGACTCTTTTATATTATTTATTGAATATTATTTGAATATTCATTCGAGGGCTTATGACTCTTTTATATTATTTATTGAATATTATTTGAATATTCATTCGAGGGCTTATGACTCTTTTATATTATTAGTGAATATTATTGAATATTCATTTGAGGATCTATGACTCCGATTATTTGCTGAGATATATTCTTTATTTTATTAAAGAATAAGGTGTTAATAATCAAACTTATTTTCGATTATTCAAATAAAGATAATACTTTCATATAAGTATATCTTTGGTTATTTAATACTCGTTTCAAGTATAAGTTTTAATACTTCTACTTCAATTATTTTTATAAAGACTATTCTTTATGGGAATATTATTTAAATAATAATATTCGGTCATTTTCTAAATATTCTGGGGACTGATTTACTTCATTAAATCAGCTTTACTCCAAACACTCTTTAAAGTGTTTTCGAGTCTTCAAAATGATTTTTAAAAGTCAGAGTGGATCCCAAAACTCTTTTTTTTATATTTAAGATCTTCCTTTTAAGGGGATTTAAATACTCGCTCAAAACCTGGGGAATCCGGCTCTGTGGTGTATTTTATATTCGCAACGAGGTTGCAGTTTTGGTAAATGAATTGATTACTTGCCCAACGTTCGGGAAGTAAGCCCATCTAATTGAGTCGGCATAAGCGACAGGCCGGGGTACGGTCTATTATTGTGTAAGTGGCTGGGTGGCAGTCCATCAACGCGTGAGGGGCCGGGTAACGGTCTAGCGCGAGGTCCTAATGCGGCCAGGGTGATGACCGGTGAGGAATTCATCCATCTACAGTAGAAAAGGTTACTTATTGGTATCTTTGCCTGATCAGCAAGATATCTGGTTTATGCCAAAATTCTTTTCCTTTCCAAAATTCATTGGATGTTTCAAACTCTGTTCATACTTTACATAACAGAGGTTCCAGGAAATGTTTAAGAGATATATATATGTGGATATATATATATCGGGACTAAATAAAGTATCTCGTAACTTTATTTCATTCAATAATATTTCAAAGATTGAATCTATTCAAATCTTGTCTTGTAGTCTCATCTATGTGATGAACTTTTGAAACTGATTATAACTTGAACGGTGGTAGTTCAAGTAGTATTGGGAAAGATATAAGTATATTGGGGTATTTGGTAACCTCATCTTTTAAACTTATATCTAATTAATAATTGTCTTATGAATGACAAAGATTTTCAGAAAAACGTTGAGACAAGGTTAGATATATGAGATCACCTTGCAACGATATTTTTTTATACAGTTATACACTGGGACTTTGTGTATATTATGCATGGAAGAGGACTTCCAATATTTTGAAAAGTATATGTATATATACTGAATATTTTGCGACTTCATCGCATTAAGATATCAAACTTGGTTCATTTCTTTTGACCAAGACTTTCATGAGTATTATGAGTAGGCTCATATATTGTAAATCATTATACATATTATTTTGGTGGGCTTGCTGCTCACCCTTGCTTTATTTCTTCATCACACAACAATAGTTAGGAAAGATGGCCAGACTCCAGCAGACCCAGCGCAAGCGCGTGGGAAGCGTCCCGCGTCTTCCCGTTGATGTTGTAGCTGCTATAGCTGCAGAGGTAGATCTATTGTAGATCAGACCATCTACTTTTGAGAATCAATTATGTATAATTATAACTTGTGGCAGATAATGGCAATTAACTGTAAATTTATCAAGAAATCATTTTGGGTTGTAATAACTTTTAAATTGTGGATTCAAAGACTTGTACTTATTTAAATTTCATCTCTGAGACTATAACGGGTTGTGGTGTGTGTTAGTGTGGGGTCACAGCATAAGGTTATTTATTATTAATTAAGTGAAGTGATATTGTGGAAAGAAAGACCGTGACAACCCGGATCCCCGACCCCGGATCTGGGGGTGTTACACTAATCACTCCATCTGAATGATGAAAATTTCTGTGGTGGTCTATGTTATTTTAGATAAACAGTCATTGTGTCATTATTGCACAAATTCTGAGGACAAGTTCTAAGTTACACGTTCTGATGATTAAGTTCTGACGTCCATAACTCAGAACTTGTATGAGTATTTACTAAGATGGACATTCCTTTTTCGAGTTAAGAAATTATGTTCTGATGACTGTTAAGTTCTGGTATAGGTCTAAGTTTTGATTTCTCAGTCTAATCCTTTACTTGGCTTATCTGTGAATAAAATTTGATAACAGTCTCAGTTAGATCTAGAATATGTTGAAGTGGAAGATTAATAGTCACTATGATTAGGATTAATGGTATTCGTACTTGAACAGTCCACTGTTTCTTGTGTCTTGTGCGGCCTAGACCATGCTTCCTCTTTCCAATGACTGTTATTCTTTTTCAAAGTCTAGGGAGACGAGGTAGAAGTCAGCATTAAATATCTTTGCGTCTCTTGGAATTCTCTTGCCTATATAAACAGCCACTTCACATTAGTCTTCTCATCACACTTTTATCACAAATTCAGTCTTGTTTTTCATTTACTATCACAAATGGCTGAATTTGGATGGTTCTACAATTACGGTGATGAGACTGTGCATGTCTTTTTGAATGGAATTCCAACTCCCTACCCTATCACCAACATCCCTCACAATCTCTGGATTCAATTTCCAGAGGTTATCAAACGTGATCTGGTGGCTGTTCGAAGAGACCTTCACCTTCGTCGTATCCGTCAGCAAGAGCGAATCATACGACTCGCCATCTTGTTTGTCGAAGATAGGAAGAGGAAGATGACTTAATCTCATCTTCTTCCTGTTCTTCTTCATCCTCAGCTTTGTCAGGCTTTTTAGCTAGGACTAAAGCTGTTGATGTTAGGATTAGGAGCTTAGGGAAAATCTTGTATAAGTATTGATGTAATTTCCATTTCATAAATGTATTGACTTGATATATTAATGAAAATTGTTTCTACTTCAAGATTTTGTCTCTGAGTTATTTTATCTTGTGTTGATAAATCCTGATTGATATTCTGATGACCATTTAGATTTTGTTTTTATTTAAGTTCTGATTCTCTGTCAGCACTTATTCATCGAAATTATCTCGGTCATTTTTAACATGATTTATTTTCAGAATATTAATGTTGCAGTGACAAATAATTCCATCAGTACTAACGGGTTAAATTTTGAATTAAAATTGTTTCCCTTGATAAATGGAACAGTTTTTCCTTGAAACTCGGCAAATGGGTAAGTAATGATTACTGTTTTCTCGAGCCCAGTAACTATTCGTTATTACTGCATGTCTGACAGGTGTCCAACGGTAATATTTTTTTGTATAAGTACAGCAGAGAGAAGATTTCTATAATCTTTTTAATTTCTTCATCTTTTATCTCTCTTCTTACTTTTACTCTCCTTCACTTTACTTTTTCCGTTGTTTTCATACAGATATTATATCAAACACCTATCAGGCATACTTAATTCTCAATTTTTTCACATGGCACCAAAGGATTTAATCATTGATGGAGCAAAGTTTGTTCCAAACAACTATGCTGCAATTCTTGATCATGCTGAAGCTCCATCTGAATTGCACTTTGTGCAAGATCTTCTTGCACATAGTGAGGTTGGGTACGCCTTAACTCAGCCTGAATTATTTTCAAGTCAACAAGTTCTGAGGTTCTGGAGGACTGGCATTTTTGATGATGGTGGTAACCGTGGAACTCCCAGTATTATCTTCCAAGTGGGTGATTCATCCTTTGTAGTCACTCCTGGTACAGTACGCAGGGCTTTACATCTTCCAGAAGATTGTACTTTCTCAATTCCAGAGGACTCAGCCCTTCGGGAGTTAATGGCTGAATTGGGATATGAAAAGAGTCTGACGAAACTTGGACAGTTTAAACGGGCTAATATCAGAAGAGAATGGAGTTTCTTCTTTGATTGCATCACCAAAGCCTTTGGGAACAAATGTTCAAATTTTGATGCTATCCCAATTCTGAGTCAGCACATAGGGTATGCTATTATCCATCAAACTCATTTTGATTTTGCAACTGGAATAATTGGTTTTATTGGGGATAGGATGACAGAGGATCGATATGTTGTTTATTTTGCTAGATTCTGTCAACTTATTTACACTTACTGTACTGATGAACCTCATTTAGTCAGCACTCAAACCCCACCTTTTAAGGTTGCAAAAAGGTACTTTAATGATCTGGTAAATGCTGATACTAAGATGAAAATGGTTAGACCATTACAGATTCCTAAGTCTGTAAAACAGATCCTGGTAAATGCTGATCCTGATACCTATAGATCTGTTTACTCTGATGTCCAACCACCTCCAACCATCCAAAATCCATCAACCTCAGTACCTACCTCTCATTCTACTCAACCTACCCTCAGAACTTATCTCAAATCCTATCTCTCCACTTCACAAACTACTCAACCTTCTTCTTCAGCACCTACTGTGAAGTCTTCATCCTCTAAGCCAAAGAGAACAAAAACTGTTCCTCAAACACCTCAAAAGAGGAGGAGATTTACTTTGAGAGATGAATCAGATTCTGAGGAACAGATTCCTTCTTCAGAACCTGTGGTGATTGAAGCTGAGAAAGCAACTTCTCAGAAGGATTCTGAAATTGGGGGTTCTAGGCTTCTCAAGAGGCTTAGACGTATGATAGTTCCTGAAACTCCCAAGGAATCCAAATCAACAAGGAAGTACAAGAAACAGAGGGCACAAAGGCCAATTTCAGATGATGAGGAGGAAGCAGCTAAGGAAGGGGATCAGGAATCTCTGATCTCACAAGGCAAGGAATTTGCTCCAGTCACTTCTTCTCCATCAACTCCATCTCAGGAAGCTGTATCTGACAAGGCTAACTCACCATCTGTGTCTCTTGTTGATCCAGGCACAAGTGCTGAAATTGATATTCAGAACTTGGTTGTGCCTGCAATTCTTTTCTTAGAAGCTCCAACAGCAAATACACCTTCCACAACCCCTATTACTGATGTTGTTCAAACTCCAGAGTTATCAACAACACCTTCTCTGCATCAAGATGTTGATGATCAGATTTTAGGTGAGCATCAGGATATGGTTGTTGATCAGAACTTAGTATCAGATCAGCAATTAGAGGATGCTGAAGCCTCCATTGCTACTCACACTGTTGTCTTATCAGAAGATACTGATTCTTTAAGTTCTGATGCTGGAAATGTTGAAGATACTGGTGAAGCTGCTACAACTGTAGATGCTGATGAAGCAGGTCCTTCAGGACATACTCCTCCACCGACTCTTCCTAAGTCTGAACTGGTAAAGGAGTTTGTTATCAGGGATGCACCAGTGCCTTGGAGTGAAACTCCTGCAGGTCAGGAGTGGACTAAGGAATGGAACTCAGTTTCATGTGTTCCAAATGCTTTACATCTTGCTGAGCACTTGACTAAAGCTGATGAAATGTTAAATTCTGATGATTTTAAAACCCAGCTTAGAGTCACTGCATTGAGTACTAAACATCTACAAGGTCTTCATTCCAATACTCATGCCGAGCTACACAAGATTCAGGAGAACTTTATCAAACAGGAACAAGTTTGGAAAATTGATAAGAAAAAGTTCTTCCAACCTACCATTGACAGGGTTGCTTATATTGAGAAAACTCAAGAGAAACAACAAGCTCAGATTGATCAAATTCTGACAAATCAAGCTTCTCAGCAATCGCAACTTACTGAAATCCAGACCTCAGTGGAACTACTTCTCTCTATTTTATTACCTGCTGATGCCAAAAAGGGGGAGAAGGTAATTAAGTCCAAATGCACAACCAACAAGACACTGCAAGGAAAGGATGATGGAAAAGATGACCAAGGAACCTCTGGAATGGGTGTTGGTCATAGTCAAGGTAGAAGGTTTACATCAAGACAAGCTAGTCACAGAACAAGTTCTGATACTGGGAAAAGAATAAGTTCTGCTGCTGGTAAAAGGATAAGTTCTGATGAACTTCTAGATCTTGATGAGGAAATGTCAAGACAGTTATTTCTTCAAGAAAATCCAGGAATGGACTTGGAAAGTTTAAAGGAAGAAGAAGCCAGACTTAAATCAGAGAAAGTCACATCTAAATCTGAAGCTTCTGGTAAAAAGTTACTTCCAAAACCTAAAGGCATTGTGATCAAAGAAAGGACACATACTGAAGCAACTTTGGCTAGATCACAACCACAGATAGATCCAAGATCCAAGGGTAAAGAAAAGGTTGGTGAACCTATCAAGCCTTATGTACCTCCTGAGGAAGAAGAAATTACTGATGGAAAAGATGATCTTGCTCTGACTACAAGAAAAGTTCTTAAAACAACCTCTGACATGGCTCAAGTTGTTCAGAGTCAAGAAATTGTAAGTTCTGATATTCAGAAGAAGCAAGTAACCTCTGACAGTGCTCAAGTTAACTTGATATCAGAAAATAGATCAAAGACACTCCTACCAGGATTCACTAAAGCAAAACAGACTCAATCTTTGAAGACTACTGCAAGTGGTTTTGAAGCAAGAGTAGTTACTGGAAAGGAAGCTAGAGATAAAACTGGATTGGGAAGTGCTGATGAAAGAAGAGTACACAACACTACCAATGATCCAACTTCCTTGAGTGAACCAGGTATTGGAGCAACTCCTGAGAGATTGAATCAACTGGAATCTGTACAGATGGTTTACCATACCTACTTGAAAGAATACATCATGTTGTATTTCATGACAGATGGTAGGGTTTATCATATAAGACAAAATGCCATTCCTTTGAAGTATTTTGAAGAATTGGAGCATGTACTTTTCTTACTTCAAGTGGATGACAGAATAACAGAGACTGCTGCAAACTACTTAAAAGAACAGATTCAGAGACAGAAAAGGCTTTATTCTTTTAAGTCTGACAGCAGATATGTTCCAAAGTACAGAGATCACAATGGTGATATTGTTGATATGAAGCCTAATACTGCACAGATCAGAACGTATCTTGGTATTAAGGGACTTGAATTCAATCTTGAGTCAGAAAAAGCTTATGTCATAAGACTAGATCAGGAGTTAAGAAAAGCAAAGATTAATGATCTCAGAGCTGCAATCTTTCAAACTGGTGAAGATATTGCAGAGCTTAAAGGTGTTAAAAGGAGAATGATTGATGAACTAAGATATGCTGAGAAATGTTTGTTGAAGAACTATCTCAGAACAACTCCTGACATCAGAGAGATCAGAAAATGAAGAAGCCAAGTCGAAGATCTAAAACTGCTTAAATTCTGATATTTATACAGATTGAAGTTGTTATCAGAAGTTGAAATTGGTAAAAACTTTAAGGACTGTAAGTTGTAGTTATCTAGTCTATTTCTCATGCATTTGTACTTAATGTTTTTGACATCATCAAATATCTGTTAAACTTGTATATTTTGTTAATTTACAAGTTGGGGGAGATTGTTAGATATATTTGATAATGTCATGGCTAATATGTTTTATGTTTAGCTTTCAGATCTTACGTGAACAGGATAAATCAGTACTTAACTGTTGATCAGTACTTATACTGGAAGTCAGGACTTAAGGATATCAGTACTTATATTATCAGGAGATAATCATCAGAAGATAGATATCAGAACTTAAGTGCTGAAGGACAATCAGATAAGGACAGTAGCTGATTAAAGAAAGAAGATTGAGATAAACATAAGAAGAGATATGCATGAAGAAGGAATTCCGTGAAGAATGGAATACTTGGAAGAAAAGATATCTGATTGATATATTTTAGGAAGCAGAATTATATTCCATATCAATTAGCGATTATCTTGTAACTGTGTAGTATATAAACACAGACATAGGGTTTACACTATAAGTGTTATCATTATTAGAAAAGATTATTCATTGTAACCCTAGCAGCTCTCGTGATATTTGTTCATCACTGAGAGGTAACAGTTCCATACTGTAACAGAGTTTATTGTTTCAATAAAGTTTGTTTTCTGTTACTTAAGTTCTTAAAGTTCGATTTGAGTGTACTATTCACTGTATTCACCCCCTCTACAGTGTGTGTGTGTGACCTAACAAGTTATGTGCTTCATTGGTGGTAGATTTGTCTGCATTATCCTTAGACACTGTTTCTTGATCACTCTCATCATCACTTTCATAACTGACCATCTCAACATTGTCGAATTTGAGGCTTTCATGGTAATCTCCATCTTTCAGTCCTTCAATCTTTTTATCATCAAACACAACATGTATAGATTCCACAACAATGTTGGTTCTTAGATTGTAGACTCTATATGCTTTACCAACAGCATATCCAACAAAAATTCCTTCATTTGCTTTAGCATCAAACTTTCCATTTTGATCAGTTTGATTTCTCATAATATAGCATTTACAGCCAAAGACATGAAGAAAGTTTAGAGTTGGCTTCTTGTTCTTGAACAATTGATAAGGAGTCATGCATCTTGCTTGATTAATCAGAGAGATATTCTGAGTGTAGCATAGTGTTTACAGCTTCAGCCCAGAAATAAGTTGGTAATTTTGATTCTTCAAGCATTGTCCTTGCAGCTTCAATAAGAGATCTGTTCTTTCTTTCCACTACTCCATTCTGTTGTGGAGTCCTTGCTACTAAAAACTCATGCAAGATCCCATTTTCCTCACAAAATGCTCTCATGACATAGTTCTTGAACTCAGTTCCATTGTCACTCCTGATTCTTCTAACTTTGAAATCAGGATGATTGTTAACTTGCCTTATGTGATTGATGATGATTTCACTAGCCTCATCTTTAGACTTTAGGAAATATGTCCAAGAGAACTTTGAGAAATCATCTACATTTACTAGGCAAAATCTTTTCTTTGAAATTGACAATACATTGACTGGTCCAAACAAATCCATGTGAAGGAGTTGCAGAGGCTCTTCAATTGCTGAATCAAGTTTCTTCCTGAATGATGCTTTGATCTGCTTCCCTTTTTGGCAGGCATCACACAGTCCATCCTTTGTAAACTCCACTAGAGGTATGCCTTTAACTAGCTCTTTCCTTACCGGCTCATTCATGGTCTTGAAGTTTAAGTGGGATAGCTTCTTGTGCCATAGCCAACTTTTATCTTGACTTGCTTTGCTGAGAAGACAAGTTACAGATTCTGCTTTAGTTGAGTTAAAGTCAGCTAGGTACACATTTCCACTTCTCACACCAGTGAGAACCACTTTGTTATTTTGATTGTTAGTCACAACACAAGCTTCTTTGTTGAAGGTTACTGAGTTGCCTTTGTCACAAAGCTGGCTAATACTCAACATATTGTGTTTGAGACCATCCACTAAGGCAACCTCTTCAATGATGACATTATCCTTTGAAATCAAGCCATATCCCACAGTATATCCTTTGCTGTCATCTCCAAAAGTAATACTTGGGCCAGCTCTCTCCTTAAACTCTGTGAGCAGGGTAGAATCACCAGTCATGTGTCTTGAACAACCACTATCCAAGTACCAAAGATTCCTTCTGTTTCCCTGCACACATCAAAATCAAATCAAGTTGATTTTGGTACCCAAGTTTCCTTGGGTCCTGCCTTGTTAGCTTTCTTCTTCTGTTTCTTAGGTCTTAACTCATTTGACTTAGGAATTTCAGATTCTTCCTTAGTTATTTGGGTTGGGCCTTTGAAACCACTAGATGCAACAGAATTATCATGCATGTTATGGCTAACAGGAAATGGCATGCTTGGTGCAAACATGTTATTCCAGTAAGGCATGCTAAATGGCATTTGAGGCATATTGTATGCAACATAATATGGATTAGGTGCAAATGGCATATTAGCAAACTGTGCATTCATATTATGTGTAGGCATAGCATTAACAGGCATGGGAGGCATGACATTCATGTTAGGAAATTGAGGCTGAACAGACATGGGAGTAGGCATGGCAGATTTGCAATTAACTAACAAATGATTTACACTGCCACACTTGACATAGATTTTTCTAGGAGCATATTTATCAGGTGTGTAGTTATTGTGCTTGTTAATCCCTACTTTACCATTCCTATTGTTTTTCTTTTTAGTCTCTGTTTTTACCTCTATCTTCTCAAGTCTGTCACTTAGCTGTTTGACAGTCATGTGACCAACATTAGCCTTTTTCCCTTTCTTAGCTTGACTTGACTCTCCTAAAACAAAGTTCTTGGAAACAGACCCATACTTATCATTTAGCTTGGTTAATTTATCTTTGCTAATGGGTTTGCTTACAGCCGACGGATGAGGATTTTTATCATTCGACGGATATCCGTCAAGTCTACATCTGTCAGCAACCCATCTACCAAAATAGGTTCTAGTTTTTCCTTATTCTTTTTCCAGGCTTCATCACAAAAAGACTCAATTCCTTGAACCTTGGTGATTTGAGCATGAACATCTCTGGATGTTTTCCATGCTTTAATCACCTCTTGTTCACGATCGAGCTGCTTCTTTAAAATTTCTTCCTTTTTCAAGGACTCAGTTAATTCCTCCTTGGCAATCCTACACTCAATTTTTAGTTTTTCAAACTCAACAAACTGAGACTCAAGCACATTATTCCTCTCACTTAAAAACAAGTTGTTTTCTTTGATTTTAGCATTTTCTTTAGTGAGGGACTTAAGTGTAACACGCAAATGATATAATTCTGTAGACATGTCATTTATGGCATCATTACACTCAGCTTTAGATAAATGTGCAAGGTTTGTAGTGATTACCTGATTGCTTGAGGAACTTGTCTCTGTTTCATCAGACTTGGCCATAAAGGCTAGATTGACGTAGCTGACATCTTCATCTTTATCCAAGCCATCAGCTGCCCAGTCATTCTCTTGTGTAATAAAAGCCCTTTCCTTTTGTTTGAGTAGATCAAAGTATTTTTGCTTGTAATCTACAGACTCAAATCTTTTCTTACTGGAATCTGACTTTCTACACTTATTTGCAAAATGCCCTACCAAGCCACATTTGAAACATTTGAATTTTGACTTATCCACCATGTTTCTATTTGGCTTGGCTGCTCCAAAGTTCTTTTTGAACTTGAGCTTGGCAAATCTTTTTGAAAGGAATGCTAGGTGCTCATCAATGTCCTCCATGTCATCTTGGCTCAATGATTCTTCACTTTCTGCAGCTAGCCCCTTACCCTTGCTTTCACAGACCTTTGAAGTTGATTCCACAGCTTCCATCTTTACTTCTTTCTCCTTTTCCAGATCAGCAACTAGTGCAATGGATCCTCCTTTCTTCTTTCCTCTCTCCATTCTTTCATCCTGCTCTATCTCAAGCTCATAGGTTTTCAGAATGCCATACAGTCTTTCTAAAGTAAACTCCTTATAATCTTGTGAGTTTCTCAATGAGACTGTCATTGGTTTCCATTCCTTTGGAAGAGATCTGAGAAATTTCAGATTGGAGTCTTTAGTCTGATAGACTCTTCCATGCAACTTAAGAGCATTTAGTAGTTTTTGGAATCTACTAAAAATGTCAGTGAGTGACTCACTTTTTTCATTGTGAAAATGCTCATATTGCTGAATCAGGAGCTGCATTTTATTTTCTCTTACTTGCTCAGTACCATCACAGATTATCAGTATTATGTCCCAAACTTCCTTGGCAGTCTTGCAGTTGATGATGTTATCAAACATGTCTGCATCAACACCATTGAACAGAATGTTCATGGCCTTTTTATCTTTCCTGACTTGTTCAATGTCAGGATCAGACCATTCATGCCTTGACTTTGGAACAGATGGCTCATTTCCTGTTGCAGCTTTCATTGGAATATGAGGGCCTCTTTCTATGCAGTCCACATAGGCCTCATCTTGAGAAAGCATATGAAGATGCATCTTTACCTTCCAATGATGGTAATTATCTTTATCAAGAAAAGGAATTTTGACTCCAACATCTTTGTTGTTCATCTTGCTGAATTGTTTTGATCTTTAAACTCTTTGTAGATTAAGAGCTTACTCTGATACCAATTGTTAGTCCCTTAACAATGAAGCAAGAATTACAGAAGGGGGGTTGAATGGAATTCTTGAACCTTTTTCTTGAAATAAAAATGTTCAACTCGATTATTGATATATTTGTTTTGATTAGCACAATGCGGAATATAAACTTGAATGAATCAAAACACAAGTAATTAAAAACAAGAGTCTTTAAAAACTTTCTGGTAGATTTAAACAATTCCACCAGAGATATATATAATATATCGAGAGGACTCTGTGTGCAGAAATGCCCACAGCTGCTTACAAATTAAACTGCTGAGAAAACAGGAGATGCTAAAGATTATGCTTACAAAGATTTCTCTGTTTTTGTGTTTCTCAACTATCTCAGTTATTTTTCTATTTGCTACTCTCTTGGTTTATATAATACCAAGATTACAAAGTCAAAAAGACTGAACAAATATAAAATCTAACAGTCTTAATCTTTGCTGCTTTTTGTCCTCTATTACCTAGTTAATGGGCTTCCACAATGTGTTTGTATCCAACTCGACGGCTGTGTGTCAGCTTTCACTATTCAACTGATGTTTGAATTCTTGATATGATCATCCGTCGACTTTCAGATCATCCGTCGATGACTTGATTGATCATCCGTCGACTGCTATGTTAAACATCCGTTGATAGTCATTTGATCATCCGTCGAAGGCTTTGTTAATCATCCGTCGGTAGCTATTTTGGCACTTGACTTCATTTCACTTATACAGAATTACAAGACATTACTTATGTACAATTAATCAACCTATTCTTCATATCTAGTTAAAGTCAACATGACTTATATGCTACTACAGATTCTATATAAAGGTGCATACATCACTGTGATACAAACTTATTATTACATAAGCTACTCACTCGATGGATAATAAGTTAATCATCCGTCGGGACTATAATGAGTTATCCATCGGGACTATAATTCTTATCCGTCGAGTGCTACATTATTTCACTAAGTAAAATCTACTTAGATGTTTTGTTTAAGTGATCATCAAGTACACAACATATTCACAACAATTAATTATTCATTAAAAATCAGAAAAATACCCAAAAATCTCTGAAATTAGGGTTCTTGAGTTCGAGAATCAAATCGTGGTTTTGATCGATTCTGGTAACCAAAAGGGGTCGTGTTTGTGCTCAATCTTCATAGTTTTTCAAGCTCTATTTAATTTTGTAATCAAATCGAATCAAAAAGGTATGAAATTCAAACTCGATTCTTGGTTTCATGAACGGATTTGGGTTTTTAATTTCTGGGGATTTTGGATGTTCTTGATGGTTGATATTTAGTACAAGCTATATACATCATTAATTTCATGTTCTATGTACGAGTTTGATCGATTCAAATTTTAGGGTTCATACCCGTTTTAAATTAGGTGTTTTTGATTCACTGATATTTGGATGATGAAACTTATATGGTTAGTTTTGTCTTGTTGAGTAGTGAATTTTAAGTATTTTTACATGATTTTTCTAGTTCGGGATAGTTAGTACGAGTTCGATGGGTTTGACCCATTTTTTATTCGGGTTGAATGATTTTACGAATTATATGATGATCTTTGGTTCTATAGGATGTTAGGGATAGATTCCTCATGTCCTAAGCTTCGTTTTGATGTATAGAACATCGAGTTTTAAGTTCAGATTAGTTAAAACGTAGTTTGGCCGGATTTTAAGTCGGTTTCGCCGGAGATGGTGATATAGGGATGATTCTGGTCAGTTGTGGCCGGAGTTGTGTTGCTGTAGTGATTTAGAACAGATTTCAGTTGAGAAACGAATCAAAAAAAGTCGATTTTGACCTGAAATTGAGCCACTGGAATCTGCTCCGGTGACCAGATTCTGGGCAAAATCCGGCGTGTTCTTCACGACCCGGATTTTGACCCGTTCGACCCGTGTTTGATCCGTTTTTGTCAGAGTTCCAGTTCTGCCAAATGTTTCTGGTAATTAATTTTATTTTTGTTTATATTAATTATAAAAATCAGTTTTATTTATTTTATAAATTGATTAATTAATTATTTAATTAATTGATTTATATTATAAATAATTCTGAAATATTTTCTAAAAAAATTAGATTTAATTATTTTCTTAATTATTTATTATTTATTATTTATTTATTAATTACTTAAAAAGGATTAATTATTTTGATAATTAATCAAATAATTTTCAATAAATCATAATAAATTAATTTTAATTCCAAAAATTACAGAAAAATCATTTTTAATTCTGATTTTTCCCAAATAATTATTTAAAAATATTTTTAGGGTTTAATAATTAATAATAATTATTTATATTAAATAATAAATTGATTTATCTGTGTTTAATTGATATTAGTTGTACCGTTTGTCCGATTCGAGCGAAAAGAAAGCCCTTTGACTCAGATGAATAATTTATTTTCATTTAAAAATAATATTAAATCCTAATTTCATTTAGAAACTAGTTGAATTTTGATATTTAATTAATTATAAGCCTTATCGCGTATAGAGACGAGTCTGATAAATTCCGAAAAATAGGAAACGAGTCAGATAATGATCAGTTAAGCGAATAGCGAGTCGATTTTGATTCTAAAAATTATTTTAAAATTAAAAATGACTATGTGGCTTATGTGCTTTTGTGTATTATGTAGTTAATCGAGTCTTGCTTGTTAATAAATAATATACGAGTCAATAATACGCGTATGGGTAGACAATAAGAGCCACGTGAAGTCGGTTTGAGACGCGATTGAGATACGAGATGACTAAATCAGTATATTTCTTTGATAGAAGCAAAGCCAGCAAGACGGATTGAGCCGGTGATAGATGAAGGTGAAATACTTGAAGTAAATCACGTGAAAGGCAAGTTTTTTCCCTATTCTACTTTCAGAATAATGACGTTTTTTCAGATTCTTATCACACTTGCACTCTTTTGATTCTTATTAATAAACACTAATACATAATTGATATTCTCTTGTTCATATCTCATTTCAATTTTTGATTTCTCCTTTTCCTTTGAATTTCCTATTCATATTCCAATAGTTATACATACACATTGGTATATTCTGATGATTAGAATATATCAAAGCATACCGATTGTTCTGGTTGCTCCTCCATGGATTGGATAGTGATGTTTGAAATTAAGCTTATACTTGATCCTAAGGACCGGGATATAACTGGATCCTTGAGATGGGCCGTAGAGCCTGGGTACCCGACTGGATCTATATAGCGAGATATAGATCTGCACTATATCTTGGTTGATCAGCAGGGTATAGGTGCGAATTTGTGTCCAGTTTAGTTCATTTGTATTCGCCAACAATGGCCTTCATTCTTTTCTCGCAAGGTTATATCTTTGCAGATGTAACCAGATTACCGATTCATTTAAATTATTTTAATATTGTTTATATATATTACGAACTTGTTGAGCAATTCTTGGCTCGCCCTTTTTCTTGTTATTATTTACCTTATTGTTTTCAGTTAAGAATGAAAATAAAACCTATCAGAACTCGAGTAGTAAAGAAGCGAGTCAAGCCACGAGACCCTCTCATACCCAATGTATTGATTCCAATCCAGGAAGAAAACTTTGAGTTGCCTGAACATGTGGAGTGTACATAGTTAGTGTAGAGTGTAGATAGTTAGTGTGTGTGTTTGAATAAAGACGAACTTAGTTTAAAAACTGGTTAGACAATGGTTTGTAATAAAGAGAGTTTGTAAGATTTTGAATTTGGTTTGTAATAAAGTAGTTAGTGGTTCTTGTTTTTATACTTCAACCTAAAAAAATCTTTGTTAATATTAAAGGGGTTTAGATATATTATTATTATTATTATTATACAGGTTGTACATGTTTGGTGATTAGCTAGTAACCTCCAGACTTATACCCCGGGTCTGGAGGGCGTTACATAACTGACCATTAATTGGTAAAATTAACCAATTAACTCACTTACTTGATCAATGGCACCAAATGATGACTAGCTAAATGAAATCAAAGACTAATTATATATAGTCGGATTGGCTGTTACAACCTCTTTCAAGAACCGAGATCACAATTATTTGGAGTATCAATAGGAATATCAATAACACACGGAAGTATACTTTTTATCTTTAAAAGTAGGGTAATTTCCGAAAATTTGGGCAGCATCTCTTTTATATTATTGATTACCAGTCGGACTCAAGAGACACCAACAATCAATCAAACAACCAACAATCAATCCACAAGTGTATCAATCAACTACCACCTTCTAACTCACCATTTCACCATCACATATAATACTAACCAGTAAACCCATATTTTTAGTTCAACTTAAGATTATAGCGAACAATTCTTATTATACCATACCTTTTCTCATATCTTCTGATTATAACAGAATATCACTACTGAGTACAATTACAAATTATTCTAAAATTCTTCTAGTTCATATTTCAATTCAAGCTCTCACATTAACAATTCGTCTATCCTTGATAATATACACTTGTTCTTATTAGTTAACTTGTTCAACTTCTGATAACCCACACATGGTCTCAACCAACACTCTCATAATCTTGTGAAAGAATTCCTTTGGTTATAAAGCATCATTTCTTAAAAATTGTTGCAGTTAAACCACCATACCTTCATCTCCATTTATGCCTTTTCATACTGAACTTCCTTCACGGGTTCGGTTATGAGCATCAAATTTTCCATAACTCATTTACTTAAGTGAGAAAACCCAACCATTTCTTGAAGAACACCCTTGAAGTTTATTCGTAACTAGAATTTATTCAATCTTGAATCTTCATGACAAATATCTCCCACATGATTGAGGTATGATTCATCGTCACAATGTATCAATCGATTATCTGGTTATTATTAAGAATTTCTTCATTTACTTCTACTGTCCAATCAATCATTTGCCTTATCCAATATACGCAGCTTTACTTTCTTATTCCTCTAGTTAATTTACCTCATACGGTTCGCTAACTACTCCAATTCACACCAAAATCTCATACTTGCAACGTATCATGTATACATATTTTCGCCTCTGATTTGATGTCCTCGCAATAATCATGTTATCGACATAATGGATCTTCTCTGCACGTAAATGTCCACCATTTATTGGCTTGTAATTATCCACAATCATCACATAAATCCATCTACTACATGGGTTCATTTCACTTCCTTTTAAAATATTCAAAGAATAGACCTTACACAAGAAGGGAATTTGTGTATATGATTCTGATTGGAAACCTTTTTTTGTAAAGGATAACAGTATAAGGAAACAATCGGAAGGATCCATAAATCAATAAATCATAATTGAAGAAGAAAGAATGAATAATAATTTAGATATGAATGAGACACCATATTTGTACTCAAGATGGCCAGTCTTTCATACTATATGACATACAGCACATGATTAGGTGGCATCTTACCAGACTCTTCGTTATTTTGACAAAGAGTCACACCATAACACTGCTTGTCTCAATCAGAAAATAAGTCTTGAGGGGAAAATGTTTTTTGAAAGGAATACAGAAATTTTCTTATCACCTCATAGAGCTGATCATGTAAGAAATTCATACTTTATTCAAGATTTATAAGAATATATATAGTTTTACAGAAAAGAATGATATCTTTGGTCGCCATCTACATTTCATCTATTTACAGTTTCAATGCTGATTCAATCAATATATTCCTTTTCGAGTAATATATTAACTTTAGAAAGTATTCTGAAATGTCTTCTTAAACCGATCATTAGAATCATAACTTCAAAGGACTTGTATCTTTAGCGTCGCGCTTCCATGTTCAATATTTTTATATTTCGATTCTATTTGCACTCTTACGAGTTTTACAATCATAACTTCAAATTTCGTTTACGCTACTGATCATTCAGCATATCGACTCATTTGCTAATAACATTCTTCCTTTAGAAAAGTCTGGAAATTTTCTCAATCTTTTTTGCTCATACTCGGCTTCTTGTAAATTGATGTATTCTTTGAACTCTAATAGTCTCAGAAATTGGATGAATAGTTTCTCCGTACATTGGTTCTGTCGTTAAACTTATTAAACAATATTTGCACTCTTCTGTTAGGAACAATCCAATCTTCTCTATAATAGCGGGTCAATTTGGCCTTCTAAATGAACCATACTAACTTCTAGAACAAGTATTCTTCTGGATAATCTAAATCCTATAACAAACAAGAAACTCAAGTAGTAGTTTGACAACCAAGTTTTTAAAACTTGTTTTGTTTAAAGGACTTTTAGAAAATTTTTGTTAAGAAAAGTCTTTTTTTTTAAAAAAAAACTGTTTTAATTTTTTTTTAAAATCATACACCTGGTCGTCATTACTATATGAGTTGGTTGTCGTCCTTCTCAACCACTACCAAGTATCAAATTTGGGAAATACTTAGATAAGAGCTCATTCATTTCCATATATCTTCTACCCTTTATTGGGTTCATTTTGCCTTCATTGGTCGACAAAAACTCCAGTTATCATTGCATATTATCTTATTCGTAACTTCACTTTTAGTCTTCCATACTGGTAATACTCCCATCATCATCTCTTACGATTACTAACTATAATAGGTCTATCAAATCTATTTTATAAAAACCAGATCGGCTAATATCACATCACATTACTACTATACATATCATGTTTGGTCATAACATCATCATCTAATTCCAAGAAAACTCTTGATCTCCAATCTTCTCAAACTTCTTTAAAATCCATCAAGCTCACTTTACAAGATAATCATGGGCAGCATACTTACTAGTAGCTCAATATAACTTGGTAGCAACTATTCCCTGGAACACACGAATCCTTTCTCTAGGTTTCTTCTCAGCTTTCTTAATATCTCGTATACTTACCATATGTTGTAGCTCTCGAATCCATCCTCATAGGTGCTATTACTTCATAAGACGGGTTTTAAACTGATGGTATAGAACAAGGTGTAGGGTAGAAAGAAAGATGCACTCACATCTGAATATCAGGTAGAACCAGAATCAGCATGTGGGGGATTCTCGAATAGGTAGTCTCGCATCAGGGGATGGGATAATAGCTTAAAAAAGTGCAATCGTCGCAACAAGGGGTGATATGGCTAACACTTGTGGAAGAGCAGGGCGTGAATCAGATGATGGTCCTCTGACTAAGGCTCTGAATGATCAGATGATCCTGGGATAAAAGAATCTGCCATTGCCGCTATCTAACAATCGTGTCGCTAGATAAGAATCTCGAATCTTATCACGAATCATACTAAAACCTACTATACCATCGCATTCAACCTATCGACATCCTATCTTTCTATTTCTTACCCCTAATCCTAACCCTTCATCCATTCCCGACAATCTAGGCTTGTTTCAGTGACTTATAACCTGTAGCTTTGATACCAAACATGTGACGCCCTCCAAACCCGGGTCAGAAGTTTGGGGTTCACAATACACACACACAATATATAAACCTGTATATAAAATATTATAGGCATTGACCCTTATTTACACAACCACGGATTGCAACAGGTTAAAGTATGAAAACAAGCCACAACCTTAACTTTTATTACATCGTACCAAATCACAACTAGTTCGACTTACAACTGATAATGATATCATTCTTACAATCTTACATAACTCATTTACACTATAAAGCTCCTGCTAACTCGGTCCATCTTATCCTGGAATCATAGCTTGCACACTGGACTGGGAATCCTTGTTACCAACAATTTCCTTTTCAACCGTAATATAACATAAACAGATTTGCAAGAGTGAGCTAACTAGCTCCGCAAGCCATAATAGCAATAACTGAGGTTCAACAATGATCAATTAAAATGATTCAGAAGAATCAAGTATCTGGATAAGCAATGATTAGAATAGGATATTCACTTTTCATTTTAAAACCAAGGTTAGGCTGCTGATCAGTCACACACTAACCCCGAGCAAGGCTCCCAGCTATGCTCTATATACTGGATCCAAGGCACGCATTGGCCTAATATGACTACGAATCTGGTCTAACCACGAATCTGGTCCACATTTATAAAACCATCTAATTCTAAAACAATTTAATATGATAACTATTGCAATTCAATAAAAACAAAATCATGATTAACATTCATAAAGCATTTATCTCAGAGCATAAAACTTTTCACATGTGTCACCAGGGTGTATCAAGGTGTAAATATGAAAAACGGCTTCAAGCCTGATGAAGAATCAAGTATTTAAAGAACAATGGTTCAATGATAGTACTGGGTGTAGATCTTTGATGTGATAGGGTATTCCAGGGTGTATAAGTTTCTGTATGCTCAAGAAATTCTGTTGAAATACTTGGTTTATGGTGTGTATGTATTTGTGGAGTAGTATTATATTTGTATGGTTTAATATCCCGGAAATCAACCGTTGGTGGTTTACAACAAATAAAGCTTACGGCTCAAGTTCAATGATACGATTAGGGTTCAAGGTTGAATAGTTAATATAAAACAAGATTTATTTTGAATACTAGAAACATCTTATGAAAAAGTTCATAAATATTTGCAATATATCTCAAAGAAAGGTTCAAAAGTACTTGCCTTATCACAGATGATTTCCAACTTTACTTGTACTCATCTAACAGTTTTACTTTTCAATCACATTCCTTCTTTTTCTATGTCTTGCTTTCATTCATCAATCACTTGCCTTCTCTTTCTACGCTTCAGTCCTATTTATAGATCACTGGTTCCCTAATCTATGTCTCGCTTACTTTGCTAGGCATCACAAGTATCTTTCAATATTCAATCTCATATTTTATTTAAAAAATGATACTACCAGTTTCGTTGTGAAACACGAGCAATACCGTAAAATTCACATTTACTTCACGCACAACCTGAAAAATAACTTTTTGTATGTCCAACACACCCTTACTATATTTTAACCTAATTTTTCATTTCTACAGGTTAATTTAATTTTTTTTTTAAATTAAATGTTAACTCTAAATATTATTTTTACACATAAATAATTTGTTAAAATTATTTTAGCTAATATTATAATTCTATAATGTGGAAGCTTAAAACTAATTAAAAAAAATTAAATTTATATATTTGTAGAGATTCCCGTGTGCGAAGCACGGGCTATATTCCTAGTATTCATAATTTGTGCTAGGACTGACTTTTATAAATTACTATTTTACCCTTCTCTGAACCTTTTTGTATATTACCCTCTATGTTCTTTTTAGTAATTGTACATCATCTTGGATCATCCATTAACAAACGGGTTACCCAGAATTCATATTTTAGGCAGTTTTTACTCTAAAACACATGGACTATCAACCTAAATCGGTTCGACCCATGTTCTATATATAGGTAACTAATTAATGTGATTGTAGCTATCCATTATAACTTATGTAAACTTCCACGATTTCTATCACTTCAATTTAAATTTCACATACCCAATTTTCCCACGAAGCCGCCACTATATTCAAGCTTTATTCTCCATTGGCATATCATGTTTTTATTTTTGTTCTATCAATTAATTAATTGTAAATCAGTAGAAGTTTATCAGTCTGTTTTCATTAATTTATATACATTTGGTGCGTCTCTGCAACAGTACAAGTTTATCATGCATGTCTCTTCTGCGCTATATCATCTCACCCCATTCAGTATGAATTCTGAAACCAATTTTTTTATTTCAGATTTGTATAAAGTATGACTATATATATATATATGTAATGTTAAATAAACTTTGTGTATATGTGACGTGCGTTGTGCAATTTATGCAAATTAAGTGTTTGATCTAATGCTCAGAAGATGTGTATATAAGGCAAATCAATCGGGTTGGTCACTGTGCTTGGTTTTCTCCTGTTTACACACATGTCACATTTTATTACTTGCACGAATTGCTTATTCTTTAATTTTAGAAATATTTTAGGTTGTTTAAATACCTTTTTAATTATGTTTCTCTACTTTGCATTATTCAGCAAATTTGGTGTCGAAATTATAGACAAATGCAAAAAACTTTTGTAACTGGAAGAAAAAGTAATTAAAAATGGGATAACTTTAAACATCTTGAAGAGGTTAGTGGCTTATCGTAGTTGGTAAAAGCAGCTTGATAGAAAAAAGCAATTAAAAGTATGATATCTCTAGAACTATATTGAAGCAAATATCATAAGAAATTGCTTTAATTTATTTTTTTGGTTTAAAACCATAATATTGAAACATATTCCTTAATGCCGATTGTTCAACCAATAATCAAATGAATTTTACACTATTCTGGATGACTGGGTCACTGGGTAGGAATATTATTCTTCAGGGTATGTACCAGATTGGTGACAATAAGGGTTACTATGGTATGTATGGTATTAATTTAATTATTTTTTCTTGAAACAGTTAAATACAGATGAAGCTCACACCGGAGGGAAGTTTAGTTAAGCTTGGTTGTGAGTGTTTTAGTATTACGATTTTAGTTTTGATCTTCTTGATATAAATAGTTAATTATTTTACTAAATTGTCACTCTATTTTGCACATCTCTGGGAAAGCCTCAAGCTTTTCTACCAGTAGCAAGTGATGCTACTGAGGTTGAAGAATCCAAGAATATAATCAGAAGAAAAAAAGAATGATTTTTTCATTTGAACTGCATTTTATTACATTTAATGATATAAAATATTATGTTGATATGTTGCAGGTACTTAAATGGATTAAAAAGAAGCAGCTGTGGTTCTCTGCATATAGATTATTTTTCATTTGAACAAATTTGGAATAGCTAAATCAAGTTAAAAATTCTTCACATGTCATTTCCTGTTTAATTTTGCAGGTCAAAATTCAAGTTTCACAAAAATAAATGGAGGAGAAGAAAGTTATATGATTAACGTTGTTAGATGGATGTCTCATTAATGGTGATCAGATAATGTATATTTTCTTATTCAAGGTAGTATGTTGCAATACCAAGACTCAATTTCTATATAATAAATTCTATAGTTTTTGATATTTTTGGTGCTCCCAGATTTTTTGAATACAATTTAGCTATGCTGTTAATGATTCTTAACAGTGAACAGGCAGCTGAACTCATGCTGCAAATCCCTGGTTCATAATCGAGGATCGTACTTCTAAAAATCCACGGCAATAGACATGCATTAACAATGATTATACAATGTTAATGTTGATCTGGATGTGCAATTCTCGAGCGAAGGTACATATCTTTGTATGTAGTAGTAATTGTGTAAATTTAATTACCACAAAAGCATGTGGCTTTGTATTGAGGTGATATTAACAATTAGTGTATAAAACTAATTATAATGTTGGTTGAATTTGAAACTTACATTTGTCTTTATATTAATATAATGAATTACAAATAAAGCCATAAATATCACTTATTTGGTGTGTAGATCCATTCTGTATTATCGTACATTTATAGTTCAATTTAAGTCGAGTATATTTGGAGAAAAATATATTTATCGTAGTACGATTCTTCTTGAGAACAGAACTATTTTGAGGTAATGATTTAATATCCTGACCCAATAATTTTGTTAATTATTTAATTAATAGATATATTAGCATGTATTATAGAATAAATTAATTATAGCGGTAAATTTATTTTCTTAATTATGAAAAAAATTGACGAACTTGGTTTAGGCTTTGTTATAAATTATATAGTCAAGATTTCAGTTCCTGAACTTTTCTGTGTTACATTGAAATATATTTATTTGACAAAAAGATTGGTATGTGTACTAAGTCCTGTAAAGTTATGTTATTAGAATGGCTTTGTGCTAATGCATAATCTATGTAGATGTTGAAATTGTTGAATTTGTTAATGTTGGATCATAGTGCTATACAACAACTAGAGAAGCAATTATTAAAGTTTGTGGGGCTCTGCACCTAAATGGCTAGCTGCGTCAAACGGCAGATAAGCCTCCAACTCCGTGTTTAAATTTGACCATCAAAATTTTTCCATGTATATTTATTATGTCTGAAATATGTTTCCATTAATATTGATGTGTTTTTAGTTGCTAGACTGCAAACGTCTTCCTCTTTATCCATTAACTCCTTCATGGTATTATGCTTTAATGCTGACCCGTTAGTTTACCATATGTTGTTCTCTGAAATTTTTTATTGTGCTATTGTAAGAATTTCTTTGTGTTATAGGTTCTAGGTAAAAAAATCACTCAACTGTTTATCTACACCTATAGGTTAGACACTCTGCTGCAAAACTGAATTCTATGATGATTTATTTATTTTATTTATTTTATAAATAATGCCCTTTTTGTTAATGTGATCAATATCTTTCGTCTGAGAAAAGAATCCAAATGCTTCATTATCTTCTGATATAGGTATGCAAATGCAAGAGTACAGTTAATTTTTTTAGCATATTCTCAAGCGGTCGTAGTTATTTTCTCTTTTCTCCATTATCATTTTGTAATTCTAATTTGCCATATTATCATAGGTGTTTCGCACATGTCTGTTTTGTATATTATTGAAACTACTCCAATCGCGCAGTTAGTAAGAAATATTGACTTATCTCAACCGAGTGGAATACGTAGACTTCTCGGTATGTTCAGTTCCGGAAAATAATTTGTTTATATTATTCAGTTTTTCTTCTGCACGTTCTATCACAGAAGTTCCTGACCGTACTGGTGTTCCTACAACACATCTAACACCATCACAACAGAGACTTATTTGTGGATGATCATCCCTATTCCGATTTAATGGAGGATGATGTCAATTGTCAGGATGTCGGGTTAATGGCCAAGCATAAGATTGGTTATGAGAATGATCGTACTGACCCTGGACAGGATCATACCTTGAGGATATGCTATACTATTAGGAAATTTAGATAGATTGAATAGGCTACTTCTTGCTGGTACACATGTATTGCATAGGAGATGCAAATAAATACCCTCCAAGAATTATTTGGTACTTCATGGGAGAAAGAAGAGAAATTAAAGGCATATTTTCACTAAAAAGGAGATACGCACTTGACCTCTTATTTGTTTCTATAGGTAGACCAATTTGGTAAATTTAAGTAATTCTCTATTGTGACTTTTTGTAAATTTTCTTTTTCTTTGTTAAGATGTTTTATAAGATGAGGGAGGAACTTGACTTTTTCAGTATAAAATATGTATGATATATGTAATTTTGTTTTTTTGGGGGTAGGGGGTGGGTTGCAGAGTATTTTGAAACAAAAATGTATTATTTTTACTTAATTTAGGTTGACAAATATTATCTAAGCTTATATTTACTTGATAGTCTTAATTTTGGTTAACCCATAAGTTCACAAGTTCTTACAATAAATACAATGTTATAACTTTTGTTTGCACAGTTGTGCATTTCTGTTTCTCGGATCTGTGTGGACCGACCTAGATTTAGTCAAGGTACCTGACATTTCTTAACTAATACATTATGGTTCCTAACTTTTATAATGGACAACCTTTTCACAAGTGAGTATCCAAGTGAATTGCACGTGTAATTTTTACTTTGAATATACAACTATTTTTATTCAATTATTGCAATTAATTAATGTTGATCATTATAGAATCAGATGTAGGCAGAAATGCAAGTAGTGTCACCTCTGCTGCCCAAAAGAGAAGCTCATCTCCTACGCTACTGCCACCAAGATGTGGAGGAGGGAACTTGGGATTTAGTTGATTTTTCCCTTGATAGCTCAAAGATTATAACTATCTACCCTCATTCCCGATATACAAAAGAAAACTTTTTGGATGCATCATTCAAGATATGTTAAATGGACACTCAAGGGTGACCCCAACAATATTCTCATTTTTTATTTTTTTAGATCGTTGATTTATGTTACTGCGGTTTTTTAAGGCTATAAACACATAAAAATAATTATTACTTGCACTAATTAGCCAAGATTAAAATGTTATATAGGTGACATGGGTCAAGCATGTGGAGGTGGAGGATAAACGGGTGCATCAATTCTTCAATTAGTTTGTAAATTCTGGCTTGGTGTTTGGAGCATAATCCTGGATAGTTTTCTTAAAAGACAATGTAAGAGGCTCTCTAGCCTTATGGCTCGGAATATATCCGATCTTGGAGGTTTGTATTAATAGTTTATTTCTTTGTTCCGTTTTTGGTATTCATAAATTACACGAATATAAATACTCACATGATGACATTTGAGAAAAGCTCTACTTATTGCCATTAAGTTTTGAGCTGAATGTTTTTTTCATTTTTGTGATGAGTTTCTTTCCCTAATATAGTTTTCTTTGATCATAATACTACAATGAAAACAACAGGCCTTGACATCCCAGGGGTTTAATTCTCACTGCAGTATCAGCTACTTGGCAGCATTATTCTCACTACCAATTACCAAGTATTTGATCTCCTAATAGGGATGAACACATCAGAGCTCAAATTCTATAAAATTGCCAATTAATATGAGTGACGTCATATTTCTTCTTGATTGCTAACCACAAAATATTGCACACGCACAAAAAAAATATTCTTACTGTTTCAAATATATTTCAGATGGAAATTCTTTCCAGCGGGTACTACCTGAATGCGGTGGCTCACACTGCAAATGGCTCTGATCCAGGAAATTGAATTTCTCTCCTTTGCACAAATATAAGTGCTAGAATATAGGTTTTATGTTACTTCCCTGAATGAGTAGCTTATCTATATTATTTCAACTGTCAGAAGGCCATGTTTCAGAATACAACTAGAGAAGAGCTGGATTGGCCAAATATAGATGCTTAAGTTGTGAAAACCTTTTTTCCTCTTTAAGTTGGGTTGAAACTATTGTCTAATGTTCTAATGTCTCAGTTGTGTGCTCAGCCTTATCATTAGTAGTATTTCTTGCTTATAAGAAAAATGTCACAACCCTGTTTATCATTAACATTATTTCTTATTTAAAAAAATCATTAACATTATTTCTTACTTAACAAAAAAGGTGTTCGATCACTGGAAGACTTTTTAGATACCTTTTTTGCTTTTTGCTTTCTTTAATTATAACTTGCAAACTGAAAATGAAATAAAAATCAATTAATGAAAATTAATTTTTTATTTACCTATGAATAAATCAATTTCATTTCGTGTTTCTTATTTGTATCGGCAATTGTGTATTTGCTCAAAAAAATATTTTCGCTCAATTATTAAATTTATGTTTCAACTTTTTAAAATTGTAAAAAGATAATTTTAATCTTTAGTAGATGTCGGATCATGTTATTACAAATAAATAACTGGAGAATGAGAGTAATAGTAAGAACTTAAATTGTATAAAAAAAGATCAAAGATAACACAATGATTTTATCAAAAAAGATATTTAACCTACTAATATTTATATGAGGTGTCAATGTAAAATTGTAACATGTTTATATTTTTAATGGTGTAAAAAATATTAACATATTTTTCAAATTAATGTGCATGATCAATTAATATTTGATTGAATTTTAAGATTTAGGGTCTCTTTGAGATTTGTTTAAAAATGTAACTTATCACAGGAAGTTGAAATTTTTTGTAATATGAATATTTATAAGTTATTTAACTATTTGGATAATTTATGTATAATTTATTTATAAATTAATATGTGTTTTGTCAATCATAGCTTATAACTAAAAAATTAAATTTTAATTAAATTTGTTTTTAATACATGATTATAAAATTATAAAAAATAAAATTTAAAAAGAAATATATTAAAATACAAATTATTAAAAGTGAAATACTATATTTTTTGTAATTTTAGGTGAAACTTGAATATTTTGAAATTTGGAAATTAAACAAAAATTTGAAATATGCACACAGGTTGGAGAAATTAAAATACCGGGCTAGAGAAATAATAAACCAATAAGAAATAATAAATCCATCTTTTCCCCCAAATAAGCATTTTTCAATTAGTTACTCGTAAGGGGCTTTCAATCTTTCTGCATATCTTGATGTGACAAATATTAATTATATTTTTTAAATTTTGTTATTACTTAACAATTAAGAAAAAATAAATAACTATGGTAATCGTATTCTTTATACTTATTCTAAATAAAATATATTCTCTCAAAATAATATGCTAAATTTTATTAACAAATATAAAACATCTCCATTTTATTTAAACAACCTCAATTTTTAGCATATACAAACTTAATATTATTTTTTTTAATTATAATACATGTTATTATAAAAATAAATTTATATAAAAATATTATATTAAAAAACGATACTACCAGTTTCGTTGTGAAACACGAGCAATACCGTAAAATTCACATTTACTTCACGCACAACCTGAAAAATAACTTTTTGTATGTCCAACACACCCTTACTATATTTTAACCTAATTTTTCATTTCTACAGGTTAATTTAATTTTTTTTAAAAATTAAATGTTAACTCTAAATATTATTTTTACACATAAATAATTTTTTAAAATTATTTTAGCTAATATTATAATTCTATAATGTGGAAGCTTAAAACTAATTAAAAAAAATAAATTAAATTTATATATTTGTAGAGATTCCCGTGTGCGAAACACGGGCTATATTCCTAGTATTCATAATTTGTGCTAGCACTAACTTTTATGAATTACTCATTTTACCGTTCTATGAACCTTTTTGTATATTACCCTTTATGTTCTTTTTAGTAATTGTACATCATCTTGGATCATCCATTAACAAATGGGTTACCCAGAATTCATATTTTAGGCAGTTTTTACTCTAAAATACATGGACTATCCACCTAAATCGGTTCGACCCATGTTCTATATATAAGTAACTAATTAACGTGATTGTAGCTATCCATTATAACTGATGTAAACTTCCACGATTTCTATCACTTCAATTTGAATTTTACATACCCAATTTTTCCATGAAGCCGCCACTATATTCAAGCTTTATTCTCCATTGGCATATCATGTTTTCATTTTTGTTCTATCAATTAATTAATTGTAAATCAGTAGAAGTTTATCAGTCTGTTTTCATTAATTTATATATATTTGGTGCGTCTCTGCAACAATACAAGTTTATCATGCATGTCTCTTCTGCGCTATATCATCTCACCTTATTCGGTATGAATTCTGAAAACCCATTTTTTTATTTCAGATTTGTATAAAATATGACTATATATATATAATGTTAAATCAACTTTGTGTATATCTGACGTGCATTGTGCAATTTGTGCAAATGAAGTGTTTGATCTAATGCTCAGAAGATGTGTATATAAGGCAAATCAATCGGGTTGGTCACTGTGCTTGGTTTTCTCCTGTTTACGCACATGTCACATTTTATTACTTGTACGAATTGCTTATTCTTTAATTTTAGAAATATTTTAGGTTGTTTAAATACCTTTTTAATTATGTTCCTCTACTTTGCATTATTCAGCAAATTTGGTGTCGAAATTATAGACAAATGCAAAAAACTTTTGTAACTGGAAGAAACAGTAATTAAAAATGGGATAACTTTAAACATCTTAAAGAGGTTAGTGGCTTATCGAAGTTGGTAAAAGCAGCTTGATAGAAAAAAGCAATTAAAAGTATGATATCTCTAGAACTATATTGAGGCACATATCATAAGAAACTGCTTTAATTTATTTATTTTGGCTTAAAACCATAATATTGAAACATATTCCTTAATGTCGATTGTTCAACCAATAATCAAATGAATTTTACACTATTCTGGATGACTGGGTCACTGGGTAGGAATATTATTCTTCAGGGTATGTACCAGATTGGTGACAATAAGGGTTACTATGGTATGTATGGTATTAATTTAATTTTTTTTTCTTGAAACAGTTAAATACAGATGAAGCTCAGACTAGAGGGAAGTTTAGTTAAGCTTGGTTGTGAGTGTTTTAGTATTATGATTTTAGTTTTGATCTTCTTGATATAAATAGTTAATTATTTTACTAAATTGTCACACAATTATGCACATCTCTGGGAAAGCCTCGAGCTTTTGTACCAGTAGCAAGTGATGCTACTGAGGTTGAAGAATCCAAGAATATAATCAGAAGAAAAAAAGAATGATTTTTTCATTTGAACTACATTTTATTACATTTAATGATATAAAATATTATGTTGATATGTTGCAGGTACTTAAATGGATTAAAAAGAAGCAGTTGTGGTTCTCTGCATATAGATTATTTTTCCTTTGAACAAATTTGGAGTAGTTAAATCAAGTTAAAAATTCTTCACATGTCATTTCCTGTTTAATTTTGCAGGTCAAAGTTCAAGTTTCACAAAAATAAATGGAGGAGAAGAAAGTTATATGATTAATGTTGTAAGATGGATGTCTCATTAATGGTGATCAGATAATGTATATTTTCTTATTCAAGGTAGTATGTTGCAATACCAAGACTCAATTTCTATATATTAAATTCTATAGTTTTTGATATTTTTGGTGCTCCCAGATTTTTTGAATACAATTTAGCTATGCTGTTAATGATTCTTAACAGTGAACAGGCAGCTGAACTCATGCTGCAAATCCCTGGTTCATAACCGAGGATCGTGCTTCTAAAAATCCACAGCAATAGACATGCATTAACAATGATTATACAATGTTAATGTTGATCTGGATGTGCAACTCTCGAGCGAAGGTACATATCTTTGTATGTAGTAGTAATTGTGTAAATTTAATTACCACAAAAGCATGTGGCTTTGTATTGAGGTGATATTAGCAATTAGTGTATAAAACTAATTATAATGTTGGTTAAATTTGAAACTTACATTTGTCTTTATATTAATATAATGAATTACAAATAAAGCCATAAATATCACTTATTTGGTGTGTAGATCCATTCTGTATTGTCATACATTTATAGTTCAATTTAAGTCGAGTATATTTGAAGAAAAATATATTTATTGTAGTACGATTCTTCTTGAGAACGGAAATATTTTGAGGTAATGATTTAATATCCTGACTCAATAATTTTGTTAATTATTTAATTAATAGATATATTAGCATGCATTATAGAATAAATCAATTATAGCGGTAATTTTATTTTCTTAATTATGAAAAAAATTTGACTAACTTGGTTTAGGCTTTGTTTTAAATTATATAGTCAAGATTTCAGTTCTTGAACTTTTCTGTGTTACATTGAAATATATTTATTTGACAAAAAGATTGGTATGTGTACTAAGTCCTGTAAAGTTATGTTATTAGAATGGCTTTGTGCTAATACATAATCTATGTAGATGTTGAAATTGTTGAATTTGTTAATGTTGGATCATAGTGCTATACAACAACTAGAGAAGCAATTATTAAAGTTTGTGGGGCTCTGCACCTAGATGGCTAGCTGCGTCAAACTGCAGATAACCCTCCAACTCCGTGTTTAATTTTGACCATCAAAATTTTTCCATGTATATCTATTATGTCTGAAATATGTTTCCATTAATATTGATGTGTTTTTAGTTGCTAGACTGCAAATGTCTTCCTCTTTATCCATTAACTCCTTCATGGTATTATGCTTTAAAGCTGACCCGTTAGTTTACCATATGTTGTTCTCTGAAATTTTTTATTGTGTTATTGTAAGAATTTCTTTGTGTTATAGGTTCTAGGTAAAAAAATCACTCCACTGTTTATCTACACTTATAGCTTAGACACTCTGCTGCAAAACTGAATTCTATGATGATTTATTTGATTTATTTATTTTATAAATAATGCCCTTTTTGTTAATGTGATCAATATCTTTCGTCTGAGAAAAGAATCCAAATGCTTCATTATCTTCTGATATAGGTATGCAAATGCAAGAGTACAGTTAATTTTTTTAGCATATTCTCAAGCGGTCGTAGTTATTTTCTCTTTTCTCCATTATCATTTTGTAATTCTAATTTGCCATACTATCATAGGTGTTTCGCACATGTCTGTTTTGTATATTATTGAAACTAATCCAATCGCGCAGTTAGTAAGAAATATTGACTTATCTCAACCGAGTGCAATACGTAGACTTCTCGGTCTATTCAGTTCCGGAAAATAATTTGTTTATGTTATTCAGTTTTTCTTCTGCACGTTCTATCACAGAAGTTCCTGACCGTACTGGTGTTCCTACAACACATCTAACACCATCACAGCAGAGACTTATTTGTGGATGATCATCCCTATTCCGATTTAATGGAGGATGATGTCAATTGTCAGGATGTCGGGTTGATGGCCAAGCATAAGATTGGTTATGAGAATGATCGTACTGACCCTGGACAGGATCATACCTTGAGGATATGCTATACTATTAGGAAATTTAGATAGATTGAATAGGCTACTTCTTGCTGGTACATATGTATTGCATATGAGATGCAAATAAATACCCTCCAAGAATTATTTGGTACTTCATGGGAGAAAGAAGAGAAATTAAAGGAATATTTTCACTAAAAAGGAGATACGCACTTGACCTCTTATTTGTTTCTATAGGTAGACCAATTTGGTAAATTTAAGTAATTCTCTATTGTGACTTTTTGTAAATTTTCTTTTTCTTTGTTAAGATGTTTTATAAGATGAGGGAGGAACTTGACTTTTTCAGTATAAAATATGTACGATATATGTAATTTTGTTTTTTTGGGGGTGGGGGGTGGGTTGCAGAGTATTTTGAAACAAAAATGTATTATTTTTACTTAATTTAGGTTGACAAATATTATCTAAGCTTATATTTACTTGATAGTCTTAATTTTGGTTAACCCATAAGTTCACAAGTTCTTACAATAAATACAATGTTATAACTTTTGTTTGCACAGTTGTGCATTTCTGTTTCTCGGATCTGTGTGGACCGACCTAGATTTAGTCAAGGTACCTGACATTTCTTAACTAATACATTATGGTTCCTAACTTTTATAATGGACAACCTTTTCACAAGTGAGTATCCAAGTGAATTGCACGTGTAATTTTTACTTTGAATATACAACTATTTTTATTCAATTATTGCAATTAATTAATGTTGATCATTATAGAATCAGATGTAGGCAGAAATGCAAGTAGTGTCACCTCTGCTGCCCAAAAGAGAAGCTCATCTCCTACGCTACTGCCACCAAGATGTGGAGGAGGGAACTTGGGATTTAGTTGATTTTTCCCTTGATAGCTCAAAGATTATAACTATCTACCCTCATTCCCGATATACAAAAGAAAACTTTTTGGATGCATCATTCAAGATATGTCAAATGGACACTCAAGGGTGACCCGAACAATATTCTCATTTTTTATTTTTTTAGATCGTTGATTTATGTTACTGCGGTTTTTTAAGGCTATAAACACATAAAAATAATTATTACTTGCACTAATTAGCCAAGATTAAAATGTTATATAGGTGACATGGGTCAAGCATATGAAGGTGGAGGATAAACGGGTGCATCAATTCTTCAATTAGTTTGTAAATTCTGGCTTGGTGTTTGGAGCATAATCCTGGATTGTTTTCTTAAAAGACAATGTAAGAGGCTCTCTAGCCTTATGGCTCGGAATATATCCGATCTTGGAGGTTTGTATTAATAGTTTGTTTCTTTGTTCCGTTTTTGGTATTCATAAATTACACGAATATAAAAACTCACATGATGACATTTGAGAAAAGCTCTACTTATTGCCATTAAGTTTTGAGCTGAATGTTTTTTTCATTTTTGTGATGAGTTTCTTTCCCTAATATAGTTTTCTTTGATCATAATACTACAATGAAAACAACAGGCCTTGACATCCCAGGGGTTTAATTCTCACTGCAGTATCAACTACTTGGCAGCATTATTCTCACTATCAATTACCAAGTATTTGATCTCCTAATAGGGATGAACACATCAGAGCTCAAATTCTATAAAATTGCCAATTAATATGAGCGACGTCATATTTCTTCTTGATTGCTAACCACAAAATATTGCACACGCACAAAAAAAATATTCTTACTGTTTCAAATATATTTCAGATGGAAATTCTTTCCAGCGGGTACTACCTGAATGCGGTGGCTCACACTGCAAATGGCTCTGATCCAGGAAATTGAATTTCTCTCCTTTGCACAAATATAAGTGCTAGAATATAGGTTTTATGTTACTTCCCTGAATGAGTAGCTTATCTATATTATTTCAACTGTCAGAAGGCCATGTTTCAGAATACAACTAGAGAAGAGCTGGATTGGCCAAATATAGATGCTTAAGTTGTGAAAACCTTTTTTCCTCTTTAAGTTGGGTTGAAACTATTGTCTAATGTTCTAATGTCTCAGTTGTATGCTCAGCCTTATCATTAGTAGTATTTCTTGCTTATAAGAAAAATGTCACAACCCTGTTTATCATTAACATTATTTCTTATTTAAAAAAATCATTAACATTATTTCTTACTTAACAAAAAAGGTGTTCGATCACTGGAAGACTTTTTAGATACCTTTTTTACTTTTTGCTTTCTTTAATTATAACTTGCAAACTGAAAATGAAATAAAAATCAATTAATGAAAATTAATTTTTTATTCACCTATGAATAAATCAATTTTATTTCGTGTTTCTTATTTGTATCGGCAATTGTGTATTTGCTCAAAAAAATATTTTCGCTCAATTATTAAATTTATGTTTCAACTTTTTAAAATTGTAAAAAGATAATTTTAATCTTTAGTAGATGTCGGATCATGTTATTACAAATAAATAACTGGAGAATGAGAGTAATAGTAAGAACTTAAATTGTATAAAAAAAGATCAAAGATAACACAATGATTTTATCAAAAAAGATATTTAACCTACTAATATTTATATGAGGTGTCAATGTAAAATTGTAACATGTTTATATTTTTAATGGTGTAAAAAATATTAACATATTTTTCAAATTAATGTGCATGATCAATTAATATTTGATTGAATTTTAAGATTTAGGGTCTCTTTGAGATTTGTTTAAAAATGTAACTTATCACAGGAAGTTGAAATTTTTTGTAATATGAATATTTATAAGTTATTTAACTATTTGGATAATTTATGTATAATTAATTTATAAATTAATATGTGTTTTGTCAATCATAGCTTATAAGTAAAAAATTAAATTTTAATTAAATTTGTTTTTAATACATGATTATAAAATTATAAAAAATAAAATTTAAAAAGAAATATATTAAAATACAAATTATTAAAAGTGAAATACTATATTTTTTGTAATTTTAGGTGAAACTTGAATATTTTGAAATTTGGAAATTAAACAAAAATTTGAAATATGCACACAGGTTGGAGAAATTAAAATACCGGGCTAGAGAAATAATAAACCAATAAGAAATAATAAATCCAGCTTTTCCCCCAAATAAGCATTTTTCAATTAGTTACTCGTAAGGGGCTTTCAATCTTTCTGCATATCTTGATGTGACAAATATTAATTATATTTTTTAAATTTTTTTATTACTTAACAATTAAGAAAAAATAAATAACTATGGTAATCGTATTCTTTATACTTATTCTAAATAAAATATATTCTCTCAAAATAATATGCTAAATTGTATTAACAAATATAAAACATCTCCATTTTATTTAAACAACCTCAATTTTTAGCATATACAAACTTAATATTATCTTTTTTAATTATAATACATGTTATTATAAAAATAAATTTATATAAAAATATTATATTAAAAAACGATACTACCAGTTTCGTTGTGAAACACGAGCAATACCGTAAAATTCACATTTACTTCACGCACAACCTGAAAAATAACTTTTTGTATGTCCAACACACCCTTACTATATTTTAACCTAATTTTTCATTTCTACAGGTTAATTTAATTTTTTTTAAAAATTAAATGTTAACTCTAAATATTATTTTTACACATAAATAATTTTTTAAAATTATTTTAGCTAATATTATAATTCTATAATGTGGAAGCTTAAAACTAATTAAAAAAATAAATTAAATTTATATATTTGTAGAGATTCCCGTGTGCGAAACACGGGCTATATTCCTAGTATTCATAATTTGTGCTAGCACTAACTTTTATAAATTACTCATTTTACCCTTCTATGAACCTTTTGTATATTACCCTTTATGTTCTTTTTAGTAATTGTACATCATCTTGGATCATCCATTAACAAATGGGTTACCCAGAATTCATATTTTAGGCAGTTTTTACTCTAAAATACATGGACTATCCACCTAAATCGGTTCGACCCATGTTCTATATATAAGTAACTAATTAACGTGATTGTAGCTATCCATTATAACTGATGTAAACTTCCACGATTTCTATCACTTCAATTTGAATTTCACTTACCCAATTTTTCCACGAAGCCGCCACTATATTCAAGCTTTATTCTCCATTGGCATATCATATTTTCATTTTTGTTCTATCAATTAATTAATTGTAAATCAGTAGAAGTTTATCAGTCTGTTTTCATTAATTTATATACATTTGGTGCGTCTCTGCAACAATACAAGTTTATCATGCATGTCTCTTCTGCGCTATATCATCTCACCCCATTCGGTATGAATTCTGAAAACCCATTTTTTTATTTCAGATTTGTATAAAATATGACTATATATATATAATGTTAAATCAACTTTGTGTATATCTGACGTGCATTGTGCAATTTGTGCAAATGAAGTGTTTGATCTAATGCTCAGAAGATGTGTATATAAGGCAAATCAATCGGGTTGGTCACTGTGCTTGGTTTTCTCCTGTTTACGCACATGTCACATTTTATTACTTGTACGAATTGCTTATTCTTTAATTTTAGAAATATTTTAGGTTGTTTAAATACCTTTTTAATTATGTTCCTCTACTTTGCATTATTCAGCAAATTTGGTGTCGAAATTATAGACAAATGCAAAAAACTTTTGTAACTGGAAGAAACAGTAATTAAAAATGGGATAACTTTAAACATCTTAAAGAGGTTAGTGGCTTATCGAAGTTGGTAAAAGCAGCTTGATAGAAAAAAGCAATTAAAAGTATGATATCTCTAGAACTATATTGAGGCACATATCATAAGAAACTGCTTTAATTTATTTATTTTGGTTTAAAACCATAATATTGAAACGTATTCCTTAATGTCGATTGTTCAACCAATAATCAAATGAATTTTACACTATTCTGGATGACTGGGTCACTGGGTAGGAATATTATTCTTCAGGGTATGTACCAGATTGGTGACAATAAGGGTTACTATGGTATGTATGGTATTAATTTAATTTTTTTTTCTTGAAACAGTTAAATACAGATGAAGCTCAGACCAGAGGGAAGTTTAGTTAAGCTTGGTTGTGAGTGTTTTAGTATTACGATTTTAGTTTTGATCTTCTTGATATAAATAGTTAATTATTTTACTAAATTGTCACACAATTATGCACATCTCTGGGAAAGCCTCGAGCTTTTGTACCAGTAGCAAGTTATGCTACTGAGGTTGAAGAATCCAAGAATATAATCAGAAGAAAAAAAGAATGATTTTTTCATTTGAACTGCATTTTATTACATTTAATGATATAAAATATTATGTTGATATGTTGCAGGTACTTAAATGGATTAAAAAGAAGCAGTTGTGGTTCTCTGCATATAGATTATTTTTCCTTTGAACAAATTTGGAATAGTTAAATCAAGTTAAAAATTCTTCACATGTCATTTCCTGTTTAATTTTGCAGGTCAAAGTTCAAGTTTCACAAAAATAAATGGAGGAGAAGAAAGTTATATGATTAATGTTGTAAGATGGATGTCTCATTAATGGTGATCAGATAATGTATATTTTCTTATTCAAGGTAGTATGTTGCAATACCAAGACTCAATTTCAATATATTAAATTCTATAGTTTTTGATATTTTTGGTGCTCCCAGATTTTTTGAATACAATTTAGCTATGCTGTTAATGATTCTTAACAGTGAATAGGCAGCTGAACTCATGCTGCAAATCCCTGGTTCATAACCGAGGATCGTGCTTCTAAAAATCCACAGCAATAGACATGCATTAACAATGATTATACAATGTTAATGTTGATCTGGATGTGCAACTCTCGAGCGAAGGTACATATCTTTGTATGTAGTAGTAATTGTGTAAATTTAATTACCACAAAAGCATGTGGCTTTGTATTGAGGTGATATTAGCAATTAGTGTATAAAACTAATTATAATGTTGGTTAAATTTGAAACTTACATTTGTCTTTATATTAATATAATGAATTACAAATAAAGCCATAAATATCACTTATTTGGTGTGTAGATCCATTCTGTATTGTCATACATTTATAGTTCAATTTAAGTCGAGTATATTTGAAGAAAAATATATTTATTGTAGTACGATTCTTCTTGAGAACGGAAATATTTTGAGGTAATGATTTAATATCCTGACTCAATAATTTTGTTAATTATTTAATTAATAGATATATTAGCATGCATTATAGAATAAATCAATTATAGCGGTAATTTTATTTTCTTAATTATGAAAAAAATTTGACTAACTTGGTTTAGGCTTTGTTATAAATTATATAGTCAAGATTTCAGTTCTTGAACTTTTCTGTGTTACATTGAAATATATTTATTTGACAAAAAGATTGGTATGTGTACTAAGTCTTGTAAAGTTATGTTATTAGAATGGCTTTGTGCTAATACATAATCTATGTAGATGTTGAAATTGTTGAATTTGTTAATGTTGGATCATAGTGCTATACAACAACTAGAGAAGCAATTATTAAAGTTTGTGGGGCTCTGCACCTAGATGGCTAGCTGCGTCAAACTGCAGATATCCCTCCAACTCCGTGTTTAATTTTGACCATCAAAATTTTTCCATGTATATCTATTATGTCTGAAATATGTTTCCATTAATATTGATGTGTTTTTAGTTGCTAGACTGCAAATGTCTTCCTCTTTATCCATTAACTCCTTCATGGTATTATGCTTTAAAGCTGACCCGTTAGTTTACCATATGTTGTTCTCTGAAATTTTTTATTGTGCTATTGTAAGAATTTCTTTGTGTTATAGGTTCTAGGTAAAAAAATCACTCAACTGTTTATCCACACTTATAGGTTAGACACTCTGCTGCAAAACTGAATTCTATGATGATTTATTTGATTTATTTATTTTATAAATAATGCCCTTTTTGTTAATGTGATCAATATCTTTCGTCTGAGAAAAGAATCCAAATGCTTCATTATCTTCTGATATAGGTATGCAAATGCAAGAGTACAGTTAATTTTTTTAGCATATTCTCAAGCAGTCGTAGTTATTTTCTCTTTTCTCCATTATCATTTTGTAATTCTAATTTGCCATACTATCATAGGTGTTTCGCACATGTCTGTTTTGTATATTATTGAAACTAATCCAATCGCGCAGTTAGTAAGAAATATTGACTTATCTCAACCGAGTGCAATACGTAGACTTCTAGGTCTGTTCAGTTCCGGAAAATAATTTGTTTATGTTATTCAGTTTTCCTTCTGCACGTTCTGTCATAGAAATTCCCCACCGTACTGGTGTTCCTACAACACATCTAACACCTGATGGATTTTTAAACGCAGCGGGGCATAGCAAAACACTTTTACACATACAAAATCCAAATAAAAGCATATAAATCGTGAATAAAAATTCGAGGGATCGAATCTAACCTTTTAAAATTAATTCGGAGACAACGATCAGAGATCCTTAGCAGTTGCTCGTCAAGTGTGAAGCACTCCACCGGTATCCACCAAGAAAACGACTTTTAGGAGGAGGAGGAGGTGGAGAGAATTTGGTTTTCTGAAACTTTTGGGTTTCTAGGGTTCAAATAAAATAGGGTCTATAATAGTGTATTTATAGGCAAAATTTTCAGCTGAAATTTTCCCATAAATAATATTATTATTATCCCATTTATTATTCTCATTAATAATTAAAACACCTTTTAATTATTAATCCTTTTTCTAAACACTTTAGAATTAATTCTCTCTCTTGGTTTAATTTCCAAAAATTAAATCCTTAATTAATAATATTAAGAACTTTTCTTAATTAATTTATAATCAATTAAATCTCATTTAATCAATTATTAAATTTGCCAATTAATTATTTATTGCACAAATAAATAATTATTAGCCATTATTAATTAATTCCTCCACCATAAAATCATTCTCTTTTTATGGTGTGACCCTGTAGGTTCAATATTAAGCCGGTAGTAGAAATAAATAATAATAAAACTATTTTATCATTATTTATATAAATTCTCTAATTTATTAAATATGATTAATTAATTAATCACATTTATTCTACATCGTGAGTGATGCTTCTCAACATATCGCGACTATCCGGATAATATGAATTCACTGCTTAGAATACCAAGAACCTGTCAGTGAATAGTTACCGTACAATAAACTCCTTCTACCCTACAATGTCCCGATTAAATACAAGGCATGGATCTCGTGTCAAGCCTATCTAATTCAATCACTTGCTTACCATCTATTATGCGTAGTTCTATGCAAATTAGAAACTCCTTTCTAATTTCATTTACTCTGGCCAGAGATTCCTGAACTAGCATAAGTGGATCAGCCTTGAACATTCGCTTCCTTCACTGGAAGGGGTAGATCCTTTATTGATCATACACTATCTTCGTGTACAAATTCCTATACCCAGAAGAGCCCTAATAATTGTCCCTGGAGACTAAGAACTAAACCAAAGCATAGTTCAGTGTACACAAGATGACTATGATGACCTCAAGTCTAAGGATACTTGTACAACTATCACTAAGCGAACAACTGTTGACACGTGAGTGAACTCCATCAGTTGTTCAGCTGGGCGAGTCATGTTCAGTGAACTTATTCCATAATAAGCACCTACATACTAGCTATAGTGTCACCACACAAATGTCTATGAGAACAGACATCCTTCATAATGAAGCAAACATAGTATGTACCGATCTTTGCGGATTATTAATTACCAGTTAGTAATCCTATGACCAGGAACTATTTAAGTTTAGAGTTATCATCTTTTTAGGTCTCACTATTATGATCTCATCATAATCCATAAAAAGCTTTACTCTAAACTATGGTATATCTTATTTAAACACTTAAATAGATAAAGCCCGTAATAAAAACAAAACAAGTCTTTATTAATATCAATGAAATCAAAACAGATTACATAAAAGTTATTCCTAAATCCTAATACATGATTGGACTTAGGACATATTCCTTTCAATCTCCCACTTGTACTAAAGCCAATCACTCTGGTATCTAATACCCATCTCATCTTTATGACGATCAAAGTGACTTTCAAAAAGTAGCTTTGTGAGTGGGTCTGCTATGTTGTTGTGTGTGTCAACTCTAATTCAATACAATATAAGAAATGTTACCGCGCTTCCACTAACCCTTTTGTAGACGCATGGTTCATCTACGTTTTCGATAAAATCAAACTCTTTGATTATCTCATCAAAACGAATGTTCCATCTTTCGAGAAGCTTGCTTTAAACCACATTAATCGCAAGCAAAATCCGAACTGATTTTAACAGGGCTTCATGTAAAAAGTTTCATCAAAGTCAATCCATTGCCTTTGTTTGAATCCTTTTCCCAAAAGCCTGGCCTTTTAGGTCTCCACCTGGCCATCTGCTATAATCTATCTTTTGTATACCGTATACATAGATTCCATTCTGGATTTCATGGCACTATGCCATTTCTCTGAGTCAACACTACTCATAGCCTCATTATAGGTCACAGGGTCGTCATCATCAAATGATTGACAACTCATTGTCATTCTCAATGACAAGGCCATATTACCTCTCAGGTTGGCGAGACACTCTCCCTGACCTATGAATGGGCTGTTCCACAAAAGGTTGTTCAGTCAGAACAGGTGTTTCCACTTGATCCGTAGTAGTTTGTGCTTCTTGAACTTCATCAAGTTCAATTTTTCTCCCACTATTTCATTCAAGGATAAACTCCTTTTCCAAGAAGGTAGCATGTCTGGAGACAAACACCCGATGATCGGTGCAAAAGTAATACCCTAAAGTCTCTTTAGGATATCCCACAAAACTACATTTTACGGATCGATATTCCAGCTTATCTGGGTCAACTTACTTGACATAAGCTGGACATCCCCAAATCTTAACGTGTTTAAGACTCGGTTTCCTTTCTTTCCATATCTCATACGGAGTTTGAGGAACAGATTTTGGAAAGCACCTTATTCAGTAAATATGCTGAGGTTTCCAATGCATAACCCCATAGGAATACTGGAAGATTTGCATAGCTCATCATGGACCGAACTATGTCTAACAAAGTTTGATTTCTCCTTTCAGATACTAATCTGGAGGAGTCCACTGGGAGACTATACCATTTACTTTGAGATAATCTAGAAACTCTCCGTTCAAGTATTCACCATCTCGATCTAATCGAAGAGTTATAATACTATGTTTGGTTGTTTCTCCACTTCATACTTATATTCTTTGAACTTTTCAAAGGCCTCAGACTTGTGTTTCATCAAACACATATCCGAATCCAGATCTAACATCTATGAAAGTAATGAAGTATGAAAATCCACCCATGGCTTGCGTAGACATTGGTCCACATACATCTGTGTGTACCATTCCTAGCAAATTTGCAGCCCTCTCTCCATGTCCACTAAATGGAGACTGCAGTGCCACTATAAAGTGAGATTTTCATCATCCCTTTTCTTTTATTAGTTTGTTCAATCTGAAGTAAATTATGTCACATATATTCAGACCATTATTTAAAGTACCACGTCCATAAAGAATATTATCTCTAAGAATAGAACATTCATTATTCTCAATAATAAATGAAATCCAGCCAAGTCTAACTTGGGAATAATATTCCTCACAATCGAGGGAACAAAATAACAATTATTTAAAACAATGGTCTTGCCCGTAGGCATATGTAAATGAAATGATTCTACATCTACAGCAGCAACTCTTGCTCCATTTCCCATCAGTAGAATCACCTCCTCTTCCTCAAGAGTCCTAATTCTCCTTGGTCCCTGCAACAAATTGCAGATATGAGAACCACAGGCGGTATCTAATACCCAAGTAGAAATGACATATTCACTTTTATCATGAACATACCTGAATCAGAAGCGGTAGTCTCACTACCCTTCTTCTTCAATTCTGCAAGGTAAACCTTGCAGTTCCTCTTCCAGTGCCCCACCTTGTTACAGTGAAAGCAAACAACTTTACTCTTGGGGTCTTCAGCCTTTGGTGGAACCGGCGTTTTCTCACCTACTTTCTTCTTCTTGGAAGAGTTCCTCTTCCTTTTTCTAGGATTGGAACCTTCACCAATTAGAAGAACAGAACTCTTCTTAGGGGGGGGGAATTCGATTCCGCAGTCTTCAACATGTTGTGGAGTTCAGGCAGGCTGACATCCACCTTATTCATGTGAAAGTTCACAACAAACTGCGAGAACGAACTCGGAAGCGATTGCAAGACCAAGTCTTGGCTCAGCTCCCCATCCATGGAAAAACTAAGTTGTCCAAGAGGTTCAATCAAATTGATCATCTTAAGTACATGGTCATTCACAGATGATCCCTCAGACATCCTACAACCGAACAACTCCTTCGATATCTCATATCGAGCTTTCCTCCCCGCCACATCATACAACTCTTGTAGATGCATTAGGATAGTGTGAGCATCCATATGCTCATGTTGCTTCTGTAGCTCAATGTTCATGGAAGCTAGCATGATGCATTGAGCAACATTTGCATCATCTATCCACTTACGATACACAACGTGTTCATCATTATGTGCATCACTAGCAGGTTCAGTAGGCTTAGGTGAGTCAATCACGTATTCCAGCTTCTCAATCCTGAGAACAATTCTCAAGTTTCGAAGCCAGTCAGCATAGTTAGGACCAGTCAATTTGTGAGCATCCAGTATGCTCCTAAGTGATAGTGCAGAAGACATAACGTACAAAGTAAATCTGTAAATGATAAACACATAACAACACTTAGCAAATATTCGATTTCATTTCAAAACACTATATGAATCGGGTCTTTATTCATAAGTGGCTCCCACTAGTTTTCCTAATTTATTCAACCCCCTACGTGAAAAATTAAGCATTCATAATGCTAGTGGGATTAGGGATCCTACATTCCATTACACGACCCCGGCTGTAGCACGAACCGCCATGTAATGTTCAATAGGCAGACAACTCTTGTCAATTACATCACATGTTATTCCCTAATCAAACTTTAGCCTCTTGAATAATTGAGTCTCGGCTGTAGCACGACAAACTCAATATTCTAAGTCAAGTCTAACCCAACATTCCGTACAGTTGAATCAGTCCCCAAAGGCCCACGGCTGTAGCACGTACCTACCTTTAGATTCTTATTCAATGTACACATCTCTATGTAATAGACAAGTATTTCTTATTTCGAAATCGAAGCCCTCGGCTGTAGCACGAACCGACAATGATTCAAAAATAAGAACTACTTTTCTATCATGTTGGAAGGCTATGACCGACACAAGCCCGTTGTATCATTGGCCAATTACTACTTGATATTATTTAATTTTAGAGGGATTATATTACGTTACAATCATAATCATATTATAAAGAGATTCTTCCTTTTAAATTAAATATTTCAAATCAATAATCAATAATCAGACGATTCCCAGATCGGGTGGAGCATTGTCAAGAGGCGTCACTTAATAACCCTTTCTTACAGATAGAAATCTGTTGTTGATAGAATCATCCTTTCTCTCATATCGAAAATTCATATTCAATTACGTGTTTCACAAACACAAGAATCTCATGATTGTATTCATAATATTGTTATTAAGGTTATGAAACAATTTCACTATACTAGGTTGTCTAACAAACGCCTTATGTTCATTTAAGTTCACCTAAATCTATCATCGCATGATAAACTAAGCATATATCACATATATCAACATGAATAAACATCAAGGTAGGCATGTTACATCATCTAGCACATTAGTCTAAGCATTATACATCTCTATGTATCACATTAAGCATTTAAAAGCAACTAAAACAGTCAAAAAACAGCTTTAAAACACTTCATGGAAATATAAACAGTTCAAAACTTTTATATAAACTAAAATTGATCACTCCATTAGATCCGTCTCGAAAAAACGAATCCAACGGTATATTGCACGCCCAAAACGGAGTTACGAAACTCCCAGAAAATCAATTTTAAAATCAACAGAGGGCTGTAACGCATTCCGGTGATGCGTTACACCCCTTTTAAGCCATTAAAGGGTGTAACGCATTCCGTGAATGCGCCACAGGTGTGTAACGCATTCCCGGAATGCGTTACACCCCTATATATATATTTTTTTATTCAGCAGCCGCCATTCTTCTCGATTAACGTGCGTGACATCTCCTGACAGCCGCCTGACATGTCTGTATTGTTTGTTTTCTCCGTGCACCAGCAGTCAGATAATATAAACACAGCAGATGTATATAAACATATATATATACTATATATACATATATTTACTTATTTAATTACGAATTTAATTGTAAGAACTTCAAAAATTCATAATAAAAAATCTATACATCCTAAAATTATGAAAAAAATATCCAGACGATCTACAACACTTGTAGAACCCAGATAAACATTCAAAATTATTATGAGAAACGATTTCTCATCAGACAAAATTAATCCATGATATAACTTGTAAAAATCATAATTAATTCATACAAGCACATAAAATTCTGAAATTTTTACCACATATCTATATGCATACAACCTATGATCTGATACCATTGATGGATTTTTAAACGCAGCGGGGCATGGCAAAACACTTTTACACATACAAAATCCAAATAAAAGCATATAAATCGTGAATAAAAATTCGAGGGATCGAATCTAACCTTTTAAAATTAATTCGGAGACAACGATCAGAGATCCTTAGCAGTTGCTCGTCAAGTGTGAAGCACTCCACCGGTATCCACCAAGAAAACGACTTTTAGGAGGAGGAGGAGGTGGAGAGAATTTGGTTTTCTGAAACTTTTGGGTTTCTAGGGTTCGAATAAAATAGGGTCTATAATAGTGTATTTATAGGCAAAATTTTCAGCTGAAATTTTCCCATAAATAATATTATTATTATCCCATTTATTATTCTCATTAATAATTAAAACACCTTTTAATTATTAATCCTTTTTTCTAAACACTTTAGAATTAATTCTCTCTCTTGGTTTAATTTCCAAAAATTAAATCCTTAATAAATAATATTAAGAACTTTTCTTAATTAATTTATAATCAATTAAATCTCATTTAATCAATTATTAAATTTGCCAATTAATTATTTATTTCACAAATAAATAATTATTAGCCATTATTAATTAATTCCTCCACCATAAAATCATTCTCTTTTTATGGTGTGACCCTGTAGGTTCAATATTAAGCCGGTAGTAGAAATAAATAATAATAAAACTATTTTATCATTATTTATATAAATTCTCTAATTTATTAAATATGATTAATTAATTAATCACATTTATTCTACATCGTGAGTGATGCTTCTCAACATATCGCGACTATCCGGATAATATGAATTCACTGCTTAGAATACCAAGAACCTGTCAGTGAATAGTTACCGTACAATAAACTCCTTCTACCCTACAATGTCCCGATTAAATACAAGGCATGGATCTCGTGTCAAGCCTATCTAATTCAATCACTTGCTTACCATCTATTATGCGTAGTTCTATGCAAATTAGAAACTCCTCTCTAATTTCATTACTCTGGCCAGAGATTCCTGAACTAGCATAAGTGGATCAGCCTTGAACATTCGCTTCCTTCACTGGAAGGGGTAGATCCTTTATTGATCATACACTATCTTCGTGTACAAATTCCTATACCCAGAAGAGACCTAATAATTGTCCCTGGAGACTAAGAACTAAACCAAAGCATAGTTCAGTGTACACAAGATGACTATGATGACCTCAAGTCTAAGGATACTTGTACAACTATCACTAAGCGAACAACTGCTGACACGTGAGTGAACTCCATCAGTTGTTCAGCTGGGCGAGTCATGTTCAGTGAACTTATTCCATAATAAGCACCTTCATACTAGCTATAGTGTCACCACACAAATGTCTATGAGAACAGACATCCTTCATAATGAAGCAAGCATAGTATGTACCGATCTTTGCGGATTATTAATTACCAGTTAGTAATCCTATGACCAGGAACTATTTAAGTTTAGAGTTATCATCTTTTTAGGTCTCACTATTATGATCTCATCATAATTCATAAAAAGCTTTACTCTAAACTATGGTATATCTTATTTAAGCACTTAAATAGATAAAGCCCGTAATAAAAACAAAACAAGTCTTTATTAATATCAATGAAATCAAAACATATTACATAAAAGTTATTCCTAAATCCTAATACATGATTGGACTTAGGACATATTCCTTTCAACACCATCACAGCAGAGACTTATTTGTGGATGATCATCCCTATTCCGATTTAATGGAGGATGATGTCAATTGTTAGGATGTCGGGTTGATGGCCAAGCATAAGATTGGTTATGAGAATGATCGTACTGACTCTGGACAGGAACATACCTTGAGGATATGATATACTATTAGGAAATTTAGATAGATTGAATAGGCTACTTCTTGCTGGTACACCTGCATTGCAGAGGAGATGCAAATAAATACCCTCCAAGAATTATTTGGTACTTCATGGGAGAAAGAAGAGAAATTAAAGGCATATTTTCACTAAAAAGGAGATACGCACTTGACCTCTTATTTGTTTATGTAGGTAGAACAATTTGGTAAATTTAAGTAATTCTCTATTGTGACTTTCTGTAAATTTGCTTTTTCTTTGTTAAGATGTTTTATAAGATGAGGGAGGAACATGACTTTTTCAGTGTAAATTATGTATGATATATATAATTTGTGTTTTTTTTTGGGGGGGGGGGGTGGGTTGCAGAGTATTTTGAAATAAAAATGTATTATTTTTTCTTAATTTAGGTTGACAAATATTATCTAAGCTTATATTTACTTGATAGTCTTAATTTTGGTTAACCCATAAGTTCACAAGTTCTTACAATAAATACAATGTTATAACTTTTGTTTGCACAGTTGTGCATTTCTGTTTCTCGAATCTGTGTGGACCGACCTAGATTTAGTCAAGGTACCTGACATTTCTTAACTAATACATTATGGTTCCTAACTTTTATAATGGACAACCTTTTCATAAGTGAGTATCCAAGTGAATTGCACGTGTAATTTTTACTTTGAATATACAACTATTTTTATTCAATTATTGCAATTAATTAATGTTGATCATTATAGAATCAGATGTAGGCAGAAATGCAAGTAGTGTCACCTCTGCTGCCCAAAAGAGAAGCTCATCTCCTACGCTACTACTACCAAGATGTGGAGGAGGGAACTTGGGTTTTAGTTGATTTTTCCCTTGATAGCTCAAAGATTATAACTATCTACCCTCATTCCCGATATACAAGAGAAAACTTTCTGGATGCATCATTCAAGATATGTCAAATGGACACTCAAGGGTGACCCCAACAATATTCTCATTCTTTATTTCTTTAGATCGTTGATTTATGTTACTGCGGTTTTTTAAGGCTATAAACACATACAAATAATTATTACTTGCACTAATTAGCCTAGATTAAAATGTTATATAGGTGACATGGGTCAAGCATGTGAAGGTGGAGGATAAACGGGTGCATCAATTCTTCAATTAGTTTGTAAATTCTGGCTTGGTGTTTGGAGCATAATCCTGGATAGTTTTCTTAAAAGACAATGTAAGAGGCTCGCTAGCCTTATGGCTCAGAATATATCTGATCTTGGAGGTTTGTATTAATAGTTTGTTTCTTTGTTCCTTTTTTTGGTATTCATAAATTACACGAATATAAATACTCACATGGTGACATTTGAGACAAGCTCTACTTATTGCCATTAAGTTTTGAGCTGAATGTTTTCTCCATTTTTGTGATGAGTTTCTTTCCCTAATATAGTTTTCTTTGATCATAATACTACAATGAAAACAATTGGTCTGGACATCCCAGGGGTTTAATTCTCACTGCAGTATCAACTACTTGGCAGCCATATTCTCACTACCAATTTCCAAGTATTTGATTTCCTAATAGGGATGAACACATCAGAGCTCAAATTCTATAAATTTGCCAATTAATATGAGTGACGTCATATTTCTTCTTGATTGCTAACCACAAAATATTGCACACGCACAAAAAAAATATTCTTATTGTTTCAAATATATTTCAGATGGAAGTTCTTTCCGGCGGGTACTACCTGAATGCGGTGGCTCACACTGCAAATGGCTCTGATCCAGGAAATTGAATTTCTCTTCTTTGCACAAATATAAGTGCTAGAATATAGGTTTTATGTTACTTCCCTGAATGAGTAGCTTATCTATATTATTTCAACTGTCAGAAGGCCATGTTTCATAATACAATTGGAGAAGAGCTGGATTGGCCAAATATAGATGCTTAAGTTGTGAAAACCTTTTTTCCTCTTTAAGTTGGGTTGAAACTATTGTCTAATGTTCTAATGTCCCAGTTGTGTGCTCAGCCTTATCATTAGTAGTATTTCTTGCTTATAAGAAAAAGGTCACAACCCTGTTTATCATTAACATCATTTCTTATTTAAAAAAATTATTAACATTATTTCTTACTTAACAAAAAAGGTGTGCGATCACTGGAAAGAATTTTTACATACCCTTTTTTGCTTTTTTTAATTATAACTTGCAAACTGAAAATGAAATAAAAATCAATTAATGAAAATTGATTTTTTATTCACCTATGAATAAATCAATTTCATTTCGTGTTTCTTATTTGTATCGGCAATTGTGTATTTGCTCAAAAAAAAATTTCGCTCAATTATTAAATTTATGTTTCAACTTTTTAAAATTGTAAGAAGATAATTTTAATCTTTAGTCGATGTCGGATCATGTTATTACAAATAAATAACTGGAGAATGAGTGTAATAGTAAGAACTTAAATTCTATAAAAAAAAATCAAAGATAACACAATGATTTTAGCAAAAAAGGTATTTAACCTACTAATATTTATATGTGGTGTCAATGTAAAATTGTAACATGTTTATATTTTTTATGGTGTAAAAAATATTAACATATTTTTCAAATTAATGTGCATGATCAATTAATATTTGATTGAATTTTAAGATTTAGGGTCTCTCTGAGATTTGTTTGAAAATGTACAGGAAGTTGAAATTTTTTGTAATATGAATATTTATAAGTTATTTAACTATTTGGATAGTTTATGTATAATTTATTTATAAATTAATATGTGTTTTGTCAATCATAACTTATAAGTAAAAAATTAAATTTGTTTTTAATACATGATTATAAAATTTTAAAAAAAATAAAATTTTAAAAAAAATATATTAAAATACAAATTATTAAAAGTAAAATACTAGATTTTTTTTAATTTTAGGTGAAACTTGAATATTTAGAAATTTGGAAATTAAACAAAAAATTGAAATATGGACTCTGGTTGGAGAAATTAAAATACCGGGCTAGAGAAATAATAAACCAATAAGAAATAATAAAACCATCTTTTCCCCAAGTATTTTTCAATTAGTTACCCGTAAGGGGCTTTCAATCTCTCTGCATATCTTGATGTGACAAATATTAATTATATTTTCTAAATTTTGTTATTACTTAACAATCAAGAAAAAATAAATAACTATGGTAATCGTATTCTTGATACTTATTCTAAATAAAATATATTCTCTCAAAATAATATGCTAAATTTTATTAACAAATATAAAACATCTCCATTTTATTTAAACAACCTCAATTTTAGCCTATACAAACTTAAAATTATCTTTTTTAATTATAATACATGTTATTATAAAAATAAATTTATATAAAAATATTATATTAAAAACGATACTACCAGTTTCGTTGTAAAACACGAGCAATACCGTAAAATTCACATTTACTTCACGCACAACCTGAAAAATAACTTTTTGTATGTCCAACACACCCTTACTATATTTTAACCTAATTTTTTATTTCTACAGGTTAATTTAATTTTTTTTAAAAAAATAAATGTTAACTCTAAATATTATTTCTACACATAAATAATTTGTTAAAATTATTTTAGCTAATATTATAATTCTATAATGTGGAAGCTTAATACTAATTAAAAAAAATAAATTAAATTTATATATTTATAGAGATTCCTGTATGCGAAATACGGGCTATATTCCTAGTATTTATAAAATTTAAAAAACAGGGACTGAAATGCAAATCTGACAAAACTACGGGGACATTTAAGTAATTAACCACCCTCATCGCCGCTTACCAGCTGGACGGCATTAACGGCTGTCCAAGCTTTTCCAGCGACGTTCAAACTTGCCCAGAACATCACTAAAAGGTGCAGATTTACAGAGTATCTTGCCAGGAATCGACCTGCAGAACCAAAATGACTGAGCAATCACTTACTTGATCGAAAAATTGACGGGAAAATTCGCCCCCGACTGGGTTCAAATTTTCCGACGACCTCGATTAGAGTAGTCCAGGAATCGTCTGCTAATTTCAAATATACCAATCGATTTGTTTTTCCACGATCTGCATAACCATGTAATCAATTTCATCTAATAACCCCTAAGAAAGAAACGCCTAATTTTCAATTAAGAACATTCAAACACCTAAACCCTAATTTTTCAATTCCAGAATCAAACAACAATTTGAACATGTTATTGAATTTCAAATTAGTCATATAATATACCAAAATGACCAGGAAGAAAAGATCTACATGATTCTAGCATCAAATCACACAAAGAACATAAAGAACAAAAAATCATATTTTAATTATTAAATAATTCAAATTAAAATAATTAAATAAGAAAATCACCTTGATTTCTGCACAAAAATGGTCGATTGATTCAGAAAGAACTTTTCGAGATCTTCGATTTGATATATGGCAGGATCGAATCGGAGTTCGATAACGCCTTCGTTTGTGCGTTTGATTATGAAAAACGCGACGTTTAATTAGGGTTTTCTTTGTATTTTATCGGATTTTATTGACTGATTATGATTATATGAATAAAATGAAATAAGAAAAGGGCTATTTATATTTATGGAATTTTAGTACGTGTTGGATCGTATTGAATCGATAAATAAGTTACCTAGCCGCTAAGTAACTGCAAAAACGATCCGATCAAATAACATTTTGGATAAACTTCATCTTGATTTGGATAAGCATCAAAAGTTTTGAATAATTATCACAACCGGGCTTTTTATAAAATACTTTATACGAAGATAATGTTATCGAAATGATTATCGTATCGAAAATTTTACGCGGCCCGTCAAATCGTAATCCGAATCGAAAAAGTCAAAATACGGAAAATGTCTGTAATTATCATATTAGGTTAGGAAGGAGCTTTCAGAAGAGTTTCGGGTTGTAAAAACGTAAAAACGGTTAAGGTTGGACGATTTCCGGCTTAAAAAAATAGTTTTGTAATTATTTCAGAAAATAATTAATAAATTCATAAATCAATATAAAATCATATAACACTCTAAAAATTACCAGAAAAATACCTTAATTATCTATATTTTATTCTGGACATAAAAAAATTAACATACTTATACTTTACCACATATAAATATCCACATATCAATACCAATCATCATATAATTCACCAAAATCACATAATAATCATTTATCAAAAAAAATAATTACGCGCTACATCCCGGATATTACATTTATTATGGCATAGGTTCTTACCTTACACTCCAACTCTATATTTTTATATCAGGAGGATGTTTTTTGTCTGGTAATTTCTAATATTATAGAGAACTCATCTTTTTCTAATTTCTGATCTTTTTATTAATTATTTCTTTAGCATATCTTAAATAAATCTCTAATTACTTTTGTATTATAATCTAATTACTAGAATGACACTGTTTTTCATGCCCCGTCAGTCCGTCACCATCAATATATATACTAAAATCATCCTCTCTTTTTAGAGACTGCTGGTGAAATTCGTCCACTGAATTTTGAGATACAAAGAATATCATATATTCTTATATGAATGTACTTATTTTGGTACGAAATTTATTTAGTTTAACATAAATATGCTTGGCTATATAGATCATTTTTATTCACTTTTATTGCAGGGGGACAGATGCAATGAGATCCATCTTTGGAAGATATCAATTTTGATATTTGTAGCATAGTTGTTAGATGAGTGTCAATAACCGTTGAGATTTGTAGATTTGTAACATGTAGCATAGTTGTTAGATGAGTGTCAATAACCGTTGAGATTTGTAGATTTGTAACATTTTACGGAATATCACAATTTTAACACAAAAAATGGACGTAATATCTTCATTAAGAATTTTACAAATATAATGTTTTAATATAATTAGGCCGAACTAAGCCTATTCAATTTCACTGCTCAACTTCTAATCTCTACCGACAGAAACCGTAAGGACTAATTATATTGACAAAGAAAGAACGAAATTAAACGCTTCTCCGGCTTTCTTTTTGAACATCATTTGTGCAATGACATCTATAACTCTTATCTATTTACACATTCTCTGTAACTCCTCAACTATTTCCAAAAAACATATGGCATTAGCTTATTCATATAAGCTCGTAAGTATTTATTTACGAATGTTTGTCGATTTAATTTATAAATTGAATTTATAACTTATAAATTTATAAGTTGAATATTAGTGACGACATATCTTTTCTTCACTTATTTTGATTTTTCGTTTTTTTTTTTAATTTAGGTTTGAAATATATGTTTGTAAATGTTATTTAAATTTAAAATTCACGAATTAAGATAGTTGTATTTTAAAATTATTTATTTTAGTTCAATTAAGTAAAAAAAGTCTGACATATAAGTAAATTATTTAAACACTTATATAACTTATAAATTTTCATCTATTTATAATCATTTATAAATCACTTATGTATTTTAAATTTTAAATTACTTATTTTAAAATTTCTCAAACGTCCACTGTCCACTTAACCACGTTTATGTAATCACTTGATTGTTTTGTCAATGTATTAAAAAACTAACGCCCAATGTATTAAAAAACTAACGCCCAACAAAGCAGACATCCATCATATTTAGATATTGAAGTCAACTTCCTCTAATGATTCACCAATTTAAATTCTATTTTTTTATCGAATTTTATATCATTGTAATTGATATTGAAGTCAATTTTTTCTACCAATTTAAATTTTAATTCATATTGAGTTCTGTATTATTCTAATTATTATTTCGGGCTAAAATAAATTTAAGCAAATTAAATATATTTAGTTGGATTTGGTTACTGTTGAGTGTCTCAGTTTAAAATATATATAATAAATACTACTTATCAACAAAAAAATTATAATATATAACTAGGATAAATAAAATAATATATACTTTCAAGGATAAGAAATTATTATACAATTGATCCAAACTAACACAAAACTAAAATTAAAATATAATTAAAATAATTAAAATAAAATCATATATACTAATTACTCGGGTTAAAACAAAAGTATCTTATTGGTCCGGTCTTAAAAAAATAAAATTAAACTAAAATAATTAGTTTGATTTGGTTGGTGTATTTGACATTAGGCTAAAATAAAATAATATAAATAACTAATTCAGGATAAATCAAATTAATATCAGATTAAATTTGAACTAAAAATTATTTTTTAATGAAAACATAATAATAAAACTACATCGTTCAATCAGTAATATATTATTTTAAAACAACTCTTATAATTAATCGATTAAATAATAAACATACTAAAATAATTTAGTTTAAGGTCCCAATATAATGAAAACATTATATTTTTACTCTTAATAAAATAATAAGCTCGTTATATTAATATTTTTTTCGACATCGAGGCTGTTACTTTAAATAAGTTTAAGTGTTATAAAAAAATTATAAATATATACATGTATTAATATAATTATCATTAAATCATATTATTTAAAATTTTAAATGAACAAAATTAAGAGTATCATTCAAAATACTTGTTTTTTAATATATATATAATTTTAAAAAATATCCTTGCAATAAGTGCATCACACTGATTTTAGGTTTGTTTATATTATAATCAAAATATTGAAAATTTTATTTTGCGGTCACCACACATGTTATTTCTTTGCTTATAAGCAATACAATAATTTTATTTTCAAAAATTTTCTTAAACAATAACATGAATTTTTAATGATTTATTTATGTGAATATAGAATAAATTTGCTATTATTATTAGTGAAGATGATGCCTAGAAAATTGGCCAGAAAATTTTGGAATTATTTTAAACGTACTTCACGTTTTATTCTCGTACTATTTTTTTTTTAAAATAACCTTTTTCACAAAGAGAAAAACAACGGGCCGGGCCCAAGACTTGCTGGTCAGCTGGTGTCAGAGAAACAGACAAGCAGTGTAAAACACACGCCGCTGGTGCGCGTGTACCACATCTGCCCAACCTCGTCCAACATAAACTAAGTAATTAAGACATGGGTGGCGTTTGTTTAGACAAGTAAAAGAAAAAGGGGTGCAATTATGGTCAAAACCCACAAACTAATCCTAAATTAAAACACCAGATTGAGACATCATATAACCCTTGTATCTATAGTATCTATCTAGCAATTCTTATTGGGAAAACAAAAAGCAGTGTGTGCAATATAGAATTATATATACATCCACAAATAGAGAGAGAGTAGAGAGAGAGGGAGAGAAATGAGAGCAAAGATGATTAGTGGAAAGCGAAAAACTGTTGGTTCGAGTGTTCTTGATTTATGTTTTATTCAACTACACTCCAATTTTTTCTTCATTCTTGTTATTAATTATACACACAACTACATTATTAATACATGTACACAACATACATCTATTACTACTCCTTGTACTTGTACTCCAACTCAGATTAAATTTATTTTATTACATGCTATTTCTTCTATCATCATCAACATTTTCTTTGTTATTCTTTCTTGTTCAAATCTCACCGCTCATCTCTATCTCCCCACTTTTTTCATATTTGTTGATGCTACTAGTAATCTTTTTTTTTTTTATTCAAGATCATTTTATTCCGAGTTGTGTGAGTGAGAGAGAGATAGATAGAGAGAGATCTTTATAAAAGTCTTGTTTTTAGAGAGAGACAGGTGCACTTAAAAATACCCAATTCTTACTTTTTGCAAGAATGCCCTAAATTCTATATCTTTCAGCTAACCCTAGAATTTTGGCCTATGTGGGCTGCTGTTTTCTCAACTTTGATCTGCTGTTGTGTGTGTGTATATGTTATAGACATACTAAAGATTGGGGTTTAGAGGGAGAGGAGATTGATCTTGAGCTATGGAGGAAGGTAAAGAAGATGTGGACAAGGGAGTTGAAGGTGAAGGGAAGGTGAAAAGAAAGATGAAGACTGCTTCTCAGTTGGAGCTGCTTGAGAATACTTATGCTAGTAAGTTTCTATACTTGCTTGTATGTATGTAAACATTTCTGTTGATTTTTTAGTTGAGTTGATTAATTGAGTTGATTAATGTTCAATGTATGTTAGTGGAAACATATCCATCAGAGGCATTGAGAGCAGAGTTGTCTGTGAAATTGGGGCTTTCGGATCGACAGTTGCAGATGTGGTTCTGCCATAGGAGGTTAAAAGATAGGAAGCCAACGCCTCCAAAGAGGCCGCGGAAAGATTCTTCGCCTGTTGCTGGTTTGGGTTCGTCTGTTGGTGTTGGTTTTGGGGATGAGATTAGAGGATTTAGTCAGGTTGGAAATGATTTTCCATCTGGTTCGGTTTCTGGGTCAAGTTCATTTAGTCACATTGACTTGCAGAAGAGAATGAATGTACCGAAAATTGGAGCTGATATGCTAGAAATGAAGAGGTATTATGAGCCACCCCAAGCACTATCTGAGCTTCGTGCTATTGGTTTTGTAGAGGCGCAGTTAGGGGAGCCATTGAGAGAAGATGGGCCTATACTTGGATTGGAGTTTGATCCCCTGCCACCCGGAGCATTTGGAACCCCTATTGGTATATCCGATTATCCTTCATGCATTATTTTTTAATAAATTTAGTGCTATTTAAGTTGGCACTTCTTTCACTTAACGTACCAAGATATTGTTGTAAATGTAGTAGATATACCCTTCCTAGACCTTTATGAACTCAGCAATTTGGAAACAAACGCATCAGTGGTGATATTAAAAACTTATGCATAAATTTTTAGTTTGCGAATCTTTTAACTGTTAGTAATAAACTAAACCCAGTAGTTTTGGAAAGTATTAAGCCCTGTATACTAGGATTTGATAAATGACTTTATTGCTTAGACTTTGGGTTTTTAAGGGAAGAAAATGTCATGTCTGAATTAAATATCAGAAGAATATTATATTTAGATTGCTCCATTCTTCTGAGATATTCATGTGGCATTCAGAGCAATATGATCAAATTCTATTGCCAGCTTTTATGCTGATTCTCAACATGTAATATTATTAATGACCCTTGGCCCGGTTACGGGGATGTTTTATGGGACACAAACATTTAATTAGTTCCTCCCTATCCACAAAATATGGCCGATCTCAATTTTTAAATCAATGTGATATGAATTTGTTTTTTTTTTTTTTTTAATTTGGATAGTTAATAATAGTAATAGGATATTCCAGTGATGTTTGAGATCAGCCAACTTTGTGGGATTGTGAAAAGAATATAGGATGTTTTATTCATTTGGCTTGTGAAGTCGTGAGATTTTACTCTGTCTCTTTTGTTAGATAATCGCAAGTATGTTGATTTGTTTTCAGCCGTGCTAAGTTGTACTAATCTTTTTAAAGATGTAGAGTTTCAACCTCTGACTGCACTCTGGTGCTGTATAAGTTATTTGTTTAGTTTTGTTAGTTGTCTTAGGCATTGGGTTTAGTATTTTTCCGGATAATGGTGATACTAATCTATTGTGCATTTCAGGATAACGGTGATACAAGGCTATTATTTTCAGTTGGTTTTATGTTATTTGTTTAGTGTGTTTTCTCTTGGTCTAGCATTGAATGCCATGCCTGATCCGGGGGTCACGTGAATCCTTTCCTATAAAATTCATTCAAGTGAAGTGTTTTTTATTTTGGACTTGCGTTGTATGCCATTACTGATTTTCTGGTCAGGCAAATCCTTTCTCAAAAAGCTGGCTTCAAAGACAAGAAGCAAATGGAATTTTAACTTGTCTACATTAGTTAGATAATCCTTTTCTTTGCAAAAGCATCAAAATTTAATTTCTTGAAATTGGACCAAGTGTTTATGAAGTTTTTCTTTATATCTTTTTGATTTGCTTCACATTTCTGACAAAGAAACATGGATGAGAAAGTTACAAATAGATGTACTTGGTACTCATGAAGTGATTGATTTAAGACTTAGAACATGCTTTGGTAGTAGCTCTAGGTTGATAAAGGCTTCTCAACTCTCATTCTTATCAACATGAGTATGAATATTTGGTTATATGTACTAGTGATGCCTAATAGTGTCACATGCAGCAGTGACATCTGGGAAGCAGAAATCAGCTGGACGGCATTTTGAGGTCAAGCTATATGAACGCCTGAATGCCAAGCCAATTAAGGTTTGAAGATTTCTTCTTCTTGTTAGTTGTAAATAATACCTACAGTTGCTCAACTGGAATGCATACTTGTGTATGACATTTCACTGTAGATTCCCGCATAAGACTTCAAATATGACTTGTTAGCTGGAGCTTCATGGGGCGTAGTTTCTGTTTATTTGTGGTACCTATATATTTAAGCAAAATATAGCTAAAGTATTATAGTATTCAGATTGTAGCTGAGTGTCTGTATGTGTTTCATACTTTATTTATATAGACATTTCATTGGTAGGCTGGATAGGTTATGATCTTAGATATCACACACTCATGCAATTTAGTTTTAGTTTTCTGCAAGGCTTGTAAAGTTTTAGGTTATATTGATATGGTAAGAATGTGCTATATACAGTTAATAAACTGAATAGGTCCACTGATGAGAAAAGTAAGAGGTGTTTCAGAGATGATCTTATATATTTACCTTGATAGAAAATCTGCTGTTGTGTGGAATCTATTTATATATATATGCATGTGTATTTTTTTTTACTTTCTTAAATTGTGAAGCAAGGAAAAAGTGCATTGTAACGTAATTAATACTCTCACTTAAATCTTGGATCTATTATCCTCTCGTTCTTTTGCGTACTGGTTTCTCTTACCTTTTATCTATCATCTTAACTATTCTCTCACCTTATCTATATTTATCTATTTTGATTTGTTCTCCAATTTTTACTTTTTAATAATTCTCTTATGCTTTCTCTATCTAGGAAAGCCTTGCGTATTTACTAAATATGTAAGCGTTTTCTCTCCTGAAAACTTCAATAAAAATATTTCCATCCTATCAAGTTTTAAAAGAGAACTGTTCACAATTTTACTACCACGTCTTGTATGTTTTTTTTCAAACCTATAAGGACTTGCATTTGAAATTGGACACAGGAAAACATAAAAAGAATATCAAAATTAGTGCTAAATTTGCTTATTTCCCTGTTTGACCAAATTTTTTTAGTCTCAGTGTCTCATTTGGTAAGTAAGAGTATGGCATGTTAGAGTCATGATTCATGTGTTGCTCTATAATGTCCAACAATGCAGTCTGTTGGTTTGGAACAGATAGTCAATGGTGTCTTTTTCTCTGGTAGTAAAGATTGGTATTTACTTAGCATCCAAAAATCTGTACAATGACTGGACAATGGTCTGTGTACAGGCTTCTGCGAGGGCTTTTCATGAATACCAGTTTCTTCCTGAGAAGCCATGTGTTAGAAGTGATACACATGAAAGACCTGTGTCGTCAAATTATCACAACTCACCAGCTCATCTTCCTAGTACCCATATTTTATCAGCAAATTTAAGGTTAGTCGGACATGGTAATGAGCAGTCACCATCTGCATATGGTTTCCAAGTTCCATTGCCAAACTTAAGTCTATTGCCACAGCAAGGAAGGCAAGGACACCTCTTGGCATCGACCTCGACAGATCATGATACTAGTCCAATAAAACACTCATTTCCTGTCATCGGTGGAGATGCTCATCCTGTTTCTCACCCAATTTCTGGATTTGAAAGTTCATTTGTACCATCTGAAAGGTGTGTCAGCCTAGATGATGACATATTGCGGATTGAAAAGAAGCGCAAGGTTCGCTAATTCACTCGTCATGTATCTATAAATAAACATACATAATCCCTGTAAAATATTACAAAAGTCATGATTTTTAGGTGTAAAATATTTTTTTGCAGTTTGATGAGGCTAGGATAGCAAGGGAAGTGGAAGCCCATGAGAAAAGGATCCGAAAAGAGCTTGAGAAGCAAGATATACTGATGCGGAAGGTCTTGATTTTATAAATCTCTCTTTATTATTTTGTTGATGGTAAGTGCTGTATATATTGATATTCTAAAGATTGTTTTAAGAGAGAAGAACAAATGAGGAAAGAAATGGAGAGGCAGGATCGTGAAAAGCGTAAAGAAGAGGAAAGGCTATTGCGTGAGAAGCAACGCGAGGAGGAGAGGTTTCAGAGGGAACAAAGGCGTGAATTGGAAAGACGGGAGAAATTTTTACAGAAAGAATCTATTAGAGTAAGTTCTGCATGTACTTCTGTAATATATTTTCATTTCATCACTGCTGATTTATATGCATGTAACCAACGTTTGTTTTGTTTTCTAACAGGCTGAAAAATTGAGAATAAAAGAAGAAATGCGCAGAGAGAAGGAAGCTGCAAGACTTAAACTAGCTAACGAAAGGGCTACTGCTCGAAAAATTGCTAAAGAGTCGATGGAACTGATTGATGATGAACGTGTAGAACTTATGGATATTGCTGCCTCTAGAAAAGGGTTGCCCTCAATATTGTCTCTTGATAGTGACACTTTGCAAAATCTCGAGTTATTCAGAGGTAGTTCCTTTGATAAATGTAGAGATACTATCTCAAATGTTATGTGCTTACTGCTTGCTCTAGTTACAATATTTTAGTAAATGGTATGCTCTTCTTAAAAATAAAGAAGAATTCAGCTGTGTTGTTTCACTAGATTCATATTCCTGCACTTTCTTACTTACAAGCAAATACAAAAGGAATCTGGTACTTGTTAAGGATGTCTCTGCATATTAAATATTCTATGAGATGAGATTGTTTTTACAATAGCCTTCAGAAAAAGTATACATGGACTAGCCTAAGAGTTTCATGTTTTTCTTATGTTTCCTCTGCTCCTGTCCAAATCTAATTGCTCTTACTTTATGTGGTTTTGGTTATGGATGCAAAAAAGTGAGTTCAGTTGTTCCTTAGTTGTGTTTCTTTCATTGGGTCATGTACCATAATTTTAACTCATAAAGCTAGGACCGAGGAGGTAGTGTAAAATTTGTATTTGCACTTTATTTTTCTGTGTGGATGTTTAGACTCCATTATTTATGACAGCTTTTTGTTACTTACATTTTGATTGACAAGTTATATCTTTATTAATAGAGAAACAAAATGTTTTTTTTTGCTAAATATAGAGAAACATAATGTTGACTCTAAGACATTGATGTTCTAAAGTGTAACTGATAAATACCCGAAAACCCCTAAGCCTGCTACTGCACCCGAGCTAGAGCCACTCATTTGATGTAGAAATTGAAAAGGATGTAGGAGAAGCTATACACACACACACACATAGCTCTATAAGTTAGACACCTTATCGGTCTTCTGTTGAAAGAGTCAAAAGGATTGTGAAGCTAGACTGAATGGAAAGTACCCTTCGCCAAAATTATTCAGATACTGGTGTTTTGAGAAACTATGTTGGTGCAATATTAACATAAAGAGCCACTTTTATCATACATTTTTCTGCAAATTGCACCTTGAATTAAGTACTTAATTGCTGGCCGTCTGTAGATCTGGTATGTTGAAAAGAATAAACAGAGGAATACAGGAGAAAAAATCTTTTTTGTTGCATAGGAGTCTTTTCTCAACAGAGTAGGTCTAGGGAGTACGCTAATCAAGATTTGGTTATTGCTTTACACCGAGGATTCTTGGTTTGATTATTAACAAGTATTTCTGTCTGATTTTAATGTACTCTGCTTCCTCTTTATATTTGTCTGATATTACATTCGTTTTTGTTATCCTAATAAATGCTATACTCAGATTTGCTCATTGAATTCCCCCCAAAGTCCGTTTGCTTAAAGAGACCATTTGCAGTTCAACCCTGGACTCATTCCGACAAGAACGTTGGCAGCCTTTTCATGGTGAGCATTATTTTACACCCCCCCCCCCGTCTCTCTCTCACTCACACAAGGTAGGTACACATGTGCCACTTTGTGCTATCTCAAGCATTAACGCTTGTATGGTTTCTTTGCTAATCAATATTAAAGCATTGTCTGTGTTTTACACACACATACAAGATACGTACATGTGCCTTCTTTCGTTTGTTTTCTTAAAAATTCTCTTCTATTTTGTAGGAACTTTGTGATTGATCTCATTATCTTTAAAAATTACGTGTTCTATTATAAAAATGATATTTGTACATGTTACTTATAATACAGAAACCGAATTCTCTCTCTGAACTTAATTTTCTCTAATGCTCTTCTTCGCACATATTTTAGGCTTATGTTTTCTGTTTTTTAAGGCCGTATCTTATAATTGATCAATAAAGCTAATAGTCTTTCCAACTATGTGATACACCTAATCTTTCAACCTTCGCTACAGGTCTTTATATAAAATGTTCTATGCAGTTAACTTGTCTACATTGTACAGGTCTGGAGATTTTTGGTTACTTTTGCAGATGTTCTTGGAATTTGGCCATTTACCATTGATGAGTTTGTCCAGGCTTTTCATGATTATGTAAGCTCTCTCAGTGCTCAGGAATAGATTAAACTAAAAATTGTATCTTGTTCTTGGAATTTATCTTGCAATATCTTCTTTTATGTTACTCAGGATTCAAGGTTGTTGGGTGAGATACATGTAGCTCTCCTTAAATGTATCATTAAAGATATTGAAGATGTTGCAAGAACACCCTCCATCGGATTGGGAACAAATCAAAATAGTGCTGCTAATCCTGGAGGGGGACATCCTCAAATTGTTGAAGGGGTTAGTTCTGCTCTGTACTCGCTCTATTTCTGACTTTCTTATATCCAGTATTTGTTGAAGTATTAATGTATTTTGCATCAGGCATATGCCTGGGGTTTTGATATCCGCAGCTGGCAGCGACATTTAAATCCGATAACTTGGCCAGAAATATTGCGTCAATTTGCTCTTGCTGCAGGCTTTGGGCCAAAATTGAAGAAAAGGAGTGCTGAACAAGCATATCTTCGTGACGAAATTGAGGTGTGATGTCTATTATATATTGTTGTGTATTTACGTCTACCCATGATAGAAGATGGGTAATCTCTCTTTCTTGTTATCATTAAATTAGTTTGTCTTTGTTGTATGTGATATACTAGAGGTTCATAAAGGCACACATGCAAATCATTTTAGACACTGTTTCAAGTAATTAATTTTTTTCCTTGGTTGGATTTATTTAGCTGGATCATGCTGATTGAAATATCATTAATTTATCACTTTCTTATTTAAACATATGATTTGGTTATATATAATAGAATAATTTCTTGGTGATGCAAACTATCAGGAAGCCTTGTTCATATCTGTAGCTTCACAAAGCTTTTATAAGAGGCAGTAAATTTTCCCAATTTTAAGTGCAGGGTAATGATGGTGAGGATGTCATTCTGAAATTACGCAATGGATCTGCTGCTAAAAAAGCTCTTGCCATTATGCATGAACGGGGATTTTCTAATCCACGGAGATCTAGGCATCGGTTGACGCCCGGTACAGTAAAGTATGCTGCATTTCATGTTCTTTCGCTAGAGGGTGGCCGAGGTCTTACTATATTAGAAGTTGCAGACAAGATTCAAGTAAGTTGACACGATTTACATAGGTGATCATGACGAAGTGTTTAACTTTATAGTGCATGTTTTTAAATATATAAGTGTAATTCCTATGATAGACTTCTGGTCTCCGAGATCTCACAACAAGCAAGACACCGGAAGCATCAATTGCTGCTGCCCTGTCAAGGGATTCAAAGCTTTTTGAGAGAGTAGCTCCATCAACGTATTGTGTACGTGCCCCTTACAGAAAGGACCCTGCTGACGGCGAGGCATTACTTACTGCAGCCAGGGAAAAAATTCAGGTATATAAGAACGGAATTTTAGAAGGAGAAGAAGTTGAGGATGTTGATAAAGATGAAGCAGACAGAGATGATGATTCTGAAAGCGATATTGCCGAAGAGCTGGAAGTTGAGGATGTAGGTATTAAATTAAAGCCAAACAAAGATATTTCTACTTGCAATCCGACCGATTTACAGTTGGAAATTAAATCTGCGAACGAAGAAGAGATATTTCAGGAGGCTTCAGAACCTTCACACCATCATGTTGAAAATGTTGGGATGACATCATTGCAATCTAATGACTTGAATGATGCAAAATGTATTGGCAGTTCTCTTGACAGATCTGTTGATACTGCTGTGATTCACAGTGCAGAAATAGGTCCTTATCAGGAAGACACTGTGATTGATGAGAGTCAGTCTGGTGAACCATGGGTTCAAGGGCTTGTGGAAGGAGAGTACTCTGATTTGAGTGTTGAGGAGCGTCTTAATGCCCTTGTTGCCTTGATAGGTGTGGCAAATGAAGGAAATTCAATTCGCATCGTCCTAGAGGTACTGCTGTATCTGTTGTTGCAATGGGTTTATAAACTGAATTTATTTATTTATTTATTTATTTGAGGTCTGAGAACTGAGAGCTTTACAGGATCGCATGGAAGCAGCAAATACACTGAAGAAACAAACGTGGGCTGATTCTCAAATTGATAAGCGTCGCATGAAGGAGGACTATGTCATGAAGATTCCATATTCATCTATTATTTGTAGCAAGGGTGAACAAACCATCTCCAGTTCGGTTGGAGTTGGAAGGCAAAGTTCATCTGTTATTGATGGTAACAGTGATTTCTCATCCTTACATTCCGAGGTCAAGCATGAACACTTGGGTGATCTTTACATCAATTCAACTAGTCTGCCTGCTGAAAGATGTTTGTCAGTGCAAGAGTTGCCAGCTGGCACCGACAATTATCCACTTCAGCAAGCTGTGTATGCTGCAGAAAAGTCAAGGTCGCGTTTAAAGGCTATGATCCTACATAAGGCAGAGGAGATGTATGTATACAGGTCTTTGCCTCTTGGGCAAGACCGCAGACGTAACCGTTACTGGCAGTTTATCACGTCTGCTTCTCCAAATGATCCTGGGACAGGTAGGATCTTTGTACAGTTGTGCGATGACTGTTGGAGGATTATCGATTCCGAAAAGGTAACAAGAACTTATGGGTTTTTAGATAGATATAGAATAACCATTTTCTAGTTAAGTACATATAGCACCTTTTAATATGAGTTCCTGTAGCCAGTAAGAGAGTAAATTTGTGCCTAACTTTATTTTTCCTTGCACGCTCTGTAAATACTTGTGTCATCTAACTTTTAAGTCAGTCGAGTGAGCATAAGACCCAGCCTCAAACCCAAATGGAAAGAGTTCCATACATTCTTGGAGTTGTAATTGGAGTACCTCCTCTAGACCTTTGGCTTTCCGTGGGCAGTAGGGTTTGATAACATCTAAGCTCATTAACAAGCATGTTCATTAACCGAAATAACTCGTTTAGGCTGAAATATTGAGTTTTCTTTTGAACTTGTTTTGTTCTTTTTAGTCAGGTAGGGACAATATATGTTTCATTCGGTTGCAATCATTGTTTCTTACTGTCTCGTGTGCTGATGCACGAGTATTTCTTTACTTCAGTCATTTCCCCTGAAAGATTGCACTTTTTTGATATATGTTCTTGTTACTTGTAAAATATCACAATATCTTGAAATAATGAATGTTGTTTTTTTCTCATACTAGGTTAATCATCATGGACTCACCTTTGTATTTCTTAATGCATACAGGATTTTGATGCACTGTTGGCTTCTTTGGATGTTCGTGGTCTAAGAGAGTCTCACCTGTTCTCGATGTTGCAAATGATTGAAATGTCTTTCAAGAAAACTGTCAGGAAGAACTTATGCTGTGTTTCCTGGCAAAAAATTGAAGAATCTGTTGAAACAAAGGTTACAGAAGTGAATTCTGATTACAAGTCATGTACTGTCGACAGTCCTAACAGCGGTATCTGTGTATCGAACCCGGACATGCCCGAATTATCATCATCTTTTAAGATTGAAGTGGGGAGTAATGAAAAAGAGAGAAAGGATGCCCTGAAGCGATACCAAGAATTTGAGAAGTGGATGTGGAAAGAATGTTATAATCCATCAATATTGCGTGCCATCAAACACGGGAAAGCAAGAGGCAAACCAGTGTTTAGTGTTTGTGACTTGTGTCGATCTTTATTTACATTTGAAGAGTGCTGCCCTTGTCAATATACCTCTAAAATTAATGCTGGAGATTCAAATATTTCTGAAAACGTTGATTGCAAAGAGAAAGTGAGCGGAGAAGCTCAAATAACAAATTCATCCCTTGAAGTGAGATTAAGATTACTTCTTGCGCAGTTATCATCAATTGAGGTATAAATGCTGATTTCATGTTAGAATTCAAATTGGGATCCAGATTTCTAATTAACTACTTAAATAAACATATATTGTGTAATATACAGTTTAAGCTATATGAAGTCTTAAAAAAAGCAGAATAAACTTTTAAAAGGGTGGCACAGCATTAAGATCTTATTATCCACTATAATAACTTTATTGTCGAAATCTGTTGGCTTAATAGGTTTCAATTCCAAATGAAGCTCTTCAGTCTGTTTGGTCAGATGACTCAAGAAAATCATGGGGTATGAAGCTGCAAACTGCAACATCAGCTGAAGAACTTCTCCAGGCCAGTTCTCTATAACTATTCCGAAAACATAATGCGTGGTTGTTATCACTTCTACCCTCACAACAAATGACGGGTCTTGAGTTTTCTTGTCAAATTGATCATCTTTTAACTGCAAATCAAAAGTTATACTTTTATATATTTCCATTTAAAAAATCAATCTTACGATTGTATCAGTTGTAGTTTCTTATGATATGCAAAAAAAGAAAATTGTAGTTTCTTATATACAATATTATTGTTTTTGTTAGATTTTTCTTAGTTGTTTATTTTCTTATCCCTTACTGTACTTCATATCAATGCTTCACGTAGGCAAATTAAAAGACGGGTGCATGTGATCCATTCTTCGAACCAAAAATGGGCCCTTGAGTGTGGTCTTAATATATAATATAAGATCCAGTTGGGGTTTTCGAATGCACTGGGTATGACCCTCAAAAATTTCTTCAGTTAAGATTATTATTGTTTTCCATTTAGAACGGAAAAAGAGTAGGATTTTGAGGTGTAGATTGGGTCAAGGTCCCAGGGGTCCATATATTAGTATCAAAGTGAATGTTTGAGCAGCGACCGCTCACTCTTTCATTCTCTTGTTGCCTAATGCGAGTTCTTTAAAGTTTGAAGAAAACACTGTGCCTGTAGATATTCTTAGTTCCTAGTAGAATGGTTAAAAATGAATATTTTTAGGCGATTATATTAAATCATTTATACTCTCCTAGTCATTTGCCTTCATTGTAACTGAGGGTTTATTCCATTTTAAATATCCGATTTCTGATTTCTAATTTCTGATTTCTAATTTCTGATACCAAACTTTCTTTTTCAGATTCTGACTTGGTTAGAGGGTGGCATAAAGAGAGACTTTCTGTTATCAGATTATGAAACTACTAGTGAATTGTTAGTTTCTATTGACTCAACTGGGTCCAAAACTCATGGTACCCTTACTTCTGAAGTGGTTCCTGTGCTCCCATGGTTACCTCGAACAACATCTTCAATAGCACTAAGGCTCATGGAACTTGATTCCTCTATTTGTTATCTATTGAGCCAGAAAGAGGATTCCGAGAAGGAGAAAGGGTACTCAGAGTTAATGGTATGTATTCCGTTTTGCAAATTTTCTTAGTGGTGGGCAAATGTAACTATTCTGTGTCCATATTTTGACGTCTCAACAGAAATAAGGAATACATACATTGACGTCCATCTTTTGACTTTTAAATAATTTATACAGTTGCATATTATATTTTTATGCATCGTTGACTTATCTTAGATGGATGGAATTCTTGATAAGTGTTATGTTATGTTAAATTGGGCATGGGTGGGTAGCACATGGAGGTTTCCTGATGGTGAATTTTGTTGTACTAGTATTCCTCTTGTATCAGACTTTAATGTTTGGTATTATGTTGTTAAAAGAGATAGAAGATCCAATTAGTGGCGCAGGTATACTGATTGGTCATGTGTTTGAGTCCTGATACCCTTGTTTTCTCTAATACTTTCCCCCATATTCTCATATACTTTGTTAAATCGCAGAAAAAACCATAATTTAGACACCAAGGTAATGTTCATGAACTCATAGGGTTCTACTCTCTAATTTCAAAATGAGTTTTTAAGCTGGGTGAGTGTTAAAAAAATATAAGATCTTAATAGTGGCTTTCCGAGACCCCAAGAAGGCCTTAAAACTTGAGAGAGCGGTACTAACATACTACCTCCATCCCAAAAAGGTTTGCCCTTTGACTTTTTCACGCATTTTAATGGCTTTGGAAAAGGTACGTTTGAATTTGTATAAAAATATAAAGTTGATACTTTTATGCAAAACATTTTTTTTTAAAAAAAATAGTACTTATAAGTACCTTTTCCATGCTCTTAAAATGCATGCAAAAAGAAGCGGGTTAAACAAAAGGGGACGGAGGGAACATATGTAGTCTTTCAGTCTTTAACAATATGAAGATTTTGAAAAATCACAATTTCTACATGAAACTTATATAATAATCAGAGTGGTTGGATTATGATAGTTCTTTTAAATGCAAGTAATAGTTGCAAGTCTTGTGTATGTATGCTTTCTCAGAAGTTTAGATGTTTCTAGAACGAGAGAACAATCAATTGGCATATTGGCAGTTTTTCTTGTCCTTCTTCATTTCTTGTTCTTTTTCATAACATTTTTTTCCTACTCAAATATATGATTGAGAGCCGCTAATTTTTCAATATGTACAGACTGTTCCATCAAGCTTTGCTGTTGTAGAAAAATATATTTCTGAGGAAATAGTGGCAGAAGCTTCACATGATGCTGGTTCTCTGCAGCAAGAAGCATGTTTTAAAACAAGCGGGTTCAGAAGCTCAGGACAAGGACGCGGGCGGGCAGGAGGTCTCGGGCACAGTTATGGTAGCAGATATCAGAAAAAGGCAAGCCTAGAAGCTGGACCAAAAAATACAACTAATGCAGATGGATTCAAGCAGTTAAAAGGATGGAAGAGTGGAAAAACCCGTGGCCGAGGAGGGCGTAAAAGGGGTCAATGGTCTGTTGGTAGTCGCTCTGCTAAAAATAAGAACAAGGCTATAAACAAATCAACAGGGGTTTCTGGTAATAGAGATAAAACTAAAGATATTAGTTTAGATAGAACTCCAGCGAGTTCTATTCTGAAGTGGAATTCAGAACCAACGTTGGCAGCTTCCAGTCCTGATAAATCTAGCAATTCAGATTTTCGACTTGAGGATAACGATGAGAATGGACTCATGCTCACCTCAGGGGAGTATGATAATATAATGGTGGACAACTATCCTAGCATGTATAATAGCAGGGAATTAGAGTATGAGGTTCATGGTGATGAAGATTATGATGATCGTGCTGAAGAGGAAGAGGCCGACAACGATGATGATATGGATGATCTTGTGGAAGATGAACAGGAAGATGTTCAGAGATATTTTAACGTTTACTCTGACGAAGATGAAAACATGGAGGATATAAACAGAAAACAAACAGGAAACACTGATGACATTACTGAATCGGCCTCAGAATACAGTGAATAAGAAACACCGACAACTATAGTAGGTAGGGGTAGCCATGTACAACCGATGCAGTTTTTTGCTTAAAATGTGTAATCTATGATGGTCGGATGAACTTTCTGCATATTGCATAGTTACTGCAAGAAAAAATTAATTGTAAAACATGTTAGATAAAGTGTCCAAGTTTTAACAGGAGCATCGTTTGTTAAACTTGGAACATTGATACTACAAGGACCTCTAATTCTATTAACTTGGACAAGTGGGTGATTTATGTCAAGTTAGTGGGACAGGATGACCTTGGGGCAAATATAGAAGCTTATCATTGTATATAATTATCTATATTTACTGTTGTAAAAACATATAACTACAAATTATCGCCAATTGCTAAAGTATAATGCATGAGGAACATACATGTAACGTAATCATTCAATGTGAAACAACATTAACAAGGAATCAAGTCGATGAACCATTTGATTATATTGATGGGAAGCTTAATAAGATCCACAGCCGTATCTAGAAGCCATGCACAGCAGAAACAGCAGGGGCACAGACAACTCAGAACAGATCTGCATGCCAATGCCCCCGTTTAACAGTTAGATACAAAAACACTACTATAATTCGAATCAAGTGCCATCCTAATTTTTTATAATTAATAATAATTATGTGTTGCTTACCCTATGATCCAGACAATAACACCGATTAGAGATAGGATCAGGGACAAGAATGCAAAAGGTAATCCCAGTAAAAAGGCCAGGGGTCTGCAATGACAATCTCCCATTATCAGACAAGATCTGAGTTGAGTGTAATAATTATACGGGGTATGAGATTTCAGTTTTTGCTGTGATCACGGTGAGGGACTTATCCGTTCTCCACTCAAGAATGTAACTGAATGAAATATTTGATATTATGAGAACTTTTGGTATTCGAAATTGGGTATCCAAACTTATTTCTAAAAATGTATCAATTTGGAGACAAAATGCCTTAATAAATATAGGGTTGGGCATTCGGGTCGGTTAACCGAACCAAAATTATATTATGAACCGGACCGAACCGAACTGGTTTTGTACCGAACGGACCAATTTTTTTTTAAAAAGTAAAGTTGTATTAAAATTTTAAATAAAAAATTATAAAACTTAAAATACAATTAAAGTAAGGTGATATGTACATTTTTAAGAGTGTATAAATACAATTACAAATTTAAAATTATGATTATAATTTTTAAAATATATGTAAAATATATAATACAATTACAAATTAAAAATTATGATTATAATTTTTAAAATATATGTAAAATATATATAAAATAAAATTATGGTATTTATGATTTGGTCTATTATGTCCAAACAGAAATATTTTTTTACAAGAACCGGACCGAACCGAATTTTATTTCGGTCTATTCGGTCTGAACCGAATAGTCCGAATTTTTGAAAAATCAAGACCGAACCAAACCAAATTAGCATGGTTCGGTTCGGTTTTTCAGTTTCGGTTCGGTTTTACTTAACCCTACCTAAATATCATAACCTAAATCAATGGATCAAAATAACAATCTTACACATACACAATATAGCGTTTTGATAAGATGCCGGAAACACCTATTAATTTACGTTTTTGACATTCCTTTTTCTTTATTTAATGTTTTTAGATTTGAAGAGTATATTGTAATTTAACAAATTTTAATTTTTAAGGATTTAATTTGCCCCTTTAGGATTTTAAAAATATTAAAATTTGAATGAAAGGTTCATGATTTAGGATTTAGGCTTTAGGATTTAGGACTTTAAGCCTTAAAAGCTAGAGACTAAAACCCTAAATCACAGGAGCAAAAAATTTAAACTCTAAATTAAACAATTTTAAAATTTAAGGGTGTAATCTAATTAAATAATTTTAAAATTTAAGGGTGTTGTAACGCCCTCCAGACCCGGGGTATAAGTCTGGGGGTTACTAGCTAATCACCTAATAAAGAAATGTATCTAAACCCCTTTTTAACACTAACCAGGATTTTTTTAGGTTGAAGTATGAAAACAAGAACCACTAACTACTTTATTACAAACCAAATTCAAAATCTTACGAACTCTCTTTATTACAAATCATTGTCTAACCAGTTTTAAACTAACTTCATCTTTTATTCAAACACACACTAACTATCTACACTCCACCTGTTCGGGCAACTCAAAGTTTTCTTCCTGGATTATGATCAATATCTTGGATATGAGAGGATCCCGAGACTTGACCCGCTTCTTTACCACTCGAGTCCTGATGGGTTTCATATTCCTTCTTAACTGAAAACAATAAGGTGAATAACAACAAAAACAAGGGTGAGCCAAAAATTGCTCAACAAGTCCACAAAATATAAACAGTGTTAAAGTAGTATAAATGAATCGGTAATCTGGGTATATCTACAAAGATATAACCCCGCGAGAATAGAAACAATGTCACTATTGGCGAATACAAACGAACTAAACTGGATACAAGTTCGCATCTATACCCTGCTGATCATCCAGGATACAATGCAGATCTATATAGATCTAGTCGGGCACCCAAACACTACGACCAATCTCAAGGATCCGGTTATGTTCCGATCCTTAGGATTAAGTAAACTTAATCCCCAAAAATATTACTATCCAGTCCTTGGAGTAGCAACCAGAACAATTGGTATGCTTCGATATATTCTAATCACCTGAATATATCAATATATGTGAGTAACAATTGGAATATGAATAAGGAATTCAAAGAAAAAGAGAAATCAAGAATCGAAATGAAATATGAACAAGAGAATAACAAGTGTGTATCAGTGTTTATGAACAAGAATCAAAAGTGTGCAAGCGTGATAAGAATCTGAAAAAATATCACTATTCTGAAATTAGAATAGGGGAAAAACTTGTCTTCTGCGCGACTCACTTCAATTATATCACCTTCGTCTATCACCGGCTCAACCTGCCTTGCTAGCTTAGCTTCTTCGATTTGGGTACTTGAATCACTTGGTTTGATGCAGTAATCAGTTTGAAATTGTCGACTGAATCCTTGACCCGACCCTGTTCTTCCCGACCCGATTTGTAGAGAATTTGTGTATTTTCTAAATTTTAATTACTTTATTAATAATAATTAAATAAAAATTAGGATATTGATAGTAGTAAAATTAATAATTTTAGTTAAAATTAAGGCCCTAATTCTACATCTTTTAAAATTAATAAGCCCCTAATTTTTTTATTTTTGAGTATTGAAATTTAATTTATAAATATTTTATATATACAATATATATGTCAAGATTTCCCAAAAATTGTGAATAATGCAAAAATACAAAGAAATGGTATAAATGAAAGTCCTATAATTTTATAAAAATAAAAAATATGATTTTTGTGGGGTTTTTAACACCCAATGGGGCCCGAAAAAGTCTTTTTTCGCGAAATAAGAAAATTTGTAAAATACCTAGATGTTCAGAATAATGCGATGGTAAAAGCCGTTTGATGAAAAATAAGGCCCATTATTTTATTTGAAATATCTGCTTTAAAATTATGATTCGGGTCGTATAACTTTTGAAATGAAAGCTATAAATGCAAAAATAAAGTATCTGAAAAATACCTTAAAAATACTTGGACGACATAGAATACACGTAACACATAGCAATTAGGGTTTGACAGTTAATTACACATAAATGACACATTAACACACATAATTTATTATAAATATAATATAATATAGACGTAAATTTCTCAGACGTTACATTCTTCCCCCCTTAATAGGATTCTGTCCTCAGAATCTCACTACGAAAATGAATGAGGATATTTCTCTAACATTTCACTCTCAAGTTCCCAGGTTGATTTTTCAACCATAGGGTTTCTCCATAAAACTCGCACTAATGACACAGACTTATTTCTCAACACTTTCTCTCGCCGATCTAAAATTCTTATCAGCTGTTCTACAAAAGACAAATCAGGTTAGATATCTACCGGTTCATACTCTATCACATGCCTAGAATCAGGATTATATCGCTTAAGTATCGACACGTGAAACACATTGTAAATATGTTGCATATGAGGCAGTAAAGCTAATTTGTACGCAACTTTTCCCACTTTCTTCAAAATTTCAAATAGTCTGACGTATCGTGGCTTCAATTTACCCTTGTTGCCAAATCTGGTTAATCCTTTCCATGGCGATATTTTGAGTAACACAATCTCCTTCCCAGTAGTCTATATCCTTCCTAGCTTGATCTGCATATTTGCATTGTCTATCTTGTGTTGCATCTAGTCGCTTTCGAATAAGTTCTATCTTTTCTTTAGTCTGTTGGATTAGTTCTAGACCCAAAACCTTGCGTTCTCCAACTTCATCCCAATATACCGGTGATCTGCATTTTCTTCCATATAACGCTTCATACGGTGGCATTCCAATGCTTGCATGATAACTGTTGTTGTAAGAAAATTCAACCAAAGGTAAATGCTCATCCCAACTGCCTTCGAAGTCAATCGCACAAACTCGTAGCATGTCCTCGATTGTTTGGATAGTTCTTTCACTCTGCCCATCGGTTTGCGGATGATACGCGGTACTCATGTTTAATTTAGTTCCAAGACATTCTTGAAATTGTCTCCAAAATCTTGAATTGAAACGGGGATCTCGATCAGACACGATAGATATTGGAATTCCATGTCGCATCACAATTTCCTTGAGATACAAGTGCACTAGCTTGTCGAGCGAAAATATTTCATTAATCGGTAGAAAATGTGCCGACTTTGTTAGTCTGTCAATAATTACCCATATCGCATCATGATTTGCTTTAGTTCTCGGAAGTCCTACCACAAAATCCATCGCTAGATGTTCCCATTTCCATTCCGGAATATCTAATGGTTGCAGTAATCCACTTGGACGTTGATGTTCTGCTTTAACTCGCTGACATGTGTAGCATTTACTTACCCATTCGGCTATGTCCTTCTTCATATTTGGCCACCAAAAATTTTCCTTCAGATCGCGGTACATTTATGTACTTCCTGGATGAATGGAATACTTCGAACTGTGCGCATCTCGCAAGATTTCTTCTTTTAGCTCGGCCACATTAGGGATCCAGATTCTTGATGCGAAGCGTAAAATTCCTTCGTTATCTTTATGGGTTGTGATTTCTTCTCCCGTTAAGTCGTCATCTTGACTCATCACTTCTTCTTGACAGCGTCGAATCTTTCCTAATAATTCTGGTTGAAAAGTCATAGCGTAGATAGCTTCAGTAGATTCATTGGGAACACGAACTTCGATTTCCATCCTGTCAAATTCCTTGGCTAATTCTTCACATGAAGTTAACAGATTCAATCTTTCTTTTTGGCTCAGTGCATCTGCCACAACATTCGCTTTCCCCGGATGATAACTGATCGTAATATCGTAATCTTTAATCAATTCTAGCCATCGGCGTTGTCTCATGTTCAGTTCCTTCTGCGTAAAGATGTTCTTCAGACTCTTATGATCCATGTAGATTTCTCATTTCTCACCGTAGAGATAGTGACTCCAAAGTTTCAATACAAATACGATCGCTGCTAATTCCAGATCATGCGTAGGATATTTTTGTTCATGAGGTTTTAGCTATCTCGAAGCATATGCAATGACGTTACCGTGTTGCATCAGTACACATCCTAATCCACGGTATAAAGCATTACTGTAAATGACAAAATTTCCATGCTCGTCTGGCAATACGAATACCAGTGCAGTTACTAATCGATTCTTCAGCTCTTGGAAACTTTCTTCACATTTGTCATCCCATACGAACTTTTCACTTTTTCGAGTTAACTTGGTTAGTGGCGTTGCTATTTTCGTAAAATCTTTGACAAATCTTCTATAGTATCCTGCCAATCCCAAGAAACTCCGAACGTCTGTTGTTGTCTTCGGCCTTTCCCAACTCAACACAGCTTCAATCTTTGCTGGATCGACTTGAATGCCTTCTCTAATGATGCTGTGCCCTAGAAATTGTACTTCCTTCAACCAGAATTAACATTTCGAGAATTTCGCGTACAGTTGTTCCTTCCTTAGAATTTCCAAAGCAATCCTTAAGTGCTCAGCATGCTCTTCTTCCGTCTTTTAATAAATCAAGATGTCATCGATAAATACAATCACGAATTTATCCAAGTACCTCTTGAATACCCTGTTCATCAGATCCATGAATGATGCTGGCGCGTTGGTCAACCCGAATGCCATTACCAAAAATTCATAATGTCCATATCTAGTACGAAATGCAGTCTTGAGAATATCTTCAGCTTTAATCTTTAATTAATGATAGCCCGATCGCAAATCTATCTTCGAAAACCATGCAGTTCCTTTTAGCCGATCGAACAAATCATCGATTCTCGGTAAAAGATATTTATTCTTGATAGTGAGCTTATTAAATTCTCGATAGTCAATGCATAATCGCATGCTTGCATCTTTCTTCTTCACGATTAATATCGGTGCACCCCACGGGGATACACTGGGTCTTATGATGCCTCGGTCTAGAAGATCTTGTAATTGCGTTGATAATTTTTTCATCTCGACTGGTGTCATTCGATACGGAGCTTTCGAACTGATCTGTACCTGGCGCTAAGTCAATCGTAAATTCGATTTCTCGATCTGGCGGTAACCCTGGAAGCTCGTCTGGAAAGACGTCAGGAAATTCACATACAACTAGAATGTCTTCTATTTTGGGACTTCCCTTCTCTATATCTAACACGTAGGCTATATACACCTCCCATCCCCGTCGAATCAATCAGTTGGTCGGCATTACTGTCAGAAATTTCTTCCGCTATTTTTCGCCTTTGAACATTACCGTTGCATTTTCCGCAGTTCACAATTTGACTTTCTTATTCGTGCATTTAATTTGAGCATTATGACAAAGTAACCAATCCATTCCCAAAATGACGTCAAACTCTCCTAGCTTAAAAGAAATCAAGTTTACGGAGAAATAATGTCCGGCTATTTCTATATCGCACGCTGGACATACTCGATCTACTGGGACTTGGTCGTCATTCGCTAATTTTATAATTAACGTCTCGCCCAACCATTCAATTTCGCAATATAACTTATCAAAGAATTCTTCGGAAATAAATAAACGAGTAGCTCCAGAATCAATTAATACTTTTGAATTTACGGAATTCACCAAAAGCGTACTTGCAATTACACTAGGACTCTGCACTGCTTTTTTCATTGTCATGTTGAAGGTCCTTGCTCTGGGTTGATTAAGAGGCGGTAGCGGAATACTAGCTGCCATTGCTGGTCCTTTGCAATTTCTAGCGATATGTCCTGTCTTTCCACACTGAAAGAAAATAACTTCTGTTGTTTTTCCTGTTGGACATTCGTTAGAATAGTGTCCTTTCTGCTTACATTTGAAATATGTCACATTCGCTTTGATACAGACGCCAGTATGTTTCCATCCACAAGTTTTACAGTACGTCACTGGGACTCTGAAAATTCCCTGCTGGCTGGGAGCTTGGAAACGATTACCTGTTTTCTGGATACCTTGTCCTATCCTTTTAAAATCCCAATTTGTCCGGGCTTGAAATCCCGGCTTCCTGCTGGAGTGGCTTTGGAAACTTCCCTGTCCTTTTTTCTTTTGAGATCTTTCGCTCTCCCCTTCAATAATCAAGGCTTTCTAGACTACGGCGGTCTACATCGTTAATTCAAAAACTGCAACTTGTCCACGGATCCATGGTCGTAATCCTTCTTAAAACCTTTGGACTCATTTTTCTTCAGTATCAACTTGTTCTGGGACAAACCTAGCCAATTCAGTAAATCTGGCTTCATACTCCGTCACGGACATACTTCCCTGCTTCAATTCCAAAAACTTAATCTGCATTTGATTCTTCACATAGCGAGGAAAATGTTTCTCTAAGAACAGCTCTTTAAACCTATCCCATGCAATAACATCTTCACCTTCTAAAGCCTTCTTAGATTGCCACCAATAATTTGCTTCTCCTTTCAACAAGTAGCTAGCAAAGTCAGTCTTCTGGTCTTCACCTACCCTCACTAGCGCAAATGGTTTCTCTATTTCTTTCAACCAAGTGGTAGCCTTAATAGGGTCAGCAGATCCCTCAAATTATGGAGGTTTAACCGACTGAAACTGCTTGAAAGTAACAATAGGTATGGCTGGTGGCATCTGGGGCTCAGGACGAGGTGGCTGTTGTAACATTTGCTGTTGAATCTGCTGCTACTGTTGCTGCATTTGTTGTTGCATCATTGCCATCTGTTGTTGCATCAGATGGAACATTTGGTTCATGGCATTATTGGTCTGTTCTTCGGAGTTGTTGTTAGAAGTCTCAGTCCTAGTCTTTCTCTTGGGTGCCATTTGCTGATAATAAAACAAGTGATGTCTTTTTAACAGTTTATTAAACAATTGACAGTAAGTAAGAAAACAATTTATCCTGTATTAACAAAATTTAGATAATGGTTCGAAGAAAGAAAACAGTTTGCTTAATATAAAAACAGGAAGTGTAAACAGAACAGTTTACGTTAATATAAAGACAGGAAATGTAAACAGTTAAATGAAATATTTATTCTTCTCTTTCTTTTTTCTTTTTTTTTTCAGAATTTAAAGTACGAAAAGCTGTAAAACAATAAAGTAAAGGTAAATATTGTAAAATTGTAAAGAATGAAATTTAAATAAAAATAAAAGAAAATTTGAAAAGTTCATTTTATATATCTAACACCAGCTCAAGGTGTGAATGCTTGGTACAAAAAGTCTCGCTCTGCTGGTCATGGCTACTGCTACTAGTCAGACTACTACTACAAGTCAAGCTGCTACTACAAACATACACACTATATTAGCTGCATCTATGTACATCTGTCATCTCCACTACGTCAGTCCTCTATAGTCAAAATCTCAGAACCCCGGCGGAATACGCCTGTTAGGTCCCAATGTGTTTGTAGAAGGGGGGTTGAATACAAACAGCACCGAATAATCGAATTAAATGCGGAATAAAAAATATGAAACAAAATTCAAGTTAAATAAAAATATTATTAAACTTGAAAGGTGTTACAACAACTGTATCGATTACAAGGTATTAATCTCAAATCAATTATCACAAATCTAGAATAAATTCGACATGAACTTTTTCTATTTTTGCAATAATTAGAATCAAATGCTAAACGCGATTTGAGATTAAGTTCTAGGGATTTTGATCCGCTAGATTGTTAAACAAGAACAAGAGAATGATTTCTAGTTGATTGGATTTAACTTTACAAGCTAGAAATTTGATCTTTGAATTAGCAGATAAGATGAAATATTTGGCTGCTTTTTCTCTCTGTATGTTCTTGACTTCTTTTCTCTGGATGGATAATTGAACTGCTGCTTGTCTGCTTCTTTTTAATCAACAGAATAGAATTGAACTGGCAAGACAATCCTAAGCTCAGCAAGACAATCGGTAGGACAATGGATTGAACTAGCAAGACAATCTGAATGAACTAGCATGACAATCAGAATGAACTAGCAAGACAATCCTCCTCCTAGTGTAACTTTCGGTGAGATAATTGAAAATGGCCTAGCATGACAATCGGTATGACAATCCTGATTGTCATGCTAGTTCATTTTCAATTGTCTTGTTGATTTAATGCAGATTTTAATCCAATTTAAATTCTGAAAATTCCTAAAATTAATTCAGAATTAATTAATCAATTAATTCAATTAATAAATAAATTATTCTTCGCAGATATAATTTATTTTCTTAATTAAATTAGATGACTTAATTAATTAATAGAGAATTAATTCTAGTCTTCAACAACACCCATCCTTCTGCAGATCTTCTGAAAATCACTGAAAATTATGAATCAATTCCACCACTTCAATGTTGACACTCGATGTACTGTCTGGTTCATGAGTGACTAACTTCCGTGACGTTTCTTCATGTCTTGACTTTGACACTTTGATTTTCTTCAGATTAAATCCTTGTAATTAATGATACTCTAACGAGATCTCTGTCACTTGATTAAATCCACGATCTTGATTTATATCACTGAGGCATGATCAACTTCTTGAACTTCTTCCAGTGAATTAACTCCTCAAGTCTGTAGATGAACCTTGTTTCTGAATCCTTTGACAGATATTACTTTACGAGATCTCTCTGACGGTCGATCCACTATTTACTTATTACATTCTTATTTGAGTTGAGTTGAATCCTCGAATATACAAATAGGTCTATGACATATGACTTACAATCTCCCCCTATTTGTTTGTTAGACAATAACACACAAATACCTAGAGGATAACTCAACTAACAAATAAGAAAAAGATATAAATATAAATGCAAAGTAAATAGTAGAAAAGTTCTGGACTAGATTTAACATTTTCCAGATTCCAAGTAGATGTTCCTCTAGACTGAACATATCTTCAAGTAGTTCCATCTTCTTTTGTACAACCACATTTCCTGTTGAGAAGCCCATATCTCTTGCTTCTCCCCCTATGAGAATCAACTGATTAAAGAAGATCACCTTCATTTTACCACCTCTCCCGTACAATAGGATCCGCAGATAAAAACCAATGGTACTCCCCTAACAGCTTCTTCCCTTACTAGGAAATCACCTTGTGTTTACCACCTCTCCCGTACAATAGGATCCGTAGTTACAAACAACAATGGTGTGGTGTAGTGTACATTTTTAGGATCTTTTTCTTACTCCCTGCTATTTCTCCCCCTTAGTTGAGGAATCCTCCAAACTATTACTTAAGCTTTTATCTCCCCCTTAAAGAAGGAATGTATGCCGTCGTCTGAAGGAGTTCTCATATTTCACTTGGTTCGAAAAGAAATAACAAGAAGTTTCTCTTTCTTCCTCACTGTGAGTGTGTGATTGTGTTTTTGTGTACCTCACATGTGTTTCACTCTTCTCTCCACTCGTGTTTACACTCATTCTCACAAGTGTATCACTCTTATCTCATAGCTCCATAATCCAGCTGTACCTGCAAGGAAAATCACCTTAGCCATCCTTAAGGAGGTCATAGGTGGTGCAATGGGAGTTCACAAATCCCCATCCTTGTTAAACTCGTCAGATGAATCTGAGTCATAATTTACAAGTTGCTAGTTTCCCTTTTAGGGTTCCAGATTTGAATTCTGGGAAGGTAAACAATGATCCAAAGAATTTAGCATAAAGATCACAGTTCCCTTCTAATGCCTGTGAAGACATTTCCTTGTGACTCATCAGGTAATATCTGAATCATTGTCAACAAGTTGCCGATCTGCACCTATGTCAGATCCACTATCCGCAGATGCATCCAGGGGATTTAAGCCTGGGGAGGTAGACACTGACCACTGACATATGGCTTTTGGATCAGTATCCTCTCCTAACACCTGTAAAGGCAATTGGTCCATTAACGAACCTTGAACAATCGAATCTGACCTTAAAATGGTCGAAACTCTTGTTTCCGTCAACTCATCCTTTGTGTGTGTAACCTCTCCTTGTGCATCAAGAATTATTTATGTTTGAAGTGGTGACACTACATCGGATACCTTGGCCGACAGGCAAAATTCAATAGACTCACCCTGTTGAGAGAATGAATGTAGTAACTGTTTTTTTTTGTGCCTTTTTAGCCATTACATCTTTTTGAGAAGATGTATGGGGGCTAGCAGTTGTCTCGGTTTAAATACTACTCATCTATGTAGGAGACAGAGCTACTGGGTTGACTACAGAACCTTCCTTATGTGGTGCACTAGGCACTATCTCCCTCACGCTCATTCATACTATATTTAGTGATAAGAGAGTGTTGGTTGGTTCTGTTTTTGTGTTTGTCTTTACAGTCTGGGATAGATGTTGTGGGTTTTCAACCTCATGACTGTCAATGAAAGAAAGTCATTGGAGACTGAACCTGTATCATAGAACATATGGTAATAGAGAGAAAATGATTTACAATAGTGATTTCAAAAGATTTTACATGAAATAAGAAATCACTAATGTAGAAAGAAGTTTGATTTTGTTTTTCAATATGAATGAGTTTTTGATAAAACATTGATCACTTAGGGTAAAGTCTAAGTAATTCTCATTCATGTCAAAAGCTTACAAATATCTGCAACATAATGTTAACAACATATCATTGACCGATACTTGTTAAGTACTTTAGATACTAATTGTTATGTTGCATTAACAGTATACCACTGCACATATAAAACAATATGATTGTGCCTAGTGATAAGAGAGTTATAAATATGACGACTCTACTTATTCATATAAAATTATAACTGCAGTTAGAGTGCCATACCATGTCCTTGACAATTGATTGAGCAGTATACTAGTTCATACCAACCTGAAGTGAGATTGTGAAGAAGAGATTGTATAGTCCAATAGATCTGCAGCTGCAAAGTTCATGAACTGTGATGCATTGACTTCCTCTTTTTGACTCACCAACCAGGAGTACACTTGTACACATCTTACTAGAGTACAATTCCAAGTGTAATGTGCAGCAGGTGCTTGATATGTCATAATATTCTCAAGTCTCGTCACTGGTGCTATATGTTAGATACTGCTTCCTGATAATAACCTAGCACAATATACAAAATTTCACTGATAACATATCCAGCTTGCAAACAGCCATATCCCTCAGATAAACCTTTGCTGTTATCTCCAAAGGTAACCATGGGGCCAGCTTTCTCAATCCACATTTGATAGCAGGGCTCTATCTCCGGTCATATGTCTTGATGATCCACTGTCAAGAATCCACACTACCGGTTACACCTGTTTAATGCCCTGCACTACAAATGGATTAGACCTTCTTCGGAACCCAAACTTGGTTGGGCCCGGCATACTTGTAGAACTGTCCTTTGTCAGGCAAAACAACATTTTTAATTTTAATTGCCTCAACTTTCTCAATGACTGAACATTTGACCTTGTAAACAGCGTTAACAAATTTCTGTTTAAGCTTAGGCACAAATGTCTCCTTTCTAGCCTTAGAAGGACTAGCAGTCTTAGACCTATCATGCTTCTTGTTATTCACATGCTGACGAGGAGTAGTCTTATCATTAGACACATGCTTACCATTAAAATAAGCATACATCATATTAAAAGCACAAGACATACAATTAGCAACACCACATGCTTTATGAGAGTGATTAACAGCAGGCAATTTATGCATGGTAGACATGGCATTATTGTTATCCAACTCATGTGTGTCTGAGTTAGTCTCAGTTGCTTTCACAACTTTGACTGGAACTTTCGACTCACTTGACTTGGAAACAATCTTCTCATTAGCATGATCCTCAGCACGTATTTCTTCTTGAATAACAGAAGAGGTCGCATCAAATGGTTCAGCAATTGATGCTTTATAGAGGGGTTCATCAACACCCTTAAGCACATGTGGTACTTCCCTCCCTTTAGCACATACATGAGGAGGGGAGTTTATGCCTAATTCTCCAATAGCAGCATTGTAATCATATCCTATTCCAGATGTTTGATTAACAGCTTGCTTACTGTAGAACTCTTTAGCCTTCGAACAAGAATTGAAGTAGGCTCTAACCTTAGTCTCAAGACCGGTGATCTTGTCTTTGAGAATAGTTTCGAGTTTTCTATAACAGTCAACTCTATTCTCTAGAAAAGATACATGTTCTTTTAATTTGTCTTGATTAATATGCACAAGTCTTAATTCATTGACCTCTTTCTCAAGGTCTGTGATCTTTAAACTTAACAGTTCATTATCACGACGTGCACAATCTAAGTTACCTCTTAGATGATAAACCATTTCAGCATCAGAAAGTTTTACCTCTATTCTTGACGATGAAGCTTTTCCATCAATAGCCATAAGAGCAAGATTTCCTTCATCTTCATCTTCACTGTCAGTATCATCCCAGCTTCTTCCCTTTGCCAGATAAGCCCTTTCAGAGTTCTTTCTTACTTGCTTTGGCTTCCTACATTCTGTGGCAAAGTGTCCCAACTCATTGCAGTTATAGCATCTAATGGTGCTTCGATCAACCATCCCTGTTTTGTACCCACCACTGCTGGTGTTAGAGGATGAAGATCCACCATTCTGGAATTTGTTGTAGTTGGACTTGTACTTAAGCTTGGGATTCCTCCTGAATCTGACATGGGAGAATCTCTTGACAATTTGGGCCATTGATTCATCTTCCAATTGCTCCAGCTCTTCCAAGGAATAAAAATCATCACTTGATTGATTTGTAGTAGGAGGATCATATTCTGCTACTAACTCATTTTCCTCACCCTTGGAAAACTGTACCATTCTTTCTAACTGTTGAGATTGTTGTTGTTGTTGACCTTCAGCTACAAGTGCAGTAGATGTGCTGACCATTCTATCCTTTCCGTAGACTTCCTTCTGTTGAATCTGCTCCAACTCATAGGTTTTTAACACTCCATAGAGCCTGTCCAAAGAAATCTCACTCAGATCTCTAGCTTCTCTAATGGCAGTGATTCTATGTTCAAGATGAGCTGGCAGTGTTAAAAGGAACTTTTTGTTGACCTCCCTGATTGAATAATACTTTCCATTGATGTTCAGGTTGTTGATCAACGCATTGTACCTCTCAAACACTTCAGTAATTCCTTCTCCTGGATTTGATTTGAAATGTTCATATTCAGAGGTTAGGATTTCCAACTTGTTCACCCTAACTTCCTCTGTGCCTTCATTAATCACCTCAATAGTTTCCCACATGTGTTTGGAATTTTTACAGTTCATCACATGTCTGTTCATCAAGGGATCAAGGGAATCAATTAATATTAATTGAAGGCTGGCATCCAAGGAGGCTTCTTCCTTCTCAGCAGGAGTAAAATCTTCAGGCTCTTTTGAATAGGTTCTAGCTTCAGTAGTCACCACACCATCTATTATTACCTCAGGTTCAATAATCATCGGAGTTTTTATACCCTTCTTTAACAAGTTTGAATATTTGGGATTTGCAACTTGTAAAAATAATAGCATCTTCTTCTTCCACATGATATAATTCTCTTTATCAAATTGTGGAATTTTAACGGTTCCAACTTTATGTGAAGTCATTATGAATTTTTGAATAAATAAAAATTCAAGGAGTTGAAAAATCACAAAAGTCTAGGATCTTGATTTGTTCGTTAATCAGAAGGCTCTGATACCAATTGTTAGGTCCCAATGTGTTTGTAGAAGGGGGGGTTGAATACAAACAGCACCGAATAATCGAATTAAATGCGGAATAAAAAATATGAAACAAAATTCAAGTTAAATAAAAATATTATTAAACTTGAAAGGTGTTACAACAACTGTATCGATTACAAGGTATTAATCTCAAATCAATTATCACAAATCTAGAATAAATTCGACATGAACTTTTTCTATTTTTGCAATAATTAGAATCAAATGCTAAACGCGATTTGAGATTAAGTTCTAGGGATTTTGATCCGCTAGATTGTTAAACAAGAACAAGAGAATGATTTCTAGTTGATTGGATTTAACTTTACAAGCTAGAAATTTGATCTTTGAATTAGCAGATAAGATGAAATATTTGGCTGCTTTTTCTCTCTGTATGTTCTTGACTTCTTTTCTCTGGATGGATAATTGAACTGCTGCTTGTCTGCTTCTTTTTAATCAACAGAATAGAATTGAACTGGCAAGACAATCCTAAGCTCATCAAGACAATCGGTAGGACAATGGATTGAACTAGCAAGACAATCTGAATGAACTAGCATGACAATCAGAATGAACTAGCAAGACAATCCTCCTCCTAGTGTAACTTTCGGTGAGACAATTGAAAATGGCCTAGCATGACAATCGGTATGACAATCCTGATTGTCATGCTAGTTCATTTTCAATTGTCTTGTTGATTTAATGCAGATTTTAATCCAATTTAAATTCTGAAAATTCCTAAAATTAATTCAGAATTAATTAATCAATTAATTCAATTAATAAATAAATTATTCTTCGCAGATATAATTTATTTTCTTAATTAAATTAGATGACTTAATTAATTAATAGAGAATTAATTCTAGTCTTCAACAGCACCCATCCTTCTGCAGATCTTTTGAAAATCACTGAAAATAATGAATCAATTCCACCACTTCAATGTTGACACTCGATGTACTGTCTGGTTCATGAGTGACTAACTTCCGTGACGTTTCTTCATGTCTTGACTTTGACACTTTGATTTTCTTCAGATTAAATCCTTGTAATTAATGATACTCTGACGAGATCTCTGTCACTTGATTAAATCCACGATCTTGATTTATATCACTGAGGCATGATCAACTTCTTGAACTTCTTCCAGTGAATTAACTCCTCAAGTCTGTAGATGAACCTTGTTTCTGAATCCTTTGACAAATATTACTTTGCGAGATCTCTCTGACGGTCGATCCACTATTTACTTATTACATTCTTATTTGAGTTGAGTTGAATCCTCGAATATACAAATAGGTCTATGACATATGACTTACAACGCCTCAGCTCGTCTCGAAGTATCTGAACCAACGTCTGTGCTAAACGAAAAATCTGATAAAACTCCGTAAAAAAGGCGGCCCATCATGTGTCAAAGCATCTAACTCTCATGTAGCACTCATCAAAGCAGACTGTAACCTCTGTCTCATCATATAATCTGGCTGTAATGCGGCTAGTGGTCCTCGGTCTCTCTGATCAAACAAGTGCATAATCTCTCTACATTGGGCTCTCCAGTACTCAGCGTCCTCTCTCATAACACTGTACTCATGATACAGTACCATGTGTGGCTGTGCAACATGTGACTGAACCCTCTGCATCCCTGCACCCTGCTGTGGAGCTCCCAACTGTAACTCTATCTCATGCTCACCCATACCCTCGACTGGAACCATCAGAAATATCTCTGGCTCTGGAGCATGTACTGGTATAGGAGGTAACACTGATGGTGGTGGAAGCTCTGGCTCAATCACTGGCATGAACTGATGCTCTACTGGAAATGGAGGTGGAAGCATCGGCTCGAAGAACTCTAACGAATCAAACATCTCTACAGGATCATGAACTATCCTTGGCACTGGTGGTGCTGGCTCCTGGGGCAATGATGGAGAAGGTGGAAGAGGTGGAAACATATACTCAGACACTGGTTGAACCACTGGTGCAACTGGTCCTGTCACAGTCCTCTCAGATGAACCTGAATAACCTGATGATGTCATCTGATAATATACCAAAGAAAGAAGAAAGGTCACTAAATCATTCCTAAAACTAATACCTTCCTATCCTAATCTTATCTAAATCCTAACACTATTCTTCCTAGTTGACTATTTCTATCCTATGTGATCTCCCTATCTTATCTTAACCCTAATGTTCTTGTTTTCAGGGACCAAACCTACAGCTCTGATGCCAAACCTGTAACGCCCTCCAGACCCGGGGTATAAGTCTGGGGGTTACTTGCTAATCACCACACCTATACAATCTCAATAACAAAATAATAAAGAAATATATCTAAACCCCTTTTTAACACTAACCAGGATCTTTTTAGGTTGAAGTATGAAAACAAGAACCACTAACTACTTTATTACAAACCAAATTCAAAATCTTACAAACTCTCTTTATTACAAATCATTGTCTAACCAGTTTTAAACTAACTTCATCTTTTATTCAAACACACACTAACTATCTACACTCCACCTGTTCGGGCAACTCAAAGTTTTCCTCCTGGATTGGGATCAACACCTTGGGTATGAGAGGATCCCGAGGCTTGACCCGCTTCTTTACCCCTCGAATCCTGATGGGTTTCATATTCCTTTTTAACTGAAAACAATAAGGTGAATAATAACAAAAAAAAAGGTGAGCCAAAAATTGCTCAACAAGTCCACAAAGTATAAACAGTGTTAAAGCAGTATAAATGAATCTGTAATCTGGGTATATCTACAAAGATATAATCCTGCGAGAATAAAAAGAAGGCCACTGCTGGCGAATACAAACGAACTAAACTGGACACAAGTTCGCATCTATACCCTGCTGATCAGCCAGGATACAATGCAGATCTATATCCCTCTATATAGATCTAGTCGGGCACCCAGGCACTACGACCAATCTCAAGGATCCGGTTATGTCCCGGTCCTTAGGATTAAGTAAACTTAATCCCCAAAAATATTACTATCTAGTCCTTGGAGTAGCAACCGGAACAATCGGCATGCTTTGATATATTCTAATCACCAGAATATATCAATATATGTGAGTAACAATTGGAATATGAATAAGGAATTCAAAGAAAAAGAGAAATCAAGAATCAAAATGAAATATGAACAAGAGAATAACAAGTGTGTATCAGTGTTTATGAACAAGAATCAAAAGAGTGCAAGCGTGATAAGAATCTAAAGAAATATCACTGTTCTGAAATTAGAATAGGGGAAAAACTTGTCTTCTGCGCGACTCACTTCAATTATATCACCTTCGTCTATTGTAACACCCCCAGATCCGGGGTCGGGGATCCGGGTTGTCACGGTCTTTCTTTCCACAATATCACTTCACTTAATTAATAATAAATAACCTCATGCTGTGACCCCACCCTAACACACACCACAACCCGTTATAGTCTCAGAGTTGAAATTGAAATAAGTACAAGTCTTTGAATCCACAATTTAAAAGTTATTACAACCCAAAATGATTACTTGATAAATTTACAGTTAATTGCCATTATCTGCCACAAGTTATAATTATACATAATTGATTCTCAAAAGTAGATGGTCTGATCTACAATAGATCTACCTCTGCAGCTATAGCAGCTACAACATCAACGGGAAGACGCGGGACGCTTCCCACGCGCTTGCGCTGGGTCTGCTGGAGTCTGGCCATCTTTCCTAACTGTTGTTGTGTGATGAAGAAATAAAGCAAGGGTGAGCAGCAAGCCCACCAAAATAATATGTATAATGATTTACAATATATGAGCCTACTCATAATACTCATGAAAGTCTTGGTCAAAAGAAATGAACCAAGTTTGATATCTTAATGCGATGAAGTCGCAAAATATTCAGTATATATACATATATACTTTTCAAAATATTGGAAGTCCTCTTCCATGCATAATATACACAAAGTCCCAGTGTATAACTGTATAAAAAATATCGTTGCAAGGTGATCTCATATATCTAACCTTGTCTCAACGTTTTTTTCTGAAAATCTTTGTCATTCATAAGACAATTATTAATTAGATATAAGTTTAAAAGATGAGGTTACCAAATACCCCAATATACTTATATCTTTCCCAATACTACTTGAACTACCACCGTTCAAGTTATAATCAGTTTCAAAAGTTCATCACATAGATGAGACTACGAGACAAGATTTGAATAGATTCAATCTTTGAAATATTATTGAATGAAAAAGTTATGAGATACTTTATTTAGTTCCGATATATATATATCCACATATATATATCTCTAAAACATTTCCTGGAACCTCTGTTATGTAAAGTATGAACAGAGTTGCAATATCCAATGAATTTGGAAGGAAAAGAAAACCTTTGGCATAAACCAGATATCTTGCTGATCAGGCAAAGATACCCATAAGTAACCTTTTCTACTAGTAGATGGACGAATTCCCCACTGGTCATCACCCTGGCCGCATTAGGACCTATGCTGGACTGCCACTCAGCCACTTATGCATTTGATGGACTCCCACTGAGCCACTTACACTATCATGGACGCCCACTGAGCCCATGTTGCTTATGCCGACTCAATAGATGGACTTACTTCCCGAACGTTGGGTAAGTAATCAATTCATTTACCAAAACTGCAACCTTATTGCGAATATAAAATACACCACAGAGCCGGATTCCCCAGGTTTTGAACGAGTATTTAAATCCCCTTTAAAGGAAGATCTTAAATATAAAAATGAGTTTTGGGATCCGCTCTAACTTTTAAAAATCATTTTGAAGACTCGAAAACACTTTAAAGAGTGTTTGGAGTAAAGCTGATTTAATGAAGTAAATCAGTCCCCAGAATATTTAGAAAATGACTGAATATTATTATTTAAATAATATTCCCATAAAGAATAATCTTTTATAAAAATAATTGAAGTAGAAGTTTTAAAACTTATACTTGAAACGAGTATTAAATAACCAAAGATATACTTATATGAAAGTATTATCTTTATTTGAATAATCGAAAATAAGTTTGATTATTAACACCTTATTCTTTAATAAAATAAAGAATATATTTCAGCAAATAATCGGAGTCATAGATCCTCAAATGAATATTCAAATAATATTCATTAAATAATATAAACTGAGTCATAAGCCTTCGAATGAATATTCAAATAATATTCAATAAATAATATAAAAGAGTCATAAGCCCTCGAATGAATATTCAAATAATATTCAGATAAATAAATAAAAGGAGTCATACGCCTTCGAATAATATTCAAAATAATATTCATTAATAAAGTAAAAGGAGTCATAAGTCCTCGAATGAATATTCAAAATAATATTCAATAATAAAATAAAGTTAAAGTTATCGAATAAACCTTATTCGATTAATAGTTTTAAAAACTATATCCATATATATATATATATAAATAAATATATATATATATAATATACTCGGGAACATCGACTCCCGGTTTAGAAATATGTTCACCTTTTATCCCCTATACTAAGGGTATACGCAACTACTTGCTTATTTCTAGCATAGGTATTATGCAACTATAAGCATTGAAATCAACAGATAGATAACCAGATTACGAAACAGACATGCATATATACCATATTAGCATGCTCCAATATATCGCAAAATTTGCTAATAACAATCATGCAATATCACAAGATAATGCATATACATATATTTACATCACAGCAACAGTATAACGGGTAGAAAACTTGCCTGAGCGACTGGGGTTACGAATGGCTCGGGACGAGTCTGGTAACCTATAAACAACAAGTAAGTTGGAATTAAACCAAAGTCACTTGTAAATCTATACTTTAACTAACTTAGACTCTAACGCTTGTTTTGCGCTCACTGATTCGCTTAAGTCACTCGGGTACCCTCGGCTCCACCATTTTTAATAATTTAACCTTTACGAGTTTTAAAGCGATTCCTTCGCGAATGTCTTACCAACTGCCTAACACACTTACCATAAATGTTTCATACATTAATTAACCCTTTTTGGTCTTTAACCTACATTTCAAAGTAAGGCGAGGGGAAAAAGTTTCGTTCGCGAAACGCCGTTACTTGAAACGGTCGTTTCTCCTAAACCGTGCATCGGAATCGAACGAACTACATATCAAAACGAAGCTCGTAACATGAGCTATCTAAACATGGCAGTGGTCATAATCTAGCAGGGGGTCCTCGGGTCCTAATGTTATGCACAAAACAGTCTAAAGAAAATCGGACGTTACGACGGCTATGTTTACGCGATTACCAATATTTATACCACTCCAATTCTTTACCAATTCACTACAAACCACCCAACCATCATCAATACCTCAAACACAACTTATATCAAGGCAAAGTCAGTCCATAATCTCAAGGTTTTCCAACTTATTCAACCACAAACATGATCTACTAACCATAACTTAAGATTCATTAACCATTAACCAAGATTCATATCCAAAATCACCACAAATCCAACCAAACTATCTAACATACATGGATCTTGCTATACATACATGGATATTTCTATATATACATTAATCCATCCATGAACTCATCAAAACTCAAAGTTCAAACTATAAGTTAAAGGTGAAAGTTGTTTATACCTCCTTGAAGCTTCCTAACACAACCCAAGAGCTTTGAATGCCTAAAAGAACCTTGATCCTTGCTTGTATAACCTTAATCTTTCATAAAAATTCAAGAAAACTAAAGTTATTTCTTGAAGGTTACTATTCACCATCTTCTTCCTTGATTTATTGGAAGAGATTGTGAAGGAATTAGGAGCTTAAACTTATAGCATAACCATATCTATGTACAAGGAAGCTTAGATAATTACCTTGTGATTTAACAATGCTTGGAACTTGATTTTTGAAATTCTTGCCCTTGAAAAAGATGAAAAGCCGAGAGCAAGATGATGAGAATGAAATGATTTTGTGTTTTTTGATTTGTTTGGCTTAGCTTGGTTGTTTTTTGTTTTGTTTTTGGTTAATTACCTTAATAACCTTATATTTGTGTGGTTATAAACCAACCACACCTCCTCCTTCCCTATGTCATGCTTACATCACATTGCTATGTCATCCTCCCTTCCTTGTCCTCTTCTCATTGGTTGGGTGACATCACTTCCTCTAATCCCTTTGCTTAACTTCCTAATTGTTTGCCTAATGACCGCTGATCTGTTATACGGTTCGCTTAACTTTCGTTTTCGTTTATCGTTGAGGGATCATACCCGGGATCTTATTACTTAGGTTCCCTTAACCTTTCTCAATATATTATATTCCTTTTATGATCCTCTCCTATAATCCTTTAATTTAAATCCTTTTTTATCCTGTTACCTTATACTCAATTCTCTCCGTATCTAGTGGATTTCCGGGAAAAATCAAAGTGTTCGGATTTGGATTCTGACGATCTTTACATACACTTATATCCCATATAAAGTACTAATAAAATCTCAGAATATCCATATCAGAACCCCTACATAGTGTGGCATGAAAAGTTTTCTCATTCAGCAAAAACACTATTCATAAGGGTTTCAAAAATTTTCCAAAAATTGGGGTTATTACAGTCTCCCCTCCTTAAAAGGATTCCGTCCCGGAATCAGATAGAAATGAATAGGGATACTTTCTTAGTATTGCACTTTCTAACTCTCAAGTCAATTTTCCCACATTGTGGTTCTACCATCAAACTCTGACTAGTTTGATAACCCTTCTCCTAAGCACTTGTCCCTTTTCGATCTATAACCCTTTCTGGTTGCTCCATATAGGTTACGTCGGGTTGCATATCTATGCGCTCATATGCCTCTATTTATCTGGCATCTGAATTACACTTCCTTAACATTGATACATGAAACACGTTACAACCTGCTACATGTTCGGGGTTAGGGCTAGCTCATATGCTAACTTCCCAAACGTCTTAATATATCCAAGGGTCCAACAAATTGTAGACTTAGCTTTCCTTTCTTTCCGAACCTCATCAATCCTTTTTTCAAGGGTTTCCAAGGGGATACCTATAACATTACTAGGCCCCCTATTTCATACTCTTTATCCTTTCGTGTCAAATCAACATACTTATCATGTCCATCTTGGGCTACTACCAGCCGTCCTCTGATTAGATCTATCATATCCTTGGTCCTTTGGACTACTGCGGGTCCGAGCATCTTACGCTCTACAACTTCATCCTAACATAAGGGAGATCGACATTATCTTCCCTCAAGAATCTCATAAGGCGACATCTCGATAATGACATATGATCTATTGTCGTAAGATAACTCAATCCGAATTAAGTGATCATTCCAAATTCTTTCAAGTCTATTGCACAGACTCTCATTATAGCTTTTATCATTAGAACTTTTGCTTCTCAATACCCATTCTTTTCCAGTTCGTAATCGCTACTACCTTCCGTTCCTAATATTATACTGGTTATACTTTTGCTCGTTAGCGTTCTATAACCTTTTAATAACCACGTCAACCTTAGTATTACGAATGTGTTCCCATTCTGAATACCACCATAACTTTATTACTCCTTTTTCAGTTGTTTCCATTTTCCAAAATTTGATCAATCAAATAGAAGTAAAGGAATTTGTTGAGAGATCACTATGATCATGAACACTTGTTATATCGCATAGTTAGTACAGAAGGTGGCCAACCTTTAGTACTTGACAAGCAATTAAACAATAGCTGGTATCCTACTCGGCTTCTATCACACAGATAGATAGTCATTCGGCAATACCTCCCCTTCTGGAAGGGTTGTTCTTCTCAGCTTACATGAAATGAAAAGAAGAGAAAAGAACGAACTGAAGAGAATTGTATATATGAAAAAAAATATTGCCATAAAATATCTGGCTTGGAACCTACCTCTGAACTATAGAGGTTTGTCATAGGAGAACAAAACATATGTATTTATATCAACATCAAGTGTTATAGCATCGAATTTCACGTGCCTAAATATTTTCGCTATCCCGTCCATCATTCTATGGACCCACACTCTTCCTCGAGCTTATACATAATCACCTTTGAAACTCCCTCGACATCGAAAATCGAATCTGGGTTTTCATTCCAAACATTACCGTTACTAAAATTCTATGCCTGCACTGCAACCTTCCTCGTATAGTAATACGACTCTCTATTGATAAGTAGAATAAATATACAATAGGTAGACACTCTACTTAATTAGTCTATCAATGTTAACTTATACACTACCACTACCCGATTAGTGGTACTCAATCTCAACACCCATTCCAATACAACTCTCACGGTTGTAATCAGCTCATTACTCGCAGAATCATTGCTGCCTTACTAAGGTCCACCACTGACCTACTGTAGTCATTCATTTTCCATGAAGTCTTAATAACTAACCATACGGAGTCCATACATCTCGTATCTAATTCTTCTAAGGAGTTAACATAACCACCAATCACAATTCATGAAGAACACTCCAAACTCTGACGTACTTTCATGACATGAAGCAGATAAAATTGCAGAAGAGTTTCAATCAAAGCACCGATAGCAGGTTAATACCATTCTTAATCATATGCCTTCAATAGAAGACTTAACTCAAAGGTTTGTTTGGTCCTTTTTGAAACATGGTCCTGGCTTATCTCAAGATAGGACCTTCTAAGATAGATAGCCCGTTCATGGCGATTACACAAATTAAACCTTTACCAACTACTATTACGGTTGGATATTGCACAGTCATCAGAAGGAATGTCAATCTTCCAAACCATAATTTAACTTTCACATTTTTAACCATCATCACTGTATTCTTTTGGCACACGCGCCTATAATTATCCTCTTACCTTTAAAGTGTCGGCCACCTCTTTGGCCTTTCCTGATAGTAAAATTTCCTTACAGTCAATGTCATTTTAACCACCTCCAAATAAATTTTCTACCTTATTTCCGATCACTGCTTGAGTGAAAATGCTTTCCTTAAAATCTGATGAGTAAAAAAAAAATCACCATTTTTCCATAAGTTATTGCCTCAGTCTTTAGAGGTTAATCACTGTCGCGACTGACTCTCGATCGTACTTAGAACATCTTCTATCTTAAGTCCTAATTGCCCTGAACAATTTCGACCATTACTGGTTCGATCCATACTTTCTCGTGGTTTAACACGTGCCCCACTTGGCATCATTATAATTACGTCATATTTCCTTTATCCACATTTCTATTCTTGAGAATTTTGAATATTACCTTTTTCCTTATAAAACCTGTAAGGTTATCCTTCAATCGTTCCTCCTGTATTCCCTAGATACAGGGCATATCACAATACCATTTACTAATAGTAGAACCATTGTCTATATACTTCTGCAAAATTTCTCCACTGATTCTTAAAGGTTGTTATTACCTTAACCCTTTCCCAATCATACTGTCAAAACTCATACTGTCCCTATTAAGGGTGACATGCCAACCTTTATGCAGTCCCCTAGGATTCATTTTAAGTTACCAATGTTCTATCCTTAATTCCACCTTTAAAAGGTACCTGCATCCTTCCACGAATAAATCAAGTCATATTTCCTTGATAGATTATCATATTCATCATTCCCACCTCGATAGTCTATACCTAACTTCATAATAGCATCCTTATTCAAATTGAGGTCAATCCATATGGCCTCCAAAAGATAACAACGGTTATCCGCTTGTCTTGCCTAATTTGGTAACGATAACAAGGATGTTCTGGAAGATATTGGTCGTGTTCAACGTGAACTTCTTCTTAATAATTCCTTATTTACTTCTGTTGTTTATCTCAACAGTCACCTCAATGTTGGGATATCTTTCATACCTGGCATCTCCCTTTCTGGGTATCAAGCCACCGGTCTTACATTTCCTTCTTGAAGGTCACTTCCTTCATCCAATTTTTCCTAATTTCTTACTTCCTTATCCCCTTAGTCTATCCGCGTCTCATTATTTATCCTTCGAATTATCTCAAGATTTCCTCGAATCCTCCCAACTTACAGGGGATAAACTATATGTATCTCTTATGCCCTCAACCATCAATTTTAACTCATGGTGGATCATCATCATCCTGACGATTACATACTTTTCTATTTCTATTGCTATGAGTCTTTAGGGTTTCCTCATACCCAACTCCCTTATCATTCCTCAAACTCTATTGCCTTTATATTCCTTTCCACTTCAGTTTCTTTTTATTTTCCTTTCTCTTATCATTATTTCACAAACCAATCACAATATAAGCATTGATTTCAAACATCCCGTCATTCTGGATTCGTGTCCTCAGAACGAATCTTGACAACTTTTACAACTTAGATTCATAATTTATCATACTTGTCTGCCTTTGTTCTGGCTCTAAAGCTTTTACACTATTCCATAACCTTGGGAATTACTTTCCTGAAAACAATTGACTGAACTTAAATCAGTTTATTATAACCTCTGGCTCCGTGCCTTTCTTGGTCTTTCACCAGCGGGTGGCCTCTCTCTTAGGAGGGTAAGTGACAAAAATAGTCTTTCGTGATTCGTCAATCATTTAGAATCTCAAATGATTCCTGTATTTCCTTTAGCCAGGCTCTTGCCTCGACTGGGTCAGCTTGTTCCTTGGAACTCTGAGAGCTTAGCGACTTAAAGGTCCTGAAAGAATTTCTCACCGCATTGTTTCCTCAGGGTGGTGGTTGGGGATAATAGTCTAAGTTCTGTCTAGACTGGTCCATAAATTGTCGTATAGGAGTACCATCTCGGGTCTCCTTTCCTTACTCGACTTTCTGTTTCCTTAGTATGAAATGTTTCAACCTTCTCCCATAATCGGGGTTATCTTATATATTAAAAACCTTGTTTTCCACTCTATTATGTTATGGGTTATTTCTTTCTTGATGGCAACCTCCCTGACTATCACATTCAGGGTTTGCCCTAAATCTTATTCCTCAAACTATGGCTCTCATCTAAGTTCTCATCCTTAAGCTCTTGAACTTTTGGAACCCAATTTCTGTAGGAACACCTCACTATCCCCTTATCATCTTTCTCGGTGTGGATCTCTTATCTAATTGTTGGCTCCCTGCCTTCATTCATAACTTTTTCTGGCACAATATGATCTTTTCCAATAATTCGGGCTGTATTGCAATCTCAAACAGCTTTTCGGTACCGGCTCCGGTTACCTTCACTTCTATTTCCATTTTCTCAAAATCTCTTAAAAACTCTCCAAAAGACATTATCATCTTGAGTCTTTCCTTTTTACTAAGGGCATCAGCCACCATATTGGCTTTCCCCGAATGATAAAGAATCTCCCAATCATTATTCTTGATTAGCTCTAACTGCCTCCTCTGGCATATGTTGAGCTCTTTCTACGTGAAAATGTACTAGAGCACTTATGGCTTAGGTAATTCTCGCACTTCTCTCCATACAAGTAGTGCCTCCAATCTTTAGGGTAAACTATTGCCACGAGCCTAAGCTCATGAGCGGGGATATCGAATTTCATATTACCTTAATTGTCTTGACATGTACGCGATTACCTTACCGTGCTGCATACGCACGCACCCTAAGCCCTTGTGCGAAGCGTCACTACACTTCACAAAATCTCCTTTTCCATCCGGCAATGCCAGCATAAGGGCCATCACCAACCTCTGCTTCAGTTCTTGAAAGCTGTTCTCGCATTTCTCTGTCCATTCGAACTTCTCAGTCTTACGAGTAAGCCGCGTTAAAGGGGCTACTATCTTTACAACTTGAACGAACCTCCGGTAGTGACCGGCCAATCCTACCTCTGGTAGTCGACCAAACCATGGTCATCAATTCATCAGTGGTCCTTTATCCAATCCTGTCAGGATCCTCCATGGGATCCTCCTCAACAACTATCCCTTCTAGGACAACATCCTCAACCGCTAAATCCTCAATATCAACATCATCCGGTCCTGCATTAGGACACTCTATCGGATCCACAATCCGATCTCCAATTAGTAATAAAATATCATCGCGATGTTGCTCCTCAACCTCAGGGTTCGGAGTCCCGCTACCATATACGATAACGAACTACGCTTCTATCGCTACATTTATAAGGGTTCCCATAAGGGTTTTAACTGTCAGTACTACGTTAGGTAGTCCGACTATGAACTTGGCAAGAGTTCTTATTATCTTAGTGAACTTATTATCTTAACGTCCCATCATCTCTGAGGTTTATAACGCTTAGCTCTGATACCATTTCTGTAACACCCCCAGATCCGGGGTCGGGGATCCGGGTTGTCACGGTCTTTCTTTCCACAATATCACTTCACTTAATTAATAATAAATAACCTCATGCTGTGACCCCACCCTAACACACACCACAACCCGTTATAGTCTCAGAGATGAAATTGAAATAAGTACAAGTCTTTGAATCCACAATTTAAAAGTTATTACAACCCAAAATGATTACTTGATAAATTTACAGTTAATTGCCATTATCTGCCACAAGTTATAATTATACATAATTGATTCTCAAAAGTAGATGGTCTGATCTACAATAGATCTACCTCTGCAGCTATAGCAGCTACAACATCAACGGGAAGACGCGGGACGCTTCCCACGCGCTTGCGCTGGGTCTGCTGGAGTCTGGCCATCTTTCCTAACTGTTGTTGTGTGATGAAGAAATAAAGCAAGGGTGAGCAGCAAGCCCACCAAAATAATATGTATAATGATTTACAATATATGAGCCTACTCATAATACTCATGAAAGTCTTGGTCAAAAGAAATGAACCAAGTTTGATATCTTAATGCGATGAAGTCGCAAAATATTCAGTATATATACATATATACTTTTCAAAATATTGGAAGTCCTCTTCCATGCATAATATACACAAAGTCCCAGTGTATAACTGTATAAAAAATATCGTTGCAAGGTGATCTCATATATCTAACCTTGTCTCAACGTTTTTTTCTGAAAATCTTTGTCATTCATAAGACAATTATTAATTAGATATAAGTTTAAAAGATGAGGTTACCAAATACCCCAATATACTTATATCTTTCCCAATACTACTTGAACTACCACCGTTCAAGTTATAATCAGTTTCAAAAGTTCATCACATAGATGAGACTACGAGACAAGATTTGAATAGATTCAATCTTTGAAATATTATTGAATGAAAAAGTTATGAGATACTTTATTTAGTTCCGATATATATATATCCACATATATATATCTCTAAAACATTTCCTGGAACCTCTATTATGTAAAGTATGAACAGAGTTGCAATATCCAATGAATTTGGAAGGAAAAGAAAACCTTTGGCATAAACCAGATATCTTGCTGATCAGGCAAAGATACCCATAAGTAACCTTTTCTACTAGTAGATGGACGAATTCCCCACTGGTCATCACCCTGGCCGCATTAGGACCTATGCTGGACTGCCACTCAGCCACTTATGCATTTGATGGACTCCCACTGAGCCACTTACACTATCATGGACGCCCACTGAGCCCATGTTGCTTATGCCGACTCAATAGATGGACTTACTTCCCGAACGTTGGGTAAGTAATCAATTCATTTACCAAAACTGCAACCTTGTTGCGAATATAAAATACACCACAGAGCCGGATTCCCCAGGTTTTGAACGAGTATTTAAATCCCCTTTAAAGGAAGATCTTAAATATAAAAATGAGTTTTAGGATCCGCTCTAACTTTTAAAAATCATTTTGAAGACTTGAAAACACTTTAAAGAGTGTTTGGAGTAAAGCTGATTTAATGAAGTAAATCAGTCCCCAGAATATTTAGAAAATGACTGAATATTATTATTTAAATAATATTCCCATAAAGAATAATCTTTTATAAAAATAATTGAAGTAGAAGTTTTAAAACTTATACTTGAAACGAGTATTAAATAACCAAAGATATACTTATATGAAAGTATTATCTTTATTTGAATAATCGAAAATAAGTTTGATTATTAACACCTTATTCTTTAATAAAATAAAGAATATATTTCAGCAAATAATCGGAGTCATAGATCCTCAAATGAATATTCAAATAATATTCATTAAATAATATAAACTGAGTCATAAGCCTTCGAATGAATATTCAAATAATATTCAATAAATAATATAAAAGAGTCATAAGCCCTCGAATGAATATTCAAATAATATTCAGATAAATAAATAAAAGGAGTCATACGCCTTCGAATAATATTCAAAATAATATTCATTAATAAAGTAAAAGGAGTCATAAGTCCTCGAATGAATATTCAAAATAATATTCAATAATAAAATAAAGTTAAAGTTATCGAATAAACCTTATTCGATTAATAGTTTTAAAAACTATATCCATATATATATATATATAAATAAATATATATATATATATAATATACTCGGGAACATCGACTCCCGGTTTAGAAATATGTTCACCTTTTATCCCCTATACTAAGGGTATACGCAACTACTTGCTTATTTCTAGCATAGGTATTATGCAACTATAAGCATTGAAATCAACAGATAGATAACCAGATTACGAAACAGACATGCATATATACCATATTAGCATGCTCCAATATATCGCAAAATTTGCTAATAACAATCATGCAATATCACAAGATAATGCATATACATATATTTACATCACAGCAACAGTATAACGGGTAGAAAACTTGCCTGAGCGACTGGGGTTACGAATGGCTCGGGACGAGTCTGGTAACCTATAAACAACAAGTAAGTTGGAATTAAACCAAAGTCACTTGTAAATCTATACTTTAACTAACTTAGACTCTAACGCTTGTTTTGCGCTCACTGATTCGCTTAAGTCACTCGGGTACCCTCGGCTCCACCATTTTTAATAATTTAACCTTTACGAGTTTTAAAGCGATTCCTTCGCGAATGTCTTACCAACTGCCTAACACACTTACCATAAATGTTTCATACATTAATTAACCCTTTTTGGTCTTTAACCTACATTTCAAAGTAAGGCGAGGGGAAAAAGTTTCGTTCGCGAAACGCCGTTACTTGAAACGGTCGTTTCTCCTAAACCGTGCATCGGAATCGAACGAACTACATATCAAAACGAAGCTCGTAACATGAGCTATCTAAACATGGCAGTGGTCATAATCTAGCAGGGGGTCCTCGGGTCCTAATGTTATGCACAAAACAGTCTAAAGAAAATCGGACGTTACGACGGCTATGTTTACGCGATTACCAATATTTATACCACTCCAATTCTTTACCAATTCACTACAAACCACCCAACCATCATCAATACCTCAAACACAACTTATATCAAGGCAAAGTCAGTCCATAATCTCAAGGTTTTCCAACTTATTCAACCACAAACATGATCTACTAACCATAACTTAAGATTCATTAACCATTAACCAAGATTCATATCCAAAATCACCACAAATCCAACCAAACTATCTAACATACATGGATCTTGCTATACATACATGGATATTTCTATATATACATTAATCCATCCATGAACTCATCAAAACTCAAAGTTCAAACTATAAGTTAAAGGTGAAAGTTGTTTATACCTCCTTGAAGCTTCCTAACACAACCCAAGAGCTTTGAATGCCTAAAAGAACCTTGATCCTTGCTTGTATAACCTTAATCTTTCATAAAAATTCAAGAAAACTAAAGTTATTTCTTGAAGGTTACTATTCACCATCTTCTTCCTTGATTTATTGGAAGAGATTGTGAAGGAATTAGGAGCTTAAACTTATAGCATAACCATATCTATGTACAAGGAAGCTTAGATAATTACCTTGTGATTTAACAATGCTTGGAACTTGATTTTTGAAATTCTTGCCCTTGAAAAAGATGAAAAGCCGAGAGCAAGATGATGAGAATGAAATGATTTTGTGTTTTTTGATTTGTTTGGCTTAGCTTGGTTGTTTTTTGTTTTGTTTTTGGTTAATTACCTTAATAACCTTATATTTGTGTGGTTATAAACCAACCACACCTCCTCCTTCCCTATGTCATGCTTACATCACATTGCTATGTCATCCTCCCTTCCTTGTCCTCTTCTCATTGGTTGGGTGACATCACTTCCTCTAATCCCTTTGCTTAACTTCCTAATTGTTTGCCTAATGACCGCTGATCTGTTATACGGTTCGCTTAACTTTCGTTTTCGTTTATCGTTGAGGGATCATACCCGGGATCTTATTACTTAGGTTCCCTTAACCTTTCTCAATATATTATATTCCTTTTATGATCCTCTCCTATAATCCTTTAATTTAAATCCTTTTTTATCCTGTTACCTTATACTCAATTCTCTCCGTATCTAGTGGATTTCCGGGAAAAATCAAAGTGTTCGGATTTGGATTCTGACGATCTTTACATACACTTATATCCCATATAAAGTACTAATAAAATCTCAGAATATCCATATCAGAACCCCTACATAGTGTGGCATGAAAAGTTTTCTCATTCAGCAAAAACACTATTCATAAGGGTTTCAAAAATTTTCCAAAAATTGGGGTTATTACATCTATCACCGGCTCAACCTGCCTTGCTAGCTTAGCTTCTTCGATTTGGGTACTTGAATCACTTGGTTTGATGCAGTATTCAGTTCGAAATCGTCGATTGAATCCTTGACCCGACCCTGTTCTTCCCGACCCGATTTGCAGAGAATTTGTGTATTTTCTGATTTTTAATTACTTAATTAATAATAATTAAATAAAAATTAGGCTATTTATAGTAGTAAAATTAATACTCCTATTTAAAATTAAGGCCTTAATTCTACATCTTTTAAAATTAATAAGCCCCTAATTTTTATAATTTTTGAGTATTAAAATTTAATTTATATATATTATATATACAATATATATGTCAAAATTTCCCAAAAATTGTGAATAATGCAAAAATAGAAAGAAATGGTATAAATGAAAGTCCTATAATTTTATAAAAATAGAAAATGTGATTTTTGTGGGGTTTTTAAAACCCAATGGGGCCCGAAAAAGTCTTTTTTCGCGAAACGAGAAAATTTGTAAAATACCTAAATGTTTAGAATAATGCGATGGTAAAAGCCGTTTGATGAAAAATAAGGCCCATTATTATATTTAAAATATCTACTTTAAAATCATGATTCGGGTCGTATAACTTTTGAAATGAAAGCTATAAATGCAAAAATAAAGTATCTAAAAAATACCTTAAAAATACCTGGACGACACAGAATGCATGTAACAGATAGCAATTAGGGTTTGACAGTTAATTACACATAAGTGACACATTAACACACATACTTTATTATAAATATGATATAATACATACGTAAATTTCCCAGACGTTATAGGTGTAACTTTATTTAATAATTTTTAAAATTTTATGATTTATCAGTTCACTTTTGAATTTTAGAAATATTTAAAAATAAATTAAACAATTTTAGGGTTAACAATTTTTTATTTGATATTTTTAAGTAATGTTTTGGGATCAAAACGTTACATGATATAGTTTTCTTCTCATATTAAAAAAAAGGAAGAGGTAGGATAGCACACCATATCGTTTTGAGATTCTTGTCTATATAGCATCTCTAAGTGCTATGTTCGGTCATTTTTTATATACTAGCATAATAATTCGTGCGAGGCACGTGTCATTTTCTAGAGTTTTTTTTATGCATAATCATGTAATTATAATGTTCTTAGTTTTTTATTTGTAAATGTTGTATAATATCAAATACAAGTTGATTGTTTATCGATATGTATTATTTTCATACAATACATTACCAAATTATACAACGTTTCTAATATAGCTCATTAAGCAAAATATATAAAAATTATTATTTGTGTTCTATAAATTGTATTTAACGAATGAATATAAATAATTAAACTTAATCTGTGGAATGTCGTTACTATGCTTACAAAGAAAAAACTAAAAATTAACATATATGTTAAATACAGAGTTGACCAAAATTTTTGAATTTTATTTAAATAAACTATATGTACTGGGGTATATTATTACTGAGTTCACTACTAACTTGTAATTAACTTACTCAATTTTAAAAAAATAAAAAAATGCATAACTAAAGTCCAAATGACTTGCAATCATAATATCTAATAATATAAAATTTATGTTAATATAAAAGTTGATTTTAATGAAAAATGTTAAGGTTTGAAATTCAACGTATGTATGTATGGAAAAATGTTAGTCTTTTATTTAAGCTACCGTTAACAAAGTAAGATTAAGTTATATGTGGGTGTGTCAGCATGTAAATTATCATATTTACATTTCTTAGTAAATTATAATATTTTTATTTATTTATATGCTAAATATCTTAGTTATGTGCATGTATAATCCTTATTAACATCCAGTGAGACAATCTTTCTTCATTTAATAATTTGATAACATTGTATACTATTCCCCTAAGATTAAATATTTTTCAATTCGATAAAATTTTATAAATATCAATTGAACTGATTAATTCCTTCAAATTATTGAACAATATAGATTTTTTCTTTAAATAGTGTAAAATTTATTAAATCAAATGCTACAATATAGTATAGATATAACTTTTATTTGAATAATTCAAAATGTGAAAATAATTCAAAAATATTTGTATAGTATTAACTTGATCAATGAATATTACTTATCTATAAGATTTTTTTTAAAAAAAAGTTAATTTTTTTAAAGTGAAAAATGAAAAATAAATCGATTTAATATATCATCGTAGTTTTAACAAATCTCGTGAAATATCATATCAAATTTTGAATATTTTTAAAATCGGGACAAGTCCCAAAAACAATAATGCGCGACCCGTGAAATTAGTAATTTTAATACAAATAATCAAGTGACTTGATCCTATAAAGACCTCAAACACATTAATTTATATTAACATAATATATTAAAATTTTTTACATTATTGGTAAGATATTCTAGTCGAGCTTGAAATTTAAATTTACTAAATATAGAATGTGATGATGTTTTTCGGCCGGGTCATGTAGACAAATTTCGAGTATTTTTTGAACTATGGTCCAAGTTCTGATTTCAAATTCGAAATAAACTAAAATGCACTGACTCATTATAATTCGAACTTATCTAAATATGTAATAACAATATGGATTATTTATATATAAGCGATTCTATTTTCAATCTTTTCTTTAAAAATTATATATGTACATTTTAATTACTTTTTATAATAAAAATATGTTAAAAATATATGAGATATATTTCTAAACTGAAAATGATTAATAAATAAAATAATAATCCATTTATGTACTATGTCTAACTTTATATCTGGAATTCAATTCTTTATTATTAATTGTATAAATATTCAAGTAACTATCTTTTTTTTTGCAAAATTCAAGCAACTATCTTTAAAGTTAAATACTATAATCATTTATTGCAGTTACATCTATACTATATACTATATTATTATAAGTAGTTAGAGGTCTAATTGTTGGTTGGTTACTCGGTAAGCCGTACCATAAGTGTTTTGTTTTGAAATAAATGAGTAAAATAGATATAGATAATAAAACACACGACACATCATACATTCACGACACTCTCAGGTATACATTTGAAACGCAACACAACTCTATCTGTTGATCACAACACGTTGCTCAAAGACTCGCTGCTGCAGAAGAATCCAAGCACTCTACGTCCTCCCCATCGACGCTTCCACGCCCCACCCCTTCGAAGCATCTCAGGTAGTTTAAAGTAATCTATATTCCTATACTATCTATACTTGCATTTTTTATTCTTACTCTTTAATCTAACTTTTTCTTTTTCAATTCGTTGGAATTGATTGTTCTTGGCTGTTGACTGTTCTATCCTTGCTTATCCAATTTGGTTTTATTTATTTACACTGTTTGTATTGATTTTGTATTGTTTGATAAAATGTCAAAGTGAAGGTATGATTCAGAGACTCTGATCATCTTAAATGGCTTTGCCTAGCATTGAATCCTAGCTAAAACAAACAAACTTAGGTTAATTTGCATCATATTAATACGAATTACTTCAATTTTAATAATATCGGGAACATAAGATTGATCTATATTTCTCTTTCCAGAGGTAGATATGGTATCCAGTAAGATGTAAATGTGGAAATTAGAAAATTCCATTGCTAGCATACAAATTATGTCAGATTTCTCAGTGTATGTAAGGAATCCCCTGTAGCATTATCATTGTGAATGGTCATCCGTTCTCTACATGTCTTTTACCCGTAGTAGTTTGTTTACAGGCATTGTTCATCCAATTTAAATGTGTCCCTTTTTCTCTATATACACCCACGTCATGCTATCTAGGACCAGTTACTCACTTAACAATAATTAAAGCCATTGTTTGCAAAGCCTAATTTTTTCACAAAGTAACTTGATTTTTATTAATGGTTTCAACAGCCATAACTCAACCATAATCAAATTAAAAAATATTCTACATAAAATATTCTACTTTAAGGAAAATATTCTACATTTTAATTAATTAAAATATTCCAATTAACATTAAAATATTTTATATTTTATTAAAAGATATAGTATATATATGTAATGTATTTGTGAAAATATCATGAACATGCTAATTAACATAAAGACATAGGGATATGAAGAAAACCAAGAAAATTTCCTGAAAAAACATTAACGATAACTCTTCCTTTTTTTCCTCCACTAATTATGTCTTTAACAAAACCATGCCTTTAATTAATTTTAATTTTCTGTATGCAGGCCAGCTCTTTCAAAGATTTGGAGCACCTGATATAAACTATTCATTAGAACTTAATAATTAATTTTAAATTATTTGATTTGATCCATTGTCCTTTCTTAGTTTTTTTTTTCATTTTTCAAACAAGAAAAGAAATTTGGTACTCAAATTGTCGATGATATTTTTTCTTGCCTTATTGCAGGAAACCGAAATGGAGTGTTAATCGGAGAAGCACTAATATATTTGACATTGCACTTAAAAGGCTAGCATATTGTAAATTAACTTTTTGCTTTTCAGACCCCTGGGAGTGAGGCTGTGTATGTGTATCCACAAGGACTAAGAGATGCCGTGATCTACATAAGCAAAAACTATAATAACCCAAGAATTATATATTACTGAAAACGGTTAGTTAATCATCATCGTAGTATTAGTTTCTTCTACTATAAATCTACTTCTTTTAGAGTATTCTAATTTTGCAATCAACAATAGGGTATCCGGATAAGCGAGATGAAACAATTTCAGTGGATGAGGCAATAAAAGATCTTAAATGAATTTAGCATATTCTTAGCCATCTCTATGCAATAAATGAAGCTATGAAGTAGGTTTTACTGTAATTGTTTAAATGATGTGTGTATCTTTTTGTTGAAATGTAATGCTCAAATATTTGTGATGTGCAGACTACAGAATGAGAGCTAATGTAAATGGTTACTTCATGTGGGCATTGATGGACTGCATGGAGATGGGACAAGGTTACAATGTGAGGTTTGATCTCTACTACACAGATTAACTCAATAATTTGAACAGAATTCTAAAAGAATCCGCAAGTCAGATTTTATCAACAGTTTTTCTTCAGCTTCTGCAGGTTTTTTCACTGCATAATTTTTCTTCTTTATCTATATTTTACTACATGATTTTTCAAAATAGACAGGTATAGTGTACCGTATTAGTAACAATATAATTAAGTTATGCATACTGTCTCATATTTCAAGAATTTTAGCTCTGCGGATTTTTTTCACGGCTTTTTTAAGCTTCTCTATAAGGCTTTGAGAATATTATGGTTTATGGATGTACTTGGTTTCTATGGTTCAACTTTGGAAGAATGTAGTTTAGAAGACAACATTCATTTTGTCAGCTTTCATATATAGTTCTTTGATTATGTAGAGATTCCTTGGGAAGTATTCGTTTTATTAAATATATCTTTCTAGATGAGATTTGATGTTTTTCTTGTTTGGCAGTAAGTTAATGCAACATTAAGATTCCATATTATGTAAGAGGTGATTTTCAAACTAATGAGCATGAAGATAGATGCAATGAGAAACCTTGGAAAAAATACTTAAAACTTAACGTGATATTGGCTACGTCGGATACTGCATTTGATTATTTTACTACTACCCACCATCTTCTTACTACTCATCATTTCAATGTGTATATAATTGTATAAGAAGACTTTAATGTACTTCCTTTTATCTGTTTCCCTAATATTATCTCAACCATTGATCTGATTGTGATTCCTAATCCTCACAAACTTTGCACCGATACTCTACCACTATTCAATATAACCTAACTGATTTCTCTAAAAGAAACTAATTGTATTGTATCTTTTTGAATTTGTTTATAGCTTACAAGGAAATGATTTTTCCCAACTGAGTTGAAACATCAGAAGTAGATAATAGTGATACTAACTTTAGCTTCACGAATAGGTGTGCTTATGCTCCAGATTAGAGCATAACAGGAAGCCAGTCCTGCAAGGCAATGGCCTAAAACTAAGATCGATAAAGGATGTTCTTTCATGCAGACTAGAGTTAGGACTGAAGAAATGGCCTAAAAGGTTTGTTTCTCCGTTTTGTCCCTCTTCTGCAACTTATACATGTTCATGTGGCAGAAGTTGTGCTATCACATTCCTGCATCTATCTTTTTATGTGTTATCAAGAATTTTTACGTTAAAAATTATATTTAATTTGAGACACAATTGGTTCGAATTTTAAATATATATTTATTTCTATTTTATAAACATATAAATTTTATTGGTTTAATTTGGACCAGACATCCGGCCAGGGCTTAAAGATTGTCGTTTAATAGTGAGTTTGCACTAAATATTCATCAAAATTATCATTGTAATATATAAATTCCTTATACTAGACTGCTAAATAGTCGTTTCTCTAAGTTTAACCATCAAGCCAGTTCCACGTAGTACTGCAGCAAACTTATTCAGGGAACATGTAACATGCTACTATGTTACAGAATTGCAAGTGGTAACTATGCTATACATTGATGGAGAATTAGATTGTAGGCATTAAATGTCTAAAAAAAATTTAATGATCAAATTTCTAATATTAATAAAAGCATTCTCCTAGGCTTTCAAGTAGTTTACGTCTAAGTAGTTCTATGTTATTTCTTTTCCAAAAACAACAAGAAAACACCTTTTTATAATTTTATTAGTTTTCATTCAACAGCAACAACACGAAAGCACTTTATTTGATTTTTATTGGTTTTAATTCTCTCAATAGCCACACAGTTCACAAGTAGTTGAATCTTAGTATATATTATAGTAGATAATGTAAGGGGTCAAATCAAATTTTGTATGGAGGTAAAAATAATTAAAATGGAACACCATCATTTGTTATAGCAGGAATTAATGTAATATAACAGGAAGAATATCATTTGTTATGGGGAAGAACTAATGTAATTTATATAACGGGTAAAAATAAATTATTTTTACAATATTAGTTTAAGATAAATTGATACTTTTTTGTTAATATAAAGTTATAATTTTAAATGATAAATTTTAGATAATAAAATTTATATTTTTGAGTATATACATGACTTTACCAAAATTACAAATTTTGAATTTTTATATAGTGATTTATTTCTTACTTGATAATTTACAAAATTTATTATGGACTTAATAATAAAATCAAATATCTTTTAATTACTCACTAATTAACGTCAATATTAACGTAACATCCTAACTAGGACTTCACATTTTCTTGGTGGTACGTCGACTGTCCACTATAGTAATGATTACATGAGCTAGGTCATTGATTAGGAAATATGTGGTTAATGCACATTTAAATAAATTTGATATTTTCATTTAGGAGTAGAGCAGTTTGTATTATTGATTCATTCTACATACACAAATAAAGATAGTATGAACAACATCATTATATTATTAGAAACATAATCTTAAATGCCAATTCTAGATTTCTGCATATAATTCCAAGTTTTGCATAATATATTTCACGCATTTAATCTATGCAATTTGTTTCACTGTATAATTTTTACTACACAATTGTATGTTTTGGTATAGTTTTTTTGCTCTTTCTGCAATTTTTTACCTTTTTATTTTTTATGCAGTTTTTTCTACTTTTTGTATAATTTTTTCCTTCATAGTTTTTTATTCTTTGCCGCTACAAAATTGGTATGCTTTACTAGAGAGTTTTATGCTTTTAAAATGCATCAAATATAGTTGGGTGTGTCGTGAGCTACGGAGAATAAAAAAAATTAAAAAAATTATTTTAAGATGTTTAGATAACCACGTATTTTACGCCTATGTTGCTATATCACTCCTTGTATATATTCCTTTTACTATACTAATTGTTATCATGTCAAGAAGACCATGAATTTTAGTTTGTAGGGCAACGAAGCCCCTGAATTTTCTAATAGATGTCGTAGAGGTAGAAGATGTCTCGATGTTTGTGGTTGTAATAGTACTTTTGCCCAAAACATATTTGATATTAAGCAGATCCTTAGAAAAAGCTTATGAACTTGATGGTATTTACTCCATATGCCCCTACCTGCATTATATATTCTTGAAGTTCAACTTCATACATGTTTCATGTTAGCTTCATTACTCTATACTCGACACTCACCAAGATAAAAATTATAAACTTTTTAAAATAATTAAATTGTGATTGGATGTATAATTGAATGTATAGCTGCAGTGATTTAATTGAGATCTTGATCATTAACTGATATGTACTACTACTTGATATACAATTTACTATATATAATGTTAGCCGGGATAGCGCTGCCAATTGGAGATGGGAGAAAATGTTTCTTTAGTACAGACTATATACCTCTCAATGACCCAAAGGCTGCAATACTAAGTGCTACAGGGGAAAAATTGATCTACTCACACCCAAGCACAAGTTGATGCTCAGGCCTGCCATAACAAATATCCTTGCCATCACAAATATCCTTGCCATCCCAAATATCCTTGAAGCAACAATAAATTACATCATGAGCCTCCTGCCAGCAAAGAGGTTGGTATTCAAAATTTAATATGAGCTTTTCTTTGGTCTAACCCGGGAAATCCCCGCATAACAATTATTAAAATTTATTTGCTGTTTGTGCGCTATTTTTGTCAAGCCAATATTATAGACATTGTAAGCGATAAGGCTTGGTTTTATAATTATTGCCTCAACTACAAGCACCGTGTAACTCTGCTTGACGGTATTTAGGGAAAAAATTGTGATCTACGGAAATTAAGCATGTTCAACTACACTGTTCATTGTCAAGCAAGGTGTCAATTATTGATACATTAATCAAACTATGCACTCATAATGTGAAGGTAAACCATGCACATTTATAAGATAAATAGTCTTAATCCACACAAACTAACATTACCTTGCATTACCAAGCTGGACTAATATATTAATATGTGTTTGCACAATTTAGTTATTAAGTGAGGGTCACTGTTGAAGATATTTCAGGGAGTACGACCTTCACTTTGACAAATACACCATGATATGTAGCAAAACTTATTATTGGAATGAGTGAGAAATGTTAGATCATGGTCACAATCTCACAAGTGAGATTAGATCACAAATCACTTCCTAATATCATTATCCTTCCTCACTTTCATTAAAAGTTGTTCATACCTAAATTGATTTGACTATTGAAGAAAGGTAAACCTCATTAATAGTATATCTGCCATAGTTGTTATCATTTTTAAAAAAAAGTGTGTTCGTCTGAGGTGAAGATTACCTCAGACACAACATGAATAGCAACGTTGATGGCCGAGTGAAAGAGTAAAGGATCATAGTGTGGCTAAAGTCACTGAGCGCCAACCAACCTTTGCAATAATGACCTGGATGTTGATGTAGACACATATTATTCCTAGAAGCGCAAAATAGCATGAGACAACAACACGGACCAAGATGAAAATAAAGCTATTATAGTATATATTATCTTTGTATATCCCCTTATCATTGGACATCTTTACCCTGTGCACCTCTATAGTTTCATAATTTAGCTTTTGCTACTTGGAATTTTATTCATAGGATTGCATCTTTGAAACTTGGATTTTTTTCGTGTTGCAGGTCAAGGCACATGGAGAAGCCAGTCCAGCAAGCCCATTTATACCCAATTGGCTAAAAAGAAAACTAAGTAAAGGATCCAAAAAGAAAACTAAGTAAAGGATCCTGTGAGAGTGTTTCATGCTTATAAAAGAAGAAATGTCCCAAAAGTTTATTTGTCATACCCTGTATATCGCTTTTATGCATCTCTGCAACTTATACATTTTCGTGTGGCATAATTTATGTTGTTACATGCTTGCATCAACGCTTTATATTTTAGATTTAGATCTATATTTAGTCTGGAATTAATTTGTATTTAGTTCGAGACAAAGTCAATTCAAATATAAAAAATATAGTTTTGATGTTCATTTCTGTTCTAAATACATATTAATTTATTGGGTTAAGGTGTCCCGATAGGGCTTAAAATTTCAGTTTCATCATATTCTACTTTGATGGTGTTAGTTTTACACAATTGCAAGGGAGAATAGATTGCAACTTAAAAAAAAATGTGTCAAACATATTTTTAATGGAGAACAAAATTGCAGCTTTTAAGTTTTATAAAAAATATCAGGAATCATGTTTCTAAAATTAATGACAAGCCTCTTCCCAGGTTGTCAAAAAGTCTATGTTTAAGTAGTTTATGTATTTTTGTCACCTCTCTCTAACATCAACAATATACACAGTTCAAAGATGGTTGTCTGGGTATACATGATGATAAATCATGACAAGTGATGGCTCTTTTAGACGTCAAAACCATAATATGATAATTTTCCTATCATATGTTACTGCAAAAACTTATGTAATGTAATGCGAGCATTGTAAATGTTCAGTAAAATTTTCAATCTTAAAATTAAGAATATATTTTATAAAAAAATAATAAACACAACCTTTTTAAAATTAATAAAACTAAAAATAAATCAAATTTAATTGAAAATAAACCACAAACTAACTACATTATACATAAATATTTTTTTTACAATTAAATTTATATAAAAAATAAAGTAGCCCGTGCATCGCACGGGTTATTGGCTAGTATTATGTGTATGATGAAAAGCACATATAACAATATGGTGTAGTGGTATGAGGTTATATAGGTGAATGAAATATCTTGAGTTCGATTCCCACAAACCACATCTTTTATATAAATATTAAATATTAAAAACATGGGTAGTTTAGTCTTTTCAATTAGACTTTTTAATCTCATAAATTTTATCACCATGTTCTCCTATATATTATATATAGAAGAGATGTGCCATTTTAGATCATTTTTCCCACATAATGCCATTTTGGGCTAACACCTACTTGTTCCCCATGATTAATTAAAAATTTAAGATGTTTTTAGTACAAATTTAATTCAACGAAGTTTGTTATTAATTACATTGTATTCAAGAAAAATATGACACGTTATTTCAAATGGGTAACTGATCGATGAACTTTAATATTTTCACTAATCACCACGGTCGGTAATCACCATATGGACCCAATCCTAAAATGGAATAGAAAAAGATAAATAGAAAATGTACATTTTTTTAAATCTAATTTCACATTTTATAAAGAGAATTCCTTACTTTTTAAAAAAACTAGTATAGTTCTTATTGTTATGAAATATAATATTTTTCTATAATATAGTAAATATTGTTATGAATTTCTTACTTTATATTTCTCTTTATAAAATATTATATTTCATAAAGAGAAATACAATGTATAGAGAATTAAAAGAGTTAAGTGATGATTTTTATATTTGGTGTCTTTACATTTTCAAGTATAATATATATTTATAAGTTTAAATAGCATAAGTTACAAGAAATTAAAAAATAAAAAATCTAGAAATGAAAAGGTAAAGGTCATGAAAGGTCATAGGTTTTGTACATGAAAGATCAAAGAAAATTCACATAATTCAATTATTTATTAACACTCCCCCTTAAATTTCATTATATGAAACAGTGTCTCATTGAAACCGTACTTGAAAAACTTATGTGCATGAAAACCTAGTAAAAAACTAAAAAAATCATTTCATAACGCGCATGTGATGTTACCTCGTTAAAAACCTCACCAAGAAAAATCCTGTGAAAAAAAATCATGATCAAGAAAAAAAGAGTGTAGCGCACATATGTCTTCCCCTGATATTAAGGTCACATAAAACCTTTGAGTTGATAAGATTGTTGATGTGAAACTTCTAAATAAACTACATCATATAGTGTCATGCCGAATCAATGCCATATACGTTGCCAAAAGCACAATTTCCTTATAGGAAGTCTCTACAATTATTAATTTCATAGTATTCCAAAACTATAACATCCCCAATAATATGTGATTACATATTCAGTTGAGACCCAAATTATTAGAATCAGAGTCAACATTTTGCACCTGCAAAATCAATTGAAACCTTTTTCGAAGAGGTTATGGAGATCAAATAAAATTTCCTGTATGTGCCTTTAAGATCTGTATAACTTCATCTTTGACTAGTTTTGAAGTATACTAGTAAATTAATTAAATGTACATGGATATGTATAAAGATAAATCAATATCTTAATGTAATATGATGTATGGTATTTCTGGACCAAATTTTATTTTTCAAGTTTCACAATGGTGACTATCATCTTCCTTCAAGGAATAAATTATAACTCTAAATATTGTATGATCTCATATCACAAGTGTATAATCATGTATTTATAATCCTTCCAGGATTTTTATCTAATCGAATTTTATAAATCGTAATTTATGAGTATTCCCAGTAAAATATTTTAGCTTCAAAATATGCATTGTTTTAGGGAAATTCCGAAGTGAGAGATAAACTTTATAACTTACAAAATAAACTCAATGATCCCAATTTATTTTGATTATGAGGTGAAACTCATTCGAATGTAAATTAGAAATATATTAGAATTTCCATCCACTCTGGACAGAAATTCACATGAGTTATTACCTATCACATATCATATTATCCTAAAAAGTAGTAGAAGGTTTAACAAATCATCATAATCCACATATACCTTTTTATACCCGTACATATTCTTATGTATACTCCAAGGAATATGTCAAAGTATAATTTGAAAAATATTAAATAAAACATTAATATATTTGATAAAATTTTATTCCGGGCTACTGGTCCGAAACCCTTAACAATTTGATAGGGCTAGTTCTTGAAAACTTGATTTACCACTTCCAGTAGTTTAGATCCTTTTGGAATTTTATTTAAACATTTTCCAACTGGGTAAAATATAAATCAAATCATTCGTTAATGCCATAGCCATACTATCATGTAATTATATCCATTACACGCTTTTATTCTCGTCGTAATCAATACGAGGTCATTGTGCAACTATCTGACCTTTTAATCTCATATATTATATATTTTCAATTTATTATTACTGAAATTTTTAATTATATACCACTGAATGTGTGGACTGGAGTTTCAAATAATTCTTATAGCGTGCATGTTGCACAACTTCTGGTGTGCGAACTGCAAGCCCTAATAACTATTTTCTTTGTAATATATTTTGCCTCAATTTTTTATTTACATTCTTAGACAATTTATTTTCTAGATCCTCATTATCATCCATAACCTGAAGTGTCAAGTATTTTCGATGTCCATTTGAGTAATTGTTCCATTTATTGTAGACGTGACATAATATATTGAGATTTCAAAAACTTTCTAGGTACCTTTATATTTTCTTTCTATTGTCAAGTCTAAAATCTCTACCAGAGATTACTCAAAAGTTATCCACTGCCTGATTTATCCATTATCAATCCCTGCTCCATTTTTTCTATAATTTTTAGTAATGGAACTTATGAGCCTATCACGCTTCAGGCGTTTCATAGACACATTCATAGATTGAGGTTGTCCTTCTGGGACAATTTCATGTGAAGCATTAATAATTGTATATGTGATATAGTAACTCATTTTGGTAAACATATATGTTTGAAAGTTATTGAAAAATATGAATGAATATATCTTATGATTTTCTAGTTCAAATTCTTTACTACGAGGACCAAGATGAGGCAAAGATTCATTCCTATACATTCACCGGCTATTTTTTCTCCCCAATTTTGAGAAAACGGACTCATTGAATTGAGTCATAAACAAATACATGTATATGGTTCTAAACTGATAACCAGGAAATTTGTATTGTTATTTACTAACAATCAACTAGGTTAATTTGTAGAGGGGGGTTGAATACAAATTAAAAAATTTCAAATTAATCTGTATTTGGGAGATGAAACATGAACACAGATGTTTTAAATTTTCAGGTGGTTTATTTTTTGACTTGCCATATGATGTTTTGTTGAAGAAATAATGTGTTATAATTACAAAATGTAATCTCACAGCTGCATTTATAGTGTTTCACTCAGAGGTATTTATCTCTCTAAAGCTCTCTGAGAATGTAAAACCTATTTCTTAAGTGAAATCTACTTGTACTTGGTTTATATATCACCAAGTTACAAGCTTTCGAGATAATGCGTAACACAGTCTGTTAGGTCCCAATTTGTTTGTAGAAGGGGGGGTTGAATGCAAACAATACCGTTTCGTCGAATAAAATGCGGAATAAAATTGTGAAACAAAATTCAAGTTAAATAAAACTTTTATTAAACTTGAAAGGTGTTACAACTACGGTATCGATTACAAGGGATTAATCTCAAATCAATTATTACAAATTTAGAATAAATTCGACATGAACTTTTTCTATTTTTGTAATTAAAAGATCAAATGCTAAAAAGCGATTTGAGATTAAGTTCTAGGGATTTTAATCCGCTAGATTGATATACAAGAACAAGATAAGTATTTCTAGTTGATTAGATTTAACATTACAATCTAGAAATTATGATCTTGAATAAACAGAAGAAAGGATGAAATATTTTCTCTTTGGTTCTGCTATAATTTTCTTGTTCTGTATTTTTGGCTGCTCTGTTTTTGTTGTAATAAATGAGATGATGTCTTCTGCTTCTATTTATCAAAACAGTCGAAGTTGTTGAACTGCAGTGACAATCTTTTTAAGCTTGAATGACTTTCGGTGAGACAATCTCATTAGAGCTAGGAAGACAATTAAAATGAACTAGCAAGACTTTCGGTATGACTATTGATTGTCATACCGATTGTCATATTAGTTCAAATGAAATTGTTTTTCTGAATACTTAATTGATTTTATTCTAATTGAAAATTCTATTAAAACAATCAACTGAATTTGCAAGACATTCGGTATGACTATCAATTGTCATACCGATTGTCATACTAGTACAATCAGTTGTCTTTTTAGAATTATCACAGATTTTAATCAATTAATATTCTGAAAATCCTTGATATTAATTCTAAATTAATTAATCAATTTAATTCAATTAATCAATAAATTAATCCTTGCAGATATAATTTATTTTCTTAATTAAATTATATGATTTAATTAATTAATGGAGAATTAATACTAACGCTGAGCAGCAACCATTCTTCTGACAATCTTCTGAAAGTCACTGAGACTTGTGAATCAATTCCGCCACTTCAATGCTGACACTCGATGTACTGTCTGGTTCATGAGTGACTAACTTTTGTGACGTTTCTTCATGTCTTGACTTTAACATTCTGATTGAATCCTTGTAATAAATTGATACCTTGACGAGATCTCTGTCACATGATTAAATCCACGATCTTGATTTATATCACTGAGGCATGATCAAATTCTTGAACTTCTTCCAGTGAATCTTCAAGTCTGCAGATGAACAATGTTTCTTTATCCTTTGACAGATGTTACTTTGTGAGATCTCTCTGACGATTGATCCACTATTTACTTGTTACATTCTTATTTGAGTTGAGTTAAATCCTTGAATAAACGAATAGGCTTAACATATGCCTTTCAATCTCCCCCTATTTGCTTGTTAGACAATAACAACAAATACCTAGAGGATAACTCAACTAACAAATAAGAAAAAGATATAAACAGTAATGCAACGTAAATAGCAGAAAAGTTCTGGATTATATTTAACATTTTCCAGATTCCAAATGAAATTTACAAGTGAATACAAGATAGATGTTCCTCTAGCCTGAACATATAACTACATTAGACTATCTTGATTCATAACGCTCTAATCATATTACATTGAGTTTTGAGCTAATTGACTTTAGTTGTCTTCTCTTCTGACTTCACCTTCTTCTAAATCTTGAAGCAATTCCTTGTCAAAAACACGATCCTTTTCTGAAGTGAAGCTTGCAGGTCTGACTGGTTGAACTCCAACTGTCTTCAACTTATTCTTGAGTTGATTGTACCTTTTAACATTCTTCTCACAATAAGCTTGAATCAAGTCAGCAGCTTGAGTCTTCAACATGGATGAATATCCAGCAGTTCTCAAATGATGTTCCATCCAGACCAGATGCTTAGCTGAGTAGTCTTTAAGAGATTGTACATCCAGCTGACAGATTTGAAGACAATCAGACTTAAAGAATCTCACTTGATGAGGATTGTTGACCACTTGAGGACTAGCCCTGCTGGCAAACTCTTTAAGCCTTTCTCGAAGAACTTCATTCAACTCAGAGCTTCTTTTCACTTTGTTTAAAAGAACCCAAATCTCTGACAACGAACGATTCTCGAATAGATGAAGTGACACCTTGAATGATCCTTCACTCTGACAATATACAAAAATGCTCATCTCATTTAGGGATCTATCAAAAGCAGCTGTGATCCTTGAGACTTCAGTCTTGATAGCATTCATGTACATGTCATTGTTAGGATTTGATATTTCCAGCTTGTCAAGAAGATGTAAGAACTGCCTATCATTGTTAGTGCATAGCTGAGGCATATCGAGTACTCTCCTAGCTTCATCCCACTTTACACCCATCTTCAGTCTGACATCTCTTCTCCTTTCTTGAGCTTTAATGTCATGAAGACGTTGCTTCTGAAGAGTTTCTGTCCTTTGTATGTCTTTTCTCCTATCAATGATCTGTGAGACCTTCTTGAGTTCAGCTTCTTTTCTTTGCATTTCTGACTGTTCTTTCTGAAATTCTTTCTCAAACCTAGGATCCACTGTATCTTCTTCTTCCCAATCTTCAAAATCACTTTCTTCTTCAGCTTCAAATAACCCATCTTTATCTTCCTGAATTGGTTCAGTGGGAATGTCAAAAATATCGAAGTCATCCTGTTCTCCACTGTAGTAGGCATCATCAGCCTTTCCTTTATCTCCAGCAGAAGTATCTTTTTCTTTCCCTTTGGAATTACTCCCTCCTTTCTTCTCCCCCTTAGTTGAGGGATCCTCTACAGACTTTCCTTTGAAACCTCCACCACTTCCAGAGCCTGATCCTCCACCAGACGGTCCTTCAAAATAAGCTCTTTGTTCTTCATTAGGGCAATGAGAATTCTTGATCATGTAATATAAGTGCTTCATGCCTTCATTCAGATGTTCCATGCCCGTCTCGATCTTTAGAAATCTTGAGTTGTCTAGTGAATGATTCATCTCAACGAGGTCTTCAAGAGAAGTCATCCTTGTATGTAGGGAGCAGAAGTTGGATATGTCATCAGCTGATAAGTTTGGAGTGTCCTGAATAGAATTGAGCTTTGGTATTACAGCAGTCTTTAAATCTGAGATGTCATTCCTTATGATTGCAAGCTGATTGTCGACAGAGGTGGAAGAAGAAGACCGTTCAACCACTTGTTCTTTGAATGCTTGAGCTTCAGCTTGACTTTTAGCAAGTTCTTCTTTCAGGGCAGCAATCTGAGCTAACAGGTTGACAGTATCAGTGTTTGTGTGTGCTCTCACCTGAAGTTCACTCATATTTGGTTCACTCATCTCACGTGCATGTGTTTCTCTCAATATGATTGCTCGTGAGGAGTCTTCCAATTGCTGTCCTTGGGTACCTGCATTAAAAATCACCCTAGCCTCTTCAAGAGAGGTCAGTGGTGGTGCAATGGGAATTCGCGAGTCCCGATCCTCAGTCAATGCTATCAAATCTTTTGGAATAGATGTCTGAATTGCTTCAGGGATAGATTGACCGAGTTGCCCTCCACTTTCTCCAGATAAATCTGCGAGTGGAGAATCCCATAAGGGAGCCAGAGTTGTTGGATCTGGGAGGGGAGAAAATGACTCTATTAAAGATGGCGGAGAGTCAGATTTTCCCTCTGAAGCATGTGAATGCTCTTCTGCCGTAACTATGGCAGGCACTGTAACCGACTCGACGTGCACTCCTCGCTGGGTGTCCTGAGTATTATCTGGGGAAGTGTATGGTTCCATTGTGAGTAATGGAATTGTGCTTGACTCAGTACAGGATGCCATGGCCCGATGGCGAATTTCAATAGATGCATCCTGTTGAGAGAATGCCTCTAGAAACTGTTCATTGGCCATTTCAAAGTCCATGTCCTGTTGGGAGGACAAGGATGGGCTTTCAGATGCCTCAGAATAGGTTTTTCTTTTCTTAGGAGGAGGCAGAGCTGAGGGTTCACTCATATTTAACAATTTACTACTTCCTAATAATCTTCTGGGTAACATTTTTGACAGTGGGGGAGAGGGTGAGATAGAATGAGACTCTGTGTTTGGCTCTATGACCTGGGATTGAAGCTGTGGTTCTACAACTTCATGGTCAGCCCTATCAACCACTGAGGGTCTGTTAACAGAAGTAGGAAGAGAGTGAGAGAGAGGAATTACTACCTGTAATGGAAGAGTCTGGGTGGCTTGTACCACTGGAGGTTGAGGTTGCTGTTCATGGCCGGGTAGATTAAAAATAGGTAATGGAATATAATTGGCCATGAAAGCAGATACAAGTACTGGTACTTGCATAAATTTGAAGGTTGTGTCTTGGCGAGTGTAAATCTTTTTGCTAACTGGTGGGGGTTCAGTTACAGCAGAGTTAGCAAAAAGTGATTTGTGTTCAGGGGTGAGTAGATGATCTGCTATAAGCATAAGAAAACGAGCATAGTAACATGATACCCTACGATTTGTAGAATGATCACGTAAAGCAGAAGTTAGACGTCTCAGGAGAATGGGAAAAAGTAGTTTGCCAAAATTGATCCTTTGATTGAAAACAACCGCAAGACCAATATACTGCAGGGTGGAAGTAATGTTATGAAAATTAGATTTTGTGCAGTTGGCAAACACTTTGGAAAGTGTATCGAAGAATATATCCCATTCAGACACCAAATTCGATTTAGAAAGTTTGGTTAAATTGATCACCCCCTGATAGTGAATGGCATTGAAAAAATTTGTGATATCATTTTCAGAGGGTAAATTACAGAAATTGTCTAGTGGAAAATTTAAAGCACGATTGACGACTGTTTCATCAACTACATACTGTGTGTTTGCGATGGTGAATGAAAAAGATTTTGAATCATCGGCCACAGTAGAAGTTGTGCAAATCAGTCTAAGAAGATCGACGTTTAAAATCACATTTGATTTAATAGCAGAGCTAACAATCGAATGATCATTTAAAAATCTAATCCACGGCTTAAATTTTTCAACATCACATTTTTCCGGATTAAAATAACCAACTTGATTATGCGCGACAATTTGGAAATTGAGAGCCATTTATTTTTTAAAAGAAAAATAATAAGACACAAGCTTTTCAGAATTTTAAGAATAATATTAAGAAAATTCGAATTAATTAAATTAATTTAATAATTCGAATTAAATTAATTATAATCGAAAAATTTAGACCGAAATGTATCTCGTTAAAATTCTTAACTCACAAGCACAATTTTGATACACCAAAAGACACAAGTAAGAAAATTTCAGCAGCACTTCTTTATGTATATACTTGTATGTATATATCACAAAGTGATGATTAAGTGTGCTGAGTTAAAACTCGAGCAAGAAAATTTGGATTGATGGTGTTCGAGGAGAGAGAAGAGAGAAAAAGAGAGTGAAAAACTGTTAGAATTTTTCGAAAATGAACTGCTGTGATTAAAATGGTTGAAAACAAAGCAGTACAAGCCTTATATAACAGCTGGTATGACAATCCGGGATTGTCATACCGATTGTCATACCAGGCAAAAAGAAGGAAAATAAAACAAATAAAAAGAGTATTAAAAATATAACTGGTATGACAATCTGATAGTCATACCGATTGTCATACCAGTACAAAATAATTCTGATATTAATTTTATTACTGGCATGACAATCAATAGTCCTACCGATTGTCTTGCCAGTTATAAAATTAATCTGATATTTTAAAATAAGCAATCATTATATACTAAAATGATTTTCAGCAAGACAATTTCAATTGTCTTGCCGATAGTCTTTCTAGTATTAATATAAAATAACTATTAACATATTTATATTTACATGAATACTGAAATGATTTTCAGCAAGACAATTTTAATTGTCTTGCCGATAGTCTTTGCAGTATTAAAATGAAATGAATATGTACAGACATCTAATTAAGTACTGAACCTTCATTTCAAAAATAGTAAAACTGAAATAGTAAAACTGAAATAGTAAAACTTATAATTTTTACAGAAACAAAGATAATATATCAGAATTAATTATTTTTATAAAAAATAGATTTCTGTTGAATTTTAGCAAATAAAATTCATAGAAAAATATTTTTAGAGGAAATAAAATATTCTGAGATATTTTCAATTAACAAGTAGAGTAAATAACCATAGATAAGATAATATATATTACATAGAAATAAGCAAGAAATATGATAAAATGATAAAATAAATTTGCAAATGAATTTTTCATTTATGAAAAAATTTATTTGTAAATTCATTCAAGAACAGATTCCAGATATTAATTAAGTTAATCACTAAAACTATTTAACATGCCCAATTTACCAACTAATCTGGTAAATGTGGATTCGTCAAGTGGTTTAGTGAAAATATCTGCTATTTGTTCTTCTGTTGGAACAAAAAATAGTTCAACAGTACCATTCATGACGTGCTCTCTAATAAAATGATACCTGATGTCAATGTGCTTTGTCCTCGAGTGCTGCACAGGGTTGTTGGTGATGGCTATTGCACTTGTATTGTCACATAAAATAGGAATCTTGTTCAATACAGAGCCATAGTCTCGTAGTTGATTCCTAATCCACAAGATCTGAGCACAGCAGCTTCCAGCAGCAATATATTCAGCCTCGGCCGTTGAGTTGGAAACTGTTTGCTGTTTCTTGCTGTACCATGAGACTAGCCTGCTTCCTAGGAATTGACAACTTCCTGAGGTGCTTTTCCTATCAACAACACTTCCTGCGTAATCTGAATCTGTATATCCAACAAGGTTAAAACCAGATTCTTTAGGGTACCAAATACCTAGATTTGGTGTTCCCTTAAGATATCTTAAGATTCGTTTAACAGCAACGAGATGAATATCTCTAGGATCCGCTTGGAATCTTGCACATAGGCATGTAGCATACATAATATCTGGTCTACTTGCAGTAAGATAGAGTAACGAGCCAATCATACCTCTGTAGCTTGTGACATCTACCTTAATGGAGTTTTCACATGGTCCAAGCTTGACAGCTGTAGTTGATGGAGTTCTTGCTGATGCAGAATCCTCTAGATTGTACTTTTTGAGGAGTTCCTTGAGATACTTGGATTGACAAATAAATGTTCCATCTAACCTTTGATTTACTTGTAATCCAAGAAAGAACTTCAGCTCTCCCATCATGCTCATTTCAAACTTGCTGTGCATTAACTTAGCAAATCTCTTACAGAGATTATCATTAGTAGACCCAAATATTATATCATCCACATAGACTTGGACTAATATAGTATCATTCTTATGTTTCTTAGAAAAGAGAGTTTTGTCTATGACACCTCTAATAAAGCTATTTTCAATAAGAAATTCAGAGAGAGTGTCATACCATTTTCTTGGTGACTGTTTTAGCCCATAGATAGCCTTGAAAAGAAAGAAGACAAAATCCATATGATCTGGATCTTCAAAACCAGGAGGTTGCTCTACATATACCTCTTCATCCAACTTTCCATTCAGAAAGGCGCTCTTGACATCCATTTGATAAACTTTAAAGTTTGAAAATGCTGCGAATGCCAGAAATATCCTTATGGCCTCAAGTCTAGCCACTGGAGCATAGGTTTCATCATAATCAATACCTTCAGCTTGAGAATACCCTTTAGCTACCAGTCTTGCCTTGTTTCTTGTAACCACACCATCTTCATCTAGTTTATTCCTGAATACCCACCTTGTACCAACAGCTTTCTTGTGTACAGGCCTAGGTACCAGTTTCCAGACTTGTTGACTTTCAAACTGATTGAGTTCATCTTGCATAGCAATCACCCAATCTGGATCAGTTAGTGCTTCTTCAATTTTCTTAGGTTCTATCTCAGAAAGAAATCCTGAGAACAGACACTCATTTTGAGTAGCACGTCTAGTTCTGACTCCAACATCTGGATCACCAATAATCAACTCAAAAGGGTGAGCTTTATTCCAGACTGTCTGTCTTGGAAGATTTGATCTTGATGATTCGCCTTGAAATTCATTGTGATGTTGTGTCCTACTAGATGATCCTTCAGCATCTCCCCCTGAGTTGTTGCCATGTTGACTTGAAGATTCTCCGTCAGTAGCAGTGGTATCTCCATTGTTTCCAGAGTTTCCATCACTATTACCTTGAGTAATATCAGGATTAACAGGTTCTTCAACAGCAACAACCTCAGGTTCTTGACCATGTTCTGACTCTGAATCTGACATATCATCAAACTTCAGTTTCTCAGAAGGATCTTCAGTTTGGATACTAGGGAGTTTAGTGTCATCAAAAGTAACATTGACACTTTCAGTTACTTTGTGTTGATCAATGATATACACTCTATATGATCTTCTTCCATATCCAACAAAAATACCCTCATATGCCTTTGCCTCGAACTTACCACGACGATCATCTCCATCCTTGAGCACGAAGCATCTGGCACCAAATACATGAAAGTATTTGATAGAAGGTTTCTGTTCATTCAACATCTCATAAGGAGTTTTCATGAAGTCTTTGTTGATTAGAGTTCGATTCTGAGTATAACATGCAGTATTGACAGCTTCAGCCCAAAAGTACATTGGAAGACCTGATTCATTTAACATCGTTCTTGAAGCTTCAATCAATGTACGATTCTTCCTTTCTACCACTCCATTTTGCTGAGGGGTTCTAGGAGCTGAAAATTGTCTGGTAATCCCTTTGTCTGTACAGAATCCATTTAGAAGTGCATTCTTGAATTCTGTTCCATTATCTGACCTTATTGCTCTAACAGGGACGTTAGAATCTAACTCAATCATCTTGATATGATCAATCACAACTTGTGGTGTTTCATCCTTAGAGTGAAGAAACAAAACCCACGTATACTTGGAATAGTCATCAACTATCACAAGACAGTAACACTTCTTTGACATAGAAAGGATATTAACTGGTCCAAATAAATCCATGTGCAATAATTGCAGAACACCAGTTATGGAAGATGTGTCAGTGCCTTTGTGACTTGCTTTCTTTGACTTTCCTTTCTGGCAAGCCTCACATAGTCCTTCTGGAGAGAATTCCAGCTGAGGCAGACCTCTTACCAGTTCTCTTTTGACAAGAGAATTCATTGTCTTGAAATTGAGATGGGAAAGTCTCTTGTGCCATAGCCAACTCTCATTTGACGATGCTTTTGCATAGAAACAATTGACTTCAAGATTGCTTCCAGAGTTCATGTCAGCTACGAACAGATTTCCTTTCCGTATTCCCATTAAAGAGGGTTTTTCACTTTTCTTGTGCAGAATCTGACACTTCAGCTTATCGAATAAAACATTGTAGCCGTTGTCACAGAACTGACTAATGCTAAGCAGATTGTGTTCAAGTCCTTGCACAAGATATACATTTTCAATGATAACATTTCCAGCTTGCAAACAGCCATATCCCTCCGTTAAACCTTTGCTGTTATCTCCAAAGGTAACCACTGGGCCAGCTTTCTCAACCACATTTGATAGCAGGGCTCTATCTCCGGTCATATGTCTTGACGATCCACTGTCAAGAATCCACACTACCGGTTGTACCTGTTTAATGCCCTGCAATACAAATGGATTAGAACTTCTTCGGAACCCAAGCTTGGCTGGGTCCGGCATACTTGTAAAATTGGCCTTTATCAGGCAAAACAACATTCTTAATTTCACTATTCTCAACATTCTCAATGACTGAACATTTGACCTTTAAAACAGCCTTATCAGATTTATGTTTAGGCTTAGGCACAAATGTCTCCTTTCTAACTTTAGGAGGACTAGCAGTCTTAGACCTATCATGCTTTCTATTATTCACATGCTGACGAGGAGTAGTCTTATCATTAGAAGCATGCTTACCATTAAAATAAGCAAACAACAGATTAAAAGCACAAGACATACAATCAGGAACACCACATGCTTTATGAGAAGGATTAACAATAGGCAACTTATGCATGGTAGACATGGCATTTGTGCTATCCAACTCATGTGTGTCTGAGTTAGTCTCAGTTGCTTTCACAACCTTGACTGGAACTTTTGACACACTTGACTTGGAGACAGTTTTCCCATTAGCATTATCTTCAGCACGAATTTCTTCTTGAATAATAAAAGAAGTCTCATCAAATGGTTCAGCAATTGATTCCTTATAGAGGGGTTCATCAACACCCTTAAGCACATGTGGTACTTCCCTGCCTTTAGCACATACATGAGGAGGGGAGTTTATGCCTAATTTTCCAATAGCAGCATTGTAATCATAACCTATTCCATGTGTTTGATTAACAGCTTGCTTATTGTAAAACTCTTTGGACTTCGAACAAGAATTAAAGTAAGCTTTAACCTTAGCCTCAAGACCGGTGATCTTGTCTTTGAGAATAGTTTCGAGTTGTCTATAACAGTCAACTCTATTCTCTAGAAAAGATACTTGGTCTTTAAGTTTATCTTGATTAATGTGCACAAGTCTTAATTCATTGACCTCTTTCTCAAGGTCTTTGATTTGTTGATTTAACAATTCATTATCACGACGAGCACAATCTAAGTTACCTCTTAGATGATAAACCATTTCAGCATCAGAAAGTTTTACCTCTTTTCTTGACGATGAGGTGCTTGCATCACTAGCCATGAGAGCAAGATTCCCAACTTCTTCATCTTCACTGTCAGTATCATCCCAACTTCTTCCCTTTGCCAGGTACGCCCTTTCAGATTTACTCTTCTGATTAGAATCATAAGAGTTCTTCCTTGCCTGTTTTGGCTTTCTGCATTCTGTGGCAAAGTGTCCCAACTCATTACAGTTGAAGCATCGGATGGTGCTTCGATCAACCATCCCTGTTTTATACCCACCACTGCTGGTGTTAGAGGATGAAGATCCACCTTTCTGGAATCTGTTGTAGTTGGACTTGTACTTGAACTTGGGATTCCTTTTGAATCTGACATTTGAGAATCTCTTGACAATCAGGGCCATTGACTCATCCTCCAATTGCTCCAGTTCTTCCAAGGAATAATAATCATCTCCTGATTGATTGGTAGTAGGAGAATCAAATTCTGCTACTATAACATTGTCTTCAACCTTGGAAGACTGTACCATTCTGTCTGACTGTTGAGATTGTTGTTGATATAGTGGTTGTTGTTGTTGTTGTTCATCAGCTACCAGAGCAGTAGACGTGCTGACCACCCTTCCTTTCCCGTAAACCTCCTTCTGCTGAATCTGCTCCAACTCATAAGTCTTTAACACACCATAGAGCCTTTCCAAAGAAATCTCACTCAGATCTCTTGCTTCTCTTATGGCAGTGATTCTATGTTCGAGATGAGTTGGCAGTGTCAAAAGGAACTTTTTGTTGACCTCCCTGATGGAATAGTATTTACCATTAATATTCAGGTTATTGATCAATGCATTGTACCTCTCAAACACTTCAGTGATTCCTTCTCCTGGATTGGATTTAAAGTATTCATACTCAGAGGTTAGGATTTCTAGTTTGTTCTCCCTAACTTCCTCTGTGCCTTCATTAATAATCTCAATAGTTTCCCAGATATGTTTGGAATCTTTACAATTCATCACATGTCTATTCATTAGGGGATTAAGGGAATCTACTAAGATTAATTGAAGGCTAGCATCCAGGGAAGATTCTTCTATTTCAGCAGGAGAGAAGTCCTCAGGATCCTTCACATAAGTTCTCGCTTGGGTGATCACCACATCATTCTCTATTACCTCTGGTTCAATAACCATAGGTATTTTTGGACCCTTCTTCAATACTTGCAAATATTTGGGATTAGCAACCTGTAAAAACAGTAGCATCTTCTTCTTCCACATCACATAATTTTCTTTATCGAAAAGTGGAATTTTAACGGTTCCAACTTTTTGTGTAGTCATTATGAATTTTTGAGTGAATAAAAATTCAAGAAGTGAAAGAAACACAAAAGTCTAGGATCTAGATTTGTACGTTAATCAGAAGGCTCTGATACCAATTGTTAGGTCCCAATTTGTTTGTAGAAGGGGGGGTTGAATGCAAACAATACCGTTTCGTCGAATAAAATGCGGAATAAAATTGTGAAACAAAATTCAAGTTAAATAAAACTTTTATTAAACTTGAAAGGTGTTACAACTACGGTATCGATTACAAGGGATTAATCTCAAATCAATTATTACAAATTTAGAATAAATTCGACATGAACTTTTTCTATTTTTGTAATTAAAAGATCAAATGCTAAAAAGCGATTTGAGATTAAGTTCTAGGGATTTTAATCCGCTAGATTGATATACAAGAACAAGATAAGTATTTCTAGTTGATTAGATTTAACATTACAATCTAGAAATTATGATCTTGAATAAACAGAAGAAAGGATGAAATATTTTCTCTTTGGTTCTGCTATAATTTTCTTGTTCTGTATTTTTGGCTGCTCTGTTTTTGTTGTAATAAATGAGATGATGTCTTCTGCTTCTATTTATCAAAACAGTCGAAGTTGTTGAACTGCAGTGACAATCTTTTTAAGCTTGAATGACTTTCGGTGAGACAATCTCATTAGAGCTAGGAAGACAATTAAAATGAACTAGCAAGACTTTCGGTATGACTATTGATTGTCATACCGATTGTCATATTAGTTCAAATGAAATTGTTTTTCTGAATACTTAATTGATTTTATTCTAATTGAAAATTCTATTAAAACAATCAACTGAATTTGCAAGACATTCGGTATGACTATCAATTGTCATACCGATTGTCATACTAGTACAATCAGTTGTCTTTTTAGAATTATCACAGATTTTAATCAATTAATATTCTGAAAATCCTTGATATTAATTCTAAATTAATTAATCAATTTAATTCAATTAATCAATAAATTAATCCTTGCAGATATAATTTATTTTCTTAATTAAATTATATGATTTAATTAATTAATGGAGAATTAATACTAACGCTGAGCAGCAACCATTCTTCTGACAATCTTCTGAAAGTCACTGAGACTTGTGAATCAATTCCGCCACTTCAATGCTGACACTCGATGTACTGTCTGGTTCATGAGTGACTAACTTTTGTGACGTTTCTTCATGTCTTGACTTTAACATTCTGATTGAATCCTTGTAATAAATTGATACCTTGACGAGATCTCTGTCACATGATTAAATCCACGATCTTGATTTATATCACTGAGGCATGATCAAATTCTTGAACTTCTTCCAGTGAATCTTCAAGTCTGCAGATGAACAATGTTTCTTTATCCTTTGACAGATGTTACTTTGTGAGATCTCTCTGACGATTGATCCACTATTTACTTGTTACATTCTTATTTGAGTTGAGTTAAATCCTTGAATAAACGAATAGGCTTAACATATGCCTTTCAGAAGGTGAATAGTAACTCCGAATTTTTTTAAATTGTTTTCTTGATTTCTCTTGCAAGTTTAAAGATGATAAGCATAAATCAGGGGTCTTATAAGGCTTACAAGCTCTTGTTAGTATGTTTAAGGATTAAAAGAAGGTATAACCACTCTCCACCCTTTGTATTTCTTTGAGTTTTAATCATAGTTAGAAGATATGTTCAAGAATGACATGATCCTTAGAGAATGGAGTTTGGATTGTTAAATCTTGATGATGGATTGTTGTGGTTGATTTTTGTTGGTTAAATCTTGAAGTTAATGGACTGATGAGATTATAAATATATTGAGTTGTTGATTTTGTTGTTGGTTTAAGTGGTTAAATGATTTAAAATCGGGAAACGCTTAGTATAGAGCCGTTATAATGTCCATTTGTAATAAGGTCATATTTAGAGCTATGTTCCGAAATGAAAAACTCATATTTTACCAAACCACTAGCCATGAATGTAAATATATGGTTTTCTAGTTTGTAAAAATGTATGGTTCGCCTTGATACGATTTACGGTATGTGAGAAACGAGCGTTTTCGTGACGGCGACTCAAGAAGCGATTCTGCAGAAATATTTTCCCTTAAAATCTACACTTAAACCCTTTTGAAAATGATTCGAGTTATGCAATTTTTACGATAAGTAAAATGGACAGGAAGGAAGACTCTCCAAAATATTTTGAGCAAAAATGTTAATTTTTCTGTTTTATATAAATATTGGAACCAAAGTTGCGCGAAGGCGCTTTGCCTCGCATAGCCATTGCATAGCTACTGTCTTGTTCTGTTAATACGGGAAAATGAGACTTCTAACCAGAGCCAAGTTCTTGCTTATTTGCAAATTAGAAGTTCTGTAGATCATTTGCATAGCTACTGCCTTGTTCTGTTAATACGGGAAAAGGTGTGTCATTTGAGTTAACGGTTAAGGAGATAGAGGCGTTTTAGTGAAACTAGCGCAAATAGTACAACTCCGTAGTTGACTTGGATTCTAAAATATGTTTCACCTATTTAAGCTTGAAATTTCCAAATCGAAATATTTTTTATAAATATTAAAAATATCAAGAAGCTCCTTGAGGTGGTTTCGTATTTAATTATGAATTTTCTGATTTACTAATAATGGTGAAGCGCAAGTCGCATAATAGTAATTCAGTGAAAAGTCAACTATGGAAGTACTACTTTGACCGCCCGTTTTGGCCAAGTTAATAATATAATTTGGAGATGATCAAAACACGAGAGTTGTTAAGGATTTTAAGAAGAACACATAGGTGTGTCGAACGAGATTTTAAATGGACAGTAACGAGGTGTGAGATGTCGTAAGTTAAATGAACCCGAGAGAGTGAAGATCGGGTAGAGTGAGTCTACTTAGAATAAGTCGATCATTGGTTAACCCGACTAACCGAGGTTATATTATGTCTTGGTAGAGGTTCCAGGACCGAGAGGGATACATCAAGATAGAGCTTGGACATCTGGCTAGTTTATGAAACCCTATCACAAATTATCCATGCTATATACACTGTTGTGATATTGATGCCATAATTTACAGTTTGAAAATATATTCTTGTCTATGATATCAATACATTCAAATTATGCGATTGTTTATGAAAACAAACTTCGTTTTATACGAGTATGAGAAATTGAACCGTAATTTTATTATAATACAAGATAGTGGGAGTCAGATATATTTTAAATTGATTTAATTCCGGAACGAGCCGGACGCAGAAGATTTCTATTCAATAAACAAAGTACTTTCGCGTAACATACATATTAAGCGAACGATTGAGATTTGATTTATAACTATAAGAGATAATCGAATATTTACTCAAGGGATATCCTATTTGATTATTTATTTATAAGTAATACCTAAAGAGTTACTAAAATATCCGGAAAATACTTAAAGAGATATTGAAAAGTTTTTAAATCAATTCACTCTGTCTAAAACGTATGTAACCATTCGAAGGAAAATTATAAGATGTCAAATCCTGTCTTAAGTATTTAATTAAGATTTTTATCAATTCATTGAACCTTATTGAGAAATATTTTATACTTAAGGTTTTATCAATTCATTGAACCCTTCTTAAAAATATTATGAGACCGTAAATATTTAATATTACGTACCTCTAAAAATCATTTAAAAATAGACATAGTTCCCAAGGATACTTTCTAAATTATTCAAAAAAATTCGGAAGAGATCAATCATCTGAAACTTATTAAAACCTTAGGGAACTTAGTCTAGGAGCATAAAGGTTTTGCTTCCTCGCTCAATGAAAAACAAGTGAACAATATATGTAAAACTTTACTACAGTTAGGGGTTTAAAAATGATTATAAATTCAAAACTCCGACAACTCCCAAGGATCAATTGAATTAAAAGTTGAAAAATAAATCATCTGATTAAAGGTCAAACCAGAACGATCTATTCCTTCGATAAAGGATTTTATGTAAATGATATAATTGTTTTGGGACTGGAATGTGGCCTACCCGGCACGGAGAGGTATCGGGTAGTGACCAAGCGCGGAGTGGCGCAGTATACAGTTATATGGTCTCTGTGACCATTGACTTTCGGACTTGCACGGAAATGGGCAACCATCGTGTAATGTCTTGATAAGTCCAAAGGTGGCTAGGTTTGTATTCCTTCTACTAGTAGAGAAAATTTCATACTCGGCTGATCACGGGTACGTGGTTTATTCCAGTATAGTCCCTTTCTTCCATTTTGGAAAATTGTTGTGCAATCTATGACAGAAGGCCGATAAGACTTAGTTTTAAATCATGAGATACATGATGTGAATATCAAATCCAGTTTATAATTCCGGTTCGAGTTAAATCTTGAAGTTTGAAAAAGAGATGGATACAAGCATAAAATGGATATAATGTTATAGTTGATTTTGAGAATATTACAAGTTTGACAAGCATATATGTTTTCAGAAATCTTTGAAAAATATGAAGTACATTTATTGTTATATATATATATGTATACACATAAATATATATGTACCTTGCTGAGCCATAGTGCTCACTCTTGCTTTTATATATTATATCATAACAGATAAGCAGTATGCCGGTGTGGGACTTAGTCGCTTGCAGTTATGCGGAGAATCCCTGACAGCTTTGTCTCATGTGCGCCAGAGTATCAGATAGGTACAAGATATCCGTCATAATTACTCTAACTTCATGTAGAAGTTATGAATAATTGTTTGAGATCTTGCAAAGTACATTTGAGTTTTAATAACAGATGATACTTGTTGTACATCGTTTCTAAGGCTATAACTTGTGAGTGTGAATGATTGAGGTCTTATTGTGCAGTGATGAGTTTTTATGTTAAAATAAAGATTTTTGTGATTATATGATGACGTGACGACCTGAATCCCGGGACCTCGGATTTGGGGGCGTTACAGAGATGGTATCAGAGCTATAAGTTATAGTACTCAGAAACGAGAGCGTTGAGAGTTATGTCTAAGTAAGAGAAGGACGTAAGAACTCATAAGGAGATGCTATCAGACTACAGGATGTAGTACAAACGAGTAGATAGGCCGAGATGATTACTTGAGGTATTTTTTGAGGACCAAAGATGTCATTAAGGATCATGGGAATGATTAGGAATTTTTTTTTAAGATTGTATATTATCTAGCTAAGACGTTGATGTAATACGCGGAGCAGAGTCTCAAAGAGTTGTGAGAATGGTGGCGTAGTGCTAATACCATAGAATTATTTGTTTAGCACGAGTCTTGATTATTCGCAACCGTCATAGTAGGCCATGAAGTGGCGACATATGTGAGAACTAGAATGCTTAAACTTTCTAGCATGATCAAGGATAGTCAATTAACTGGATTAGTCAGAGGTATTGCTTTGTCTACAAGGTTTTAAGTTCCCATGACCAGCGATCCCACTAGAGATAGTATCGACCCCACCATTGAGGATTTTAATGCCTCGAGGAAGATTTTATACGTATATATTAAGAGAATGTTATCATAAGGCAAGCGTGCCGGACGAGAGCACCATTGTGCCTTGTACGTAAGGCCGTGATGGATCAAGATAATGATGAACGATGTTGGGAACGGATAGCAAGGCTTAATAAAGATGCATGCAGTTACAACAAGTTATACGACAGTCTCAGAACCAACCAGAAAGAGTATCAGTATAGGTTGTACTCGGGATTCTTCGATACACACCTAATTGGAAACCACATATATATTAACCAATGGACCTCCACCTCAGTTAAAATTTTGATGCGACCGTGGGAGGGACGAATTCTGGAGGACTATTGGGAATAACGAATGTGTTACGAACCCCCGATTTGTTTAGTGAGCTTAATACGATTATGCGAGAGTAGTTAGTTGGTAACCTACGCTATGAAAGTTAGATTATGGGATCATCCTTGTTCCGGTAATGTTAAAATTCATGAAGTTCTTTGACTTATTTTTGGTAACTACTTGCTGGTGTAATACCCACTCTGCAATTGTTCACGATTCAATGCCACCTTGATTAATTTTCAAGTAACTCTTCTAGATTGCTATTTCAAATCTAGGGAATAACCCATGACTGATATAGTCGAATTATTTCTTTTCTTCTATTCCTTATATTACTTATAAGAATGGAGTATATATATTTAGGCTATCATTACCTATCAGAGCGCGTTGTTCGTGCCCCAGAATGACTAGATGAGGGAGACATTATTCATTTATCTCTCCAAATCTATTTTAATTCATGTCCATACAAGATCTGGACCTTATGGGTTTACTTCTACTTTTGACTCCCAAAGGTCCCGTTGTTATATATATTCTAAGAGGAAAATGATACAAGTGCTGCGATGTGTTCTTTATCTGAAATTGTCATCAATCTTGTATTCACTTAAAGAATTAAGAAAACATGTCTTATTCATGTCTCAGAGAATATCATTAATACTCGAGAAATGTCGGTAGGTAGTTGATGTAATAACCCCAAAATTTTGAACTTTTTATAACCCTTATGAATAGTGTTTTAGCTGAATGAGAAAACTTTTCATGCCACACTATGTAGGGGTTCTGTTATGGATATTCTGAGATTTTATTAGTACTCTATATGGTATATAAGTGTATGTAAAGATCGTCAGAATCCAATTCCGAACACTTTGATTTTTTCCTGGAAATCCACTAGATACGGAAAGAATTGAGTATAAGGTAACAGGATAAAAAGGATTTAAATTAAAGGATTATAATAGAGGATCATAAAAAGGAATATAATGTATTGAGAAAGGTTAAGGGAACCTAAGTAATAAGATCCCGGGTATGATCCCTCAAACGATAAACGAAAACGAAAGTTAAGCGAACCGTATAACAGATCAGCGGTCATTAGGCAAACAATTAGAAGCTAATCAAATAGATTAGTGGGGATGATGTCATCCAACCAATAGAAAGAGGACAAAGTGTAAGTCATATGTCATAGCCTATTTGTATATTCGAGGATTCAACTCAACTCAAATAAGATTGTAATAAGTAAATAGTGGATCGACCGTCAGAGAGATCTCGCAAAGTAATATCTGTCAAAGGATTCAGAGACAATGTTCATCTACAGACTTGAGGAGTTAATTCACTGGAAGAAGTTCAAGAAGTTGATCATGCCTCAGTGATATAAATCAAGATCGTGGATTTAATCAAGTGACAGAGATCTCGTCAGGGTATCAATTAATTACAAGGATTTAATCTGAAGAAAATCAAAGTGTCAGAGTCAAGACATGAAGAAACGTCACGGAAGTTAGTCACTCATGAACCAGACAGTACATCGAGTGTCAACGTTGAAGTGGTGGAATTGATTTATAATTTTCAGTGATTTTCAGAAGATTTGCAGAAGAATGGTTGCTGCTCAAGACTAGAATTAATTCTCTATTAATTAATTAATTCATCTAATTTAATTAAGAAAATAAATTATATCTGCGAAGAATAATTTATTTATTAATTGAATTAATTGATTAATTAATTCTGATTTAATTCTAGGAATTTTAGGAATTTTCAGAAGTTTAATTGGATTAAATTTAAGGCTTAAATCAGCAAAACAAATGAAAATGAACTAGCATGACAATCTGGATTGTCATACCGATTGTCATGCTAGGCCATTTTACATTGTCATACCGAAAGTTACATCAGGAGGGTGATTGTCTTGCTAGTTCATTCTGATTATCTTGCTAGTTCATTCTGATTGTCTTGCTAGTTCATTCAGATTGTCTTGCTAGTTCATTCAATTGTCCTACCGAAAGTCTTGCAAGCTTAAAGGATTGTCATTCCAATTCAATTGATTCAGCTGATTGATTAAATAGAAGCAGAGAAGCAGCATATCATTAATCATCTCAATCAAATACAAGAACAAAAGAAAGCAGCCGCCTCTGAAAAATATCATTCTTCATCTGCAGAAATTCAAGATCAATTTCTAGTTTGTTAATGTTAAATCCAAACCACTAGAATTATTTATCTTGTTCTTGTATATCAATCTAGCGGATTAAAATCCCTAGAACTTAATCTCAAATCGCGTTTAGCATTTGATTCTAATTATTGCAAAAATAGAAAAAGTTCATGTCGAATTTATTCTAGATTTGTGATAATTGATTTGAGATTAATACCTTGTAATCGATACAGTTGTTGTAACACATTTCAAGTTTAATAATATTTTTATTTAACTTGAATTTTGTTTCACATTTTTTATTCCGCATTTTATTCAATTATTTGGTAACGTTTGTATTCAACCCCCCTTCTACAAACACATTGGGACCCAACAATTGGTATCAGAGCCTTCTGATTAACGAACAAATCAAGATCCTAGACTTTTGTGATTTTTCAACTCCTTGAATTTTTATTTATTCAAAAATTCATAATGACTTCACATAAAGTTGGAACCGTTAAAATTCCACAATTTGATAAAGAGAATTATATCATGTGAGAATGAGTGTAAACACGAGTGATACACTTGTGAGAATGAGTGTAAACACGAGTGGAGAGAAGAGTGAAACACATGTGAGGTACACTAAAACACAATCACACACTCACAGTGAGGAAGAAAGTGAAACTACTTGTTATTTCTTTTCCAACCAAGTGAAATATGAGAACTCCTTCAGACGACGGCATAAATTCCTTCTTTAAGGGGGAGATAAAAGCTTAAGTAATAGTTTGGAGGATTCCTCAACTAAGGGGGAGAAATAGCAGGGAGGAAGAAAAAGATCCTAAAAATGTACACTACACCACACCATTGTTGTTTGTAACTACGGATCCTATTGTACGGGAGAGGTGGTAAACACAAGGTGATTTCCTAGTAAGGGAAGAAGCTGTTAGGGGAGTACCATTGGTTTTTATCTGCGGATCCTATTGTACGGGAGAGGTGGTAAAACGAAGGTGATCTTCTTTAATCAGTTGATTCTCATAGGGGGAGAATCAAGAGATATGGGCTTCTCAACAGGAAATGTGGTTGTACAAATGAAGATGGAACTACTTGAAGATATGTTCAGTCTAGAGGAACATCTACTTGGAATCTGGAAAATGTTAAATCTCATCCAGAACTTTTCTGCTATTTACTTTGCATGTATGTTTATATCTTTTTCTTATTTGTTAGTTGAGTTATCCTCTAGGTATTTGTGTGTTATTGTCTAACAAACAAATAGGGGGAGATTGTAAGTCATATGTCATAGCCTATTTGTATATTCGAGGATTCAACTCAACTCAAATAAGATTGTAATAAGTAAATAGTGGATCGACCGTCAGAGAGATCTCGCAAAGTAATATCTGTCAAAGGATTCAGAGACAATGTTCATCTACAGACTTGAGGAGTTAATTCACTGGAAGAAGTTCAAGAAGTTGATCATGCCTCAGTGATATAAATCAAGATCGTGGATTTAATCAAGTGACAGAGATCTCGTCAGGGTATCAATTAATTACAAGGATTTAATCTGAAGAAAATCAAAGTGTCAGAGTCAAGACATGAAGAAACGTCACGGAAGTTAGTCACTCATGAACCAGACAGTACATCGAGTGTCAACGTTGAAGTGGTGGAATTGATTTATAATTTTCAGTGATTTTCAGAAGATTTGCAGAAGAATGGTTGCTGCTCAAGACTAGAATTAATTCTCTATTAATTAATTAATTCATCTAATTTAATTAAGAAAATAAATTATATCTGTGAAGAATAATTTATTTATTAATTGAATTAATTGATTAATTAATTCTGATTTAATTCTAGGAATTTTAGGAATTTTCAGAAGTTTAATTGGATTAAATTTAAGGCTTAAATCAGCAAAACAAATGAAAATGAACTAGCATGACAATCTGGATTGTCATACCGATTGTCATGCTAGGCCATTTTACATTGTCATACCGAAAGTTACATCAGGAGGGTGATTGTCTTGCTAGTTCATTCTGATTATCTTGCTAGTTCATTCTGATTGTCTTGCTAGTTCATTCAGATTGTCTTGCTAGTTCATTCAATTGTCCTACCGAAAGTCTTGCAAGCTTAAAGGATTGTCATTCCAATTCAATTGATTCAGCTGATTGATTAAATAGAAGCAGAGAAGCAGCATATCATTAATCATCTCAATCAAATACAAGAACAAAAGAAAGCAGCCGCCTCTGAAAAATATCATTCTTCATCTGCAGAAATTCAAGATCAATTTCTAGTTTGTTAATGTTAAATCCAAACCACTAGAATTATTTATCTTGTTCTTGTATATCAATCTAGCGGATTAAAATCCCTAGAACTTAATCTCAAATCGCGTTTAGCATTTGATTCTAATTATTGCAAAAATAGAAAAAGTTCATGTCGAATTTATTCTAGATTTGTGATAATTGATTTGAGATTAATACCTTGTAATCGATACAGTTGTTGTAACACATTTCAAGTTTAATAATATTTTTATTTAACTTGAATTTTGTTTCACATTTTTTATTCCGCATTTTATTCGATTATTTGGTAACGTTTGTATTCAACCCCCCTTCTACAAACACATTGGGACCCAACACAAAGGAGGGATGATGACATCACAAGGTGATGCAAGCATGACATAAGAAGGAAGGAAATGTGGTGGATTGTTAACCACACAAAACCAAGGTTAAATTGGTAATTAACCTAAAATAAAACAAATATAATTCAATCAACCAAGCCAAACATTTCATTTTATCAAAACAAAAAACACAAAACCTCTTATTTCTTCATTGCTCTCGGCTTTTGCCATTTTCAAGAGAAAGAAATTTCAAAACTCAAGATCAAGGCTTCCTAAATTGGTAAGATAATTCCCTAGTCATCCTTATGCATAGTTATGGCTATCTTATGAGTTTAAGCCTTCAATTCATTCTCAATCTTCTTCAAGAAATCAATGAAGAAGACAATGAATAGTGATTTCAAAGTTTTTAACTTGATTTTTTCTTGTTTTCCTTTAAGATCCAAGCATCCCTAAGACTTCTCAAGGCTTCTTAAGGCTTCCTAGCTACTCCCACCACTTCAAGGAAGGTATATCATCTCCAAACCCTAGATTCCTTTGTATAATAAGATGATTTTGATTGTTATGGTGATATAGTAGCTTAATGCTTGTGGTTTAGAGTTTGGGTTGGAGTGGTAGTGAAATGGAATGGTGAATCTTGTTGTTTTGGTTAAAAGAACTTAAGTATAGTTAAATTCAAGCTTAAGCATAAGTATAAATGTTAATATTGAATTTATTGGGGATTTTATGATGTGATAAGGATGGACTTTGGTTGTATGAATGGATTGGGGTTGTTTGGTGATGAATTGGAGTGATATAAAATTTGGGAAATCGCGTAAACATAGCCGTCGTAATGTCCGATTTACTTTAGACTGCTTTTGTTCATAACATTTGGGCCCGAGAACTCCCTGCTAGATTATGACCATTGCCATATTTAGATAGTTCATGTTATGAGCTTCGTTTTGATATGTAGTTCATTTGATTCCGATGTACGGTTTAGGAAAAACGACCGTTTTAAGTAACGGCGTTTCGCGAACGAAACTTTTCCCCTCGCCTTACTTTGAAACATAGGTTAAAGACCAAAAAGGGTTAATTAGTGTATGAAACAATTATGGTAAGAGTGTTAGGCAGTTGGTAAGACACTCGCGAAGGAATCGCCTTAAAACTCGTAATGGTTAAATTATTAAAAATGGTGGAGCCGAGGGTACTCGAGTGACTTAAGAGAATCAGTAAGCGCAAAACGAGCGTTAGAGTCTGAGTTGGTTAGAGTATAGATTTACAAGTGACTTTGGTTTAATTCCAACTTACTTGTTGTTTATAGGTTACCAGACTCGTCCCGAGCCATTCGTAACCCTCAGTCGCTCAGGCAAGTTTTCTATCCGTTATACTGTTGTTGTGATGTATACACTTGTATATGCATTATCTTGTAATAGATGCATGACGGTTATATTAGCAAATTCTTGCGATATATTGTAGCATGTGATATGGTACATATGCATGCCTGTTTCGTATTCTTGCCATATATATCTGTTGGTTCAGTTGATAATACCTATGCTAGAGAATAGCGGTAAATTGCATATACCCTTAGTATAGGGACCCAAAGGTGAAAATATTTTCTAAAACCGGGAGTCGAGAATCCCGAGTAGATTTTATATATATATATTTATATATATATGGTTATAGTTTTCAAAACTATTAATCGAATAAGGTTTATTCGATAACTTTATTTTATTAATGAATATTATCTTGAATATTCATTCGAGGACTTATGACTCCTTTATATTATTTATTGAATATTACTTGGATATTCATTTGAGGATGTATGACTCCTTTATTTTATTTAATGAATATTATTTATAATATTCATTCGAGGTATTATGACTCCGCTTATTATTTATTAATATTCTTTACTTTATTAAAGAATAATGTTCGATAATCAAACTTACTTTTGATATTCAAATAAAGATATTACTTTTGTATAAGTATATCTTTGATTATTTACTATTCATTTCAAGTAAGTTTTCCAACTTCTACCTCAATTATTCTTTATGGAAATATTATTTAAATAATAATATTCAGATATTTCTTTATATTGAGACTGATTTACTTTATTAAATCAGCATTATTCCAAATACTCTTTAAAGTGTTTTCAAGTCTTTAAAATGATTTTCAAAAGTTATAGCGGATCCCAAAACTCATTTTTATATTTAAGATCTTCCTTTTAAAAAGGGGATTTAAATACTCGCTCAAAACCGGAGGGATCCGGCTCTGTGGTGTATTTTATATTTGCAACATGGTTGTTGTCTTGATAAAAGAGTTTTTGATTACTTACCCAACACTCGGGAAGTAAAATTCTTGGAACAAGTTAATCCATTAACATGCATCGCCTGGGAAATATCGGTGAGTTTTCCTTTCCAACTAGATACGACTTCTTGGTGGAGCCGTATCAACAAGTTTCTACTTGGGGAAAGGGGGAATGAGCTTTACGTTTCAGAGTCATGGATTTCATCTGAACTAGGAGTGGCGTAAGTGGTCGAGTGACGCCGGCCCAGCCTTATTATATTGGCCCAAATGGCCTGGAAGTTCCGCTAAGGCGGTCCATTCCTTAGGAGTTCAGTGTTCGGTTGACAAGTAAATCCGACAGGTTCTCCTCTACATGTAGAAAATGGTGGGGTTGCACTACTACGACTGATCATCGTAAGTGGTCTTCCTGGCGCGGCAAACTCCCGTAATGAGTTCATCATCCAATTGGATATTTCTGCAACACTACCCAGAGCACTTCGATAGAAAGGCTACGGTTGGGCGATTGTTGAGTGTTGGCAGGGTCAAGTTTTCAAAATGATGTTTGCATCAAATGAAGTATCTCGTAACTTCATTTTATTTTGATGATATTTTAAAGATTGAATCTATTCAAGTATTATCTTGTAGTCTCATCTATGTGATGAACTTTTGAAACTAATTATAACTTGAACGGTGGTAGTTCAAGTAGTATTGGGAAAAGATATAAGTATATTGGAGTATCTCGTAACTTCATCTTTTAAACTTATATCTAGTAAATGATTATCTTATGTATGACAAAGATTTTCAGAAAAACGTTGAGACAAGGTTAGATATATGAGATCACCTTGCAACGATATTTTTATACAGTTATACACTGGAACTCTGTGTGTATTATGCATGGAAGAGGACTTTCAATATTTTGAAAAGTATATATGTATATATATATACTGAATATTTTGCGACTTCATCGCATTAAGATATCAACTTGATTCATTTCTTTTGACCAAGACTTTCATGAGTACTATGAGAAGGCTCATATATTGTTAATCATTATACATATTATTTTGGTGGGCTTGCTGCTCACCCTTGCTTTCTTCTTTCATCACACAACAACAGATAGAAAAGATGAACATGACCAAGCTCCCGATTCGCAAGCGATTAGGAAACGTTCCGCAATTTCCTATAGGCGTTGATGTCGCTGTAGCTGAGGTAGGAACTACCAATAGGCTAGGCTTTCAATTTTTGATGTACCAGACTTATGTATCTTTATCAATTGTAATAATGACAAAGAAATGTAAATTTATTCAGAAACCCGTTTAAGGTGTATTGGCATATAATTGTGGAATAAAATGACTTGTGATTATTTTTGGATATTCATCTCTGAGACTATAACTTGTGGTGTGTGTGTTTATTGTGGGGTCACAGTACAGAGTAGTTTATTATTTATTAAGATTGGGTGTTATTAAGGGAAATGGAACTCGTGACAACCCGGATCCCCGACCCCGGATTTGGGGGTGTTACAGTTGATACCTATCGCCTTCAGCTTTCATGCCACTTTCATTCGAGGACTATTTACTAATGTCCTTTAATTTTTAAGAAATAGCTATATAATATTCTCTGATTATTTTATTTCATTTAAAGAATATTCAATTAATTTTCTTTAAGTCGTTTTTTTTGAATTCTTCAACAATTATTTGATCCTCGATTTTTTTTCTTTTTTCCTATTTGGACTCTTAATTCGAACTCGTAAATATTTAACTATTTGTTCATAGATCCCTCGAGCATTCTTTTCTTTTATTCAAGATAAAATTGTACATCGAATGTTGAAATCATAGTAAGGATATCAAATTAATGTTGGTATTCCGAATTCAATTTTGTTAGCGGATTTGATAAAGAATGTTTATGTAGACGCCTTTTGATGGACCGTTCCACTGATAAGGATTATTTGATGAGAGGCTATCAATTGTTTAGATACCCAGAACATTTTTATTCAAAGTTTATGTTGCCTTTTCGGGCCAAACTAAATAAGTTTTGTTTCAACTCATTATCCAGGTAGCCATAAATTTCTTCGGTGGCTACAATGTGAGATTTCATACAAGCAGGTTGGAACTGCTTGGTTGTATATGTCTTCATGAATGACTAGTTACTTGTTCTGACTAGTTGGAATTTTAAATGATATGATGAAAACCTAGCTAATTTTCCTAGCTAGTTCTTATGTGTCAAACTAATTGAGCTACCCATTTTACTTAATCGGTTGTTAATGTTTCTTGAATAGGACTGGTTAGTGTTTCACTGGTTCAACTTCCAATCAATTTGTTTAGTAAATTCGTAATGCATTTTACATGCAGTAAGTTGAGCCTGAAATTTTTGACGGATAATTTAATTTAGACCTAACGGGGTCATCCACTCAGCTAAAATTCATACTCACTTTTATCAAACTTTCGCCGCTTAAGTACTCTTTTCTTTCGTTCATGTAACGAATACTCATTCAAAAATTATAAAGCAATTGAACAACAAACTACTTCGTTCTTTATTTATCAAGAAGTAAGACTCACTTTTCAGATTGATTTTATTGATGATGCCTTAATGGTTGGCTTTAACCAATGAGATTATTCAAGATTTTTTTTCCTTTATTATCCAAGAGGAGAAGTGTTCATCCTATGTGGAAAGCTTATAAACTCTATCCATCTGATATTTATATCCAACAAATATTGCCTTTGAGGAATATTCTCTATGTCATGGTAGTATGATATTTAAGGACAAGGAAGGATAGCCTTGTGGTAATCCTTCTGTCCATCTTTATATCTTTTGAGTATTGAGACACCTTTTATTCGGAACTCATTATTATTCTTTAAACAGATAATGTTGGAACTATTATTAAGATTATCTATGTGAGCTTGGTTTTATAGAAATCATTCCTCACAAGATTGACTATTTGACCATTGCACTGATGAGATTGAGGATTGAGTGTTCTAATTGTGCAACCATATATGCTAAGTAACTGTTTAAAAGTGGTAATAACATATTAAGGACATACAGTAAAGATCTTTAATACGACCGTGAAAGAATGCAAGAAAAATGCTGGTGTGATTGAAGGTACGCTCCTACTAAATTACCAGTAAGAGTATTTTAATGGATTCTAGATCTGACCAACCCTTATGAATTTGAGGAGTAGAGTTTCCAAGAACCGAAAGAGAAATTAGTAACAATCCTGATGTCAGCAATACTTGATGTTAAAAATGGGATTATGTGATTATAGCAATGCGTCTAAGCAACGTAAGGAGTATGATATAGGATGTCCTGAGCGTGGCCTAGAATTAGTTGCGATGGTATTTGCACTAAGGAGTTAGAAACTTTAAATTATGGGGAAAATTATGATTTTTTTCCATAGTATGGAGTGTATACTGACGTAGAACATGAGATAGAGGATATAGTCGAAATTGATCAGGATTAGGATTATGACATTTATTATCACCTAAGAGAGGCCAATGTGGTGGCCAACGCTTAAAGTAAGGAAAGTATGATTAAGGGTGCTAAAGTGCTTTGTAGCTGGTGAGAGAATTTGAAAGGATGTCGCTTGAAGTTGAGATAATAGGAAAATAACTAGAGAAATTAACTAAATCAGGATTTAGTTAGATTGACCAGGGAGTTAAAGTTTTATCAAGAAAGAACAATGAAGAAGAAAAGGAATTAATTATACGGAAGAATGAGAGATGTATATAGTTAAGGGAAAGGTATGAGTAACTGAACATGGAGAATGATATTATTAAACGGGGAAAGAAAGTACTCGACCTGTCAAGTAATATGTGTATAAAGGAGATAGTTGTGCGAAATGTAGTCATGGTAGTAATTATGTCGGAAAGAGACTCAGGTTTTAGTTCCAGATGAAAGCAAGATTAAGCATGAGCACTGCTTGTGAGTCGCAGATCGATGGACAATGCGAATACAACGATGATGCTCGAAAGGACAAAGGATTCAAGATCAAATATTTTGCATTACTAAAAGTACCATGCGAGAAATAATTAGCGAGGAATCATTGACAAAGGAAGCTAAGCTAGAGTTCATTATACCACGAGAGGTTCTAAATCTTATAAATTGGGTCATATACCAATTTCACGTCGCCCTTAAATCGCAGCAAGTACGCAGCATATTTCCGTATTTAAGTTACGAAAGAATAACTTTGATGCCTGCCACGTGATGGAAAATAAAGGTATAGAGGTTTAACAAACTCTCTTATATGAGGTTAAGAGTGAGAAATTATTGAGGAACAAACCTTTAGAGATAATAAGAGTGCAATGAAAGGATCATTCAAACCGTACAGGGCATGTTTAGAGTCGGTGCTATAAACCTTAAGGGAATATGAAGTGGGAGACTATGTGTTACTAAAATTGTCACCATAAAGAAGGAGTGTTGAGGTTTGGAAAGAGAGGAAAGTTAAGCCTCATATTTATTGGGCCATATGATATTTTGAAAAGGATGGGACCCTTTGCTTATGAGCATATGGAACTACAATCGGAACTGACTTACATAGAGCAGCCAGTGAAGATCATGGATCACAGGGATCAAGCATTGAGTAACAAGGCTAGCAAGCTGACCAAAGTTTTATGGAGAAATTAGGATATTGAGAAATCAACCTGGAAACTAGAGAACACAATGCTGGAAAAGTACCCTCACCTATTCTCAACTTGATTCCGGGACATAATCCTTTTAAGGAGGGAGGACTGTGATAACCCAAATTTTTGGTATAATTAAAACCTTAATAAATAGTGATTCTACGGATGCATGTAAGGACTTATAGCTCAACCTATATAAGTGTTGGAGTTTTGAAGTTCCGAGGACGTAAGGTTATCGTACTAAGAAAATAAGTAAATGCAAAAGCCGTCAGAATTCGAAGATTTTACCTTTTACTAATTATTTTGGAAATTATGAGGTATAAATGAATACGAGAAATATAATATACCAAGGTAATTATAAGGATTAGAATTTCATAATAATAATTTAATCCAAGTATTAATAATAAGGAAGGAATGCATTAGTAAGGAATGCACTACGAATCATTTTTGAAAATAATCGAACTTACTTAAGGAAATCATACGAAAGGCGTAAGTTGGCACATGAAAAGTTATTATCCATGCACACCATGCAATTAGGAATATTAGAAGCTAACTAAGACAATTAGAAAGCCAAATGGTTGGTTAGTAGCAAATTAAAATAGCGTCATGAATAGTGTAATAACATAGTACATGGAATAGTGTGTGAATAGTTGGAAGTATGGCCACACTTTGACAACTTTTACAAGACAAAGACCTTAAAGTCTTCTACAACTGATCAATACATGTTCATATATTCATATACATCAGTTATATCACACAAAAGTAGAGAACAAGAGAGCAAAACACACATTCTTCTCCATTTCTTCAAAACTGCCCAGCATGAACACCAAGGAAAGAAAAATTCAAATCTCACGATTTACTCATCTACAAATCACCAAATTTGGACCAAAAGTTCTTCAATATATTTATGAGGTACGTTCAAAATTTCATGGCAATCCGATTAGTATAACATATCCAAATCCTTGCTCAAAGATGAAGGTGAATAGTAACTCCGAAATTTTTTAAATTATTTTCTTGATTTCTCTTGCAAGTTTAAAGATGATAAGCATAGATCAGGGGTCTCATAAGCCTTACAAGCTCTTGTTAGTATGTTTAAGGATTCAAAGAAGGTATAACCACTCTCCACCCTTTGTATTTCTTTGAGTTTTAAGCATAGTTAGAAGATATGTTCAAGAATGACATGATCCTTAGAGAATGGAGTTTGGATTGTTAAATCTTGATGATGGATTGTTGTGGTTGATTTTTGTTGGTTAAATATTGAAGTTTATGGACTGATGAGGTTATAAATATGTTGAGTTTTTGATTTTGTTGTTGGTTTAAGTGGTTAAATGATTTAAAATCGGGAAACGCATAGTATAGAGCCGTTATAATGTCCGTTTGTAATAGGGTCATATTTAGAGCTATGTTCCGAAATGAAAAACTCATATTTTCCCAAACCACTGGCCATGAAGCGAAGAGTTTGAACCAATATTTCCAGATGGGCTGGGTACTGTAAAGATATGGTTTTCTAGTTTGTAAGAATGTATGGTTCGCCTTGATACGATTTACGGTTTGCGAGAAACGAGCGTTTTCGTGATGATGACTTAAGAAGCGATTCTGCAGAAATGTTTTCCCTTAAAATCTACACTTAAACTCCTTTGAAAATGATTCGAGTTATGCAATTTTTATGATAAGTAAAATGGACAGGAAGGAAGACTCTCCAAAAGATTTTGAGCAAAAATGTTAATATTTTTGTTTTATATAAATATTGGAACCAAAGTTGCGCGAAGGCGCTTTGCCTCGCATAGCCATTGCATAACTACTGCCTTGTTCTGTTAATACGGGAAAATGAGACATCTAACCAGAGCCAAGTTCTTGCTTATTTGCAAATTAGAAGTTCTGTAGATCATTCATGCAAAAAAAGGTGTGTCATTTGAGTTAACGGTTAAGGAGATAGAGGCGTTTTAGTGAAACTAGCGCAAATAGTACAACTCCGTAGTTGACTTGGATTCTAAAATGTGTTTCACCTATTTAAACTTGAAATTTCCAAATTAAAATATTTTTTATAAATATTAAAAATATCAAGAAGCTTCTTGAGGTGGTTTCGTATTTAATTACGAATTTTCTGATTTACTAAAATTGGTGAAGTGCAAGTCGCGTAATAGTAATTCAGTGAAAAGTCAACTATGGAAGTACTACTTTGACCGCCCGTTTTGGCCAAGTTAATAATATAATTTGGAGATGATTGAAACACGAGAGTTGTTAAGGATTGTAAGAAAAACACATAGGTGTGTCGAACGAGATTTTAAATGGACATTAACGAGGTGTGAGATGTCGTAAGTTAAATGAACCCGAGAGAGTGAAGATCGGGTAGAGTGAGTCTACTTAGAATAAGTCGATCATTGGTTAACCCGACTAACCGAGGTTATATTATGTCTTGGTAGAGGTTCCAAGACTGAGAGGGATACATCAAGGTAGAGCTTGGACATTAGGCAAGTTTACGAAACCCTATCATAAATTATCCATGCTATATACATTGTTGTGATATTGATGCCATAATTTACAGTTTGAAAATATATGCTTGTCTGTGATATCAATACATTCAAATTATGCGATTGTTTACGAAAACAAACTTCGTTTTATACGAGTATGAGAAATTGAAACGTAATTTTATTATAATACAAGATAATGGGAGTCGGAGATATTTTAAATTGATTTAATTTCGGAACGAGCCGGACGCGGAAGATTTCTATTCAATAAACAAAGTACTTTCGCGTATCATACATATTAAGCGAACGATTGAGATTTGATTTATAACTATAAGAGATAATCGAATATTCACTCAAGGGATATCCTATTTGATTATTTATTTATAAGTAATACCTAAAGAGTTACTAAAATATCCGGAAAATACTTAAAGAGATATTGAAAAGTTTTTAAATCAATTCACTCTGTCTAAAACGCATGTAACCATTTGAAGGAAAATTATAAGATGTCAAATCTTGTCTTAAGTATTTAATTAAGATTTTTATCAATTCATTGAACCTTAGTGAGAAACATTTTGTACTTAAGGTTTTATCAATTTATTGAACCCTTCTTAAAAATATTATGAGACCGTAAATATTTAATATTACGTACCTCTAAAAATCATTTAAAAATAGACATAGTTCCCAAGGATACTTTCTAAATTATTCAAAATTTCTCGGAAGAGATCAATCATCTGAAACTTATCAAAACCTTAGGGAACTTAATCTAGGAGCATAAAGGTTTTGCTTCCTCGCTCAATGAAAAACAAGTGAACAATATATGTAAAACTTTACTACAGTTAGGGGTTTGAAAATGATTTTAAATTCAAAACTCCGACAACTCCCAAGGATCAATTGAATTAAAAGTTGAAAAACAAATCATCTGATTAAAGGTCAACCCAGAACGATCTATTCCTTCGATACAGGATTTTATGTAAATGATATAATTATTTTGGGACTGGAATGTGGCCTACCCGGCACGGAGAGGTATCGGGTAGTGACCAAGCGCGGAGTGGCGCATTATACAGTTATATGGTCTCTGTGACCATTGACTTTCGGACTTGCACGGAAATGGGCAACCATCGTGTAATGTCTTGATAAGCCCAAAGGTGGCTAGGTTTGTATTCCTTCTACTAGTAGAGAAAATTTCGTACTCGGCTGATCACGGGTACGTGGTTTATTCCAGTATAGTCCCTTTCTTCCATTTTGGAAAATTATTGTGCAATCTACAACAGAACGCCGATAAGGCTGAGTTTTAAATCATGAGATACATGATGTGAATATCAAATCCAGTTTATAATTCTGGTTCGAGTAAAATCTTGAAGTTTGAAAAAGAGATAGATACAAGTATAAAGTGGATATAATGTTACAGTTGATTTTGAGAATATTACAAGTTTGACAAGCATATATGTTTTCAGAAATCTTTGAAAAATATGAAGTACATTTATTGTTATATATATATGTATACACATAAATATATATGTACCTTGTTGAACCATAGTGCTCACTCTTGCTTTTATATATTATATCATAACAGATAACCAGTATGCCGGTGTGGGACTTAGTCGCTTGCAGTCATGGGGAGAATCCCTGGCAGCTTTGTCTCAGGTGTGCCAGAGTATCAGATAGGTACAAGATATTCGTCATAATTACTGTAACTTCATGTAGAAGTTATGAATAATTGTTTGAGATCCTGTAAAGTACATTTGAGTTTTAATAACAGATGATACTTGTTGTACATCATTTCTAAGACTATAACTTGTGAGTGTGAATGATTGAGGTCTTATTGTGCAGTGATGAGTTTTTAAGTTAAAATAAAGATTTTTATGATTGGATGATGACGTGATGACCTGAATCCCGGGACCTCGGATTTGTGGGCGTTACACTCAGTCTGTGATCTAGTATTGAACTTTGGAGTTTCAGAATTTGACTTTTTCTTGATCACAATGCCTTTTTCCTTAGGCCTTGGAGGTTTCTTTGCATCAGAAACTTTAGACTTAGGATTTGTCTTCTCAGCAGCAAATAGCTTCTTCCTCCTTAAGAGTTTCTAAATCCATTCCTGGATTGTGTTTCAGAAATAATCTTCTTGCTATCTCCTCATCAAGTGTCTGGATTTTAGGATCTTTGTAATAAACATTAGTCTGCTTCCCCTTTAACTACAGAGTTTGCAAAAACTTCTGAGAGTCTTCAGATCCTGACTTAATCAGAATATCAGAACTTGACATCAGACTTTTCTTATCACCACTTGACTTCAATCTTTGAGCATTCACAGCATCAGAACTTGACTTGTTCTGAATAGAAGATTTTCCTTGAACTTTTCTTTGACCTATGCTCTTTTCAGAGTTTCCCTGGTCATCACCTTTATCATCCTTTTTCTTCAGTTCTTGAGTAGGTGAACATTTGGACTTCACTATCTTCTCCCCCTTTTTGACATCATCAGGAAGTAAGAGAGAAAGAAGAAGTTCAACTGAAGATTGGATTTCATCCAATTGAGCTTTCTGAGAAGCTTGATTAGCCAGAACCTCAGCAATTTGGGCCTGTTGCTTCTCTTGAGTTTTCTCAATGGTTGCAACTTTTTCAGAAATATGTCTGATATACATGTTCTTGTCAAGCTTGATCTGTAGATTGAACTTATCAGCTTGTTCCCTGAGTGTATCAACATTTTTATGAGTAGAAGTATGTAGACCTTGAAGATGTTTTGTAGACAGAGCTGTGATCTTGAGTTGTGTCTTGAAATCAGCATTTGTGAGCAACTCATCAGCTTTTGCAATATGCTCTGTAAGAATTTTAGAACATGGAATAAAATCTGATTCATTCCACTTCTTGGTCCACTCAACACCTCTATGAGTATCCTCCCAAGGAATAGGTGCTTCCTTTTCAACAAATTTCTTCACCAATTCTTCCTTGCCCAGAGTAGGTACTGGAGTCTCAACAGAAACATTATAATTGGAACTTAAGGAAGACTCATTCTGTTCTGATAGCTCAACAGTGTGTAAAGCAACTGAAGATTCAGGAATAACATCATCTAAATTCTGATCAGCAGAATTTATCTCTAGAGCTGGTGTCTTTGATGTAGATGGAGCTTCCAGATAAAGAACTTCAGGTATATTCAAATTATGAATATCTATTTCAGAATTATTAGTTTGTTCTTTAGCATCATCTGTCGCTTTAATAGGAGAGACATGAGGGGTAACAACTATGTCATTAGCAGTGTCTTTAGCTTGAGCTGGAAGGGCTTCAATGATTATTGGTTCTTGTGAGATCAGAGATTCCTGATCCCCTTCCTCAGCTTCTTCAGTATCTTCTGATATAGCCTTAGCCAAATACCTCATAGCCTTCATTTTCTTCAATCTCCTTGCCAATGAAGGAGTTGCTTCAGCAGCATCAGAATTTACAGATTTCCTTTTCAAAGTATCAGAACTTTGAGCTGCTTTCTCTTTCTGAGAAGTAACATTCGCAGCTTCAATTATCACAGGTTCAGATGCATGAACTCGTGCTTCAATTATTTCCTCTTCACTCTCAGACTCATCTCTGAGAATCATCTTCCTTCTCTTTTGTGGAGGTTGAGGAACAGACTTTGTCCTCTTAGAAGTTTTGGAAGATGAAGGTCTGGTTGTTTGTGCTGATGGTTGAGAAGTCTGAGGTGTTTGTGTAGAGGTGGTAGGTGTTGATGGTTGAGGTTCTGATGGTTGGACATCAGGATATAGTGCAGTGTATTTAACTGGATCATAGATTGTTAAGGCTTGTTTGATAGATAAAGGAACTCGGAGGGGTCTTAACACAGCCTTCTTATTATCAGTAGATAATAAGTCATTAAAAGCTCTTTTAGCTAGTCTGAATGATAGAATTAATTCACTAGCTGATTGAGGCTTATCATCACAACAAAAACTATAAATAAACTGACAGAATCTAGCAAACTAAATAGTATTTCTGTCTTCTGTCATCCTATCCCCAATAAAACCTAAGACAACACTTGCATAATCAAAATCAGTTTGATTAATGAGAGCATACCCGATTTGTTGACTGAATATCGGGATTACATTGAAGTTAGAACATTTATTTGTAAAAGCCTTGGTAATGCAGTCAAAGAAGAAACTCCATTCCCTACTTATGTAAGGTCTCTTCAATTGACCCAACTTTGCCAATGTATTTTCATACCCCAGAATGGCCATCATATTTTGAAGAACTGGCTCCTCAATAGTAGAGTAAACGCAGTTCTCAGGCAGCTGTAGTGCTTATCGAACCGTGGCCAATGTCACGACATGCTCATCCTCCCCTGATGAAAAGATAATACTTGGGGACCCTTGAGCACCACCATCATCATATACTCCACTTCTCCAGAACTCCAGCACTTGAGTTCCAGAGACTGCATCAGGTTGCGTCAGAGCGTACCCAATATCAGAATTAGCGAGAAAATCCTGAATGAAGTGAAGTTCCGATGGAGCTTCAGCCTTGCTAAGAATGGCGGAGTAGTTGTTAGGAACAAACTTAGCTCCATTGAAAATTACATCTTTTGGTGCCATCTCTGTAAGAAATTAAGTGAGAAAGAGAGTGTTTTCAAAGTGTTTGTTAAAAGTCCTGAAAGAAAACGCTTCAGAGAATATTAGAGCGAGAGAGAAAGTAAAAGAGATTAAGAATAGAAAAGTAAGTAAAAGGTTAGAAAATCTTTTAACTCCCATATATATACTTTCTCCACTCAACAGTTATATTTTTTTTGAAACATGGGATACACTTTACACCTGGCACCGTGTGAACAGTCAATAAACGGTTGGAGCAGGAGTTAATGGGCACGTAAAATAAGCAATAATTATCGTGCACATGCAGTTTTTTAGGACATACACGTTAACCACTAACCCATAATGATTATGACTGTTTTTATCTCACCCAAATTTATTCTGATTTAAATATGACTGTTTCAGATTTTACCACAAATAAGTTAAGTAAAGAAAAATGTCACGTAAGCATCAAAGATTCCATCAGGATTTAATATCAGAACTTAACTTATATCAGATTTTAACAGTCATCAGAACTTGGCTTCTGTACTCAAAAAGTGAATATCTTTTTCTGTGATTCTTCATACAAATACTGACTTGTTTTCTTCAGAGTTTAATCATCAGAACTTCCATCAGAACTTGTCCTCAGAATTTATGCAAATGACACTTAACTGTTTGTCAAAAACAACTTAATCACCACATTAATTTTCATCATTCATATGGAGTGAAAGTGTGTGCATTCAGTAAAATATCAGATAAAGATTAAAGTCTGATCAACTTCAGTACATCTTAGAAATAAGGCATAACTCAGAAAAATGCTTAAAATCTGTCATCAGTCATGATGTCTACTATAAAAAAATTTATGCATGAGTCCACCTCAAATGTTTGTGCTCATTTTATGCATCTTTTGAAATTCCTTTTTACAGTGGCTTTTCAGTGTAAGTGAGTCACGACTGCTTATCAGAATTTATGCTGTTAGCAGAGTATTTCTCCAGTAATCATAGAGTGTGAAAAGTCACCAAGATTTTTTTTGTTTTTCTAATGCATATTACTTAATACCAGCAATGCACTTGGGTCTTCCCTTCCATATTTTTACTCTAGATCTCAAAGGAGTACTTGACTTTTATTCTTTTCTTTTCTTTTGATAAGTGAGGCTTATCGGCACTTAGTTCATTCTTAAAATTTACTGACATCAGAATTTGACAGAAAAGAAACAAAAATCTAGTTTGTGACTTAGTAATAAGATATACAAAGTAAACTTGACTAAGCTCAATATCATAATCTGCTTGTGTTAATGAGTTTCCACATAAACAACTAATTAAAACATGGGATTTCTAGTATGTTAAAGACTACTAGGTCAACATCTAGCACAGTTATCCTCATTGGATTGAATAGCCACAAAACATTGAAAACACTTATCAGAGTATATAAATCCACATCAGATAACAATCAACATTTAATGAATTTTCAAATTAAGCATAGATTACATATAGATAATACAATCTGTAAACACTGATCATAAAGTCTGATGCATGAGAACAAAAACTAAGCAGATTTAGAGAAAGAACCTGAAACCATTCCAAGTTCATTTACCAATCTTATAAAAGTAACTTCACATAGTGGTTTTGTGAAGATATCTGCTAGCTGTTGATCTGTTGGAACAAAATACAATTCCACTGTACCTTCATCCACATGTTCCCTTATGAAATGACACCTAATGCTGATGTGCTTTATTATTGAGTGTTGAACTGGATTACCTGTCATAGCAATAGCACATTGATTATCACAGTAAATAGGGATTTTAGAAAATTCTAACCCATAATCCAGTAACTGATTCTTCATCCAAAGAATCTGTGCATAACAGCTTCCTGCAGCAATATATTCTGCTTCTGCAGTTGATGTGGAAATTGACTTTTGTTTATTTCTAAAGCAAGAAACCAATCCGCCTCCAAGAAATTGGCAGCTTCCACTAGTGCTTTTCCTGTCTATTTTGCATCTTGCAAAATCTGCATCTGAGTAACCAATTAGCTTAAAATCTGATTTCCTAGGATACCAGAATCCTAGATCAGCTGTACACTTAAGGTACTTGAAAATTCTTTTCACAGCTAATAAGTGAGGTTCTCTTGGATCAGCCTGAAATCTTGCACAAAGACATGTAGCATACATGATATCAGGTCTACTTACAGTTAGATAGAGTAAGGAGCCAATCATACCTTTGTAGTTAGTAATATCTACTGATTTACCAGTATCCTTATCTAACTTGGTTGCAGTGACATGGGAGTGGATGCAGTTGAAAAATCCTGCATTCCAAATTTCTTCAGTAAATTTCTGGTATACTTGGATTGACAGATAAAAGTGCCTTCTTCAGTTTGCTTGACTTGAAGGCCCAGAAAATAGCTGAGTTCTCCCATCATACTCATTTGATATCTTGACTACATTAGCTTTGCAAACTTCTCACACGGTTTGGAATTATTAGAACCAAATATGATATCATTAACATATATCTGTACCAAAAGTAAGTCCTTTCCATGGTTGAGGTAGAATAAAGTCTTATCAATTGTGCCTCTATGAAATCCACTTTCCAGAAGGAATTAAGCTAAAGTCTCATACCATGTTCTTGGAGCTTGCTTAAGGCCATAAAGTGCTTTGTCAAGCCTGTAGACATGATTGGGAAATTTAGGATCTACAAAGCCTGGAGGTTGTTCAACATATACCTCTTCTTCTAATTCTCCATTGAGAAAAGCACTTTTCACATCCATTTGAAAGACTTTAAACTTCTTGTGAGCAGCATAAGTAAAAAAGATCCTTATGGCTTCTAATCTAGCACCTGGGGCAAATGTTTCATCATAATCAATACCCTCCTATTGAGAGTAACCTTTAGCAACAAGTCTTGCTTTATTCCTTGTAATTATGCCATCACTGTCATTTTTGTTTCTGAACACCCATTTTGTACCAACAACTGATCTGTTCTTTGGTCTTGGCACTAGGGTCCAGACTTTATTTCTTTCAAATTCATCTAACTCTTCCTGCATTGCTTACACCCAATCAGCATCTTAAAGAGTTTCTTCCACTTTCTTTGGTTCAGTCTGAGATAGAAAAGAAAGATAGAGACATTTATTTGAAGTTGCAGTTCTAGTTCTGACACCTGCTGCAGGATCTCCAATGATTAAATCAGGTGTATGTGCTTTAGTCCATTTTCTTGCAGATGGAAGTTGATCTCTAGAACTGGATCCTCCCCCATGATCCATGTTGTCTCCATCAGCATTTTCTAATGCTCCCCCTGTAGTTATGCTCTCTGAGACTTCAGAATTTGAATTTGATTTTTCAGGAGTTGAAGAATCAGAGCTTCCATAATTATCAGAATTTGGCTCATCAGAACTAGATGAATCAGAACTTGAAGAGCCAGTAACAGGTTCTGATGCTTCTCGAGAGTCTTGAGATGTGGTAGGTTCTTCAGCTTGCTCCCCCTGGACAGGTGCATTTTCCTTTGGAGTTATTACCACAGTTTCAGCGACATCAGAACTTAATTCATCAGAACTTACAGGATCAAGATTTATGTCATCAGAATTTCCAGAATCAGAATTTAAATCTTCATTCTCAAATCTCAGATGATCATGATCATCGAAATCTTCAAGTCCAGTAATCTTCTTATCATCAAAAGAGACAATGATAGATTCCATGACAACTCTTGTTCTTAAATTGTAGACTCTGAAGGCTTTTATGGAAAGTGGATATCCAACAAAAATTCCTTCATCAGCTTTTAGATCAAATTTTGACAGCTGTTCAGGATGAGTCTTAAGAACAAAACACTTGTAACCAAATACGTGAAAGTATTTCAGATTTGGCTTCTTTTTCTTCACCATATCATATGGTGTTTTTCCATACTTATTTATAAGTGTAGCATTTTGTGTAAAACAAGCAGTCGGCATAGCTTCAACCCAAAAATAGGTTGGTAGCTTTGTTTCATCAAGCATTGTTCGTGCAACTGCAATGAGAGTCATGTTCTTTCTTTCTACAACTCCATTTTGCTGTGGAGTTTTAGGTGCAGAAAATTCCTGTTTGATTCCGTGATCTTTGCAGAACTCTTCAATGATTGAATTCTTGAACTCAGTGCCATTATCACTCCTTATTATTTTAACAGAATCTCTGATCAATTTATCCAGCTGTTTGACATGATCAGTTACAGTAGATGCTGTTTCAGTCTTCTTGTGCAAGAAACACACCCAAGTGTATCTTGTGAACTCATCCACTATAACCATAACATATTTCTTCTTTGCAATAGACATGACATTGACTGGACCAAATAGATCAACATGTAGTAGGTGATAAGTCTCAATAATTGATGACTCAGTTTTGCTCTTGAAAGAAGATTTTCTTTATTTTGCCTTCTGACATGAATCACAAAGGCCATCAGGAGCAAATACTGTTTTTGGCAGTCCTCTCACAAGATCTTTCTTTACAAGCTCATTTATATTGTTGAAATTTAAATGAGAGAGTTTCTTGTGCCAAATCCAGCTTTCTTCAATTGATGCTCTACTCATCAGACAGATTGCAGAACCATCAGTACTTGTTGAAAGTCTGGCTTCATAAATATTACCATGCCTGTATCCTTTCAGAACCACTTTGCCTGTTTAATTACTTATAACTTCAAAGTGTTCTTCAAAGAAATCACATGATAACCTCTGTCACAGATTTGACTTATACTCAATAGATTGTGTTAAAGTCCTGAGACAAGAGCTACTTTTTCAATGATGACATTCCCAAGATTGATCTTGCCATATCCCAGAGTTTTTCCAATGTTTTCATCTCCATAAGAAACTTCTGGGCCAGCTTTCTCCACAAAATATGATAGCAGGGCTTTATTTCCAGTGATATGTCCTGAACATCCACTGTCCAGAACTAGGATGTTCTTCCTGTTGCCCTGTAATCACAAAGACCACTAATGGTTAGTTTTAAGGACCCAGACTTGCTTGGATCCTTTGGCCTTTTTAAGTTTGTTAACATTTGTAACGGATTTAGCATCAGAGTTTATGCTAACATTTTTCTAATCAGTATTAACAGTATCAGACTTTGCATCATATTTTACACTAGAAGGAATTAAAGCAACTTTCTTCAAAGAAGGTTTTATCTGATAATAATCATAGTACAAACTATGATATTCCTTACAAGTATAAATGGAATGCCATATACTAGCACAATGATAACAAATATTTTGTGGCTTAAACCTAACAGACAAACTCTTAACTCCTGACTTAGAAGGTAAGGAGTTTATATTCTTATTCTTCCTGCAAAAAGAAGCCAGATGGTTAGAGTTTCCACAGTTATAGCATTTCTTTCTAGGAGCATTAGGAACAGGCATATAATTATTGCTTTTATTCACACCTTCCTTTCCATTCCTATTTTTCCTAGTTACCTTTACCTTGTTTACACTGGTAATCTCTTTCAGCTTATGTTTAAGCTGCTTCTTTGTCATTAAGCCTATGTTGACTTCAGTTGGTTTATCTTGATCTAATTTGTCAGAAGTTGACTCTGCTATCACTTTTGTTTCAATATCTTTCATCTTTTCAGAATCAGACTTTACAGTTTTAGCTACAAATTTAACAGGATTTACCTTTGGCTTAGTAGTCTATTTAACAATAATTGGATTAACTTGTTCAGTTCATTTTTCACTTTTCTTATCTCCATAACCTAAGCCCTCATTCCAGTTCCCAATACTTAGTATATTCTGAGTTGTTCTGCCAGAGTTAGTCCAAGTCCTAATAATCTCTTTTTTTTCTAACTCAGTTTTTAGAGATTTATTCATTTTTAGCACTTCATCTCTAACATAGAAATCATCATCTCTCTCCTTCTGAGTTTGATGGAACATAACTAACTCTTTTTCTAAATAATCATTCCTCTTTTTAAAAGCAAGATTTTCAGAAGTTAATCTTTCACATGTTAAAGTTTGATCTCTATAGCTAATAAACATGGTTTTAAGATATAATCTCAACTCAGTAATATCATCAGTATGAAAGGCATAAGTTGTTTGAGGTACCTTTAACTCAGCAGCATTAGAACTGCTATCAGCATTTGCCATCAAGGCATAGTTCTCCTAATTTTCAGAATCTGAAGTATCTGTCCAGCTTTTCTTCTTTGTGACAAGAGCCTTTCCTTTGTCACTCTTTCCTTTCTTGCAGTCAGGAGATATGTGGCCTTTCTCACCACAGTTGTGGCATTTAACATTTGAGTAATCTCCTCTGTCAGACTTTCCTCCTTTGCCTTCAGATTTTCTGAAGCCCTTCTTTTCAGAACTTCTACCTTTCCTGGAAAACTTCTTTCCCCTTCTGAATTTCCTGTAGGCTATCTTTGTGATACCCTTCACCATAAGAGCACACAACTTCATCATTTCTTCATCAGCATCTACTTCTGGTAGACTTTCATTTTCTGAATTATCATCATTAGAATTTGATGATTCTGAATCAGACTTTATGATGAGAGCTTTTCCTTTTTCTTTCTTTGAGACAGCCACTTTGGGGCATTCCTCCTCAGCATTAAGAGCAACTGTTCTTGACTTTCTCCCATGTCTCTTACTTCTTTGATCCATCTCAAGTTCATAAGTCTTGAGCATTCCATAAATTTCATCAAGAGTAGTTTCATCAAGAGCATAGTTATCTCTTATAATAGTAGCTTTCAAATCCCAACTTTCAGGAAGAGCTAAAAGGAATTTTAGATTTGAATCTTCAATGTCATATTCCTTGTCCACCAGTGACAGATCATTCAAGAGTTTGACAAACCTGTCATATAAGTCAGTTAATGACTCATCACTTTTTGAGTCAAAGTGCTCATACTCTTGAGTGAGTATAGTCCTCCTGTTTTTCTTGATTGCATCAGTTCCTTGACACCTTGTCTCCAAAGCATCCCATATCTCCTTTGCATTCTTGCATTGAATTACCCTATTTGACATGACATCATCAATGGCACTATGCAACAAATGCCTTACCTTTGTATCCTTGAAATTAGATGAGATATCTTCAGTTGTGTATTCACTTTTCTCCTTTGGTATGGTCTTTGCTGGCTGATCTGCAACTACAACAGAGAGCTTGGTTGGATTATGCGGTCCTTCATCAATTCTGTCAAGGTATTCTGGATCTGTAGCTACCAGAAACATAGCCATCTTCACTTTCCATATGGGATACTCAGAAGGTCTCAGCATGGGAACCCTGATAGTCTCATATCGACTATGGGTTTGAGTCTTTGGAATTTCTTCAGTTTTGGCGGGCTTGGTTGGATTTTCTGCTTCTTCAGACATGATTGTTTTGGATCTTTACTGTATGTGTGTTAACAGATGGGCTCTGATACCACTTGTTAGGTCACACAACACTATAGAAGAGGGTTGAATACAGTGTAGAATATAATCAAATCGATTTAAAGCACAAGTAACAGAAAATAGATGTATTTGATATAATAAACTCCGTTATAATGGAACCGCTCTCTCTCAATGATGAACAAATATCACGAGAGCTGTTAGGTTACAATTGTATGATCTTCTCGATGATCGTAACTCTTATAGAGTAAACCTATGTCTGTGTTTATATAGATACACAATTATAAGATAACTTCTAATTGATATGGAATATAATTCTATCTCCTAAAATATATCAACCAGATATCTTATATAATTCTTCTAGTCCTCTAACTCTTTCCATGCATATCTTCTTCTTGTATTAGTCTCGATCTTCTTTCCTGTAAATCAGTTTCCTTCCTTAATTGTTAGTCCTCCAGTACTTAAGTCCTGATATCCATCTTCTGATATTATCTTCTCATAATCTAAATCCTGATATCCTTAAATCCTGACTTCCAGTAAGTCCTGATTTCAGTAAGAACTGATATTTCCTGTTAGTTAAGATCTAAAAACTAAACATGAAACTTATTAGACATGACATCTCAAATATATCCAACAAGTACCATGGTTGATACTCCTCTGTCAGTGGAGTATCAGTCCTGATACTCCTTTCCCAGTGGAGTATCACTTGTAAATAGTTTTTAGAAATATTTAAAAAATGAATAAAAATAAAATTTTAAAATTTTAAAATTTTAGATGTAATCCCACGACAAAGGAGTATCTCACATGTTACTCCACTGAAAAAAGAGTATATGGATCGATACTGAAAGGAATATGTCCTAAGTCCAATCATGTATTAGGATTTAGGAATAACTTCCTGTGTAATCTGTTTTGATTTCATTGATATTAATAAAAGACTTGTTTTGTTTTTTATAATGGGCTTTATCTATTTAAGTGTTTAAATAAGATATACCATAGTTTAGAGTAAAGCTTTTTATGGATTATAATGAGATCATAATAGTGAGACCTAAAAGATGATAACTCTAAACTTAAATAGTTCCTGGTCGTAGGATTACTAACTGGTAATTAATAATCCGCAGAGATCGGTACATACTATGCTTGCTTCATTATGAAGGATGTCTGTTCTCATAGACATTTGTGTGGTGACACTATAGCTAGTATGTAGGTGCTTATTATGGAATAAGTTCACTGAACATGACTCGCACAGCTGAACAACTGATGGAGTTCACTCACGTGTCAGTAGTTGTTCACATAATGATAGTTGTACAAGTATCCTTAGACTTGAGGTCATCATAGTCATCTTGTGTACACTGAACTATGCTTTGGTTTAGTTCTTAGTCTCCAGGGACAATTATTAGGGCTCTACTGGGTATAGGAATTTGTACACGAAGATAGTGTATGATCAATAAAGGATCTACCCCTTCCAGTGAAGGAAGCGAATGTTCAAGGCTGATCCACTTATGCTAGTTCAGGAATCTCTGGCCGGAGTAAATGAAATTAGAAAAGAGTTTCTAATTTGCATAGAACTACGCATAGTAAATGGTAAGCAAGTGATTAAATTAGATAGGCTTGACACGAGATCCATGCCTTGTATTTAATCGGGACATTGTAGGGTAGAAGGAGTTTATTGTACGGTAACTATTCACTGAATAGGTTCTTGGTATTCTAAGCAGTGAATTCATATTATCCGGATAGTCGCGATATGCTGAGAAGTATCCCTCACGATGTAGAATAAATGTGATTAATTAATTAATCATATTTAATAAATTAGAGAATTTATATAAATAATGATAAAATAGTTTTATTATTATTTATTTCTACTACCGACTTAATATTGAACCTACAGGGTCACACCATAAAAAGAGAATGATTTAATGGTGGAGGAATTAATTAATAATGGCTAATAATTATTTATTTATAAAATAAATAATTAATTGGCAAATTTAATAATTGATTAAATGAGATTTAATTGATTATAAATTAATTAAGAAAAGTTCTTAATATTATTAATTAAGGATTTAATTTTTGGAAATTAAATCAAGAGAGAGAATTATTTCTAAAGTGTTTAGAAAAAGGATTAATAATTAAAAGGTGTTTTAATTATTAATGAGAATAATAAATGGGATAATAATAATATTATTTATGGAAAATTTCAGCTAAAATTTTTGCCTATAAATATACTATTATAGACCCTATTTTCATTCGAACCCAAAAAACCCAAAAAGTTTGGAAAACCCAATTCTCTCCACCTCCCTCCTCCTCCTTAACATCGTTTTCTTGGTGGATACCGGTGGAGTGCTTCACACTTGAGGAGCAACTGCTAAGGATCTCTGATCGTTGTCTCCGAATTATTTTAAAGGTTAGATTCGATCCCTCAAATTTTTATTCATGATCTGTATGCTTTTGTTTGGATTTTATATGTGTAAAAGTGTTTTGCCATGCCCCGCTGCGATTAAAAATCCAACAATGGTATCATAGCATAGGTTGTATGTATATAGATCTGTGGTAAAAATTTCAGAATTTTATATGCTTGTATGAATTAATTATGATTTTTACAAGTTATATCATGGATTAATTTTTTCTGATGAGAAATCGTTTCTCAGAATAATTTTGAATGTTGATCTGGGTTCTACAAGTGTTGTAGATCGTCTGGGTATTTTTTTCATAATTTTATGATGTATAGATTTTTTATTATGAATTTTTAAAGTTCTTACAATTAAATTCGTAATTAAATAAAGATATATATATATATATAATTGTTAGTATGTATATAAATATACATCTGTTGAGATTGGCACATGTGATGTGCTGTTGTATGCTGTCTGCTGTTGTACGGATAAAGAACAGAGTTGTCAGGCGCGCTGTTCGAGAAGAAAAGACGGCGGCTGCTGCAAAAGAAAAAAAAATAAGGGGTGTCGCGCATTCCGGGAATGCGTTACACCCTGTGGCGCATTCACGGAATGCGCTACACCTTTTAATTGGTTAAAAGGGTTGTAACGCATCACCGGAATGCGTTACAGGGCTTGTAAGGCGTTACAGCCCGACTGTCCACATTAAAATTGATTTTCTGGGAGTTTCGTAACTCCGTTTTAGGCGTGCAATATACGGTTGGATTCGTTTTTCCGAGACGGATCTAATGGAGTGATCAATTTTAGTTTATATAAAAGTTTTGAACTGTTTATATTTCTGAAAGTGTTTTAAAGCTATTTTTGACTGTTTTAATTGCTTTTAAATGCTTCATGTGATACATAGAGATGTATAATGCTTAGACCTATATGAGAGATGATGTAACATGCCTGCCTTGATGTTTATTCATGTTTATATATGTGATATATGCTTAGTTTATCATGCGATGATAGATTTAGGTGAACTTAAAAGAACATAAGGCGTTTGTTAGACAACCTAGTATAGTGAAATTATTTCATAACCTTAATAACAATATTATGAATACAATCATGAGATTCTTGTGTTTATGAAACACGTATTTGAATATGAATTTTCGATATGAGAGAAAGGATGATTCTGTCAACAACAGATTTTTATCTGTAAGAAAGGGTTATTAAGTGACGCCTCTTGACAATGCTCCACCCGATCTGGGAATCATCTGATTATTGATTATTGATTTGAAATATTTAATTTAAAAGGAAGAATCTCTTTATAATATGATTATGATTGTAACGTAATATAATCCCTCTAAAATTAAATAATATCAAGTAGTAATTGGCCAATGACACAACGGGCTTGTGTCGGTCATAGCCTTCCAACATGATAGAAAAGTAGTTCTTATTTTTGAATCATTGTCGTTTCGTGCCACAGCCGAGGGTTTTGATTTCGAAATAAGAAATACTTGTCTATTACATAGAGATGTGTACATTGAATAAGAATCTAAAGGTCGTTACGTGCCACAGCCGTGGGCCTTTGGGGACTGATTCAATTGTACGGAATGTTGGGTTAGACTTGACTTAGAATATTGAGTTTGTCGTGCCACAGCCGTGACTCAATTATTTAAGAGGCTAAAGTTTGATTAGGGAATAACATTAGATGTAATTGACAAGAGTTGTCTGCCTATTGAACATTACATGGCGTTTTGTGCCACAGCCGGGGTTGTGTAATGGAATGTAGGATCCCTATTCCCACTAGCATTATGAATGATTAATTTTTCACGTGGCGGGTTGAATAAATTAGAAGTGGGAGCCACTTATGAATAAAGACCCGATTCATATAGTGTTTTGAAATGAAATAGAATATTTGCTAAGTGTTGTTATGTGTTTATAATTTACAGATTTACTTTGTACGTTATGTCTTCTGCACTATCATTCAGGAGCATACTAGATGCTCACAAATTGACTGGTCCTAATTATGCTGACTGGCTTCGAAACTTGAGAATTGTTCTCAGGATTGAGAAGCTGGAATACGTGATTGACTCACCTAAGCCTACTGAACCTGCTAGTCATGCACATAATGATGAACATGTTATGTATCATAAGTGGATAGATGATGCAAATGTTGCTCAGTGCATCATGCTAGCTTCCATGAACATTGAGCTACAGAAGCAACATGAGCATATGGATGCTCACACTATCCTCATGCATCTACAAGAGTTGTATGATGTGGCGGGGAGGACAGCTCGATATGAGATATCGAAGGAGCTGTTCGGTTGTAGGATGTCTGAGGGATCATCTGTGAATGACCATGTACTTAAGATGATCAATTTGATTGAACATCTTGGACAACTTGGTTTTGCCATGGATGGGGAGCTGAGCCAAGACTTGGTCTTGTAATCGCTTCCAAGTTCATTCTCGCAGTTTGTTGTGAACTTTCACATGAATAAGTTGGATGTCAGCCTGCCTGAACTCCACAACATGTTGAAGACTGCGGAATTGAATTTTCCCCCTAAGAAGAGTTCTGTTCTTATAATTGGTGAAGGTTCCAATCCTAAGAAAAGGAAGAGGAACCCTTCCAAGAAGAAGAAAGTAGGTGAAGAAAAGCCGGTTCCACCAAAAGCTGAAGACCCCAAGAGCAAAGTTGTTTGCTTTCACTGTAACAAGGTGGGGCACTGAAAGAGGAACTGCAAGGTTTACCTTGCAGAATTGAAGAAGAAGAAGGGTAGTGAGACTACCGCTTCTGATTCAAGTATGTTCATGATAGAAGTGAATATGTCATTAAATCAAATTTCTACTTGGGTATTAGATACCGCCTGTGGTTCTCATATCTGCAATTTGTTGCAGGGACTAAGGAGAAGTAGGACTCTTGAGGAAGAGGAGGTGATTCTACTGATGGGAAATGGAGCAAGAGTTGCTGCTGAAGATGTAGAATCATTTCATTTACATATGCCTACGGGCAAGACTATTGTTTTAAATAATTGTTATTTTGTTCCCTCGATTGTGAGGAATATTATTCCCATGTTAGACTTGGCTGGATTTTCATTTATTATTGAGAATAATGAATGTTCTATTCTTAGAGATAATATTCTTTATGGACGTGGTACTTTAAATAATGGCCTGTATAAATGTGACATAATTTACTTCAGATTAAACAAACTAATAAAAGAAAAGGGATGATGAAAATCTCACTTCATTGTGGCACTACAGTCTCCATTTAGTAGACATGGAGAGAGGACTACAAATTTGCTAGGAATGGTACACACAGATGTATGTGGACCAATGTCTACGCAAGCCATGGGTGGATTTTCATACTTCATTACTTTCATAGATGATAGATCTGGATTCAGATATGTGTTTGATGAAACACAAGTCTGAGGCCTTTGAAAAGTTCAAAGAATATAAGTATGAAGTGGAGAAACAACCAAACATAGTATTATAATTCTTCGATTAGATCGAGGTGGTGAATACTTTAATGGAGTATTTCTAGATTATCTCAAAGTAAATGGTATAGTCTCCCAGTGGACTCCTCCAGATTGGTATCTGAAAGGAGAAATCGAACTTTGTTAGACATAGTTCGGTCCATGATGAGCTATGCAATTCTTCCAGTATTCCTATGGGGTTATGCATTGGAAACCTCAGCATATTTACTGAATATGGTGCCTTCCAAAATCTGTTCCTCAAACTCCGTATGAGATATGGAAAGAAAGGAAACCGAGTCTTAAACACGTTAAGATTTGGGGATGTCCAGCTTATGTCAAGTAAGTTGACCCAGATAAGCTGGAATATCGATCCGTAAAATATAGTTTTGTGGGATATCCTAAAGAGATTTTAGGGTATTACTTTTACACCGATCATTGGGTGTTTGTCTCCAGACATGCTACCTTCTTGGAAAAGGAGTTTATCCTTGAAGGAAACAGTGGGAGCAAAATCGAACTTGATGAAGTTCAAGAAGCACAAACTACTACAGATCGAGTGGAAACACCTGTTCTGACTGAACAACCTTTTGTGGAACAGCCCATTCATAGATCAGGGAGAGTGTCTCGCCAACCTGAGAGGTATTATGGCCTTGTCATTGAGAATGACAATGAGTTGTCGATCATTGATGATGACGACCCTGTAACCTATAATGAGGCTATGAGTAGTGTTGACTCAGAGAAATGGCAAAGTGCCATGAAATCCAGAATGGAATCTATGTATACGGTATACAAAAGATAGATTATAGCAGATGGCCAGGTGGAGACCTATAAGGCCAGGCTTGTGGCAAAAGGATTCAAACAAAGGCAATGGATTGACTTTGATGAAACCTTTTACCTGTAGCCCTGTTATAATCAGTTCGGATTTTGCTTGCGATTGCTGCTTACTACGACTATGAGATCTAGCAAATAGCCAGATGGTTTTCTTTCCAAGAGAAATGAAAACCTAGTGTGTAAGCTACTGCGAACCATATGTGGTTTAAAGCAAGCTTCTCGAAAGATGGAACATTCGTTTTGATGAGACAATCAAAGAGTTTGATTTTATCAAAAACGAAGATGAACCATGTGTTTACAAAAGGGTTAGTGGGAGCGCGGTAACATTTCTTGTATTGTATTAAATTAGAGTTGACACACATAATAACATAGCAGACCCACTCACAAAGCTACTTTATGACAGTCACTTTGATCGTCATAAAGACAAGATGGGTATTAGATACCAGAGTGATTGGCTTTAGTACAAGTGGGAGATTGAAAGGAATATGTCCTAAGTCCAATCATGTATTAGGATTTAGGAATAACTTCCTGTGTAATCTGTTTTGATTTCATTGATATTAATAAAAGACTTGTTTTGTTTTTTATAACAGGCTTTATCTATTTAAGTGTTTAAATAAGATATACCATAGTTTAGAGTAAAGATTTTTATGGATTATGATGAGATCATAATAGTGAGACCTAAAAGATGATAACTCTAAACTTAAATAGTTCCTGGTCGTAGGATTACTAACTGGTACTTAATAATCCGCAGAGATCGGTACATACTATGCTTGCTTCATTATGAAGGATGTCTGTTCTCATAGACATTTGTGTGGTGATACTATAGCTAGTATGTAGGTGCTTATTATGGAATAAGTTCACTAAACATGACTCGCACAGCTGAACAACTGATGGAGTTCACTCACGTGTCAGCAGTTGTTCACATAGTGATAGTTGTACAAGTATCCTTAGACTTGAAGTCATCATAGTCATCTTGTGTACACTGAACTATGCTTTGGTTTAGTTCTTAGTCTCCAGGGACAATTATTAGGGCTCTACTGGGTATAGGAATTTGTACACGAAGATAGTGTATGATCAATAAAGGATCTACCCCTTCCAGTGAAGGAAGCGAATGTTCAAGGCTAATCCACTTATGCTAGTTCAGGAATCTCTGGCCAGAGTAAATGAAATTAGAAAGGAGTTTCTAATTTGCATAGAACTACGCATAGTAAATGGTAAGCAAGTGATTAAATTAGATAGGCTTGACACGAGATCCATGCCTTGTATTTAATCGGGACATTGTAGGGTAGAAGGAGTTTATTGTATGGTAACTATTCACTGAATAGGTTCTTGGTATTCTAAGCAGTGAATTTATATTATCAGGATAGTCGTGATATGCTGAGAAGTATCCCTCACGATGTAGAATAAATGTGATTAATTAATTAATTATATTTAATAAATTAGAGAATTTATATAAATAATGATAAAATAGTTTTATTATTATTTATTTCTACTAACGGCTTAATATTGAACCTACAGGGTCACACTATAAAAAGAGAATGATTTAATGGTGGAGGAATTAATTAATAATGGCTAATAATTATTTATTTGTGAAATAAATAATTAATTGGCAAATTTAATAATTGATTAAATGAGATTTAATTAATTATAAATTAATTAAGTAAAGTTCTTAATATTATTAATTAAGGATTTAATTTTTGGAAATTAAATCAAGAGAGAGAATTATTTCTAAAGTGTTTAGAAAAAGGATTAATAATTAAAAGGTGTTTTAATTATTAATGAGAATAATAAATGGGATAATAATAATATTATTTATGGAAAATTTCAGCTGGAAATTTTGCCTATAAATATACTATTATAGACCCTATTTTCATTCGAACCCAAAAAACCCAAAAAGTTTGGAAAACCCAATTTTCTCCACCTCCCTCCTCCTCCTTAACATCGTTTTCTTGGTGGATACCGGTGGAGTGCTTCACACTTGAGGAGCAACTGCTAAGGATCTCTGATCGTTGTCTCTGAATTATTTTAAAGGTTAGATTCGATCCCTCGAATTTTTATTCATGATCTGTATGCTTTTATTTGGATTTTATATGTGTAAAAGTGTTTTGCCATGCCCCGCTGCGATTAAAAATCCAACAGATACTCCACTGACAAAGTAGTATCATCCTAATACTACTATGTCAGTGGAGTATCAAGCTAATACTCCAATGAAAATAGAATATTTGATGGGTATTTTGGGCAGCTTAAAATTTTGGTGGGTATTTTGGGCGATTGTTATTCAAAAATGGTTATTTAGGTCTTTCACACATATAAGTTCAAATCGAATTTTGTGACTTAATAGAAAAAATGTTTACGAGAACATTAATATGGTAGATAAATTTTAGAAAAATAATAAGATGATACTATCAGTAAAGAAGAAAGTATTTAATAAAATTAATTAATTAACTTTTACCTTGAAAAGAAAGTATAAGTGAATATGGAGAAATTTTAGGAGAAAAATAAGATAGTATTTGAATGAAAAGAAAAGTTTAAGAGAATATAAGGTAATTAATATATGGCTGTAAAATAAAGTTTAAGCGAATATGGTAGAGAAATGTTAGGAGAATAATGTTGTTAGAAAATGAATAACACACAGGGGGGTGAATGTGTTTTACTATTTTTGGGGTTTTCTTGAATGTTTATGGATGAACAAAGTAAATTAAATCTCGTAGAAGAATGTGTTCATGCAGAAATTAAGCTTGTAGAAAATAAAGAACATAGATCTTCAAAACTCACTTAATTTTATATTAAAATTAAGATTGTTTTGCTACAAAATTTCTAGGCTCTTTGTTGATAAAGAGCTTAGCTTCTTCTTGAGAGTGTTACAAGAAATTTTATCTAAATTGTTACTACTGACTAAAGGACCAGTGTTAACTTTATAACTTAGTTAACTGCTGGTTTACACAGTGTGCAATAAGATATGCTATTAGCTTTTCTAAACTGTCACTTGTCATTTCTATTTATAGAAAAGTAGATCTTCCATTTTCGGCTTAGCATATCTTTAGCATCTTGTGATAATTTTAATCTTCCTCTGTCAGTTAATCTTCACCATTGATCTTATACATTCTTCAAGCTGCTTTTTGTAGACTTGTCAATCCAGCTGGTTGGATTGTTTATTGATTGTTTATCTTGAATATTGAACTGGTCTGTGATTTTGTACTTTGAGAATCTTACTCGAGATCTCCAATTAGGCATATAGAGATCTTGACATCTCGATAAGTATAATGACTTATCGAGATCTCTAATGCTCTAGTGAATTTGACTTATAGAGGTCTCTGAGTTCTCGAATGAACCTTTAGCTTGTCGAGATCTCTCAACATCATGTTTTCACTTTGTCTTGTCGACAACTTAGAGTTCTCTAGTGAATTTTGACTTATCTATATCTCTGAGTTCTGTAGTAGACTTAGACTTATTGATAACTAAGAGTTCTCTAATGAATGTAGACATGTCGATAACTCTGAGTTCTCTAGTGAAGAAATGATTTGTCGATATCTCCAACCTTCATGTCTTCTTGACTTGTCGATATCTTTTTGAGTTCTCTAGTATCTTTCCCGACTTCTCGATAAGTCATTTGGAGTTCTCGAATGACTTCTCTATAACACTAAATCTGTGACTTGTAGAGATCCTGACTTAGAATATTTTTATCCAAACAGATTTATTCAACTTCAAGCTTCTTCAAAATTCTTCTGAGGCATGATCTTCTTGATCTTCTTCCAGATAGAATCCTTAGGCTTGATACTGTTTCAGGAAAAAGACTCCAGTCTGCTCCTTTGCATTTTTACAAAATTTAAGTGTTACAAGTACAAAATACAAATTAAGATAACAATACAACTTACTTAGGGTTGTCAATATGACTTGGTCTTGTTGAGATACAAGCATGTCTTGCACAACAATCTCCCCCAATTTGTGAGAAGATTTCTTAACACAAATTCATGCTTGTTAACAAGACTAACCCCAAATTTAAAATGATGGAAGATAAAATTAATACATAAAGCTTGATAGAATTACAACTTGTACAACATAAGATTCACAATGTTTAATGGTTACAAGTATCAGGTAAAGACAGTTTTTGTGTCTGCTTCTTCTCTAAGTTTATCCTTCAAGTGGTCAAGCATTTCAAGTTCTTCTATGATAGGTGTTCTACTTAGAGCTTCTACAAGTTTTTGTCTTGCTTCCTTAGGATTACCATTGTCTAGAAACTCTATACAGAATCTTGGGAATCCACCAACTTTAATGTTTAGAAATCTCCCATTTTTGGAAATTCTGCTCATTCCTTTTGCTTTCAACTCTTCAGATCTTTTTATGTACATATCTATTTCTTCATCATGCCTCCTTCTTCTTTCTTCAGCTTCAGCCTCATTTTTTTTCTTTATTTCCTCCCTTACAATCAACCATTCAGCTAGAGCTGATCTCCATGCCCTTGTAACAGTATCCTTATACTTTAACAAACTTATCACTCTCTTAATTTCCGTGGGAGACAAAGAATCCATTAAGTTTTTGCCAAGAAGAGTAAATGTACCATCCTTAAAATAAATTCTAATTTCTCTCAGGGATACAATCCAGACTCTAACAATTTCCTCAGCTAGATGTTGGAAATAGTCTTCATCTGAGGTACACCAATTTAGAGTTAGAGAGTCAGAATCTTAAAAGCAATTCCAGATGGCCCTTTCAGTGACTTCTCTTTTTTTATAGACTTGACTTTCTTAGATTTTCTCCCAACAGATTTGTGCTTGAATTTTAGTGAAGGTTTGGCTAAAGGTAGGGTTGTCATTTTCTTGAGATTAGTTTTGCTTGAGGTGATTGGAATTTTTAGGAAGGAGTTGGCTATTTGTTTGTACAGAAATTTTAGCTTTGAGATAGTTGATATTTTAGGTTGGGCTGAGGTTTGAGCTAGTTGTGTTTGGATTTTTAGGGTTTGATGTGGTTCTGAGCCATCATGAAGCTTTTTGCTTCTCCTCTCACTTCTCCTCTTCTTTTCTTCATCTTTCTTATCATCCTCCTTCTTCTTCTCTCCACTCTTGCTGCCAGATGGCTTACTGGATTGATTTGGATTTGAGCCAGAAGGATTTTGATCATCTTTCTTCTGCTCATCATCATCCAAATCATCCTGATTGATCTGTGTTTTGGGAAAGTTGGCTTCTGCATTATCCAGATATCTCCTCAGTAGCTTTATCATTTCCATATCATCATTGTTCTTGTTCTCTTTGGTTTTTAAACCAGTTCCAAGGATCATGATAAGCTTCTTGTTACTCATGACACACTTTTTGGGGATATTGAAATATTTGAATTGTTTGGTATTTGGACAGATGTATGCTATACCCTTGCTTGGCTATAGATATGCTTCAGGAAAGGCAGCCATTTAAGCATTTCTCAACTCAGTTAATATCATGGTATCTTCACGAGTTACAACTTTAACTTTGCTGATGAAGATATCTAATTCAGATGCCCTCCTTGAGACAAGGTAATTGAGGGAGACCTGCATACATCTGTCTGTCCCTGAGTCATTTGCATTGATCACTATTCTCTTGTCCAAAAAGTTGTCCTGATTGACCATGATCACTCTTATGAAATTGATTGTCTTTTCCAGGGCTTTTTTATATGTGAAGTGATTGTTGTTGAGGGAAGCTTTTAAGGCCTTGAGTAGTTCATCAAACTCTCTGCTTAGACTAGGTCCTTCAACATCCCTAATAAGTCTCTCCATGTCAAGATCAACTTCTTTAGACAATTTCTTTTCAGCACCATGGTCTTGTTGTTGAGATGACCTTGATTGTACTTATTATTGAGATGACCTTGATTGTGCCAATCTAGCCTCTATCTCCCCCTTAGTCCTGTTGACAGGCATGAGGAGAGGAGTAGGAATTTTAGGCCTTACTTGTTCAGGCAAAGAAGGTAGTGGTATGTTGAGTTTACCCATGATGGTTCCCAAAGCTATAGAATTTTGTATTTGAAGACGCTTATGTGAGTCCACCAGGGTTTGGATATCTGTTTGTTGAATCTTGACAAGAGATGTCAAGGCCTGAACTTGTGCAATGAGAGAAGAGTTAGAGTCTTGCAATGTTGTGACTTGACCTTGTAGAGACTGAATTTGCAGATTTGTTGAAGTGGATCCAGGCTGATAAGAGCTACTAGATGTGCCAAAGTGTTCTTCTATATCCTATTTGATCCCTTCCATTAGCAAAGCTGAAGGCTTATATCTGCTCTGGTGAAGGTTATCCAGTTGGACCTTGGTCTCATTTGAGTGAGTAATTTGTTGCTGGACCACTATAGGGAGATTGATGAAAGATATTTTGAGGTTTTTGACTTCCTTCTCAATAGAGGCAAGATCCATCCTAGCCATTTGCTCAGTAAAATGCTTAAATTTAGTAGAGATCTGCTCTTGAGACGGTATGATCTTGTCCATTTTCTCATTCACCAGTTTTCTGATTCTGTCTTCATGGCCAGTAAGCTTGATTTCAAGAGCCTTAACAAATAGATGAAATGATTTGAGCTGAGCTTTGTATATATCTGTGATGGCATCATAGACAGCTTCTGGACTCAAGTCTTTTGCATTACTTCCCAGAATTGTAACATACTCTTCTCTGAATCTGGACATAACTTGATTCATCTCCAAGGCAAAATCATCAGATAGCCATGCATTCACATTTCCATCTTGCTCAACATCATTGACAATTTTCTCCTTTTGCTCCTCAGCCTCTTCATTGTAAGCAAGCATAATAGCTTGATAGTCCTGGTTGCTCATATTTGAATTCAGGAGATGCTGTGAGATATTGGCCAGTCAAGATATCTGATCTATTAGTAGATCATCTACAGAAGCTGGTTGAGAAGAAGATTCTTGCGGCCACTGAGAGAGTATGTGAGGTTGTTGAGGTGGTGAGGTGGATGGTTGATCAGAAACACCTGTGACTGGGGTCACAGTTTGACTCACATATTGCTCTGTGGTTTTGATAGTGTGGTGTCCTCCACTTGTAGTGGGAACTTCCAATTGAATTGGAGGGGATTTGACTGGGTTACTGTCATGTACACCAGTCTCAAACCCTTGTGTGTCTTGCAACACACTGGCACTTGAATGTGCTATACTTGCCTCCCCTATGACAGTATCATGGGCAATTGTACTTCTAGCTTCAACTGCCAAGACAATTTCTGCTAGAGTTGTGAGGGGAGTTGTCTCTTCTTGAGGAACCTCCAATTGAATTGGAGAGGATTTAGATATCTCCCTCTCAGGAGTACTACCCTCAAACCTTTCAGTCTGTGAAGACTGTTTTGCACATGAAGGTGCATTAGAAGTATCCATGGGGTCTTCAGTAACAACTGATGAAACCCCCATGTTTTTGATGGTGTCATCAAGGTCTACCCCAACATGTAGCCTCTCACCATCTAAATGGAGTGTCTGGGTGGTGAGCAAAGCTTCTTGAGCTAAGTCACTTGATTTTTGTTGCACTTGAGAAGTGGATTCAAGTGGAATTGGAATAGAAGAAATTTGAGTCATAAGAATTTGGTGCTCAGTTGTGAGTGTTGTCAGCTCCCCCTGAATAATATGGGAGCTTCAAGAGATGTGCCCTCACTGTGTGTGCCTTCCTTATTTCTCCTACCATACACTTGAATTGCTTCTTGTGCAGGCTGAACAGACTCACTAATTGGTTTTACAATTGCATTCTGTTGGGAGGATGCAGAGGTGGCTAGAGTGGTCAGCTCAGTTTGTTTACTCCTTTTGGATCTCTTGACCAAGGGTGACTCTTTTTCAGCTATGTCCTCACTACTCTCAGTTATTACAGTTAAGGTTGCCCCCTTTCTCTTCCTTTTACTCACCTCATCCTTTTGAGAAGATGAGGTGGTTGGTTGCCTAGCTTCTAAAGGTTTTGAAATAATGGTTGTAGCTTGGGAAGATCCCTGTTGGTGTTCCTATGACTGTACTTCCACAAGTTCAGGGATCATACCTGAGCTAGATTGTATGTTAGATCTCATGTCAGGCATATGATAAGGGTAAGTCCTAAACCTCTCCAACATAAATGGAGTGATTTTCAGACTTACATTTACGTTATTCTTTGTAGTAAGTGAGCCAAATATTATTTTAGACACTTACTTACAATTGCCTATTTTTGTGCTATCTATTCCATTCAGTAAGTGTATGTCTGCTACTTTATGATTTAAAGTGGATATAATAAATCTAGGGAAGAAAATTTCCTTACCTCTAGCTGACAAGGGCATTGTTAGCCTGGTTACAAGCTCTTCCAGGATCAACAGACCAACATTCAAGTGTCTGTTGTGGGCAATTGAATACACCAGCTTTTGCACAACACTTGAGATGTTGTCATATCCTGTTTTCCTGCAAGTAAAGGCCCTTACCATAGAGTCAAAGATGAAAGACCACTCCTTCCTTAGATTGGTCCTGTTTAAGCTTGACAGGTTGATTCTCCCACCATAGTTGATGAAGTTCATGAACTCAGTCAGCTCATCAGGAGTTGATACCTCCACCAGATTCTCAGTTGGCAACCCCAAAGCTCTATTCACATCATTTTCATTGAATTCTATTAGTTGGCCTCCAATTGTGCATGTCACCACCATAGAGAGAGAGAGAGTTGTTGTTTACATTAGTCCTCACTACAGCTATAGTCCAGAATTCATGCAGCACATCTAGATACAGTACTGGATTTACAGTCAAAGCACCTGCAAGATAGGATTCAGCCAACAGTTTCACAAACCCTTGAAACTATCAGGGGCTTGGTTTGCATAAGTAAAATCAAGATAATTGGTTCCTTTCTCTAGGATAGATGTTCTTGCAACATTTAGAGCCATTGTTGATTGATGAGAATGAGTAGGTAAGAAAAATTTCTGAGAAAGGATGGAAAATGAGAGAAATCGATTTTGGATTGAAAGCTAGGTCACTTTAGATCTTGAAAGTTGTAAGTAGGTGTATGTATCGAGAAGTCTGGGTATTTATAGTAAAAGCAGATGACTTGTCGAGAACTCAAAAATAGACGTTTGGAGTTTGTCTATCGAGAAGTCATTTTAAGAAACGAAGTACATATCGAGAAGTCATTTTAAATTATTCTTTTAGAGAACTCAAAATTGACTTAGCGAGATGTCAAATAAATACCCAGTTTGTCCAAAAAGTGGACTGAATTAATTCCAACTTTAATTTGAATAATCTTCAAAGTAAAGGTAGAATAAATTTTCTAAAAGTATTTTATCAAAATAATTATTATTAAATTATTTCAGTTCTGAGTTATTGATTAGTCAAAAATTGTACTTGTAGAGAACTTTGTGAATTATCATACTCGAGAACTCTATAAGGACTTATCGATAAGTCATTTTTAAGCCTATCGAGAAGTCCTAAAATGACTTGTCTTAGACTTATCGAGAACTCAATTTTCTATATACTTTTGATTATTGCAATTCTGCCTTGTGTTAATTTTATATATTAAAGATGTAAATTAACAATTAAGCAGTTTACTTAGAATTTGAAAATTTTCAAGTTGATTTGAATTTGAAAACTAAATATGCAGAGATTTCTGAAATATTTATAATTCATATTTCAATTAATTTTCAATTAAATCAAATTAATTTTGATTTACTAGAAATTAATCTTCTGCAAAACATTAGCTGAGTTCTTGCCTTGGGATGAAGAATTAAGCATTCCAATTTCACCTACAAGTCTAGTGAAAGTCGCTTCATCCAAAGGTTTAGTAAAAATGTCAGCTAGTTGTTTTTCTGTTGGAACAAAAATAAGCTCAATGGTACCATTTGTAGCATGTTCTCTAATAAAATGGTATTTACATCAATGTGCTTTATCCTAGAATGATTAACTGGATTAGCTACTATGGATATAGCACTAGTATTGTTACACATAATAGGAATTTTGTGTAACACTAGGCCATAATCCATTAGCTGATTTCTAATCCAAAGCACTTGAGCATAACAACTTCATGAAGCTATGTATTCAGCTTTAGCTGTAGAAGTTGATACAAACTGTTGTTTCTTGTTGTACCAGTATACAAGTCTTTGTCTAAAAAATGACAGCTTCCATTAGTGCTCTTTCTGTCAACCCTGCATTCAGCAAAATCTGCATCTATGTAATCAACAGCTTCAAAACCAGTTCCCTTAGGATACCATAATCCCAAGTTTGGAGTTCCCTTCTATGTAATCCTCTTTACAACCATCAAATGTGATTCTTTTGGATTAGCTTGAAATCTTGCACATAGACATGTTGCAAACATGATGTCTGGTCTACTTGCTGTTAAATAAAGCAGTGATCCAATCATCCCTCTATAGCTTGAGATATATACACTCTTGCCCTTTTTATCTTCATCCAACTTTGTTGCAGTATACATAGGTGTAGATGCAGGTGAATAATCAACCATTCTAAACTTTTTTAATAGATTCGTTACATATTTAGTTTGGCAGATGAAGATACCATCACTTCTTTAACTGACTTGAAGTCCAAGGAAGTAACTCAATTCCCCCATCATACTCATTTCATATTCACTTTGCATAAGCTTGGAGAATTTTTGGCAAAGCTTCTCATTAGTAGAACCAAAGATGATATCCACATAAATCCGAACCAGGATCATATCTTCACCATATTTCTTATAGAAGAGAGTCTTGTCTATGGTACCTCTAGTAAAACCATGCTTTAGTAGGAAATCTGATAGTGTGTCATACCAAGCTATAGGTGCCTGTTTTAGTCCATATAGAGCCTTGAGTAACTTGTACACAAAGTTTGGAAATTCTGGATCTTCAAAGCCAGGTGGCTATTGCACATAAACTTTTTCTTCTAGCTCATCATTCAGAAAGGCACTCTTGACATCCATTTGATACACTTTAAAATTTGAATGTGCAGCAAATGCTAGAAAGATTCTTATTGCTTCAAGTCTTGCAACTGGAGAAAAAGTTTCATCAAAATCAATTCCTTCTTCTTGTGAGTAGCCTTTTGCAACCAACCTTGCTTTGTTTCTGGTAACTATACCATTTTCATCCATTTTATTCCTGAACACCCATTTTGTTCCAATAATGCTTCTATTCTTTGGTGCAGGAACTAACTTCCAGACTTTGCTTCTTTCAAACTGATTCAGCTCTTCCTTCATGGCAGATATCCAGTCAGGATCCAGTAGAGCTTCATCAATTTTCTTAGGTTCTACTTGAGACAGAAAACATGCATGTAGGCACTCATTAGCGGTTGCACTTCTAGTCCTCACCCCAGCAGTAGGATCACCAATAATTGCTTCTCTAGTGTGACTTCTATCCCACTTCCTTGTATGTGTTTGTTGACTTGTGCCTTCATTATTTTCTTCATTGTTGGTATGACTGCTGGATCCTTCTTCTCTTTCTCCCCCTGAGTTTGTGTAATATCTGGGATAGATTGTGTAATTATTTTTGCTAATAAATAAATATTATGCATGTTCAGTATTTATTCTATGAATTATGTGTTAAGTGGTATATGTGTTTGGATGTTTAAAATTGATATAATTTGAGTATTTTAATTTTTATATGTCCAAAAGAAAATATAAATAATTGTCATATCTTCCTAATTATTTTTATGTTAATTTGTGATTTTATAGGAAATTTATGGATTTAATAAATTCTTTTTCCGAGTATTTATAAACTATTTTATATAATCGAGAACCAGCTGACTTCACCCGTTTTTACGTTTTATAATCCGAAACTCTTCCGAGAACTCCTTCCTAACCTAATTACAATATTCCGAGCATTTTCCATGTTTTGACTTTTTCGATCCGGCGTACGGTTTGTCCTGTGCGGGTCCCGGCGTAATATTTTCGATATAAAATTCGTTTCGGTAAATCAATAAAACTCGTATTTTTGATAAACGGGATCTTTTATTAAACTATTATAGTTATCACCTTGTAATACGTGTAACCAGGCGCTGAGATGAAGACCGCAGTACAAATTGTACAGATTTGGATAATTATCCCGAAACCGGTACTGTTTTGGATATGTTTTTATAAATAAACGTACTATTTTATATCCGGAATGATCCAACGGGATACTATTTTTCCGTAAATATAAATGACCCTTACCGTAATTATTTCCGTACCGAAAATCATTTGCAAACCAGTAAAATCTTTATAAAACAGAGAAAATACTATATTTATATTTCGTTCTTCGTAATCAAACTCAAATCCGGAGGCGTTATCGATATCGGATTTTGGCGTGCATATACTCAAAACGAAGCTATTGACTTGCACTTTTAGAATCATCCATCAGAATCACTGAAGAATCAAGGTTAATTTCCTATAAACTGATTTATTTTTAATTTTTAAGAATTAAAATTTGTGTTTTGAGTTCGAGCAATTGTTTGGATGATTTGATGAGTTCATGTTGTAGAGCTTCTCTTCCTGATGATTTTGGCATGTCATATGATCAATTTGGGGTGCAATAACATGTTTAAATTAGGGTTTGATTCTCTGATTTAAGAAATTAAGGTTTATATTCGTTTGAATGTTCTTAATTGAATTTAGGCGTTTCTTGTTTAGGGGTTATCTGCTAAAATTGTTAGTGTGATTAAATAGATCGTTTAATATCGAATTGAATGGTGTATTTGAAAGCAACGGACGATTCCTGGAGGATGCTCATTGGAAAACTGAAGCCACGACGGCGACGGGTTTTTCCCGTTGGTTTTCCGGCCATTTTGTTAATCGTTAGGACGATTTGATTGCATAAATGAGTTTCTGGAGAGGTATAGATGATCTCCTGTGAATTTGATCAAGTTCTGAGCTCGATTAAAGTTTTCTGGCGAGCTTGCGCGGCGGCGGGTCGCCGTTAATGGCTTCCCGGCCGTCCGCCGACGAGGTTGAAGGGAGAGGATGGAAAAATTGTTGTCTAGTCCCCCTAGTTTTCAAAAACTTACATTTTAGCCCCTGTTCTTTAAAATTTTTTTAAAAACAAGATTTCTATTTACAAAACTCTTGAAATTAGGATTTCTGTTTTAAATACTTTCAAAAATAGGATTTCTTTTTATAAAATGATTTTGAAAATAGTTTTAATTATTTTAAAATTCTAAAAATCATTTATTTTAAATTCCCAAATTCGTTTTTAATTCAAAAATAAATCTAAATTACTTAAATAATTAATTTTAATTAATAATTAATTGATTAATTGATCAATTAATTTATATATTAATTGATCAATTAATTTAAATATTAATTAATTAATTAGTTTAATTATTTATTAATTGATTTAATTGATTATTTAATTGGATTTAATTATTTTAAAATGATTTGAAAATTCTGAAAAATAGTTTCGAGCTTTAAAATATTATTTTAAATTATTTTCAAGGCTCGATAATTAAAATAAAATTATTTTAGAGTCATATTTGAGTAATCAGACTCTGTTTATTACCCGAAATTGATCGAACGACCCGTTTTGACTCCGAAAAATATTTTAAAAATCATATTAAATACCTGAAAGAGTGTTTATGACCCGAGACCTCTTTATAAATAGAATTCATTAGTTTTGACGTGCTATGTGTTATACATGATTTTTTTGTAGGACTATTGATCTATATGTTCGGTGTTTATTTGTTTTTAGCATAACTTTCAATCCGTTAATCAGATTTGGGTAAAAGGAAGGGTAGATTGAAGTATATACCGAATAGAATCATATGAGATTAGTATTAATAGATACTTATGATATGTGAGAAGAAGAATCAAGGCGTAGGAAAGGGAAATAAGTAGTCGAGAAGTAGGAGATTGTGATTGGAAATTTATGAAGTATAGCGAGCTAGTACCAGACAAGTGTTCAAAACTTTCTCGAAATATATTGTGGATTATTGATAGCTCTATTTTATATTGCAAGTGCTTTAAAGCACTGAACCCTAAACTTTGATTCCAGTTGTTGATCTTTGAGCCGTAAACCTTATTCTTTCTGAACCATTGATTGTTGAATACCCGAATACAAGCCACTGAGATACGATACTACTCCACAAATATATACAAACTAAATATCGACCACTGAGCCAAGATTGCTTATATACTCAAACCATTGTACCTCATGCATTGAAAGATCAAATCCTTGTAACCTTGAAACTTTGATTCTTTTGTTATCCAGTTCTTTCACCACTTGATAGCCATATTTCTTTTGTGAAGATTGAAACCATCTCATGATTGGACATCCAACGTTGCTTATGATTCTGTTTATTGCTTTACATTATTTATTCTGTTATTATGATAGAATTTGATTGTTTTATAAAATTGTGGACCAGATTCGTGGTCAGGCCAGATTGGTGGTCAAGTTAGGCCAATGTGTGCTTTGGATCCAGTAATTAGAGCAGAGCTGTGTGCCTTGCTTGGGGTTAGTGCGTGACTGATCAGCAGCCTAACCTTGGTTTTTAAAATGAAAATATGATATCTAATTCTAGTTCACTACTCATTGTTCACTTGATACCTTAAATCATTTCACTTGATCATTATTTATTCTCAGTATTATCAATGTGACTTGCTGAGCTAGTTAGCTCATTCGTGAGATTTTGTTTATGTTTTTTTTCCAGTTAAGAAGGAACCTATTGGTAGTGAGGATCCCCAATACAGTGCGAGCGTTAGGGGTTCAGGTTGATCGAGTTAAGCTAGAAGGCAGTTTTTGAGATAGTTTAAGTTATAAAGTTTGTAAGAATGTTTAATATTCAGTTGTAAGTTTGAATAATTGGGATTTGGGCGTTTGTAATATAAGTGTGTGTGTGTGGCTTGTGTGCATACTTTAACCTGTTACAATTCTGTGGTAGTGGTAAGTAGGGTCACTGCATGTTATTATTATCTTTATTATTGTTATAAGCAGGTTATCAATAAGGTGTGTGTATGTGGACCCCAAACTTCTGACCCGGGTTTGGAGGGCGCCACAGTTTATGCTATCAAATTCAGGTGTTTGAGATGAGTTTCCATTTTCATGATTTTCCTGTTGAGTAGTATCTTCATTTAATCTCTGTTGTGCATCAACTTCATCTTCCCCATCAGAATCACTATCAATGTTGAGGTTTTTAAATGCCAGGGCTACGACTTCATTATTATCAAGGTATTCCAAGCCTGGACACTTGTCATCATCAAAAGTCACATATGTACTCTCCATAATCTTCTTTTGATCAATCACATAAACTTTGTAGGCTGTTCTTTCCAGTGAATATCCCTGAAAAATTGCCTCAAAAACCTTTGAGTCAAACTTTCCCACATATTCAGAGTTGTCTTTCAAAATGTAACACTTGCTTCCAAACACATGAAGATGCTCTACAATAGGCTTTCTTTTAGTCATGATTGAGTAAGGTGACTTGCCACGTGCCTTGTTAATGAGATATCTATTCTGAGTGTAACATGCAGTGTTAACAGTTTCTTCCCAGAAACTTGTTGACAACTTGGCATCCTGCATCATTGTCCTAACAACTTCAACTAATGTTTTGTTCTTTGTCTCAACTACTCCATTTTGTTGAGGTGTTCTGGAAGCTGAGAATTCTTGAACAATGCCTTTACTCTTGCAGAATTCACTCAAGATAGCATTTCTGAATTTTGTTCCATTATCACTTCTGTTAGATATATTTGTGATGTCATGTCTAATATGTTGTGTTTAATTTCAGAACTTAATATCAGGACTTACTGGAAATCAGAACTTACTGAAGTCAGAACTTATATCAGAACTTAAGGCCATCATGATTTATATCAGGACTTAAGTGCGGATACTTCAGATAAGGAAAGCAGCTGATTAACAGGAAATGATCGTGACTAAAACAATAGAAGATATGCATGAAGAGTTAGAAGACTAGAAGACTTGTAGAAGATAATATCTGATTGATATATTTTAGGAGACAGAATTATATTCAATATCAATTAGAAGATATCTTGTAAATGTGTACTATATAAACACAACTTAGGGTTTACACTATATGTGTTATCATTCACGAGAAAGATTATACATTGTAACCTAGCAGCTCTTAGTGATATTGTTCATCACTGAGAGAGAACAACTGTTCTATTGTAACATAGTTTATTAAATATACTTGATTACTGTTACATACTTGTATTGATAAATTGATTTGATTGTATAAACACTATATTCAACCCCCTTCTATAGTGTTGTGTGACCTAACAAGTGGTATCAGAGCCTTTCTGTTAACACACATACAGTAAGATCCAAACAATCAATCATGTCTGAAGAAACACAAACACCAACTAAGCCCACCAAAACTCAAGATACTCAAAACACTCAAACTCACAGTCGATATGAGACTATTAGGGTTCCCATACTAAGACCATCTGAGTATCCTATATGGAAAGTGAAGATGGCTATATTTCTGGAAGCTACAGATCCATAATACCTTGATAGAATTAATGAAGGGCCATATAAGCCTAACAAGCTCTCTGTTGCAGTTGCTGATCAACCAGCAAAGACCATACCAAAGGAGAAAGGTGAATACACACCTGAAGATATCTCATCTATTGCCAAGGATGCAAGGGTAAGGCATTTGCTGCATAGTGCAATTGATAATGTCATGTCAAACAGGGTAATTGGATGGAAGACTGCAAAGGAGATATGGGATGCTTTGAAGAAAAGATGTCAGGGAACTGATGCAATCAAAAAGAACAGGAAGACTATACTCACTCAAGAGTATGAGCACTTTTACTCAAAAGCTGTTGAGTCCCTAACTGATTTATATGACAGGTTTGCCAAACTCTTGAATGATCAGTCTCTGGTGGACAAGGAATATGATCTTGATCTTAAAGATTCAAATCTAAAATTCCTTTTAGCTCTTCCTAAATATTGAGATTTGAAGTCTACCACCATAAGAGACAACTATGACCTTACTGAAACTACTCTTGATGAAATTTATGGTATGCTCAAGACTCATGAACTTGAGATGGATCAAAGGAGCAAGAGGCATGGAAGAAAGTCAAGGACAGTTGCTCTTATAGCTGAGGAGGAATCTCCTAAAGTGGTTGTCTCAAAGAGGGGTAAAGGAAATACTCTCATTATAAAGTCTGATTCAGAATCATCAGATTCTGATGATGATGATTCAGAAACTGAAAGTTTATCTAAAGTGGATGTTGATGCAGAGATGATGCAACTGTGTGCTCTTATGGTGAAGGGTATCACAAAGATAGCCTACAGGAAATTGAGAAAGGGCAAGAAGTTTTCCAGGAAAGGTGGAAGTTCTGAAAAGAAAGGATTCAGAAAGTCTAAAGGCAAAGGAGGAAAGTCTGACAGAGGAGACAACTCAAATGTCAAATGCTACAATTGTGGTGAAAGAGGCCACATATCTCCTGACTTCAAGAAAGGAAAAAGTGATAAAGGCAAGGCACTTGTCACAAAGAAGAAAAGCTGGACAGACACTTCAGATTCTAAAAATGAGGTGAACTATGCTTTGATGGCAAATGCTGATAGCAGTACTGATACTGCTAAATTGAAGGTACCTCAAACAACTTTTGCTTTTCATACTGATGATATTATTGACTTGAGATTATATCTTAAAACCAAGTTTATTAGTTTTATAGATCAGACTTTAACAAATGAAAGATTAACATCAGAAAGTTTTGCTCTTAGAAACAAAAAATGACTATTTAGAAAAAGAGTTAGTTATGTTCCATCAAACTCAAAAAGAAAGAGATGATGCATTGTATGTTAGAGATGAAGTGCTAAAACTAAATAAATCTCTTAAATCTGAATTAGAAAAGGAAAGAGAAATCATCAAAACTTGGACTAGCTCTGGCAGAACAACTCAGAATATACTAAGTAGTGGAAACTGGAAAGAGGGCTTAGGTTATGAAGATGATAAAGTAGAAAAGGAAAATGTGTCATCTAAACCAAACTTTACCAAGAAAGCTGAAAAGCCTAAAGTAAATCCTGTTAAGTTTGTAGAAAAAACTGTAATGTTTGATTCTGAAAAGATGAAAGATTCTAGAACAAAAGTCAAAGAAAAGTCAACTTCTGACAAATTAAAATAGGACAAACCAGCTTTAGTAAACATAGGTTTAATGACTAAGAAGCTGCTTAAGCATAAGTTGAAAGAGATTAGAAATGTGAACAAGGTAAAGGAAGCTAGGAAAAATAGGAATGGAAAGGAAGGTGTGAATAAAAGCAATAATTATATGCCTGTTCCTAATGCTCCTAGAAAGCAATGTTATAACTGTGGAAACTCTAACCATCTTGGTTCTTTTTACAGGAAAAATAAAGATATAAACTCTTTACCTCCTAGATCAGGAGTTAAGAGTCAGTATGTTAAGTTTAAACCACAAAATCCCTGTTTTCATTATGGTAGTTTATGGCAGTCCATTTATACTTGTAAGGAATATCATAGTTTGTAGTATGATTATTATTAAATAAAACCTTCTTTAAAGAAAGTTAATATAATTCCTTCTAGTGTAAAATCTGATGCAAAGTCTGATATAAAATCTGATAAATAGCATGTTATCATAAACTCTGAAACTAAATTCGCTACAAATGCTAACAAACTTAAAAAGGCCAAATGATCCAAGAAAGTCTGGGTCCTTAAAACTAACCAATAGTTGTCTTTGTGATTGCAGGACAACGAGAAAAACATCCTAGTTCTGGACAGTGGATGTTCAGGATATATGACTGGAAATAAAACCCTGCTATCAGACTTTATGGAGAAAGCTGACCCATGAGTTTCTTATGGAGATGGCAACATGGGAAAAACTCTGGGATATGGCAATATCAATCTTGGGAATGTCATCATTGAATCAGTAGCTCTTGTCTCAGGACTTAAACACAATATGCTAAGTATGAGTCAAATCTGTGACACAGGTTATCATGTGGATTTCTTTGAAGAAGACTGTGAAGTTGTAAGTAATTCTACAGGCAAAGTGGTTCTGAAAGGTTACAGACATGGTAACATATATGAAGCTAGACTTTCAACAAACTTTGATGGTTCTGCAATCTGTCTGTTAAGTAGAGCATCAATTGAAGAAAGCTGGAATTGGCACAAGAGATTTTCTCATTTAAATTTCAATAACATAAATGAGCTAATAAAGAAATATCTTGTGAAAGGACTGCCAAAATCAGTATTTACTCCTGATGGCCTTTGAGATTCATGTCAAAAGGCAAAACAAAGAAAATCTTCATTCAAGAGCAAAACTGAATCCTCAATTCTTGAGCCTTATCACTTATTGCATGTTGATCTATTTGGTCCAATCAATGTCATAACCATTGCAAAGAAGAAATATGCTATGGTTATAGTGGATGAGTTCATAAAATCTTATTACTAAGTCACAAACTAGATTTTTGCTTCTTATCTGTCAAATTCTGATGTCAGTAAATCTTAAGGATGAACTACATGCTTGATAAGCCTCACTTATCTGAAGAAAAGAAAAGAAAAGAAAAGAAAAGAAAATTGAAGTCAGGTACTCCTTTGAGATCTAAAGTAAATATGTGAAAGGCAAGACCCAAGTGCATTGCTGGTATTAAGTTATATGCATTAGAAAAGCAAATAAATTTTTCTTGGTGACTTTTCACATTCTCTGATTACTGGAAAAATACTCTGATAATAACATAAATTATGATAGCAGTTGTGACTCACTTACACTGAGAAGCCACTGTAAAAAGAATGTCAAAAGATGCATAAAATGAGCAAAAACAGTTGAGGTGGACTCTTGCATAAATTTATTCTATAGTAGACTTCAAAATTGAAGACATATTTTAAGCACTTTTCTTAGTTATGCCTTATTTCTAAGATATACTGAAGTTTACTAGACTTTAATCATTATCTGATCATTTGCAAATGCACACACTCTTACTCCATATAAATGATGAAAATTACTGTGGTGATTAAGTTGTTTCTGACAAACAGTTAAGTATTATTTACATAAATTCTGAGGACAAGTTCTGATGAAAGTTATGATGATTAAACTCTGAAGAACCCAGTCATTATTTGTATGAAGAATCACAGAAACAGACATTCACTTTTTGAGTACAGAAGCCATGTTCTGATGACCGTTAAATTATGATAATAGTCAAGTTCTGATGCAAATCCTGATCTGATGCTTACGTGGCATTATTTATTTACTTGACTTATTTATAGTATTTACTGTAACAGTCATATTAATCAGAAAATAATTAAGTGAGAGAAAAATAGTGATAATCATTTTGTTAGTGGGAAACGTATTTGCCTTGACTGCTACATGTGCACAATTATTACTGCTTATTTCTCGTGCCCACTAACTATTGTTTTGACTATTTACTGCGTGACAGGTGTCTAATGTCGGTTCTGCTTCAATTATAACCGTTGTCAAATTGAGAGTATATATATGGGAGTTAAAAGATTTTACAATCTTTTACCTACTTTTCTAATTCTCTAATCTCTCTTATTTTCTCTCTCTCTCTCTCTCTCTCTCTCTCTAATATTCTCTGAAGCTATTTTCTAACAGGCATTTTATCAAACACCTTCTATACACACATTTTCTCACTTGATTTTTCATAAAAATGGCACCAAAGGACATCATTTTTAATGGAGCCAAGTTCGTCCTCAACAACTATCTGGCCATACTTAGCAAGGACGAAGCTCCATCAGATCTTCACTTCATACAAGACTTTCTCTCTCGAAGTGAGATTGGGTATGCTTTGACCCAACCAGAAGCACTCTCAGGAACTCAAGTACTGGAGTTTTGGAGGAGTGGTGTTTATGATGATGGTGCAAAAGATGGGTCCCAAGCATCATATTTACAACAGGGGAAGATGAACACTTAGTTACATTGTTAACAGGGGAATATGTTTCTCCACCATCTAGGAGATCAAAGAAATAGAGAGCAAGAAGGCATTAGGCACAACCTCACTCTGAGGATACTCAAGAAGCTGAGGAAGGGGATCAGGAATCTCTGATCTCATCTGAACCAATTGTCATTGAAGCCCTTCCTCAAGCTAAAGACACTATTTCAGACACAGTGATCACACCTCATGTCTCTCCTATTATAGAAACAACAGTTGAAGATTCAGGATTAAGTCCTGAAATTGACATCCACAGGCTGAACATTCCAACTGTGCTCTATCTGGAAGCTCCAACTGCAGTTCAGCCATCTACTATTACTTCTCCAATCTTACAGGCTGAGTTACCATCTACACCAATTCTGGATCTGGAACCTGAAGATCAGAATTTAGATAAAGCTGCTACAGAATCTCCTTCAGTTACACAAACTCTGGTGTTATCAGAAGATGAGGAGATTCTAGCAAGTTCTGGAGACAGTGCTCCAGTTAATGCTCCCATTCTTGGAAAGGAGGAACTGCTTACAAAGTTTGTTGAACAAGAAGCTCTTGTTCCTTGGGAAGAAACTCCAGAGGAGTTGAGTGGACCAAGAAGTGGAATGAATCTGATTTCATTCCAAGCTCTAAAGTTCTGACAAAGCATATTGCAAAAGCTGATGAGTTGTTGACAAACTCTGATTTCAAGCACCAACTCAAAGTCACAGCTCTAAGTACTAAAAACCTTCAAGGTCAACACTTCATTACTCATGAAAAAGTTGACAAACTTCTGGAAAGAGCTGATAAGCTAGATATGGAGATCAAGCTAGACAAAAAGAGGTTTATCAGACCTATTCATGAGAAAGTTGAAGCTATTGAGAAGGTTCAAGAAAAGCAACAGGCCCAACTTACTGAGGTCCTGAAGAATCAAACCTCTCAACAAGCTCAATTGAATGAAATTCAATCTTCAGTAGAACTTCTTCTCTCTCTCCTACTACCAGATGATGCCAAAAAGGGGGAGAAGGTAGTTAAGTCCAAATGCTAAACTAGTCAAAAACTGAAGAAGAAGGATGATAAAGGTGATGACCAGGGAAACTCTGATAAGAGTAGAGGTCAGGGTCAAGGTCAAGGAAAATCTTCATAGAAAGTAATTTCTGATGTTAGCAAATCTTCTACACAAAAGAAGTCAAGTTCTGATGCTGTGCATGCTAAAAGTCTGATGTGAACTTATGATATCCTGATCAAGTCAGGATCTAAAGACTCTCAGAAGTTTTTACAAACTCTAAAGCTAAAGGGAAAGCATACTACTGTCTACTACAAAGATCCTAAAATTCAGAAACTTGATGAAGAAATTGCTAGAAGAGTATTTCTCAAGCATAATCCTGGAATGGATTTAGAGACTTTAAAGGAGGAAGAAGCTAGATTTGCAGCTGAGAAGACAAATCTAAAGTCTAAAGCTTCTGATGCAAAGAAACCTCCAAGACCTAAGGTAAAAGGCATTGTGATCAAGGAAAGGTCAAATTCTGAGGCTTCAAAGCCCAAGACAAAATCACAACTTGATCCCAAAGATAAAGGGAAAGGAAAGATTGATGAACCAACAAAGCCACAAGAGATGAAGATTCCTCAAATCCTGATAAAACCTGTATGCAAACTGGTTCAAGTATTTGATGATGCTGCTGCAGTAGATGTAACTGTTCAAACTCTGAAAAGAAGGAAGATAACTGAAGAATCTAAGACAACCTCTGACACAACTCAAGTTGTTCAGAATGAAGAACAACAAGCTACAGAAGAAACAACAAACTCTGATCAAGTCATCAAGACATCAACCTCTGATAATGCTCAAGTTGATTTGAACAAATTGACAGTTACTGATAAGAGAAAACTCCAATGGAAGAATGTTAATCCATTAGATCCTAAGAAAAGCCAGTTGCTATCTGATTTCATGACTGTTGGATTGAAAGCCAGAGAAGCAAGAGACAGAGCTGGATTAGGTTCTGAAGAAGCCAAGATCAAGATAGGAGTTGAAGTACTTACAAGAGATCCATTTTTATTGACTGACAAACCTCTTGAAGAAGTTACATAGAAACACCTTGATAAGGTTATATATGTTCAAGTGGTACTGGATGCTCATGATAAGCATAATGTCAAAGAAATATTTTTTGAAGATGAAAGAACATATCAAATGTCAGAATCAGATGTGCTGAACAAATCTCTGAAAGAACTTCAATTCTTTCATTATCTTTTGGAGATAAAGTCTGAGATTACCAAGAGATGGTCAAATTTCATTATAAAGACCATAAGAGATAAAGCAAGAATTTCTGGATCAAGGGTTACAGAATTTGTTTGAAACATAGTTGAAGATGATGGAAATGAAATTCCAATGAAGAAAAATTCTGCTAAACTTGAAGTGATTCTGAAAGAGAAATATCTGTGCTATAATGAAGACTCTTCTCATCCAAGGGTGATCAGACTTGGTGATGGTTTAGAAAGAAATCATATCTCAGCACTTAGGACTACAATCTATCATATTGGAAGTCAAGATGAAGAATTGAAGCAAGTCAAAGCTACACTAGCTTAAGTTCTGAGGAATGCAGAAGAAAAGCTGATATCAAACTTTGTCAAGAATCACGTTGGATTCAGATTGACTCAGTAAAATTGGTAAAAGCTACAAGGACTGTAAGTTGTAGTTAGTTGTCTAAATAAACTCTTATTGCATTTGTACTTAAATGTTTTTAACATCATCAAATCTATTAACTTGTATATTTTTCATAATTTACAAGTTGGGGGAGATTGTTAGATATATTTGTGATGTCATGTCTAATCTGTTGTGTTTAGTTTCAAAACTTAATATCAGGACTTACTGGAAATCAGAACTTACTGAAGTCAGAACTTATATCAGAACTTAAGGCCGTCAAGATTTATATCAGGACTTAAGTGCGGATACTTCAGATAAAGAAATCAGCTGATTAACAAGAAATGATCGTGACTAAAACAATAGAAGATATGCATGGAGAGTTAGAAGACTAGAAGACTTGTAGAAAAAAATATCTGATTGATATATTTTAGGAGACAAAATTATATTCCATACCAATTACAAGATATCTTGTAATTGTGTACCATATAAACACAACTTAGGGTTTACATTATATGTGTTATCATTCACGAGAAAGATTATATATTGTAACCTAGCAGCTCTTTGTGATACTTTTCATCACTAAGAGAGAACAACTGTTCTATTGCAACAGAGTTTATTGAATATACTTGATTACTGTTACATACTTATGTTGATAAATCGATTTGATTGTATAAACACTATATTCAACCCCCCTTCTATAGTGTTGTGTGACCTAACAAGTGGTATCAGAGCCTTTCTGTTAACACACATACAGTAAGATCCAAATAATCAATCATGTCTGAAGAAACACAAACTCCAACTAAGCCCACCAAAACTCAAGATGGCTATGTTTCTGGAAGCTACAGATCCAGAATACCTTGATAGAATTAATGAAGGGCCATATAAGCCTACCAAGCTCTCTGTTGCAGTTGCTGATTAACCTGCAAAGACCATACCAAAGGAGAAAGGTGAATACACACCTGAAGATATCTCATCTATTGCCAAGGATGCAAGGATAAGGCATTTGCTGCATAGTGCAATTGATAATGTCATGTCAAACAGGGTAATTGGATGCAAGACTGCAAAGGAGATATGGGATGCTTTGGAGACAAGATGCCAGGGAACTGATGCAATCAAAAAGAACAGGAAGACTATACTCACTCAAGATTATGAGCACTTTGACTCAAAAGCTGATGAGTCCTTAACTGATTTATATGACAGGTTTGCCAAACTCTTGAATGATCTGTCTCTGGTGGACAAGGAATATGATCTTGAAGATTCAAATCTAAAATTCCTTTTAGCTCGTCCTGAAAATAGGGATTTGAAGTCTACCACCATAAGAGACAACTATGACCTTACTGAAACTACTCTTGATGAAATTTATGGTATGCTCAAGACTCATGAACTTGAGATGGATCAAAGGAGCAATAGGCATGGAAGAAAGTCAAGGACAGTTACTCTTAAAGCTGCGAAGGAATCTCCTAAAGTGGTTGTCTCAAAGAGGGGCAAAGGAAAGGCTCTTGTCATAAAGTCTGATTCAGAATCATCAGATTCTGATGATGATGATTCAGAAATTGAAAGTTTATCTGAAGTGGATGTTGATGCAGAGATGATGCAACTATGTGCTCTTATGGTGAAGGGTATCACAAAGATAGCCTACAGGAAATTGAGAAAGGGCAAGAAGTTTTCCAGGAAAGGTGGAAGTTCTGAAAAGAAAGGATTCATAAAGTCTGAAGGCAAAGGAGGAAAGTTTGACAGAGGAGACAACTCAAATGTCAAATGCTACAATTGTGGTGAAAGAGGCCACATATCTCTTGACTGCAAGAAAGGAAAAAGTGATAAAGGCAAGGCACTTATCACAAAGAAGAAAAGATGGACAGACACTTCCGATTCTGAAAATTTCCTTGATATTTAAGTGAGACAACTTTTTATGTCAGAGCTTGCTTTGTTCTTCTGATGCCTTGGTGTAGAAGAAACACTCACCATCCTTATTTGTTGAATCAAAATATGCAACAAAAAGCTTCCTTTCCTTGCTCCTTTAAAAGCAACTTAACCAGTTTTTTTGCTGATAAAAGTGCATTCTTCTTTGTTGAATAAAACTTCAAAGCCTTTGTCTGTAAATTGGCTAACACTGATAAGAATCACTTCAAGACCAACTACCAGTGCTACATCATTAATGACAACATTTTTTCAGAAACAATCTTGCCATATCCCATTGTGAATCCTTTGCTGTTGTCTCCAAAGGTCACCAAGGGGCTAGCTTTCTCCTCAAACTGTGATAGCAGGGCCTTATCACCTGTCATATGTCTGGAACATCCATTATCAATGATCCATATGAATTTCTTCACTCTGCCCTGCACATAAAGAGATTTAGGTGTGTTTTATAACCCAAGCAGTGTTGGGTACTTTCTTCTTGTTAACTGATTTAGCAGAAGTAGAGTGAGTTGTTTCAGATAAAATAGAGTTTAATGATTGTTGTGCATTTTCCCTATCTGATGTAGACCCAATTTTTGTTTTTTAAGGTCTACTCTCAGTTTGTGGCAACTTTTCATCACTTTCAAGTTGCAAGGGATGCAGTCAAACTTATCACAGAATGAGTAGGGATCATTAGAATATGCTTCATTGTATTTGCATGCTCCTTCAGTTGGCTTACTAACAACCTTTTTACAAAGGTGAGTTAGATGATTTGCAGAGCCACATTTTTTACACTTCTTTCTAGGATCATCTGCAACATAAGCAAAATTATTGCTTTTTTTTTATCCCTATTTTCCCATTTCTATTTTTCTTCTTCTTTCTTACATCTTCAATCTTTATTTCTTTGACAGAAGTCTTGGTGCTTTGATTGTCCATGAGATTTTCTTCAGCCTTAGAAGATTGAGTTGAGTTTACATTTTTCTTTTCATTATCCTCATCTGCAATTTCTTGCTTGATAATTTATTCTTCTTCACTGAAGTTTACTTCACAAGCCTTGAACACAGGTGACCCAACCTTTTTCAGCATTGCTTGAACATTTTCGTTCTCTGTTGCTTTTCCTTTGTCACTTATGCTTTTCTTCTTGCTGTTCAAGGCATCATAATCAAGACCAATAGCAATGTTTGCACATGGTTTGGTTTTCTCATGGTACTGACCAACCAGTTCAGATGCATTCCTGAAGGACTTCAACTTTACTTCATTTTTCTCCAGTTTTTCCCTTAGTACAACTTCAATCTCATTTGCACACTTGAGCTTGTTCTTCAGATAGCCATTTTCTTGTTTCAAAGCTTCAAGCTCTACTATCAATAATTTAGCTCCTTGTTTTTCATTTTCAAGCTTCTCATTCATTTTTTTCAGTCTGCTCACTTCTTCATTTACAGCCACCATGCTTGTATGAATATGAAACATTTCTATGCTCATCTTTTCAACAGTTTCCTTATATTGATTCACATTTAAGTCAATGGTGGTAAGAGTTGGTACCTATGATTTACATGAGGATGATTCTCCTTGCTCCAAGGCCATGAGTGCATAGTTTCCAAATTCTTCATCTTCATCATTTTCAGAGTCATCCCAACTTTTACCTTCTGCAATATAAGCTTTGCTTTTCTTTTTCTTCAGAAGAGCTTCATACTTTGCTTCAAGTTCAAGATAAGCTTGATCTTTCTTTCCCTTCTTGGATTTCCTGCATTCTGTAACAAAGTGGCCTAGTTCATCACAATTGAAGCACCTTATCTTAGATCTGTCAACAGATCCAGTTTTGTAGCCATTCTTGCTATCATAATTATACTTCCCTTTTTCTTTCCAGCTGTTGTCTTTGTTGAAAGACTGTCCTTTACTCTTGAAGTATATTGGTTTCTTCCCTCTAATGTTAGAGAATTTTCTAGCCAAATAGGCCATTGACTGATCTAGTTCATCCAGTTCTTCAAGAGTGTAGAACTCATCCTTTTCCAATTCCAGAATGACTTGTTCCTGTGAATCATTTGTTCTTTGCTCACTTGTTGAGGCAACTGGAATTTGAGATCTTGGCTCATCAGTAGATATTTGGCTTTCATTGACAATTAAAGCACTTGAGCCATCTACAACATGTCCTTTGCTAGATCTCAATGATTTTCTCTGAATCATTTCAAGTTCATTTGTTTTAAGAATTTCATACAAAACTTCCAGTGTTATTCTACTCAAGTCTCTCCCTTCCCTGATTGCTAAGATTTTCTGTTCCAAATGATCAGGGCGAGTAAGTAAGAACTTCAGGTTCACTTCTTCAGCTTCATAATTTTTGTCATGAAGTTACAAATCATTTATCAGCTTGTCAAACCTTTCAAACACATCAGTAATACTTTCCTTTGGCTTTTCCATAAAACCTTCATACTGTGAAATCAGTATTCTTCTTTGGTTTGACCTAACTTCCTCAGTTCCCTCACAGAGTATCTCAATCATTTCACATATTTGCTTGGCAGTGTCACAGTTGACAAGGTTATTGTATTGTCAAGTGACTCAATCAATATTAATTGCAAGCTACTATCCAGGGAAACTTTCTCCTTTTCAGGCTCAGTATACTTAGAAGGATCTTTTGGAGCATAATGAGCTGGTATAACCATGTCTCCATCTGTAGATTCCTCAACTCTAACCATAGGAATGAAGGGCCCATTCTTGAGGATCTGAATGTAGAGGGGATTGGCCATCCTGATAAATAGCATCATTTTTTCCAAAGAGTGTAGTTAGTTTTGTTAAAGGTAGGAATTTTGATGCTACTGATTTTCTGTGTATTCATTCTTGCAAGATCTTGAATCTGTTTGCTTTCAGATTTTGCTTTGATACTACTTGTTAGAAAATGAATAACACACGGAGGGGGGGGGGTGAATGTGTTTTACTATTTTTGGGGTTTTCTTGAATGTTTATGGTTGAACAAAGTAAATTAAATCTTGTAGTAGAATATGTTCATGCAGAAATTAAGCTTGCAGAAAATAAAGAACACGGATCTTCAAAACTCACTTAATTTTATATTAAAATTAAGACTGTTTTGCTACAAAATTTCTAGGCTCTTTGTTGATAAAGAGCTTAGCTTCTTCTTGAGAGTGTTACAAGAAATTTTATCTAAATTGTTACTACTGACTAAAGGACCAGTGTTAACTTTATAACTTAGTTGACTGCTAGTTTACACAGTGTGCAATAAGATATGCTATTAGCTTTTCTAAACTGTCACTTGTCATTTCTATTTATAGAAAAGTAGATCTTCCATTTCCGGCTTAGCATATCTTTAGCATCCTGTGATAATTTTAATCTTCCTCTGTCAGTTAATCTTCACCATTAATCTTGTACATTCTTCAAGCTGCTTTTTGTAGACTTGTCAATCCAGCTGGTTGGATTGTTTGTTGATTGTTTATCTTGAATATTGAATTGGTTTGTGATTTTGTACTTTGAGAATTTTACTCGAGATCTCTAATTAGGCATATAGAGATCTTGACATCTCGATACGTGTAATGACTTATCGAGATCTCTAATGCTCTAGTGAATTTGACTTATAGAGGTGTCTGAGTTCTCGAATGAACCTTTAGCTTGTCGAGATCTCTCAGCATCATGTCTTCACTTTGTCTTGTCGATAACTTAGAGTTCTCTAGTGAATTTTGACTTATCGATATCTCTGAGTTCTCCAGTAAACTTAGACTTATCGATAACTCAGAGTTCTCTAATGAATGTAGACTTGTCGATAACTCTGAGTTCTCTAGTGAAGAAATGACTTGTCGATATCTCCAACCTTCATGTCTTCTTGACTTGTCGATATCTCTCTGAGTTCTCTAGTAGCTTTTCTAACTTCTCGATAAGTCATTTGGAGTTCTCGAATGACTTCTCTATAATACTAAATCTGTGACTTGTAGAGATCCTGACTTAGAATATTTTTATCCAAATAGAATTATTCTACTCCAAGCTTCTTCAAAATTCTTCAGAGGCATGATCTTCTTGATCTTCTTCCAGATAGAATCCTTAGGCTTGATACTGTTTCAGGAAAAAGACTCTAGTCTGCTCCTTTGCATTTTTATAGACTTTAAGTGTTACAAGTACAAAATACAAATTAAGATAACAATACAACTTACTTAGGGTTGTCAATATGACTTAGTCTTGTTGAGATACAGGCATGTCTTGCACAACAAATGTGATAATAAATTTTTGTTTCAATTAATGACATTTTATTATTATTATTATTTTATTTTATAATAAGAAAAATTATAATTACTGTCCAACTTTTGTATGAATATAACTTATTCTATAAATTTAAAGTTAAAATATTTAATTATTATTATTATTTATCATTTTTATTTTTTTCTTTTTTTTACAAACATGGGAAAATATTAATATGATATGTTTGACTTGTAAAGAATGGTTATGACAATATTAAATAAAAGAATGCCCCAAATACACCATTTTTAGACTTTAACCTCCCAAAATACCCAGATGCGCGCGGACTGCCCAAAGTACCCACGGAATAAGCATTTCAGGAATGCGTATTCAACCTTTCAAAATTTAATAAATCATTTTTTTAAGAAAAATGCGCATGTTCAACATGCATATTCATTTTTGATTTTAAGAAGAATGCGCATGTTCAACATGCGTATTCACAAAAAAACAAAATATGAATACGCATGGTCAACCATGTGTATCCTTTGTTAATTTTTTAAAAACTGAATACGCATCCTCATATGTGTGTTCCGTGGGTAATTTAGGCGCACAGTACCGCTAATTGGCATTTTGGGCATTTTTTCCCAAATGGTGGTTATTTTGGTTTTTCACCCCTATATAGCCATTTGAGTTCACATCAAATTTTGTGACTTAATGGAAAAAGGTTTAAGAGAATCTTAGTATGGTAGAGAAATTTTAGAAAAGTAAATAAGATGTTAATATCAGTTAAGAAGAAAGTACGTAATAGAATGAGGTAATTGAATTTTGATTTGAAAAGAAAATTTATGTGAATATTAATATGGTAGATAAACTTTAGGAGAGTAATAAGATGGTATTTGAGTTAAAGAGGAAAGTTTAAGAGAATATGAGGTAATTTATATATTGGTGCAAAATAAAGTTTAAGAGAATATGGTAGAAAATTTTTAGGAGATTGATAAGATGAAAACTTGAGTTAAGAGGAAAGTTCATGATAATATTACGTAATTGATATTTTTCTTATTTAATAATTCAAAATTTTGAGAAAATTAGAAAAATAGATTGAGACGATTTGAGGGGCACCGCCAATGCCTTCTCTTTTATACAACAATATATTGATTGATTGATTGGTTATTCAAATACATTATAATATAAAAGGGTTTCTAAATTCATTTCGACCTAACTATTTAGGTTTCTCATGTTGTAAGAAGGTTTAATTGTAATTATGTTAAATACATATGGTTTTACAAAAATTTCACAACTATTTTATATCAATAGGGATCCCATAGATTTTTATTTCTAAATAAAAAAATGATCCTCTTAAGTTGTAAAATTTTATTATTTAGTCACTTTCTTTTAATTAACCAATAATTGAAATACCAACAAAGTATTGATGCAGGGGTTGAACTCTTGGAGAAATGGACCAAAATGTCACTTGTGGATGTTAAATAGTCCAAAATATCACATATGAAAATAAAGGCCCAAAATGTTATTTTATCAAGCTACATCGTGTAGCGTTTGGAAAACCATCCAAAACGCTACACGATGTATCGTTTTTTTATTTATTTGTTTTTTAATTGCCTAACGTTACTTGAAGTAACGTTTAATGTTTTTTTTTGTTTTTTTTATTATTTTGACCTCCTTTTGGTGTATTATTTAGGGGTACAGAAACATCACTTAATGTAAGTTTTCGATATTTATTTTTATTTAATATTTTTAAAATTTATGATTATACCATAATTTAACACTTTTTAATATTTAGGGTTCACCAATCCCATTTTGGGTTTTAGAAACATTAAAAATGAAATTAATAAATGTTACACCGATTTAAGGCCCTAAACCCTAGATCATAAACCCTAATTTAAGCATGGGTTTAGGGTGCCTTAAACCATATGAACCAAATATGTAAATTTTAAATTAAATAACTTTAAATTTAAAAGTGTAACTTAATTTAATAAATTTTAATATTTTAGGGTTCACCAATCCTCTTTTTGGTTTTAAAAACTATTTAAATAATTTTTTGTATTTTAGGATTAACAATTTTTTATTTGAGGTTAAAAATATATTTTTTACAAAATTTATATGTGTAAAACGTTAGATAAAGTAGCCTTTTAGTTGCAAAATGCTATATGACCGTTTGAAGCCAAAACGCTACTTCAACTAACATTTTGCACATTATAAAAAAATTAAAATAAAATAAAGTGCCAAAACGCTACACTATGTACTATTTTTTATTTTTGAAAAAAAAATGCAAAACGCTAGACGAAAAGCCGTTATGATGTGACGTTTTGGGCCATTATTTTCAAATTAACATTTTGGGCCATAATTTGCGTTGAAGTGATATTTAAGGTCACCACCCGAGCTCTTGTTCCCTAAGTTAAGAGTTCGACTAATGTTGTGTGCTTGTCTAATTGATTAGAAAAAATTAACAATTGAAATGATAAATCGAAAGTATTCTTTTTTTATATAAACTAGTTAATAAAATTGTGCTTCGCGCGGTTGTTAAAAATATGTGACAATATGATTTTTGATAAAGATATTTAATTTTCGACTTTGCTAAACTCTATATACACTAATTAATGTGGCATACATTAATGCATTAGCTAGGAGTATTGTGATTTCATTATATAAGATTTTTGTAGTAGTAAAATTTTACTTAGTTAAATATTTTACAAATTCTCTTTTTGTATTAAATTTTTGATTGAACAGGTACTACTAGCTGCTGGACTACCATATATTCTTTTTTTGACGGGTACTATAAATTTAAGGTACCCGCATAACATTAATATGTGCGTAATTTAAGAACCTAAATGCATCATGCTACATTTTTTTTTCGTGCATGTTTTGGGATACTAAATAACACATCCGAGGAAAATAAAATACTTGGTCATTTTGTAAATAGAGAAATTAGATTAAAGCAATAAATTTATTTTTTCAGAAATCAAACAGTATTTAGTTTTAAGTCATAAGTATAACACTTGAAGCAACCGTATTTATATTCCAATTCTTAAAAAATAAGAATAAATTTTAGGCTGGCAAATTAATTTTTTTAATATATTAAAAGAAGACATCATGGCCTCCAATTCAACAAATATTAAAATAAAGACTTCGGAGATTCAAAATGTGCAATTTAAAAATGAATTAAGGAGCAACATGAGCAGATCATATCTAGAATCTCAGACTTATTTCTATAAACTAAAACTTCCAGTGAGCCTTTAAAATTTAGGGAGAAAATAACATAGCACAATACACTGGTAACCATAAAAAAAAACAAAGACATTTCTATTTTCTTTGTAACAACTTTTTTGGATAAGTACACAGTATATATTTAGTCTATCTCATATCCACCAACACAAAGTAAATAGAAAAATACTACAAAATTTATTAAAATATGCTTTCTTAGATATTCCCTAACAGTACCACTAGAATGTGGACTCTTTCTTCCCCTGCTTTGTTGATCTGCTACAATCGAACTAAGAGATCAATGATGAAAGTAGATGTAAATTCAGTTAAACAGTTGGAAAACAAGCAGGAAACATGAATCAAATCATTTACAGAAGATATTTAAAGACCATAAACATGGAGAAGTTTGCAAATTCAAATAGATATTCATGTTTTGTACATGTCTGCCAATAGTTCATAATGTACTGTATCATCTCCAAGTAGCAAATTCTACTTTCTAATAGAGTTTGCGTACATCTTACACTACTTGTGAGTAAACTTATTTAGTCTGCACAATTTTATTTAATTGTTACATCTTGTTCATCAATTTTTGGCAATTTATGATCAATGTATTAGGTCAGATTGTATCACACTATATTTTTTGCTTACTACTGTACTCATATTATGTAACATAAAACCAAAAGCACATAATCTCTTGCATGTTACTAAGAATTAAGAAAATACAAGAATAATTTTATGAACTACCTTATATAAGTAATAAAAGAAAAACAAATATTCCATTCAATAATCTTATAATATTTAGACTAAAAGAGTAATATACACAAAAACTTTGCAAATCACCAATATTGTTGTTACCCCAAAATCCACTTCAAAAATAAGAAAAGGAAAAATAAACATGTTATGATAGAATTCAGAACCACTCACCAAAATACTCTTAACTCTTATCTTTTACCTGAAACAATTGTGACATCAGGTTGGAATCATTGCGGATCTTCCGCTGAAATGCTGCAGGATTTGCTGTGGACCCATCCTGATTAAAGTTCAAGTCATTGGTTGATGGACTGAAATATTAAAAAGTGAAATCCAAAGAGATTTTAAGAAATGAATGTACATTCCTAGCTGAAAGTTAAGAAAGAAAATATATTTTGTAAGAAGGAAGTTGTCGGTTCATACTTACTCATACCGCCCAGAGAACAAAAGGGGAAATAAAAAAAAATATAGTATGCAAAGTACAGCTCTGCATTCTAGAAAAAAAGGAATACAAAGACATTATTTTCTTATTTAATTTCCGAACTTAAACAAAATCATTAAAAAAAGGAATAACAACTCTATTATCCGCAATCAAAATAAAACCAAACCAAATTCACGAGTTGAAAGTATACACGAAGATCAGCAGTTCAGTTTTATGCAAATCCATAAAATTTAGTTTCTCCAGAGGCTGGAACTAAATCCTACTATCAAAAGAAAGAAACAGCTTTACAAAGGAATATCTTATTTTGTATGTTAATTTTTTCTTTCAGACAACAACACAATGTTGTTTATAGTTAGAAGCTGACCTACAGGCTCTACGTAACCGTGACTAAGTAAGAAAAATGTCATTTGACAGAAAATTTATGGGTTACACAATCATAAGCATAAATGTCATATTAAGCATCTATTAGTTAATAAACTTAAGTAATTTAAACACACGGACAAGAGCATTTACAATTCCATCACCACAAGGACTTGCAATTAAATTACCTAAACCAACACTTTGGCTTGGGAACCAGCACAACCGGCTTGTAAGAACAACTTGCAAAAACATACATATTAATTCGAGAGTTACTAATGTTGCATTATATATAAGAAACTCTTTTTTCTTGTTTTGCACATCAAAAAAATATGAGAAAATAATTTAATAAAGAATCATGCTCAACAGTCTATGTAGAGATGAAATCTTACATTTAAAAGGTGGTTTATTGTCTCCATGTGTAAACATGACAGTACCTTCAACAACAATCATCTTCCTAAGACACTGCACGTCACATTTCTTCTTGAAACCCTAATGTCGAAACTGCAACCACACACCGAGTACCAGAAATAGAATTAATGACATAGTTCTGTATTTTAGCTTCAAGTAATATTTCACAAACTGGATTACTTGATACAAAAAAAATAACACACAAAATTATAAACCTTACAGTATGCACGAAAATGTAAATATATACTGATGCATGTATGGTATGAGGTTAGTAATTTAAAAAGTACCCGATTATTAAATCTCCAGGAACGACAATTTAGCACTTTCATTCTGATTTGTGTCTCAAACTGAAGCCTGAAAATAGTTTGGCATTACAAACGGGAACTTGTTATTCCTAGTGGACTAACAATGAGATTTACAGAAGAGGGGTTGAATGTAAATCTCAAAACTTTTTCAAGTTTTGAGCAGTTTTGAAGGCTTTGTGTTCAAGATAAACAAGTGTGTGAATTGCTTTAAGCTAATACAGACAGATATATATTCAAGCACTAATGTAAAGAACACAACAGACCTTAAAAACTTTTCTGGTGGATTGTTGTTCCACCAGAGATGGTATTTCAGAAAATCCGTAATTCAAGATGTTGATCACAGCTGCATCCTAGTACAAACTAGATAATTTTTCTCTCAAGATTTTTCTAAACAGCACTGGAAAAATTCTCATCTAATTACTAGCTGCTACTTGGTTTATATATCACCAAGTGTACAAGTGAAGACAAAGATAAAAATACAATAATAAAATAAGTTCTCCACTTGTTTCTTCTCCATATCACTCAAGTACTTTGTTGACTATTGCCTCTTTGTACTAGAGTAGAACGGCTGCTTTTTCTGATGTTCCTGAAATTAGGCTTCCACATTTCAGTTATCTCTGACAACCCATGTGCCTCTGTCTGCTGTTACAACTACCACTTATCAACTGCTATTTAACAGAACATCCGTTGAAGCCTTCATCCGTTGATGGCTTTATCCGTTGATGTGTTAGCAGTTGAAGCTCTATCCGTTGAAGCTTTAGAGACATCCGTTGAAGCTTTGTTTCTCATCCGTTGAAGGTCTTTAAGACATCCGTTGATACCACTTCATTTATACAAAATTACAAGGCATGAAATATTTATAATTGGCCTTCCTATTTGCATATCTTCTAGTAGTCAACATGACTTATATTTTCTCTCAACTTCTAAGAATTATATCTTAAATACAGAGACTGAAATATGCTACAACACTAGACTTATTTCTAAGTAAAGCTGCACCATCAACAGATAGCCAAAGTGGTCTTATCCGTTGAGGCTGCAAACTCTAAACTTCTACTTAAGTGTTTTATTAAACATATCGTCAAACTAATGCACATATATTCCTAACAATCTCCCCCTATTTATGTCTATAAGAATTGTAGACATAAATCCAGGGTTAACTTGATGATAACAAAACACTTAACAAATATATGAATTGAAACTAAGTAGAAATTTAAAAGTGCTGCAAAAGTGTATGTACTAGGAGGTAATTGAAGATTTACAGAATTTCCAAGGGTGCTCCTCTAGTCTGAGCAAATCATCTTTTTCTTCTTTGTTCCCTTGTTTTCTTTCCTAGCCCTTTGTCATTTTCCTCAATTTGGAGTTGGAGTTGTCTGTAGAATTCAGCTTCATCTTCATCACTGATATCCAACTTAGATTGCATTTCCTTGAGAGTTTCATTGCTGGCAATCTTGAGTTGGTCTTCAAGTCTGAAAAATCTTCTGACTCCTTTATCATCTCTAAATTCCATCAACCAATGAGGTGATTTGTGGATTGTAATTCCCCTTTCTTGAATGAGCAAAGTTCTGGGCAAAGCATTGGGCTCCCTCCAAGTTTTCCTTATGTTGGCAATCTTGTTGAGAATTTCAGTCTTGGCAGTCCTGGTAAAGCCAGAATCCTTTTGTATGGCTGAAAAGACTCTGATCAAGGTAGAGTAGCCTTCATTCAGAATCCTGTAGAGAGGCCATGTTCTTTCCCCAGCTCCTTTGTATCTGAACACCAATCTCTCTGGTAGCTGTCTGTAGGCAGCTATTCCCCTTACATCCTTCAGCTCATCCAGATAGAGTTCAATGTCTGAAATTTCTTTTATGTCACAGATGTGAACATAATCATCTTTAGAAATGGGTGGCATAGGCTTAGGTTTTTGTTTTTGAGTGAATTTCTTAGAGGTTAGGGGAGGTGTAGATTTGGATTTTCTTTTCTGTTTCTTTGGTAGTGGAAGAGTGGTTAAAAAGGTAGGCAATTTGATGGTGTCCCAATCAATAGGTTCCTCTTTTGGGATGATTAGTTCACCATGGATGTTTATAGTGGGATCAACAACACAAGGTTCAGGTATGGAAGGTAGTGGTTTAGATATTGATTTAGTTTCTTAAGTGTTATCTTCACTCCTTCTATGTGCCTTGGCCTTTCTTCTGTTTCCCTTCTGCCATTCCTCTCTTTCCTCCATACTCTCACCAAATATACTCCCAAAAACCTCATCTAGGTTTGCAATCTTGTCTTCACCCCTGACTTCAATTCCTTTCTCTCCTTCAACTTGACTTGACTTTAGCTGTTGTTCAAGCTTAGCTTGTGCTCTTTTGTCAGCCTTGAGTTTTTCAGCTTCTTTCTTCAACCTTTTGGTTTCTTCCCTCTTGGCCTTTGGAAATTTGGGATGTCCTTGCATCACACAGATACTCTTTCCCTCTCTAAAGATAATGGCCATTTTCATTCTTTCAACTATGTCCTTGGTCTCCTTGTGCTTTTTGATGTTAGCACCCAAAACTTTGTCTTCATCAGGCTTTGGAAGAGGAAAGTCCACTTCTTTCATCTGAGCAAAGTCTAGGGGGTTCTTTGTGGAGTCCTTGCTGGATCTAGTGTTGGGCTTGAGAACTATAGGTTTTAGATTCTTGAAAGAAGTCTCTCCAACCTTATTCCTCCTTTCTGGCTTGTGCTCCATAATGATTGGTTCAACCTTTGTGCTTTGTTTCACATATATTGATTTATCTTGTGTTGAGCCAAACATTTGTTGCACCCTTTCATCAATTCTCCTCCTTTGCTCTTTCACTTGAATTTCAGCTGCTGCTAGCTGGATTAGGTCAATTCCATCAGGCTTTCCTTTGATTTGCATAATTGGAGAAGTAGTGATGGCAGGAACTAGCACTTTAGATATCTGGATTTTTGTAGATGGCTCTCATTCCCCTTCCCTTTTTCTTTCCCCTTTTTTGTTATCATCAAGGAGAGGGGTCAAGCCTTGTGCCTTTGCCAGCTGCATAAGTAGACTTGTTTGAGATTGTTGGTTGTGAAGAATGCTGGCCACAGAATTTTCAATAACTTGGACTCTGTCTTCTAACTTAGCCAGCCTCTTTTCAGTATTTGAATCCTTTTTCAATCTCAACAATAAGTCCTTCATTGTACCATAGGGCATGACTGAATCCAATTTTTCAGAATTGTAGGATTTCAAGTCAGCAATATCCTTCTTGAGTTCATCCACACTCTGATTCTGGCTTACTTGCTGCAACTTTATGAGATGCAGTGAGTCCAGGTGAGCTGTAAGGATTGCCTTGGTACCAACATGTGAAGTTTTCTGAATGGCCTGTTGGATAGTACTGATTTGTTTGACTAAGGAGACATTGAATTGCCCTGGTGTAGACTCCTTTGTCAAGGCCCATTCAGGTAAATTTGGAATAGAACTAGGGCTTTCATCTCCCCCTAAGTTCATGCTTCCATCAAAAGAAACAGAGTCATCATCATCAGAATTTATTCCAAATTCCTCAGATGACTCACCAGCTATAGAAGGCATCTTGTTAATAGTAGCTTTATCCCTTTGAAGAGATTCTGTTGTATATACTAGATGTAGTGTCTTTTCTGCCTCCTCATTGCCCTGAGCAGCCAACAGCTGATAGGCTGACACAAGATGAGTAAAAGTGTCAGCATCCAAGGAAATGTTATCAATTACAGCTTTGTAATGTTGCTGAAATTGTCTTTCCTTTTCAGCATCATCCACAATCATTGACTCATTAGCAATGGCTGGATCCACCCTTATATCTGCTGTACCTGCCTTTCTCTCTTTTTCTCTATATTCTTGCATCAGGGGCTCCCCTTGGCTCACACTCCTCACTTCCTCACCTTCACCTACTAAGGTGGTACTCCTCTCACTTACTTTTGCCATGCTGGAAGAAATAGCATGCATATTTGAGCTCTCAATCTCTCCTTTTGCCTGGGTGCAACCCAGCCTCTCACTCAAATTGTCACTCCCTTCCCTCAGTCCTAAAAGTGATTGTACAGTAATCATGTCTTCAACACTTGGAATTGTTTCAGTTGTGTGTGTAGAGACTATCAACGGATATGAAATAGCCGTTGAAGGTGACACTGATGGTATCAACGGATAACTGCTGTTAAGCTTATCCGTTGAAGAACAACCACTTGTCAACGGATGAGTGATATCCGTTGAAGAAGGAAAAGAAGTAGAAATTGAAAGTGATATAACTGTTGAATCTGTGTGGATTGATTTGAGTTTTGGTGACACGGATCCTTCAATTACATCTGAAAGAATTTGCGGGTGATCCAACAAATCATCTAAAAGATGATGATCACCTGTATTTGAGTGGGGCTCCTCCCTGAGTTGTAAAGAGGGAGAATCAGGAATTGATGGGAATAACATATCCACATCCAGAGATGGTGATGAAGTGTGTGGTGATTGATGTGTGTTAATTATGAGAGAATGGGGCTATGACTCCACATTTGTTGGAGCCACATCAAACTGAGTTTGAGAAGGCATAGATACAGATGGATGTATCTGTGCAGTGTGTGCACCCTGTGTAGAAGATTGGGTTCTAGCCCTCTTTCTTTTAATAAAAGCTTTTGTTGGTGAGTGTTTGGCTTCTGTGTCCCTCCCTTGTTTAATCTGTGTTCTTGGTTGGGAACTATTTTCAATAATTACATCCTTTTGGGAGAATGCAGCTAGGGTTGTGCTAGTAACCTTTTCAACCACCACAGCTTTTTGAGAAACTGTGGCTTGGCTAGCTTGGGAAACACTTATTTCTCCTTCCTTATCCTGGGGGTTTCTTTGATGTTCACCCCTCCCCTCACCACTCACACCCTGTTCACTCCCCTCAGGGTTAAGGGTAGGTGTTACAACTATTGTCTTTTGAGAAACAACAGAGGTGGTTTTCTTTGTCTTTGATTTTGAAAGTTTAGTTTTGGTGACCTTGGTAGGAATCTGTTGGGGCAATGTCACAGATTCCATGGGCACACTAGAAGATAAAGAAATAGAAGGGTTGGAAGAAGTAGGAGTTGTAGAAACAATTACCTCACTCACCTGAGGTGCATCCATGATTGGTAAATATACCAATGGTACACTGCTGTTGAGATCCATTCTCAATAAATCTGCAAGAACTCTTTTCTCTTGTGCCCAACACTTGAGTTTGTTATTCTCATTGGTTATGACCAAACCTTCAGCAAAATGGTTAGCCAATAACATAAAGAATCTAACATAATAGATGTTATTAGGTCTATTAGCTTTGTTACCTAATCTAGTACCCAATTCTAGCATAACATAATTGCTAAAGTTGAAATACCTATCAGAAACAAGCATATAGAGCATATTAACAAGAGATGAAGTTATGGCATCAAAATTACTAATTTTCCCAGAGAAAACCTTGATAAAGGCATCCCCAAGAAAACTCCATTCTTTCCTAAGGCCTTTTCTTTTAATACTCCCTAAACTAGCAGAGTTAAGAGAATAACCTATGGAATCTAACATGCTGGATACATCATTATCAGTGTGTGGTGTCATGGCATTGTTCTCAGGCAATTTAAAACATGCTAGTAAATCATCACAGTTAACACAGTGATTTTTACCTTTGAGAGTGAAAGAGATGGTCATATCTATGGAGTTGAACTCAGCAGTTGTCCAAATCTCCTCAACTACTTCACAGTAAATCGTTGGGGCTTCCAGCATTGCATAGCTAAGTTTACAGTTTTTGATGAAGTCCATCATTTTGTGATAATCTGAGTGGGCTTCATTCTTTGCTACCAAAGCTATGAAATTGTTCTTCTCATAGATGAACCCAGATTGAGACATAATTTTTACTACTGGTGCCATTGTTGTAAGTAGTAATTGCAGAGAATAACTTGAAGGTTTTGCAGAGAGTAAATGGTAAAAGCTTTGAAGTTTCAAGAAAGCGTAAAGTAAAAATGAAAAATCAGAAGGGCTTATATACTTTCTCAAATTAAAAAGCATAAATAAAAGATTAAACAATAAATATATGTAAGTGAGTTTCAGCCGTTTAAGAATAAACTGTAAGTATTCTAAAAACTACCTTTAAAACAAATACATACAGTTGTATGTATGAGTATCAACGGTTAAGAAAATAGAATCAACGGCTGTAAGACACATGAATCGACTGATGTGACATTTCAACGGATAAAGTAAATTGTCATCCGTTGAAAAGTACTACAGTTTTATCCGTTGACGGATAAAAATTCCAGAAATGTATATGTCTTTCAACGGATAATGAACATCCGTTGATGGAACAATTTTGACTTTCAAAGGATAGGAAATACCCGTTGATGGAATAATCTGTGTTAAAAAGTCAAATTTGTTCTAGCAACTAATACATTTCAGGCTTCAATTCAAATTGCAATAAGGACATAAATTTTATGAGTAATTAAGCATACCTAGCTCACTTACCAATCTTGTGAATGTTGATTCATCAAGTGGCTTGGTAAATATGTCTGCAATTTGTTGTTCACTTGGAACAAAATGTAGTTCCACTGTACCATTCATGACATGCTCTCTGATGAAGTGGTACTTGATATCAATGTGCTTGGTCCTTGAGTGCTGTACAGGATTCTCTGTTATGGCTATGGCACTTGTGTTGTCACAAAAGATAGGAATTTTGTCAACATGAAGTCCATAATCAAGGAGTTGATTTCTCATCCATAACACTTGAGAGCAGCAACTTCCAGCAGCAATGTATTCAGCCTCAGCTGTAGAAGTAGAGACTGAATTTTGCTTTTTGCTAAACCATGATACAAGCTTGTTTCCCAGGAATTGGCAGGACCCTGTTGTACTTTTCCTGTCTATTTTGCAACCTGCATAGTCTGCATCTGAATAACCAATTAGATCAAAGCCAGATTCTCTAGGATACCAAATACCTAAATTTGGTGTACCCTTGAGATATCTGAAAATCCTCTTGATAGCAATTAAGTGAGACTCCCTAGGATCAGCTTGAAATCTAGCACACAGACATGTAGCAAACATTATATCTGGTCTGCTAGCAGTTAAATATAAAAGAGAACCAACCATGCCTCTATAACTTGTAATGTCCACAGACCTTTCAGTCTTATTTAATTCAAGTTTGGTGACAGTGGCCATGGGAGTTTTTGCAGATGAACATTCCATTAAGTCAAACTTCTTTAAAAGATCATGAATATATTTAGTTTGACTAATGAAAATTCCATCACTAACTTGTTTAACTTGTAAACCAAGAAAATAGGTTAGTTCTCCCATCAGGCTCATTTCATACTTACTTTGCATTAGCTTAGCAAACTTTTTGCAAAGTTTATTATCTTTAGAACCAAATATTATGTCATCTACATAAATTTGAACAAGTATACTAGAGCCATTAACATTCCTAAAGAAGAGAGTTTTATCAACAGTACCTCTAGTGAAGTGATTCTCCAAAAGGAATTTTGATAGGGTTTCATACCAGGCTCTAGGTGCTTGCTTCAGTCCATAGAGTGCTTTCAACAGATAATACACATAGTCTGGAAAATTTGGATCTTCAAACCCTGGAGGTTGACTTACATAGACTTATTCCTCCAATTTCCCATTTAGAAATGCACTCTTGACATCCATTTGATAGACTTTGAAATTGGCATGGGCTGCATAGGCTAGAAAAATTCTGATGGCTTCAAGTCTTGCAACAGGAGCATATGTTTCATCAAAATCTATTCCCTCTTGTTGAGAATAGCCTTTAGCAACCAATCTGGCTTTATTCCTTATGACGATGCCATTTTCATCCATCTTGTTTCTGAATACCCATTTTGTGTCAATAGGACTCTTGTTCTTTGGTTTGGGTACCAGCTTCCAAACTTTATTTCTCTCAAATTGGTTCAGCTCTTCCTGCATAGCTAATATCCAATCTGGATCCAATAAAGCTTCTTCCACTTTCTTAGGTTCCTCCTGAGATAGAAAACTACTATACAGACATTCATCTTGAGTAGCTTTTCTTGTTTGCACTTTAGATGATGCATCACCAATGATCAGTTCAAAGGGATGATTCTTGGTCCATTTCCTTTGAGGTGGAAGATTTGCTCTAGATGAGGTGGCCTCAGTATTGTCATGATGTGAGACATAGTGTTGATTAGTTGAAACTCCCCCTGAGTTGTTGGTTCTTTGCAGGGAATTTGGAGTTCTATCAACTGATGATGTAAATCGATTATCCGTTGATGAACTATGATCAACGGATGCTTCATTTTGTACTTCAACGGATGATGCACTATGTCTTTCAACGGATACTGCATTGCCTCTATCAACGGATGCAGAATTTTGTGCATTATCCAAGGGCATATATTGAATCCCTTTTGAAGTGTCATCTACATCAATCTCCTCTTCACTATCATCACAATATATCTCAATGTTGTCAAATTTGAGTCTCTCATGGTGTTCCTCATCTGTTAGTCCATCAATCTTTTTATCATCAAACACAACATGCACAGATTCCATAACTATGTTGGTTCTTAGATTGTAGACCCTATAAGATTTTCCAGTTGAGTAACCAACAAATATCCCTTCATCAGCCTTTGCATCAAACTTTCCTTTATGGTCAGATTGATTCCTCAGTATAAAACATTTACATCCAAAGACATGAAGAAAGTTTAGAGTTGGTTTTCTTCTCTTGAACAACTGATAAGGAGTCATGCCTTTAGCTTGATTGATCAAAGAAATATTCTAAGTGTAGCAGGCACAATTAACAGCTTCAGCCCAGAAATATGTGGGTAACTTTGATTCTTCAAGCATTGTTCTGGCAGCCTCAATCAAAGATCTGTTCTTTCTTTCAACTACCCCATTTTGCTGAGGTGTTCTTGGAGCTGAGAACTCATGCATGATTCCATTTTCTTCACAGAACAGCCTTATTGACAAATTCTTGAACTCAGTTCCATTGTCACTCCTGATATTCCTAACCTTCAAGTCAGGATGATTATTGACTTGCCTGATGTGATTGATAATGATTTCACTTGCTTCATCCTTTGATCCAAGAAAATAGACCCATGAAAACTTTGAGAAATCATCTACAATCACTAAGCAATATCTTTTTCTTGCAATTGACAATACATTGACTGGTCCAAACAAATCCATATGCAGCAGCTGTAATGGTTCATCAATTGTTGTTTCAAGCTTCTTTTTGAATGATGCTTTCCTTTGTTTGCCTTTCTGACAAGCATCACACAAACCATCTCTTGAGAATTCAACAAGAGGAATTCCTCTGACTAAGTCCTTTTTGACTAGATCATTCATTGTCTTGAAATTCAAATGGGATAGCTTCTTGTGCCATAGCCAACTTTCAACTGGACTCGCTTTGCTGAAGAGACAAGTAATAGATTCTGCATATGTAGAGTTGAAGTCAGCTAAGTACACATTCCCTTTTCTAACTCCAGTTAGAACCACTTTGTTGTCTTTCTTGCTGGTGACAACACAGGCTTCTGAATTGAAGGAAATTGTATTTCCTCTATCACATAGTTGACTGATACTCAGTAAGTTGTGGTTGAGACCATCAACTAATACAACTTCATCAATGATGACATTCCTTGTTGAAATCAAGCCATATCCCATAGTAAACCCTTTGCTGTCATCTCCAAAGGTTATGTTAGGGCCAGCTCTCTCCTTAAACTCAGTGAGCAGGGAGAAATCTCATGTCATGTGTCTTGAACAGCCACTGTCCAAGTACCATAGATTTCTTCTTTTTCCCTGCACACCATAAAATCAATCAAGTTGATTTTGGTACCCAAGTTTCCTTGGGTCCATTCTTGTTAGCCTTTCTCCTAGACTTCATTCCTCCTGCATCTTTAGACTTAGGTAACTTTGAGTCAACCTTGATCTTAGATGTAGTTGGTTGAGGTGTAGGGTTAGTCACAGAATCATTTAGCACATTTGGAATTTGATAAGACATGGATTGTGCAAGCATGTTATTCCATATTGGCATATTGTATGGCATTTGAGGCATACTAAATGCAGCAAGATAAGGATTGTTAAAAATGGCATGTTTGCAAAATGTGCATAAGGATTCTGTTGAGACATAACACACATAGCATGCAGAGGTGATGCAGACATATTAGGCATAGAAGAGGGTACAGGTATGGGAGTTTTTTTAATAGATTTGCAATTAGCAGATAGATGATTAACACTACTACAATGCACACAGCTTTTTCTAGGAGCATACTTATCAGGTGTGTAATTGTTATGTTTGTTAACCCCTACCTTCCCATTTCTATTAGATTTCCTTTTAGTTTCCTTTTTATCCTCAACCACTTTGAGCCTATTCTTTAAATGTTCTAAGGTCATGTGTCCTATATTCACCTTACTGAAATCTTTGGATGTGCTTGCTTCTCCTTTGACAAAGTTCTTGGAAGGTGAACCAAACTTTTTGTTGAGTTTCTTTAAATTTTCACTTTTAGAAACATCTGCCTGTTTTAATTGAGGAATCTTCAACGGATGCTCCTTTTCTTCCTTCAACGGATAACTTTCATCATCTGTTGATTCCACATCCGTTGACAGCCCATCAATTAATTCCAGTTTCTTTTTGTTTTTATCCCAGGCAGTCTCACAGAATGATTCAATTCCTTGGACCTTGGAAATTTGAGCACTAACATCCCTAGATGTCTTCCAGGCTTTAATCACCTCTTGCTCTCTCTCTAATTGATTGGAAAGTATTTCTACTTTCTTAACAGATTCAGCTAGTTCATTTTCAACAGATATACAATGTAGCTTAGTTTTCTCTAGGTCAATCAACTTATCTTCTAACACAGCATTTCTATTACTTAAAAACAGATTGTTCTCTTTAATCCTACTATTTTCTTTAGCAAGAGATTTAAGAGACACACGCAAATGATACAATTCAGTAGACATGTCATTAAAAGCATCATTGCACTCTTCTTTAGTAAGCTGTGTTAAATCAGTAGTGATTACCTGGTTGCTTGATGAACTAACTTCATTTTCCTCAGAATCAGCCATGAGAGCCAAGTTAACATATTCCACATCTTCATCCGCTTCTTCTCCATCAGCTGCCCAGTCTTTTTCTTGAGTAATGAAAGCCCTCTCCTTTTGCTTGAGCAGATCAAAATATTTCTTTTTGTAATCTACTTGGTCAAATTTCTTCTTTTCAGAAGTTGGCTTTCTGCACTCACTTGCAAAGTGTCCACTTATACCACAATTGAAACACTTGAACTTGGATTTGTCCACCATGTTCTTATGAGGTTTAGTGGCTCTAGTGTTTTTCCTAAATTTCATCTTTGCAAATCTCCTGGACAGAAATGCAAGATGCTCATCAATACCATCAGAGTCATCTTGGCTGGAGTTGTCTTCATTCTCAGCAACTTGCTCCTTACCCTTGCTTGATTCTGATTTGCTTGTGCCATCTTTGGAGTTTGATGTAGATCTCACAGTTTCTTGTCTGCATTCTTTCTCATTTTCAGCTACCAAGGCAACTGAACCTCCTTTCTTTCTTCCCTTCTCCAATACCTCATCCTGTTCCAGCTCTAGTTCATAAGTCTTCAAGATTCCATATAATCTTTCAAGAGTGAAGTCCTTATAATCTTGAGAATTTCTCAAGGAGACAGTCATGGGTTTCCATTCCTTTGGCAAGGATCTTAAAAATTTAAGATTTGAATCCTTCACCTGGTACACTCTACCATACAGCTTCAGTCCATTCAACAGCTTTTGGAATCTATTGAATGTGTCATTTAAAGATTCATTTTCTTCAAAATGAAAATACTCATACTGTTGAATGAGAAGCTGCATTTTGTTTTCTTTTACTTGTTCTGTACCTTCACACAGTAGCTGAACTGTGTCCCAAACCTCTTTGGCAGTTGTGCAATTTATCACATTATCAAACATATCCTTGTCAAGACCATTAAACAAAATGTTCATAGCCTTCTTATCCTTGTGGACTTCTTCTGTGTCTTCTATTGTCCATTCTGCTCTAGGTTTTGGAATGGATTGACCAACAGCAATTGTGGCCGTAGCAACTGTGGCTACTTTGTGGGGAATGTGAGGACCATTCTCAATGCAGTTTACATAACCTTCATCTTGGGAGAGTAGATGAAGGTGCATTTTCACCTTCCAATGGTGATAACTGTCTTTGTCAAGAACTGGGATTTTTACTCCAATATCCTTCTTACTCATTTTTGTTAGTTTCCAAGACCTTTAAACTCTTTGTGTGTCAAGAGCTTGCTCTGATACCAATTGTTATTCCTAGTGGACTAACAATGAGATTTACAGAAGGGGGGTTGAATGTAAATCTCAAAACTTTTTCAAGTTTTGAGCAGTTTTGAAGGCTTTGTGTTCAAGATAAACAAGTGTGTGAATTGCTTTAAGCTAATACAGACAGATATATATTCAAGCACTAATGTAAAGAACACAACAGACCTTAAAAACTTTTCTGGTGGATTGTTGTTCCACCAGAGATGGTATTTCAGAAAATCTGTGATTCAAGATGTTGATCACAGCTGCATCCTAGTACAAACTAGATAATTTTTCTCTCAAGATTTTTCTAAACAGCACTGGAAAAATTCTCATCTAATTACTAGCTGCTACTTGGTTTATATATCACCAAGTGTACAAGTGAAGACAAAGATAAAAATACAATAATAAAATAAGTTCTCCACTTATTTCTTCTCCATATCACTCAAGTACTTTGTTGACTATTGCCTCTTTGTACTAGAGTAGAACGGCTGCTTTTTCTAATGTTCCTGAAATTAGGCTTCCACATTTCAGTTATCTCTGACAACCCATGTGCCTCTGTCTGCTGTTACAACTACCACTTATCAACTGCCATTTAACAGAACATCCGTTGAAGCCTTCATCCGTTGATGGCTTTATCCGTTGATGTGTTAGCAGTTGAAGCTCTATCCGTTGAAGCTTTAGAGACATCCGTTGAAGCTTTGTTTCTCATCCGTTGAAGGTCTTTAAGACATCCGTTGATACCACTTCATTTATACAAAATTACAAGGCATGAAATATTTACAATTGGCCTTCCTATTTGCATATCTTCTAGTAGTCAACATGACTTATATTTTCTCTCAACTTCTAAGAATTATATCTTAAATACAGAGACTGAAATATGCTACAACACTAGACTTATTTCTAAGTAAAGCTGCACCATCAACGGATAGCCAAAGTGGTCTTATCCGTTGAGGCTGCAAACTCTAAACTTCTACTTAAGTGTTTTGTTAAACATATCGTCAAACTAATGCACATATATTCCTAACAGAACTCTTTTTTAAAGTAACATAATTGAAACACAAAAAAATACTTTTCATTGTGAACTTTTATCAAACATCTAAATTGCACATGAGACCTTGTATATCTAAATCAGAGTGAACTGAAATAAATACAAGAAATATTAAGTTACCAATAACAAAAATATGATATGAAGATTACCATATGAGGAGACGCCAAAAATGATGGCAACTGGACAACCATTGATGCCAAAAATGATGGTAACTGGATATAATATCTGGAAAAGGAGTTTTGGAGGAAGTAGAAGATGATTTAGAGTGAGTAATTCAGTAATTAGACTGAGAAAACAATGTGAGTATAAATAATTGTGTATGTATATGATGGGTCAGACTTGATGACAAAGAGGCTAAACTGAATATGATTGATGGTTGTTGATATTTCCAGTAACGCACATACAACCATATCGATATAGAAGATGAATGGAGGCGGCAGGACAATAAAATAGTGACTCAGTGAGGCATTAGAAAAGAAGAAAAAATAGAATGAACATTTTTAGCAACGCCACGTGGACTCCCGAGATCCTCCTTTATATAAATATATAGAATATAGATTGGGTTCATCTATGATCCTCGCTTTTATTTTTCTTTTCTTTACTCCTCCTGGGCAAGATCGACATTCAAATAGTATTCATTTATGAAATAAGACGTTCAAAATTTTATGCCTTCTTTCCGTATTTTTTAAGTGGACAAATTAAATAACTATAAAACAAGTTACGAAATTACAAGTAATCCATTTCACTAACCTGAGACCCTTTAAAGATTAAAATAATTACAACGACAAACTATCCAAGTAGTTGAGAGATATAAGAGGGTTTGAAAATTGACTAGTCTCCTTTCTTCTTGACGACAGTAGTGTGCGTTTATTTATATTATATATTATAGTAATAACTAGGTGGAACTTCACACGGTTAATAAAAAATATTACAAAATATAATTCAAATACCATGCTCGATAGTTAACTAATTCTTTTACAAATATATATCATATATTTCACATGAGTTTCATTTGTTTAGTATATAATATACGTATTATTCATCAACCTTAACATATGTTTATCCATAAAATTTTAAATTACTCATTTGTGAACAATTGTTTCCTCAAATTAAACTTTTTTATACTTAATGTCATTGATGAATATTCTTGAAATTTAATTTTCCCAATATTCAATTTTAGAGGTCATTTTATTATAGAAAAAAGATGTTATAATGCTCGTAGATCAGGAAATTGAAATATTGAAGAGAATTATAACAAAATTCTAATAATCTTATATTTACGATGCTCTCAAATTTACAATACTAAAGTGTATTCTTGATAGTCGTTTTTTTCCGAATATTTATCATAGTCCTCTATTTTCTTCTTTTTCTCATTTTACAATATAATTTTATTTGTTTTGTAAAATTATATGTATACATGTATAGCCATCAAAGGGAAAATAGTAATATCTTTTGAAAAATGGTAAGAATAATAATATAAAATAATAAAGGTAATCATTTAGTATTATTTACACTATACCTTTTTCTTTAAATCTTCTTGGAACCATAATTAATATCTTTGGGGGTATCATAACCTATTTTTCACTGTTAAATTGAATCAAGTCGTTAAGCGACAAAGATAATTTATTTTTATATTTTAATAAAATTGCAACCTAGAATTTTTCATGAATTAAGATTAATACATTAAAATATGAAGAAAAAAGTGCTAAATATCATTTTTACCTCTTGACTAATTTTTTTTTATCATAGTGAACACGCAATCGCTACCTCTCGGGTGTGTACTGAGTAAACCCTACGAGCTCTGAATCGATCAAAAAATAGCATGCCAGAGTTGATAACTCCCGGGTGCGGGGCTGCTCCTTCGACGCCGTGCCTGGATCCTTCGCTGTGGTGGCGGTGTAGCTGTCATGGGGTACCTGCAAAACAACACCGGAAGGGGGGTTTGGGTCCCGCAGTGTCTCCGGTGTGAGAGTAAAAACCCGCTTTAGGGGAAGGTGAAGATATATAGGAATGAGAGGTGGTTGTGTGTGTATATGAGTGTATGAAAGTGATTAACCCCAAAACCTTTCCTTCTTAGGCTATTTATAGCCCAAGGATAGGGTTTAGGGGTTGGTACCTTTGTATCGTAGTCGTTGCTTCTAGGAGCGGAGGACACCTGATTGGGATGGATGCCTTACACGTGTCAGGATGGGAATGGTTGAGGAATGTTTTAAGGATCTCCTGGCACGTGCCCTGGTTGTTCTCATGATTGCTCAATGACAACTGTCCCTACACGTGGCTCCCGTGCTGGGGATTCCAATGATTGGACCGTCGGGACTAGGTAGTCTACACTAGTGGTATGTGAGATTGGAAGGAGTTAGGTGTCCGGAACCAGTCCTTGTAGGAGTCATATGTACTATCATGTACCCCCACTCCCTTATGCAGATTTTCTGGATGGGGGAGTAAGGCTGATAATATTTGTAGTTTGTTGCTTGTGAGTCAAATTTGAGCTTTCGTTTTCCCTAATCCGGATTGTGTTGAGGTAGGTCAATCCGGACTAAGGTAGATTGTCCTTAGTAGAATTTAAGCTTTCCTTGCCCCCCAGTCCGAATTGTGTTGATGTAGGCCAATCTGGACTATGGTAGATTGTCTTTAGAATGATTTGAGCTTTCCTTGCCCCCCATAGTCTGGATTGTGTTGAGGTAGGTCAACCCGGACTAAAGTAGATTATCTTTAGTATAATTTGAGATTTCCTTACCCCCAGTACGCATTATGTTGATGTAGTCCAATCCGGTCTATGGTAGATTGTCTGTAGTAGGATTTGAGCTTTTCTTGCCCCTAGTCCGGATTGTGTTGGGCTAGGGGAGTCCGGACTGGGAGTTGAAACAATTTTGGAATTTCCCCCCAATAATTTGAATTTTTTACAGTTGTCTATTTGTGACAAGACGTGATGTAATCATGAGCGGTATTTATTGCTGAGTATATTTATAAAACTATCTATATAGATGACCTTTGGATGGCCGTCCCGGATTATTCCATGTGGCATGGTCTTTTAAAATTCACTGTGCCTATAAAAGGCAGCCCCCACTTCCTTTTTGTTTTTACTCTCCTCAATCTTTCTCTCCAGATCTTTGTTTTCTTCTTCTTTTTGCTCTTGTCGGTTTTTCCAGGAGGTTTCAACAGCTAATCGGGTGTTCTTTTGCTACGTCATCCTCAATCTCTTCGTTATCTTCTTTCCTGTAAGTTTCTTGCTCTTTCCTCATGTTTTTCTTTTTTTTTTATTGTTGTGGTTTGTAGTTCACTTGAGGTTTCGATATATGTTATTATGTTCTTGATGTTCGCTATAGAAGAAATATGTATGTATATATTTTGTGTTTATGATTTGGTGTTTGATTTTGAATCTAGGGTGTTTTTGTGTTTAGGGTTTAATGCTGGGTCTGGACTGTTGAAGTTGGTCCGGACTCTTGTTTCTGTTTTTACCTCTGAACTAGAGATTTTCTTGGTTTTGTTATTTTATATTTGTGTCCGGACTTGTAGCACTAGTCCGGATATGTATGTATAAGTTTAGTTGATATTGGTTTTTGGTTTTTGCCTTTGTATTTGGTTTTGGGGTTCTGGGAGTAGTTTGCGTCAGGGGGATACCTTCCCGGACTAGTAGCTTATAACTTCTTAAAATTGAATGTAGGGTAGTCCGGACCATTGTAGGTGTTAGATATAATTGATGATATCTGGACAGAAAATATCAGAAGTTCTTATCAGGACTTATATCAGCACTTACTGAAGAGTGACGTCATCAGTACTTATATCAGTACTTGATGATCAGCAGATGATGTCATCAGGATTTGTCACTTCAGTAGATATTCGAGGAGGAAAAGGAAAGCAGGAATTCAAGGTGGTGAAGGACTTTAACTCAGAAGCAATCATACATGGATAGGTTTCCTTATTGTAATAGGATAGGATTCCTTATTTGATTGTATAGTTGTTCTCTATATAAAGCACATATTAGGTTCATGCTATATGCATTGCGAACATTGTCATATCATTCGCATAACCTAAAAGCTCTCAAGGATATTTGTTCATCCTTTTGAGAGAGTACGTTTGTAATCAGTTTTTATCTGTTAATATAAAAAATGTTGATTCTGTTGAAGCTTTGTCGAATTATTTGAATAAACTGTATCCACCCCCCCTCTACAGTTGATTAAGGACCAATAAATTGGTATCAGAGTTTACTGTTGACATACAAAGAGTTGAAGATCCGAAAATCAATTCTTCAATGTTAAACAAAGAAGAACCACATAATCCACATCCATCACCCCCAGCTACATCACAAATTAGCAGCAACATGAATAGGTATGAAGCCATCAAGGTATCAATCCTGAAGATACATTAATATCCAATCTGGAAAGTCAGGATGACTATGTGTTTGGAAGCCACGGATCCTGAATGTTCAATATGAAAACTTTGACTCAGGAGATAATGAGTCATTAACTGAGATGTATGACAGATTCCAGAAGCTGTTGAATGACTTATCTCTTGTCAACAAGGTATATGATTTAGAGGACTCAAACTTGAAGTTTCTACTTGCTCTCCCTGAAGAGTGGGACTTTAAGGTCACTTCAATAAGGGATAACTATCAACTTGATAACACACCTCTAGATGAGATCTATGGAATACTGAAAACTCATGAACTAGAGATGGAGCAGAGAAGCAAGAGAAAAGGATCCAAGTCTAGACCAGTAGCACTCAAAATTGAAAAGAAGCCAAAGGAGAAAGCTAGGAGAAAAGGCTACTCCAAAGGAAAAGCTATGATTGCAAAGTCAAATACTGAATCATCAAACTATGATGATGAATCAAATACTGATAATAAATCAGATACTGACAGTGATCATGACAACAATGAAGACATGGAGCAAAGGGCCGGTCTACTGGTTAAAAGCTTCAAGAAGATGGTCTACAAGAACTTTAGGAAAAGGAGAAGATTTTCCAGAAAAGCTTTCGGTTCCTCAAACTCTGATAAGAGAAACAACAGAATAAATACTGATTGGAAGGAATCAAGATCTGAAAAACTTGACAAGTCAAAGGAAAAATGCTACAACTGTGATGGAATTGGACACTTTGCAGTTGAGTGCAAAAAACCCAAAGATGAGAAGAAACAAACCTTGATCTCAAAGAAGAAAAACTGAGATGATTCAACATTGCAGATGATGAGGTCAATTATGCTCTCATGGCAAATGCTGATACTGAGGTTGACAATGCTGAATTAAAGGTACCTCAGACTACTCTTGCTTTTGATACTGATGATATCTATGAATTAAGATTGTTTCTTAAGTCTCTGCATGTTTGTTATAGGGATCAAATATGACGGCCTCAACCCCAGGGTCAGGAGTTGACGTCATCAATAACAATAATAACGACATAACATAATCCAACTCAACATTATTATATAAACACAACCCCTTTTTTTCCAAAATCTTTTCCAAGTTTAAGTATGACTTAGGTTACAATCATCACAAAATCAACTTACTAAAGACAATCCTGACAATACTATCTTTGTACAACAACTCAATAGACCCACTTTGGTCCAACACAACTACCTCAGAGGAGCCTGACACGGAAGGAACTGGAACTCTGCCCTGACTACCACGGGAGAATCCCCTAGGCATCTGCAATACATATATAAAACATTTTGCAAGGGTGAGCAATCAATTGCTCAGCAGTACCACCATATGAATAATAATAAAAAACAGTTTATGATAAACAATTATAAGAACATAAATCAAATCAAAACTTGCTAGAAAACAAGTAAAACATGTGTGAACTGGATATCAAAACTAGGATGCTCTATAAAACCAAATCATTAGTTGTGTGTTGTGCATAAATATCAATTTCTATTTTAGCATGCTTCTTTCATTTTAAAATCTTCCATCCCATCGCAGGACCCATAAAACCATTTATCCACTTACGGGGACCCAAAATCATTGGTTCCGTTACGGGAACCACAAAACTTATCCTATCACAGGATCTATAAACTTGTCCCATCACATGACCTATAAAACTTGTTCCTCTCCGGGAACCTCAAAATCACTTGCTCAGATATAAAAGTATTGGATGATCCCTGGTGAGACAGCTGATCAGGCTATCTCCATAGGATAACTCTAGCCTGGCTATCCTATGAAAACTTGTTCTGGAACATAGAGACTAGCTAGGTCCCTGTCATGCTGGGCTGGTGGTTATAATAGGGTGCGCAACTACTTCGCCTCTTACGTAAACTTCCAGGCCGTTATGGGCCTTCTGCGCACACTCATCCAATTATCTGATCATTTTTATCCAATTTTCCAAATCACTTACCTATCTATTGTCAAAAAAATTATAACACAGCACATTTTCCAAAACATTTTCATTTTATTCAAAATTTTAGAGATAGGCATTTTCAGAAGTTACTTTTCCCCTAAAACCCAAGTTAACAAAACAATTTAAAACCCAGGGGATACGTAACTTAAATCGTCTGGTTCCAGTACATAATTTAAATCAACAATTATTCATATATACTGAACCGTAAAAGATTTGTTCAGGGGCACTTGCCTTGTAGAGCTTTACAAATATTATCGATTGACCTTGAGCCGATACGGACGCTCAGGCTTTAACGTCTAACCACTAGATTACCCTGGATTCGACTTCAACACTCAGGTCCTTCGATTGGAACCTTACTGAGCTTGTCGATTATCCACTAGGCTATCCAACGCCAACTCTTGGGCTTTCCGACTAGCACCTACAAAGTCGAAACACCCTAACTTAGACCTTCGATTATGCTTGACATATCCTCGCTAACAATCTACCCGAACGTTAACAAAACCCGACTCGTAACATATTCAATATTATAATACACGTATCAATTAGGGTTCACGTCTTTGAAAGTCAGTTCAGTGTTCGTTTTCAGAAAATAGGTATATTTATCCTTTTATGAAATTAGAGTTATCAATTTTGTAAAGTATTTCATCACAACACATAATCAGATTTTGTACAAAATTGTTACATATATCGATCGACATTCCGATAGCAATTGGGTACGGCCTCGTATTTCCGTAATTAAATTTTTCGGAAATCGGGCAGCACCTCCTTTGATTATCGGCTAACCCGTCGAACATCCCGACATCCAAACAAACACAACTACAATCAATCGCAATCCAAAACCCAACCACCGATTTCAGCCATCAATATCAGTCCCAAAATTCTCAATTATCAATTAAATACAATTATTAATTATTAGTCGTGTTTTTATGTTTTATATCAAATTTTGTATTTTTAAATCGTAGGACTCATATCGAATCATTATAGTCCACCGTCAGCTCATCGAAATTCATTACTAACGGCGATAAAACCCGGAGGTACCCGAATCGGGTTTCCAATCACGAGCTTCACCGATAATTTATAAAACCAAATAATTAAATCGATAATCACGAAAGTCTCATCGAATTTATTTCCAAAAATTCAAACCAAAACTCAACAACAGCAATCCAGAATTACAACCCAACACAACAGATACACAACCGCACATAGTTTGAGTACCAGTCTCCTCACCGGATGGAAACCGGCGATGACAGGAAAGAAGATGAAATCGACAGCCCAGTAAACCACCAAATAACTGCACACACACACACACATGTATGTAACACGTATATACATATATATATACAACAATTAAGCAGAGATAATCCGACAATCAATCGGAAAATAAATTGAAAAAGAAACAAGGCGGCAACGGGGTAGTTACCAGAGAACGATCGGGAGTACATGGGAACAACGGGGAAGGGGAGAACAGGGCTGTGAGCGCGTGTGTGTTTGTGTTGTTTTGTGGTTTTTGTTGTTTTTTTTTTATTCTTTTTTTTTAATTCTAATTTCTAAGAAGCTGCCACATTGCTATATAATTACTGAGAGACAAGCACGTGTACCTAATTGGACACGTACCTCCTGCGCAGCCGGGTTCAGACTCTCTTTTTATCTATTTTTAACGATATAATTTACGAGCAAGAAAATCAGAATAATACCGAACTAATTTTAAAATTCTTAGAATAATTGTATACTAATAAAATAAAAATTTATAAAATTTTTAAAGCGTTTCTGGATCGCGCATCAAACCCGCAATTCGCAATTAATGAACCGAGCTGCACTTAAAACAATTTCATAAAATCACGAAAATAGTCTTAAAATGTTAGAAATATCCCGAAGTATATAAAAACGTAATTTTCATAATTTCAAAACAATTTCGGAAACACAATTTATACCCGCTTTTATCAATTAAACGAATCAACGCGCGGGTGAAATCAATCCCAAAAATTCCCAAAATAATTTTAAAATTCTTGGTATATTCCAAACTTAATAAAATATAAATTTCATAATTTTAAAAGAATCCCGGAATTAAATACGGATTTAACAAATAATTGAAATCAGAAAATCATATATGGCTACATAATTGATGAAATATTGATTTCTCAATTTTAAAAACTCCTAAAAATAATTAATAAAATTATGAAGCCATAAAAATGATTTTAGAGATAATCCCCATATTTATGAAAATAAATCTTGAATAGAATCACCTTTAAATACAAAAACAAAACAACACAGCTTCACAACTAATTACACAAATCATCCTCGAACACCAATAGTCACATATAAGTAATAACAATTTAATATCCAGCTGACAAAACCCACAGACATATTTTATTATATAATTACTTAATAATTACACATTAAAATAATATAAAAATATACGAGTCGTTATAATCTTCCCCCCTTAAAAAGATTCTGTGCTCAGAATCTGATTTTTAACCAAACAAGTGAGGATATTTATCAAGAATATCTGACTCTAATTCCCAAGTAGACTCTTCTACTCGAGGATTCATCAAAGCATACTCACTATAGATATAAATTCATTCTTAAGGTCTCGCTCATAGTGACCTAGGTTCTAGGTCGATCATTCCACGCAGAACAATTTGGATGAGAGCCCATTGGCCCCTACTCAACGGCTTAGTTCGAATCAAGAACATATCGCCTTAACAATGACATGCAGGACACGCTATAAATTACTGCAATTGTAATGACAATGCTAACTCATGAGCACTTCATCTATCTTCCTCGATACCTCCAACAGGGTACATATATTTAGGGCTCAACTCGTCCCTTCTAACTAAACCTAACCAATTTCTTCCAAGGTGAAGATTTTATCAATACCAACGATTCTACTTCTATATCTATATTCTTTTGATGTAAATCCGTCTTCTTTCTTTGTCCATCCCAAGCTGCTTCAACTCTTTTCCGAATCAACACCACTACGTCCTTGGTGCGCCGAATTGAATTAGGACCTAAAAACATTTCTACTCTCACTTTCTCTCCATAGAGGGGAACTCACACTTATGCTTATACAGGGCTTTGCAAGGTAGCATTCCCTTACTAGCATGATAACTATTAACATAGCAAACTCAGTCAATGGTAGGTGATTACCTCAGTTTCCTTTTAGATCCAAACTATATACTCTCAACATATCTCATATCTTCTTAATCGTCCTCTCACTTTGACCCTTCATCTAAAGATGATAGCTGGTACTCACTTTCAACTTAGTTCCTAAACATTCGAACACCTCTTACTCATTTTCATCAGTTAAGACTAGAGAGTAATCTCATATATTCACTTCTTATCACCTTCAGGTATTCGAACCCCAACTTTCACTCTTTCCAATTTTTTTACTAATTCCTTAGTAATCTTAATCACATTCAATCCGTCTTTTCTACTCAAGACATCTGTCCCTAAATGGACCTTGCTTGGTTGGTAGTTACTCAAACAACCGTGGCTCATAATCAATTTTTACCAGAATTTCATACTTTTGAAGCTTAGTATACAATTGCTACTTTTCAACCCTTCGCAGACACCTCTTCAGGTGTTCTTGGCCTTCCTTAGTCCTTAAATGGGCAAGGATGTTATCAATAAATACAATTACACCATCCAAGTATTCCTTGTACACCATGATCCTTAATTCCTTATAGACAACTGATACAATTGTTATCCCATATATTATCACCAGAACTTGCAACGCTAAGTCATCCTAATCACAATCTTTGATATGTCCTCAGGCTGGATCTTAAGTCAACCCCCGAGAACTAACAAACTCCTTGAATTAAGTCATATAAGTAATTAATTCTTAATAGGGTTACTCATTCTTATTCGTCATTTTGTTAAACTCCTGGTAATCATTACATACTCTCATAATTTCATTCTTCTTTTTAGCAACATCCCTGGTGTAACCCAAGGGACTATATCTAGTATGCTCATTTTCCTGACTAATATCTTTTACATTTATCGAACTAATTATTTCGCCCCACTGGCCATCAAAGAAATCCCAAGGTAATTATATATTACTCCACTTCCTCTAGCTTAAGTGTTTTCTTCTTCGAATCTTTACACAAGGTGGATCTACTTTATCTCCTTAGCTTATTAACTATTTTCTTCGCCCGATTGGAAGAGCTTCTTATCTTGCTCCTTCCTTTAGCAACTCACCCTACTACTGTCTTCCATACGCTTTACTATTCGCTTTTTCCAAATTAATCTTTGCCTTATGACAGGACAACCAATTCGTTACTAAAATCATATCAAACTCCTCTAGCTTTAAGGGTGTCAGATCAGCTACACTACGTCCGAATTCTAACCGCTCGATCTTTTGGTTACTCTGGAAGTTCTGCCTCTAACTATGCTGGATGTTGACCTTTGAGATGTAGTACCTTGAGTAACCGTTCCACAACTCCTTGTAATACGCCCAACCTTCCCACATTTATAACAAGTAACTCTTGGATTTTCTGGATTGCATTCCGACGCATAATAACCCTTATGACCACATGTAACACATCGAACGTTCTTTGTTTCCAGGTCTAAAAATCACGTCAGACATTGACTTACTCTAATTGGAACCGGCTTCTATCTAACTGACCATTAGCTGATAAAATTAACCAACTCTCTCTTTTAATTGATCAATTGGAGTATCAACAGAAACATCGGTAACACATCATAACAGACGCTGTATCGTTAAAAGTAGGGTATTTTCCAAAAATTTGGGCAACATTTCCTCTATATTATTGACTACCAGTCGGACTCAAGCCGACACCAACCATCAACCAACAACCATATCAATCCATCAACATCAACCAAACAACCAACAAGTATACTAACCATCTTCCACCACTCTATTCCACGGTTCACAATACTATGACACATAACATATTAATAACCATATGTATCACTAACCAACTAATAAAACGGGGTTGGCTATTTCAGCCACAAGTACCAATAAACAACCTCGCAAACTAGGTCAACTTAAGGACCTCTGCTAGGCCTACTAGTCCAAGTTTCAGCCAACCATTCTTCTAAAGGCGGTTCCCTATCATTTGCCATAGACTCGACAACCACTGAATTAACTTTTCTAAGATAACAACCTTTTCCAATGGGTCACAAATCCTTTCTGCTGCCATCATTCCAAAATAACAACCAGATACAGAACTTTTATTTCTCCTAACGGTCAATTCTTCGTTTACTCTCCATAACCAGGACGGTCTGATCATAGTGGTTACCGAAGGAAAGTCATTGCCATAAAATACCAAATAAAATTCTGAAATCAAGATGATTCATTCTAAAAGAAATGTGAAGGAAATGCGGATATGACTGGGAGCAACCATACAAGTACGTAAGATGGTCAGTCTTAGTACCATACAGTTTACAACACATAATTCGGTGGCGTCCCACCAGACCCTTTGTCACACAGACAAATAGTCACCTCATATGTATTATTTGCCCCAATCAATCGATAGAACCTCCGATGAAAGAAATATAAGGGTTCAAGGTATAAACCTCGCTACTGATCCATATTCACCATGAGACTCGGCTGTCATGGCAACCGCTGACTATTACCCTTATAACTGAACTTTCACGGTCAGATTCGCTCGCTCGGGAAGGAAAAATAGAAACCTCAACTAGACATTACCAATGATACCTATATATAAGGAAGACTTACTAAAATCTAGGGCAGTTCCAACCAATCCTCAACAGACATCAGGGTTACGCCTTCGAACCCTTGACTAAACTCACCGACTCGCTCCTCTGGTTGAGTTGCTGACTCAATTCTATATAGAATAAACCTTCTTGCACTCTTCTGACTCTATTCCTAACCTAAATCAGGGACTCAAACCTGTAGCTCTGATACCAACTGTGACGGCCTCAATCCCGGGGTCAGGAGTTGACGTCATCAATAATAATAATAACGACATAACATAATCCAACTCAACATTATTATATAAACACAACCCCTTTTTTCCAAGATCTTTTCCATGTTTAAGTATGACTTAGGTTACAATCATCACAAAATCAACTTACTAAAGACAATCCTGACAATACTATCTTTGTACAACAACTCAATAGACCCACTTTGGTCCAACACAACTACCTCAGAGGAGCCTGACACGGAAGGAACTGGAACTCTGCCCTGACTACCACGGAAGAATCCCCTAGGCATCTGCAATACATATATAAAACATTTTGCAAGGGTGAGCAATCAATTGCTCAGCAGTACCGCCATATGAATAATAATCAAAAACAGTTTATGATAAACAATTATAGAAACAGAAATCATAACTTGCTAGAAAATAAGTAAAACATGTGTGAACTGGATATCAACCTAGCATGCTCTGTAAAACCAAATCATTAGTTGTGTGTTGTGCATAAATATCAATTTCTATTTTAGCATGCTTCTTTTATTTTAAAATCTTCCATCCCATCGCAGGACCCATAAAACCATTTGTCCCGTTACGGGGACCCAAAATCATTGGTTCCGTTACGGGAACCATAAAACTTATCCCATCACAAGATCTATAAAACTTGTCCCATCACAGGACCTATAAAACTTGTTCCTCTCCGGGAACCTCAAAATCACTTGCTCATATATAAAAGTATTGGATGATCCCTGGTGAGACAGCTGATCAGGTATCTCCATAGGATAACTCTAGCCTGGCTATCCTATAAAAACTTGTTCCGGAACTTAGAGATTAGCTAGGTCCCTGTCACGCTGGGTTGATGGTTATAATAGGGTGCGCAACCACTTCGCCTCTTACGCTAACTTTCAGGCCGTTACGGGCCTTCTGCGCACACTCATTCAATTATCTAATCATTTTTATCCAATTTTCCAAATCACTTACCTATCTCTTGTCAAAAAAATTATAACACAGCACATTTTCCAAAACATTTTCATTTTATTCAAAATTTTAGAGATAGGCATTTTCAGAAGTTACTTTTCCCCTAAAACCCAAGTTAACAAAACAATTTGAAACCCAGGGGATACGTAACTTAAATCGTTCTGTTCCAGTACATAATTTAAATCAACAATTATTCATATATACTGAACCGTAAAAGATTTGTTCAGGGGTACTTGCCTTGCAGAGCTTTACAAATATTATCGATTGACCTTGAGCCGATACGGACGCTTAGGCTTTAACGTCTAACCACTAGATTACCCTGGATTCGACTTCAACACTCAGGTCCTTCGATTGGAACCTTATTGAGCTTGTCGATTATCCACTAGGCTATCCAATACCAACTATTGGGCTTTCCGACTAGCACCTACAAAGTCGAAACACCCTAACTTAGACCTTCGATTATGCTTGACATATCCTCACTAACAATCTACCCGAACGTTAACAAAACCCGACTCGTAACATATTCAATATTATAATACACGTATCAATTAGGGTTCACGTCTTTGAAAGTCAGTTCAGTGTTCGTTTTCAGAAAATAGGTATATTTATCCTTTTATGAAATTAGAGTTATCAATTTCATAAAGTATTTCATCACAATTCGATTGGAACCTTACTGAGCTTGTCGATTGTCCACTAGGCTATCCAACGCCAACTCTTGGGCTTTCCGACTAGCACCTACAAAGTCGAAACACCCTAACTTAGACCTTCGATTATGCTTGACATATCCTCGCTAACAATCTACTCGAACATTAACAAAACCCGACTCGTAACATATTCAATATTATAATACACGTATCAATTATGGTTCACGTCTTTGAAAGTCAGTTCGGTGTTCGTTTTCAGAAAATAGGTATATTTATCCTTTTATGAAATTAGAGTTATCAATTTTTGTAAAGTATTTCATCACAACACATAATCAAATTTTGTCCAAAATAGTTACATATAATCGATCGACATTCCGATAGCCATTGGGTACGGCCTCGTATTTCCGTAATTAAATTTTTCGGAAATCGGGCAGCACCTCCTTTGATTATCAGCTAACCCGTCGAACATTCCGACGTCCAAACAAACACAACTACAATCAATCGCAATCCAAAACCCAACCACCGATTTCAGCCATCAATATCAGTCCCAAAATTCTGAATTATCAATTAAATACAATTATTAATTATTAGTCGTGTTTTTATGTTTTATATCATATTTTGTATTTTTAAATTGTAGGACTCAGATCGAATCATCATAGTCCACCGTCAGCTCATCAAAATTCATTACTAAAGGCGATAAAACCCGGAGGTACCCGAATCGGGTTTCCAATCACGAACTTCACCGATAATTTATAAAACCAAATAATTAAATCGATAATCACGAAAGTCTCATCGAATTTATTTCCAAAAATTTAAACAGAAACTCAACAACAGCAATCCAGAATTACAACCCAACACAACAGATACACAACCGCACATAGTTCGAGTACCAGTCTCCTCACCGGATGGAAACCGGCGATGACAGGAAAGAAGATGAAACTGACAGCCCAGTAAACCACCAAATAACTGCACACACACACACATGTATGTAACACATATATACATATGTATATACAACAATTAAGCAGAGTTAATCCGACAATCAATCGGAAAATAAATTGAAAAAGAAACAAGGCGGCAACGGGGTAGTTACCAGAGAACGATCGGGAGTACAGGGGAACAACGGGGAAGGGGAGAACAGGGCTGTGAGCGCGTGTGTGTTTGTGTTGTTTAGTGGTTTTTGTTGTTTTTTTATTCTAACTTCTAAAAAGCTGCCACATTGCTATATAATTACTGAGAGACAAGCACGTGTACCTAATTGGACACGTACCTCTTGCGCAGCCGGGTTCAAACTCTCTTTTTATCTATTTTTAACGATATAATTTACGAGCAAGAAAATCATAATAATAACGAACTAATTTTAAAATTCTTAGAATAATTGTATACTAATAAAATAAAAATTTACATAATTTTTAAAGCGTTTCTGGATCGCGCATCAAACCCGCAAGTCGCAATTAATGAACCGAGCTGCACTTAAAACAATTTCAGAAAATCACGAAAATGGTCTTAAAATGTTAGAAATATCCCGAAGTATATAAAAACGTAATTTTCATAATTTCAAAACAATTTCGAAAACACAATTTATACCCGCTTTTATCAATTAAACGAATCAACGCGCGGGTGAAATCAATCCCAAAAATTCCCAAAATAATTTTAAAATTCTCGGAATATTCCAAACTTAATAAAATATAAATTTCATAATTTTTAAAGAATCCCGAAATTAAATTCGGATTTAACAAATAATTGAAATCAGAAAATCATATATGGCTAAATAATTGATGAAATATTGTATTCTCAATTTTAAAAACTCCTAAAAATAATTAATAAAATTATGAAGCCATAAAAATGATTTTAGAGATAATCCCCATATTTATGAAAATAAATCTTGAATAGAATCACCTTTAAATACAAAAAAAAACAACACAACTTCACAACTAATTACACAAATCATCCTCGAACACCAATAATCACATATAAGTAATAACAATTTAATATCCAGCTGACAGAACCCACAGACATATTTTATTATATAATTACTTAATAATTACACATTAAAACAATATAAAATTATACGAGTCATTATATCAAACCTTAGAGAACGATATAATCAAGAGTGAAAACTCTGAGTTAAAGAGAAGGAATGATCACCTAGAAATTGAGTTGCTTTCCATGCTAGAAATTTAAAAAGAAAGAGATAATATTGTTTATGTAAAAGAAAAATTGTTAGAAAAGCATGCTTATCTAGAAAACGAGTTAGCTAAAGAAATAGATGTTATTAAACTTTGGACTAACTCAGGAAAAACAACTCAGAATATTTTAGATAATGGTTGTTGGGGATCAGGATTAGGATATACTGATAGATCTAATTCTGATAAGAAAATTGAAAAAGAAATTGAGAAAAATAAACCAGTAAGTACTGATACTAAGCTCAAACTGAAGAAGGTTGAGTTGAAGACCATTGAGTTTAATCCAAGTGTTGATACTGTTAAATCAGTTAATGAGGTAGGTTCAACCTCAGCACCTTGATCAAACTTAATTACTGATAAGAGTGAACAGGTTCACACAAAATCAGTAAATATTGGTTTAATGACTCAAAAATAGATTAAGCAAAAGCTGAAGGATTTACACATGAAAGACAAGATGAAAAGGCCTATGAAAAATAGAAATGACAAGGTAGGTGTAAATGAGAATGGTAATTATGTAAATCCTCCCAATGCACCTAGAAAGGCTTGTTTGAACTATGGTAGTACTAATCATCTTCGTAATTCTTGCAGGAAAATTAAAGAGATAAATATTGTTCCTCCCAAATCAGAGTTTAGGAATATAATAGTTAGATATAAACCATAGAGTCCTTATTTTCATTATGGTAGTGTTTGGCACTCTATTTATACATGTAAAGAGTATCACAGTTTGTATTATGATTATTATAAACTAAAACCCTCTTTAAATAAAACAAAATTTGTTTCTACATATGTAAATACTGATAGTAAGGATGCTAATATAAACTCTGATAAAAAGTCTTCTGCTGCATATATTAACAAACTTAAAAAGGCCAAAGGATCCAAGCAAGTCTGGGTCCTTAAAAATACTAACTGATTTCAAATACTAATAGCAAGTTAACAGGAGGAATATTCTAGCCTTGGACAGTGGATGCTCAGGACACATGACTGGTTATAAATCCCTGCTATCAGAATTTGAGGAGAAAGCCGGCCCAAGTATTTCTTATGGAGATGGCAACTTAGGAAAAAACTGGGGATATGGCAAAATCAAAGTTGAAAATATCATCATTAAAAATGTAGCTCTGGTTGCAGGACTAAGCATAATCTGATCAGTGTGAGTCAAATCTGTCACAGAGGTTACCATGTCAACTTCCAAGAGGAGCATTGTGAAATTGTCAGAAAGACTGATGGCAAGATTGCAGTGACTGGTATAAGACATGGTAGTTTATACGAAGCCGGGTCTCCATAAATACCGATGAATCAGAAGTTTGTCTACTTAGTAGAGCATCTATGGAAGACAACTGGAACTAGCATAAAAGACTTTCTCACCTCAATTTTAACAATATCAATGAACTTGTGAGGAAAGATCTTGTGAGAGGATTGCCCATTGCAGTGTTTACTCCTGATGGCTTATGTAACTCATGCCAGAAATCCAATCAAAGAAAAACATCTTTCAAGAGTAAAACTGAATCCTCAATTCTTGAACCATATCATCTACTTCATATTGATCTCTCTGGTCTAGAAAATGTTATGTCAATTGCCAAGAAGAGATGTGCACTCGTAATTGTTGATGAATATACAAGATACAAATGGGTGTATTTTCTGCCCACCAAGGATGAATCTCCATCAATTCTTCTTGATCATGTAAGAGAGATGGAAAACGGATCAACATACAAAGTGAAGATCATCAGAAGTGATAGTGGAACTAAATTCAAGAATAGCTCTATGCAAGAGTTCTGCAGACTCAAGGGGTTAAAAAAAGAGTTTTCTGCTCCTGGAACTCCACAACAAAATAGAGTTGTTGAAAGAAAGAATAGAACTCTCATAGAAGCTGCAAGAACCATGCTAGAGGAAGCAAAATTGCCTACCTACTTCTGGGTTGAGGCTGTGCAAACTGCTTGCTTTATACAAAATGCAACATTGATCAACAGGCATGGAAAAACACCATTTGATATGGTGAAGGGAAAGACGCCAAATTTGAAGTACTTTCACATTTTTGGTTGTAAGTGTTCAGTTATCAAAACTCATTCGGGTCAGCTTACCAAGTTTGATCTAAAAGCCGATGAAGGTATTTTTGTGGGATATCCACTGTCTACAAAAGCCTTCAGAGTTTATAATCTGAGAACAAGAACAGTCATAGAATCCATTTATGTATCTTTTGAAGACAAGAAGATAACAGGTCTAGAAGATGTAGATGAACATGACAAATTGAGATTTAAAAATGAAGTACCATATGCTGAACTCATAAATCCTGATCCTAATACAGTAAATCCTAATATCACTCAAAATTCTGGTAATCCACATGACAGTGAAATTTTTCTAACACTGAAGCATATGTTGAGAGGTAGCAACATGATTCAAATCCAGAAACTTCTACAAGCGATTCAACTCAAGAGACATCGGTAGATAGATCATCAGACTCTCATTCCTCAAACTTTGATGAGTCAAATACTGATAACAATGGGAACACTGATTCAGGTGGAGCATCAGGACATGATAGTGGTACTAACAAAGAAATAACATAGAGTTCATGGATCAAGAGAGAGTTCTTCTTCGAGGAGTCAATTTCCATCAGCAAGAAAATTGTCTAAGTCACACACACCTGACTTAATCACTGGAAATCCTGATAGTGGTGTAAGAACTAGAAAAGCCACTCAAAACGAATGTCTCCACCATTCTTTTCTATCTCAAATTGAACCCAAGAAAGTGAAAGAAGCCCTTCAAGATGCTGAATGGGTTACAACAATGCAAGAGGAACTTAATGAATTTGAAAGGAAAAAAGTCTGGACTCTTATGCCAAGACTAAAGAATAGATCTGTAGTTGGCACAAAGTGGGTGTTCAGAAACAAAACTGATAGTGAGGGCATTATTAAAAAAAACAAAGCAAGACTGGTTGCAAAGGGCTATTCACAGTAGGAAGGTATTGATTATGATGAGAATTTTGCTCCAGTTGCAAGGCTTGAGGCAATAAGAATTTTTCTAGCCTATGCTGCTCACAAGAAGTTTAAAGTGTTCCAAATGGATGTAAAGAGTGCATTTCTAAATGGAGAACTTGAAGAGGAAGTTTATGTTGAACAGCCTCCAAGGTTCATTGATCCAAAGTATCTAGATCATGTCTACTTACTGGATAAAGCACTCTATGGACTAAAACAAACTCCAAGGGCCTGGTATGAAACACTTGCTCTATTTCTATTAGAAAGTGGTTTCACAAGAAGTATAATTGACAAAACTCTCTTTTATAAATACCATGGTAAGGACTTGTTATTAGTACATATATATGTTGATGATATCATTTTTTGATTTACTAATGATAAACTTTGTGAGAGATTTGCAAAGCTAATGCAGTCTAGGTAACAAATGATTATGATGGGAGAACTGAGTTATTTTCTGGGGCTACAAATTAAACAGACTGATGAAGGGATCTTCATAAATCATTCCAAATACACCAGAAATTTGCTCAAAAGATTTGGAATGCAAGACAGCTCAAATGCATCAACTCCCATGGCCACTCCAACCAAGTTAGATTTAAATACTGGTTCTTCAGTAGATATAACTAATTACAGAGGTATGATTGGCTCATTCCTATATTTGACTGATAGTAGACCTGATATCATGGATGCTACATGTCTCTGTGCAAGGTACCAAGCTGATCCAATGGAACCTCATCTATTAGACGTGAACATAATTTTTAAATATCTCAAAGGCACCATGAATATGGAATTATGGTATCCTAGAGATTCAGACTTTAAGCTACTTGGATATTCAGATGCTGATTTTGCAGGATGCAAAATAGATAGGAAAAGCGTTTCTGGAAGCTGCCAACTTCTTGGTGGCAGATTGGTTTCTTGGTGTAACAACAAACAAAAGTCAATTTCCACACCAACTGCAGAAGCTGGATATATTGTTACTCGAAGCTGTTGTGCTCAGATTCTATAGATGAAGAATCAGTTGTGGGATTATGGGTTAGACTATTCTGCTATTCGTATATATTGTGATAATCTAAGTGCTATTACAATGACAAGAAATCCAGTATAGCATTTAATGACTAAACATATCAGCATCATGTACCATTTCATAAGGGATCATGTGGAAGCAGGTACAGTGGAATTGGCCTTTATTCCAACAGATCAGCAATTAGCAGATATATTCACCAAGCCTCTCTGTGAAGCTACTTTCCCAAGATTGGTAAATAAATTGGGAATAATATCATGACAATTCTCAAACTCTGATAATTAACAAGTAACTATTTATAGTTAAAGTCTGGTATCTTATCATTATATGTCAACACTTGTTAGTTATTGATAATTATGTTTAAGTTCTGATGCCATGCAAGCATGTAATTAAATTCATTCAATATCTGCATGTTAAACTCCAATTATGTGTATAAGCTCTAATATTGGTTAAACCTATTTTTACTAATAGATCCTGACAGTAGTTGTTGAATTCTAGTATTGGTCAAACTAGTGTTGACTGATAAATCATGATAGTTATGATTAAATACTGATAATGGTCAAACTTTGATTGACTATTATTCTTTGTTGACAATTTTTGAATTTATTCAAATATTGCTTTAGTCAGTATTTTAATTGCAGGTTTGAAGTTAGCTAAAAGTGGGTAATTTTTCATGGTTACCGATGTTTACACGTTGACGTGAGGATATGAAACACAATCAGTTAATGCAAAACTTTATTCTCGGGAACTGTGCGTACAGTTACACACATTTACATGATTACTTTTATAGTCAATTGTATATCTCCACGTGTCCCATTAAACTGAGTTGTGTCTAAATTAGTGGAGTGATGTGTTATATTAAATCAATTTTTGATTTCAGATAATACTTTACTTATCTCTATTCTTTTCTCTCTGCTACTTTACCTTTTCTCAAGCCGTAAACTGTGAAACCATAAATCTTGTTCGAAATTTTTTCTTGAAAATTAACCATGACTTCACCTGCTGCTTCTAAATCATTAGATTATAGTGGTGCAAAGTTTGTGACTTACAACTATTCTGCTATCCTGAATAACAATAGTGTGAATGTTGATTTTCACATCTTTCAGGACTTTCTTAGAACCAGTGAGATTGGGTTTGCTCTCACAGCTCCACCCACAATCTCTGGTGACCATGTGCTTGCTATATGGAAGGCTGGAGTCTATGATGATGGAGGAGCTAATGGGTCTCCAAGCCTTGTATTTGAATTTGATAAAAAGATAAGGATTGTAACTCCTCAAACTGTAAGGGATGCATTACAGTTGCCTACTCATACCTCCTACACAAGATTGATGAGAGATACTGAAATAAGGAGATTCTTTACTGAGATTGGCTATGACAAGGATTTGAAGAACCTTGGTCAATTAATAAGGAATGGGCTAAGAAAGGAATGGAGTTTCTTCTTTGATTGCATCACAAAGGCCTTCAATAACAAATCTTCAAATTTTGATGCCTTGCCCATCATGACACAACGGATAGGGTACTCTCTAATTCATGGTTCACATTATGATTATGGTAGAGTAGTCTTGTCTTTTATAGGTGATAAGATAAATGCTAATAGAAATATAGTATACTATGCTAGATTCTGCCAGTTGATTTTTAATGTTTGTTTTCCTGATACCCCTATCCCCTCTAATCAAATAGTGTCAGTGTTTAAATTGACAAAAAGGGTTTTTTCTGACTTAATTTAACAAGATGAAAAGCGGTTGAATTTAGCTCCTTTGAGGTTGCCATTGGTTGTTAGGAACTTGCTTATTGCAAGGCTCCCTGAAACTTATGGTTTGCTTAACAGCCAGAGTGCTAAGCTGCATGAAATTACCATTGGAAACCCTCCTGTAGCTTACCCCAACACAACCACCCACACACAATCCAAAACATAAACTGAACCACCACAACAATATCAAACAGAAGCCACCTCAGGTGTCTCCCAAACGATACTTCTTATAAAAAGAAATAAAGAATTAGCTAAGAGAGCTACAAATCTTGTTGTAGCTAAGTCAAAACATGAAGCATCTCAAGTTCCTCATTCTTCTAAACCTTCAAAATTTGTCAATAGGAAACTTTGTACTTGCTGGATTAGAATTATATTCAGATGAGAACAATGCTACCTTTGCTTCCAGATTTCTAAACCTTTCATCTGATTTTTCTCCAAGACCAGTTGTTCCACCAACTGAAGAGGGCACAACGGCTGATGCCGGTACAATCCCCAGGCCAAAGAAAAGAAGACTGGTCAAAGAATATTATAATCAGCACTTGCTCAAGATTAAACAGGATTTTGCTGAGGACATATAGAGTGCATCAAATCCAAATCCTGAGTTCCAGACAACTGCTGAGGCATCTATAGAACTGTCTGATTTTCCAATAAAGCAATATAGCAAGAGAGCAATAGAATTCTCTCATGAGCAAGTTGAAGCTAGTGTCAAGAGGCTGCAAGGGAAAGGTCTCTTCCCAGGATCAAGTGTTAGATATATTTGTGATGTCATGTCTAATCTGTTGTGTTTAGTTTCAGAACTTAATATCAGGACTTACTGGAAATAAGAACTTACTGAAGTCAGAACTTATATCAGAACTTAAGGCCGTCAGGATTTATATCAGGACTTAAGTGCGGGTACATCAGATAATGAATACAACTGATTTACAGGAGAGGATCATGACTAAAACAATAGAAGATATGCATAGAGAGTTGGACAACTAGAAGACTTGTAGAAGATCATATCTGATTGATATATTTTAGGAGACAGAATTATATTCCATATCAATTAGAAGATATTTGTAAATGTGTACTATATAAACACAACTTAGGGTTTACACTATAAGTGTTATCATTCACGAGAAAGATTATACATTGTAACCTAGCAGCTCTTAGTGATATTGTTCATCACTGAGAGAGAACAACTGTTCTATTGTAACAGAGTTTATTATATTGAATATAATTGATTACTGTTACATACTTGTGTTGATAAATCAATTTGATTATATAAACACTATATTCAACCCCCTTCTATAGTGTTGTGTGACCTAACAAGTGGTATCAGAGCATCAATTGAAGAAAGATGGAATTGGCACACAAGACTCTCTCATTTAAATTTCAACAACATAAATGAGCTAGTAAAGGAAGATATTGTAAGAGGTCTGCCAAAATCAGTATTTGCTCTTTATGGCCTTTATGATTCATGTCAAAGGCAAAACAAAGAAAATCTTCATTCAAGAGCAAAACTGAATCCTCAATTCTTGAGCCTTATCACTTACTGTATGTTGATCTATTTGGTCCAGTCAATGTCATGTCCATTGTAAAGAAGAAATATGCTATGATTATAGTGGATGAGTTCACAAGATATACTTGGGTGTTTTTCTTGCACAAGAAGAATAAAACTACATCTACTCTAACTGATCATGTCAGACAGCTGGATAAGTTGGTCAAAGATTCGGTTAAAATAATAAGAAGTGATAATGGCACTGAGTTCAAGAATTCAATCATGGAAGAGTTCTGAAAAGTGCATGGAATAAAGCATGAATTTTCTGCACCTGGAACTCCACAGCAAAATGGAGTTATAGAAAGAAAGAACATGACTCTTATTGAAGCTGCATGAACTATGCTTGATGAAGCAAAGCTACCAACCTATTTTTGGGCTGAAGCTGTGCAGACTGCTTGTTTTACACAGAATGCTACACTCATAAACAAGCATGGAAAAACACCATATGAGATGGCGAAGAAAAAGAAGCCAAATCTGAAATATTTTCATGTATTTGGATGCAAGTGTTTTATTCTTAAGACTCATCCTGAACAACTGTCAAAATTTGATCTAAAAGCTGATGAATTTTTTTTGTTGGATATCTACTTTCCACAAAAGCCTTCAGAGTCTACAATTTAAGAACAAGGGTTGTCATGGAATCAATCAATGTCTCTTTTGATGATAAAAAGATTACTGGACTTGAAGATTTCAATGATCATGATCAGCTGAGATTTGAAAATGAATATTTAAATTCTGATTCTGTAAATTCTGATGACCTAAATCCTGATCCTGTAAGTTCTGACGGTTTAAATTCTGATGTCATTAAAACTGTGGTAACTACTCCAAGGGAAAATGCACCTGTTCGGGGGGGGGAGCAAGCTGATGATCATACCACATCTCAAGACTCTCAAGAAACAACAGAACCTGTCACTGGCTCTTCAAGTTCTGATTCATCAAGTTCTGATGAGCCAAATTCTGATAATTCTGGAAACTCTGATTCTTGAATTCCTGAAGGATCCAACTCAAATTCTGAAATTTTAGAGAGCATAACTTCAGGGTGAGCATCATAAAATGCTGATGGAGACAACATGGATCATGGGGGAGGATCTAGTTCTAGAGATCAACTTCCATCTGCAAGGACGTGGACTAAATCACACAGACCTGACTTATAATTGGAGATCCTGAAGTAGGTGTCAGAACTAGAACAGCAACATCAAATGAATGTCTCTATCATTCCTTTCTATCTCAGACTGAACCAAAGAAAGTGGAAGAAGCTCTTCAAGATGCTGATTGGGTGCAAGCAATACAGGAAGAGTTAAATGAATTTGAATGAAATAAAGTCTGGACCCTAGTGCCAAGACCAAAGAATAGATCCATTTTTGGCATAAAATGGGTGTTCAAAAACAAAACTGACAGTGATGGCATAATTACAAGAAACAAAGCAAGACTGGTTGCTAAAGGTTACTCTCAACAGGAGGGTATTGACTATGATGAAACAATTTCTCCAGTTACTAGATTGGAAGCCATAAGAATCTTTTTGGCTTATGCTGCTCATAAGAAGTTTAAATTTTTTCAAATGGATGTGAAAAGTTTTCTCAATGGAGAATTGGAAGAAGATGTATATGTTGGACAACCTGCAGGATTTGTAGATCCAAAATTTCCTAATCATGTCTACAGACTTGATAAAGCACTTTATGGCCTTAAGCAAGTTTCAAGAGCATGGTATGAGACTTTAGCTCAATTCCTTCTGGAAAGTGGATTTACCAGAGGCACAATTGATAAAACTCTGTTCTACCTCAACCATGGAAAGGACTTACTTTTGGTACAGATATATATTGATGATATCATCTTTGGTTCTACAAATGCCAAACTCTGTGAAAGGTTTGCAAAGCTAATACTGTCAAGATATCAAATGAGTATGATGGGAGAACTTAGCTATTTTTTGGGACTTCAAGTAAAGCAAAATGAAGAGGGTACTTTCATAAATCAATCCAAGTACACCGGAAATTTACTCAAGAAATTTGGAATGCAAGATTGTTCAACTGCATCCACTCCCATGGCCACTGCAACCAAGTTAGATAAAGATACTGGAGCATCAGTAGATATTACTAACTACAGAGGTATGATTGGCTCTTTACTCTATTTAAATGCAAGTAGACCTGATATCATGTATGCTACCTGTCTTTGTGCAAAATTTCAGGTTGATCCAAGAGAATCTCATCTAATAGATGTGAAAAGAATTTTCAAGTACCTTAAGGGTACAGCTGATCTAGGATTGTGGTATCATAGGGAATCAGATTTTAAGCTAATAGGTTACTCAGATGCATATTTTGCAGGATACAAAATAGACAGGAAAAGCACTAGTGGAAGCTGCCAATTTCTTGGAGGCAGATTGGTTTCTTGGTTTAGCAAGAAATAGAAATCAATTTCCACATCAACTGCAGAAGCATAATATATTGTTGTAGGAAGCTGTTGTGCACAGATTCTTTGGATGAAGAATCAGTTACTGGACTATGGGTTAGAATATTCTAAAATACCCATTTACTGTGATAATCAAAGTGTTATTGCGATGACAGGTAATCCAGTTCAACATTCAATGACAAAGCACATCAACATTAGGTACCATTTCATAAGGGAACATGTGATGAAAGGTATAGTATAATTGCATTTTGTTCCAACAGATTAACAACTAGCAGATATCTTCATAAAACCACTATGTGAAGCTACTTTTACAAGACTGGTAAATGAACTTGGAATGGTTTTTAGTTCTTTCTCAAAATCTGTTTAGTTTTTGTTCTCATGTATCAGACTTTATGATCAGTGTTTACAGATCATCTTATCTCCATGTAATCTGTGCTTAAATTGTAATATTTTAAATACTGATTATTATCTGATGTACTTAAACTCTGATAGTGTTTTGAATGTTCTGTGACTATTCAATCCAATGAGGATTATTTGTTAGATGCTGACTTAGTAGTCTTTAACAAACTGTGTATCCCATGTTTGAATTAGTTATTTATGTGGAAATTCATTACACAAGCAAACTCTGATTTTGATCTTAGTCAAATTTACTTTGTGTATCTTATTACTAAGTCACAAACTAGATTATTGCTTCTCATCTGTCAAATTCTAATGTCAATAAATCTTAAGGATGAACTCCTTTGAGATCTAGAGTAAATATGTGAAAGGGAAGACCCAAGTGCATTGCAGGTATTAAGTTATATGCATTAGAAAAGCGAATAAATTTTTCTTGGTGACTTTTCACATTCTCTGATTACTGGAGAAATACTTTGATAATAGCATAAATTCTGATAACAGCTGTGACTCATTTACACTGAGAAGCCACTGTAAAAAGAATGTCAAAAGATGCATAAAATGAGCACAAACAGTTGAGGTGGACTCTTGCATACATTTATTCTATAGTAGACTTCAAAATTAAAGACATATTTTAAGCATTTTTCTTAGTTATGTCTTATTTCTAAGATATCTAAAGTTTATCAGACTTTAATCTTTATCTGATCATTTGCAAATGCACACACTCTCACTCCATATGAATGATAAAAATAACTATGGTGATTAAGTTGTATTTGACAAACAGTTAAGTATTATTTGCATAAATTCTGAGGACAAGTTCTGATGAAAGTTCTGATGATTAAACTCTGAAGAAACCAGTCAGTATTTGTGTGAAGAATCACAGAGATAGTCATTCACTTTTTGAGTACAGAAGCCATGTTCTGATGATCGTTAAATTCTGATAATAGTCAAGTTCTGATGCAAATCCTGATGGAAACTCTGATGCTTACGTGGCATTATTTAATTACTTGGCTTATTTTTAGTATTTACTGTAATAGTTATATTTTGTTAGAAAATAATTAAGTAAGATAAAAATAGTGATAATTATATGGTTAATGGGTTGCGTGTTTGTTTTGGTAAAAACTGTTTCCATGCTGCCAGGTGTAAAATGTATGTCCTGCTTCACAAAATTATCCGTTGTCACGTGGGGTGTATAAATAAGAGGGTTAAAAGATTTTACAATCTTTTACCTACTATTCTTATTTTCTAATCTCTCTTATTCTCTCTCACTCTCTAATATTCTCTGAAGCTTTTTCTTACAGACATTTTATCAAACACCTTTCGTACACACAAATTTTCGCTTAATTTTTACAGAAATGGCACCCAAGGACATAATCTTTAATGGAGCCAAGTTCGTTCCCAATAATTACATGGCTATTCTCAGCAAGGATGATACTCCATCAGATCTTCATTTTATTCAAGACTTTCTGGCTCGAAGTGAGATTGGGTATGCTCTGACCCAACCACAATTACTCTTAGGAACTCAAATACTGGAGTTTTGGAGGAGTGGTATTTATAAAGATGGTGGTGAAGCTAGGTCCCCAAGTATCATCTTCACAACAGGGGAAGATGAGCATCTGGTAACATTGTCAACAGTTCGATAGGCTTTGCACTTACCAGAAAATTGCACTTTCAATGCCCAGATTGAGGAACCACTGCTACAGGGTATGATGGCCAATCTTGACTATGAGAAAGGTTTATCCAAGCTGGGACAGCTGAAGAGGCCATACATCAAAAAGGAGTAGAGCTACTTCTTTGACTGCATCACTAGAGCTTTTTCCAACAAATGCTCCAACTTTGATGCAATTCCCATTATGAGTCAGCAAATAGGGTATTTACATCTAAATTAAACTCACTTTTATTATGCTATTGCTATTCTTGGTTTTATTGGGGATAGGATGAATGAGGACCCAAATACTATGTACTTTGCTAGATTTTGTCAATTAATTTACAGTTTTTGTTGTCCTGATAAGCCTCAAAACTATAGTGAGACAATTCAACCTTTTAAACTTGTTAAAAGGGCCTTCACAGACTTGTTATCTACTGATAATAAGAAAGAGATACTAAGAACCCTTCAAATTCATGATTCTGTAAAACATTTCTTAGTAAACTCTGACCCCAACACATACTCACTCAAATTTCCTGAAGTTGCACCCTCTCAACCTCCATCAGAACCTATAACCAATACTCAACCAGCTCAAACTTCTCAACCACAACCACAGCCTACCATCAGAACTTATTTCCAACCTGCACAATCTTCTTAACCACAACCATCTGCTACAACATTTAGACCCAAACCTTCAAGAGCAAAATCTGTTCCTAAATCTCCACCAAGGAGAAGAAGGATAATTCTTAGAGATGAATCAAATAAAGATGAGCAGGCACAGGTTCCCACATCAGAACCTGTAGAGGTAGCAGCTGAAAAGGTAACTTCTCAGAAGGAAATTGAAGCTGAGGGTTCTGATATTTTAAAGAGGAAAAGAACTTCAAGTTCTGATGCTGCTCAAGAAACTCCCCCACCATCCAGAAGATCAAAGAAGATGAGAGCAGGAAGACATATGGCACAACCTCACTCTGAGGACAGGGATCATGAATCTTTGATCTCATCATAACCTATGGTAATTAAAGCCCTTCCAGCACCTGGAAACACTGTTCATGATACAATGATCACACCTCCTGTCTCTCCTATCAAAGAAAATGTTCCAGTTGAAGATTCAGAATTAAGTCCTAAAATTGACATTCATAGGCTGAACATTCCATCTATCATGTTTCTGGAAGCACCACAAGGACAAGTGACAACTCCACCTGTTTTTCCACTAAATGCTGAAGTTCCTAACACTCCAATTCTGGATGTGAAAACATATGAAGTTGTACCAGAATCTCCTACAGCCACACACACACTTGTGTTGTTAGAATATGATGAGTTTCTTGCAAGTTCTGGAGAGTCGGCTCCAGTTAACACACCAACTCAAATTCTTGGAAAGGAGGCACTGCTTAAAAAGTTTGTTGAACAAGATGCTTCTGTTCCATGGGAAGAAACTCACAGAGGAGTTGAATGGACCAAGAAGTGGAATGAATCTGACTTCATTCCTAGCTCAAAAGTTCTGTCATATCATATTGCAAAAGCTGATGAGTTGTTGACAAATTCTGACTTTAAAGCTCAACTTAAAGTCACAGCTCTCAGTACTAGAAGCCTTCAAGGTCAACACTCCATTACTCATGTCAAGGTTGATGAACTACAGGAAAATGCTGATAAGGTGGACCTGATGCTCAAGCTAGACAAGAACAGGTTTATCGGACCTATTCATGAGAAAGTAGAGGCTATTGAGAAAGTTCAAGAAAAGCAACATGCCCAACTGACTGAGATCCTGCAGAATCAAGCCTCTCAACAATCTCAACTGAATGAAATCCAATCTTCAGTAGAACTTCTTCTCTCTCTACTACTACCGGATAATGCCAAAAAGGGGGAGAAGGTAGTTAAGTCCAAATGCTCAACTAGTCAAGTACTGAAGATGTGGCGCCCTCCAAACCCGGGTCAGAAGTTTGGGGTCCACACACACACCTTATTTATAACCTGCTTATAATAATAATAAAGATAATAATAATATGCAGTGACCCTACTTACCAACTACCATGGATCGCAACAGGTTTAAGTATGCACACAAGCCAAACACACTAATATATTACATACCGATCAAGTCCCAACCATTCAAACAAAAACTGAGCATTATACATTATTACAAACTTTTACAAACTTAAATTATTCCAAAAGAAGCCTGCTAGCTTAACTCGATCAACCTGAACCCCTAGCTCTCGCGCTGGACTGGGGATCCTCGCTACCAACTTGTTCTTTTTTAACTCGAAAGAATATGAAAAATATCGCACAAATGAGCTAACTAGCTCAGCAAGTCAAAATGACAAAACTGAGAATAATGATCATCAGGTAAATATGGTTATGATATCAAGTGAATAATGAATTATGATTTAGAATTGGATATTATACTTTTATTTTGAAAATCAAGGTTAGGCTGCTGATTAGTCACGCACTAACCCCGAGCAAAGCACATAGCATTGCTCTAACTACTGGATCCAAGGCACACATTGGCCTAACTTGACCATTATATGGTCTGACCACGAATCTGGTCCACAATTTTATAAAAACAATCCAATTTTAGAATAATAACAGAATAAGCAATAATAAACAATATATAGAATCATTAACAACATTGGATGTTTCATAATGAAATGGTTTCAGAGTTCATGAGGATCAATATGGCATTTTCAAAGCTTAGCTGTTGGGTAATGAAAGAATTTGATAACAAAGGAATCAGTATTTCAAGGTTTCAAGGATTTTGCCTTTCAAAGCATAAGACACAATGGTTTGAGTGTGTGGGTAATTCGATTCAGTGTTCGGTATTTAGTTTGTATGTATTTGTGGAGTAGTATCATATATTTGTGGTTCGTGTTTGGGTATACAACAATCAATGGTCTAGAAAGAATCAGGTTTACGGCTCAAGATCAAAACTGGAATCAGGGTTTAGGTTTCAGTGCTTCAAAGCACTTGCAATATCAACAAGACTACCAAGTACCATAATATCTCGAGAAAGTTCAGAACACTTGCCTGGTATTAGCTTACTACACTGCACTCGCTTCCAGTCTCAACCGTCTTACTCCTCAACTACCTGTTTCCCTTTCCTACGTCTTGCCTCTTCTGCTCACATATCATAAGCATCTATCATTATTCAACTTATATGATTCTATTCAACACATACTTCTATCTACCTTTCGTTCATCCAAATCCGATTAATGGATTGAAAGTTACGCAATAAATAAGTAAATATCAAATATACAGACCGACAGTCAACCAACAAGTCACATATAACACATAATACGTCACATAATCAATGATATATCATTTATAAAGAAATTTTGGGTCATAAATAGGCTTTCTGGTATTTAAAATGATTTTAAAACCTTTTTCGGAATTAAAAGGGGTCATTGGATTAATTTCGGGGTAATAAACAGGGTTCGGTTGGCCAATTCTTGCTCCGAAACAATTTTATAATAATCACCGAGCCTTGGAAATAATTTAGAATAATATTTTAAAGCTCGAAACTATTTTTCAGAATTTTTAAATCATTTTTAAATAATTAAATCTAATTAAATAATTAATTAAAATCAATTAATAATTAATGAAATCAATTAATCAATTAATTTTTGAATTAATTGACCAATTAATCAATTAAAAATTAATTGAAATTAATTAACTAATTAATTCAGATTTATTTTTGAATTAAAAATAATTTTCGGAATTAAAATAATAATTTTTAGAATTTTCAGAAATTAAAAATGAATTTTTCTAATAAAAATAAATAGGAAATATGATTTTTAAATAAATTGTAAACATGAATCCTAAATTTGCAAGTTTTGGAAACCTGGGGGACCAAACTGTATCGTTTTCAAAACTACAGGTACTAAACTGTAATTTTCCAGGGGGGTCGCCGGAAAATAATCGGGGGTGGCCGGAGAACTCGCCTCCGGCATCCTCCCACCACCATCACATCCAGATTTACTCTAAAAATTACCAGGAACACAACCATGCAATCAAAACAACCTAACAATCCCTGAGTTGGCCGGAATTTGGCCGTGAAGTTTGCCAGTTTCCGGCGAACTTCGAAAATATTCAAAACACAACTCCCTTCTCTACAGACCTCATTGATTCATGAAACTTATACGACTGGATTGCAAATTTCACAGAGAACACAATCCACTATACCACAACATCTATCTATTCCAGAATAAGAAACCCCCAAATTTCAATTAAGAACATTCATACGGGTTATAAACCCTAATTTTAAAATTCGAAAATCAAACTCAATTTTGAACATGTTATTGAACTCCAAATCAGACGTATAATATATCAAAATCATCAGGAAAACAAGCTCTACAACATGCAATCATCAAATCATACAAACAATCATCCGAACAAAAATTCATATTTTTAATAAAATTAATTCAAAAATAAATAAAAATATAGAAAATAAACCTTGATTTCTGCAGTAAAACGAAGCTTAGAATCTGATAGAACACTTCAAATCCTTCGTTTTGGTTACTCAAGCTTTGAAAACAGAGATCGGTAACGCCTTCGTTTTGCTGTTTGATTCTTAGAACAGTTTATGAAATTAGGGTTTTTCTCTGAAAATTATATAATTATCTGTCTGCAAATCATTTTGATACGAAATAAAATACAGGAAAAGGCTATTTATATTTACGGAAAATTAGTATCCCATTAGATCATTCCGGATATAAAACAGTACGTTTATTTATAAAAACTGATCCAAACGGTATCTGTTTTCGGGATAATTATCCAAATCAGTACAATTTGTACTGCGGTCTTGGTCTCAGCGCCTGGTTACACGTACTACGAAGTGATAATTGTGATAGTTTAATAAAAAGCTCCCGTTTACCGAAAATACGAGTTTTATTGATTTACCGAAATGAATATTGTATCGAAAATGTTGCGGCGGGACCCGTGCAGGACAAACCGTACGCCGGATCGAAAAAGTCAAAACATGGAAAATGCTCGGAATATTATAATTAGGTTAGGAAGGAGTTCTTGGAATAGTTTCGGGTTCCAAAAACGTAACAACGGATGACGTCGGTTGGTTCCCGTTTGTAATAACCCAATTTTTGGGAAAATTTTGAAACCCTTATGAATAGTGTTTTTGCTGAATGAGAAAACTTTTCATGCCACACTATGTAGGGGTTCTGATATGGATATTCTGAGATTTTATTAGTACTTTATATGGGATATAAGTGTATGTAAAGATCGTCAGAATCCAAATCCGAACACTTTGATTTTTCCCGGAAATACACTAGATACGGAAAGATTTGAGAAAAAGGTAACAGGATAAAAATGATTTAAATTAAAGGATTATAGGAGAGGATCATAAAAGGAATATAATATATTGAGAAAGGTTAAGGGAATCTAAGTAATAAGATCCCGGGTATGATCCCTCAAACGATAAACGAAAACGAAAGTTAAGCGAACCGTATAACAGATCAGCGGTCATTAGGCAAACGATTAGGAAGTTAATCAAGGGGATTAGTGGGGATAATGTCATCCAACCAATAGAAAGAGGACAAGGAGGGGGGGATGACATCATGAGGATGACACAAGCATGACATGGGAAGGAAGGAGATGTGGTGGCTTTTTAACCACACAAAATCAAGGGCAACTAGGTAATTTACTAAAACAAACACAAAAATCAAACCAACCAAGCCAAGCAAATCATTTTTCATCAAAATCAAAAAGAAACCAAGGCATTGTTCTTCATGCTCTCGGCCAAAACAGAACCAGAACACTAAAACTGCTGTATCTCCTTCATTTCTCACTCAAATATTGTTTTCTATAGCTCATTGGAAAGGTATTGAGATGGCCTACAACTCTTGTTCACAAGTCTCGTCCAAATAATCATGGTAAGACCCTCATTTTTACAGTTCTTTAAATCGGACTTTTAGAAACTTCAAAGCCTAACTTTGTGTTCTTGATTTCTTTGGAAAGATCAAGCTTGTAGGAGGCTCCCTAAGGCTTCCTAGCAACTTAACACCTCCCAAGGAAGGTATAAAATTCAAACCCTAGCCTTTACTTTATTTGTTAGTAAGTTTAATGGTTGGTGTTGTGAAATGAGAAGCATGGATTGTGATTATTAGTAGTTTGGTTTGATTTGGAAGTGTTTTGGTAATTGAAGCTTGATTATAGTTCATAGGTCTTGATTGTGGTTGTTTGAGTTGAAAACCTTGGAGATTATGGACTGATGTGGTATGGTTTAGGTGAAGTTTTGTTGTATTGATGATTATGAGTTGGTTGGTGGTTAATTGGAGTAGTTTAAACATTGGTAATCGCGTAAATATAGCCGTCGTAACGTCCGATTTTCTTTGGACTGTTTTTGTGCATAACATTAGGACCCGAGAACCCCCTTCTATATTATGACCACTGCCATGTTTAGATAGCTCATGTTACGAGCTTCGTTTTGATATATAGTTCGTTCGATTCCGATGCACGGTTTAGGAGAAACGACCGTTTCAAGTAACGGCGTTTCGCGAACGAAACTTTTCCCCTCGCCTTACTTTGAAACATAGGTTAAAGACCAAAAAGGGTTAATTAATGTATGAAACATTTATGGTAAGTGTGTTAGGCAATTGGTAAGACACTCGCGAAGGAATCGCCTTAAAACTCGTAAAGGTTAAATTATTAAAAATAGTGGAGCCGAGGGTACTCGAGTGACTTAAGAGAATCAGTAAGCGCAAAACAAGCGTTAGAGTCTAAGTTAGTTAAAGTATAGATTTACAAGTGACTTTGGTTTAATTCCAACTTACTTGTTGTTTATAGGTTACCAGACTCGTCCCGAGCCATTCGTAACCCTCAGTCGCTCAGGCAAGTTTTCTACCCGTATAACTGTTGTTGTGATGTATATGTGTATATGCATGATCTTGCGATAAATGCATATTGGTTATTAGCAAATTCTTGCGATATATTGTAGCATGTGATATGGTATATATGCATGTCTGTTTCATATTCTTGATTTATATATATCTGTTGGTTCAAATGCTTATAGTTGCATAATACCTATGCTAGAGATAAGCGGTATTTGAGTTTACCCTTAGTATAGGGGATAAAAGGTGAACATATTTCTAAACCGGGAGGCGAGGCTCCCGAGTATAATATATATTTATATATATATATATATATTGATATAGTTTTTAAAAACTATTAATCGAATAAGGTTTATTCGATAACTTTATTTTATTTAATGAATATTATTACGAATATTCATTCGAGGACTTATGACTCCTTTTATTTTATTATTTGAATATTATTTGAATATTCATTCGAGGGCTTATGACTCTTTTATATTATTTATTGAATATTATTTGAATATTCATTCGAGGGCTTATGACTCAGTTTATATTATTTAATGAATATTATTTGAATATTCATTTGAAGATCTATGACTCCGATTATTTGCTGAGATATATTCTGTATTTTATTAAAGAATAATGTTTCGATAATCAAACTTATTTTCGATTATTCAAATAAAGATAGTACTTTCATATAAGTATATCTTTGGTTATTTAATACTCATTTCAAGTATAAGTCTTACAACTTCTACTTCAATTATTTGTATAAAGATTATTCTTTATGGGAATATTATTTAAATAATAATATTCAGACATTTTCTAAATATATTGGGACTAATTTACTTCATTAAATCAGCATTACTCCAAACACTCTTTAAAGTGTTTTCGAGTCTTCAAAATGATTTTTAAAAGTTAGAGCGGATCCCAAAACTCATTTTTATATTTAAGATCTTCCTTTTAAAGGGGATTTAAATACTCGTTCAAAACCTGAGGGATCCGGCTCTATGGTGTATTTTATATTCGCAACAAGGTTGCTGTTTTGATAAATGAATTGATTACTTGCCCAATGTTCGGGAAGTAAGCCCATCTAATTGAGTCGGCATAAGCGACAGGCCGGGGTACGGTCTATCAAAGTGTAAGTGGCTGGGTGGCAGTCCATCAACGCGTGAGTGGCCGGGTAACGGTCTAGCGCGAGGTCCTAATGCGGCCAGGGTGATGACCGGTGAGGAATTCATCCATCTACAGTAGAAAAGGTTACTTATTGGTATCTTTGCCTGATCAGCAAGATATCTGGTTTATGCCAAAATTCTTTTCCTTTCCAAAATTCATTGGATATTATAACTCTGTTCATACTTTACATGACAGAGATTTTCAGGAAATGTATGAGATATATATATATATATATGGATATATATATCAGGACTTAATGAAGTATCTCGTAACTTCATTATTTATAATGATATTTCAAAGATTGAATCTATTCAAGTCTTATCTTGTAGTCTCATCTGGGTGATGAACTTTGAAACTGATTATAACTTGAACGGTGGTAGTTCAAGTAGTATGTGGATATAAAGTATATTGGAGTATCTTGTAACTTCATTTTTTTTTAAACTTATATCTAGTAAATGATTATCTTATGCATGACAAAGATTTTCAGAAAAACGTTGAGACAAGGTTAGATATATGAGATCACCTTGCAACGGTATTTTTATACAGTTATACACTGGAACTCTGTGTGTATTATGCATGGAAGAGGACTTCCAATATTTTGAAAAGTATATATGTATATATACTGAATATTTTGCGACTTCATCGCATTAAGATATCAAACTTGGTTCATTTCTTTTGACCAAGACTTTCATGAGTACTATGAGAAGGCTCATATACTATTAATCATTATACATATTATTTTGGTGGGCTTGCTGCTCACCCTTGCTTTCTTCTTTCATCACACAACAATAGATAGAAAAGATGAACAGAACCAAGCTCCCGATTCGCAAGCGATTAGGAGACGTTCCGCAGTTTTCTAGAAGCATTGATGCCGCCGTAGCTGAGGTAGGAACTACCAATAGGCTAGGCTTTCAACTTTTGATGTACCAGATTTATTTATATTTATGAATTGTAATAATGGCAAAGAAATGTAAATTTATTCAGAAAACCTTTTAAGGTGTATTGGCAGATAATTGTGGAATAAAATGACTTGTGGTTATTTTTGGATGTTCATCTCTGAGACTATAACGTGTGGTGTGTGTGTTTATTGTGGGGTCACAGTACAGAGTAGTTGAGTAATTATTAAGATTGGGTGTTATTAAGGGAAATGGAACTCGTGACGACACGGATCCCCGACCCCGGATCTGGGGGTGTTACAGAAATGGTATCAGAGCTAAGCGTTATAAACCTCAGAGATGATGGGACGTTAAGATAATAAGTTCACTAAGATAATAAGAACTCTTGCCAAGTTCATAGTCGGACTACCTAACGTAGTACTGACAGTTAAAACCCTTATGGGAACCCTTATAAATGTAGCGATAGAAGCGTAGTTCGTTATCGTATATGGTAGCGGGACTCCGAACCCTGAAGTTGAGGAACATCAACGCGATGATGTTTTATTACTAATTGGAGATCAGATTGTGGATCCAATAGAGCGTCCTAACGCAGGACCGGATGATGTTGATATTGAGGATGTAGCGGTTGAGGATGTTGTCCTAGAAGGGATAGTTGCTGAGGAGGATCCCATGGAGGATCCTGACGAGATTGGATAAAGGACCACTGATAAATTGATGACCCTGGTTGGGTCGACTACCAGAGGTAGGATTGGCCGGTCACTACCAGAGGTTCGTTCAAGTTTGTAAAGATAGTAGCCCCTTTAACGCGGCTTACTCATAAGACTGAGAAGTTCGAATAGACAGAGAAATGCGAGAACAACTTTTAAGAACTGAAGCAAAGGTTGGTGACGGCCCCTATGTTGGCGTTGCCGGATGGAAAAAGGAGATTTTGTGATTTGTAAGTGACGCTTCGCATAAGGAATTAGGGTGCTTCTTAGCAAAGCAAGATAATCGCGTCTGCGTCAAGACAATTAAGGTAATATGAAATTCGATATCCCCGCCCATGAGCTTAGGCTCGTGGCAATAGTTTTACCCTAAAGATTGGAGGCACTACTTGTATGGAGAGAAGTGCGAGAATTACCTAAGCCATAAGTGCTCCAGTACATTCTTACGTAGAAAGAGCTCAACATACGCCAGAGGAGGCGGTTAGAGCTAATCAAGAATTATGATTGGGAGATTCTTTATCATTCGGGGAAAGTCAATGTGGTGGCTGATGCCATTAGTAAAAAGGAGAGACTCAAGATGATAATATCTTTGGGAGAGTTGATAAGAGATTTTGAGAAAATGGAAATAGTAGTGAAGGTAACCGGAGCCGGTACCGAAAAGCTGTTTGAGATTGCAATAGAGACCGAATTATTGGAAAAGAGCATATTGTGCCAGAAAAAGGTGATGAATGAAGGCAGAGAGCCAACAAATAAATATGAGATTAATACTGAGAAAGATGATAAGGGAATAATGAGGTATTCCTATAGAATTTGGGTTCCGAAAGTTCAAGAGCTTAAGGATGAGAACTTAGATGAGAGCCATAGTTTGAGGAATAGGATTTAGGGCAAACCCAGAGTGTGATAGTCAGGGAGGTTGCCATCAAGAAAGAAAGAACCCATAACATAATAGAGTGGAAAACAAGGTTTTTAATGTATAAGATAACCCCGATTATGGGAGAAGGTTGAAACATTTCATACTAAGGAAACAGAAAGTCGAGTAAGGAAAGGAGACCCAAGACGGTACTCCTATATGGCAATTTATGGACCTGTCTAGACAGAACTTAGACTATTATCCCCAACCACCACCCTGAGGGGACAATGCGGCAGGAAATTCTTTCATGACCTTTAAATCATTAAGCTCTCAGAGTTCCAAAGAACAGGTTGACCTAGTCGAGGCAAGAGCCTGGCTAAAGGAAATATAGGAATCATTTGAGATTCTAAATGATTGACGAATCACAAAAGACTATTTTTATCACTCACCCTCCTAAGAGAGAGACCACCTGCTGGTGAAAGGCCAAGGAAGGCACGGAGCAAGAGATTATAATAAACTGATTTAAGTCCAGTCAATTGTTTTCGGGAAAGTAATTCCCAAAGATAAGGAGATAGTGTAAAAGCTTTAGAGTCAGAACAAAGGCAGACGAGTATGATAAATTATGAATCTAAGTTGTAAAAGTTGTCAAGATTCGTTCTGAGGACACGAATCCAGAATGACGGGATGTTTGAAATCAATGCTTATGTTGTGTTAGTTCATGAAATAATGATTAGGAAGTTAGGTATGAGGAAACCCTAAAGACTCGTAGTAATAGAAATAGAAAAGTAAGTAATCGTCAGGATGAGGGTGATTCACCATGAGTTAAATTTGATGGTTGAGGGCATAAGAGATACATATATATTATCCCCTGTAAGTTGGGAGGATTCGAAGAAACCTTGAGATAGTTCGAAGGATAAATAATGAGACGCGGATAGACTGAGGAGACAAGAAAGTAAGAAATTAAGAAAATTGGATGAAGGAAGTGACCTTCAAGAATGTGAAGTGTAAGACCGGTGGCTTGATACCCAGGAAGGGAGACGCCAGGTATGAAAGATATCCCAACATTGAGATGACTGTTGAGATAAACAACAAAAGTAAATAAGGATTTATTAAGAAGAAGTTCACGTTGAACACGACCAATATCTTCCAGATCATCCATGTGATCATTACCAAATCAGGAAAGAAAAGCGGATAACCATTTTTATCTTTTGGAGGCCATGTGGATTGACCTTAACTTGAATAAGGATGCTATTGTGAAATTCGGTATAGACTATCGAGGTGGAAATGATTGAATAAGATACCCTTATCAGGGATATATGACTTTATTTATCCATGGAAGGATGCTTGTACCTTTTTAAAGGTGGAATTAAGGATAGAACATCCGTAACTTAAAACGAATCCTAGGGGAATGCATAAAGGTTGGCATTTCACCCTTAATAGGGATAGTATGAGTTTTGACAGTATGAATTGGAAAGGATTAAGGTAATAATAACCTTTAAGGATCAGTGGAGAAATTTTTCAGAAGTATATAGACAATGGTTCTAGTATCAGTAAATGGTATTTTGATATGCCCTGTATATAGGGAATACAGGAGGAACGATTGAAGGATAACCTTAGAGGTTTTACAAGGAGAAAGGAAATATTCGAAATTCTCAAGAATAAAAATGTTGATAAAGGAAATATGACATAATTATAATGATGCCAAGTGGGGCACGTGTTAAACCACGAGAAAGTATGGATCGAACCAGTAAAGGTCAAAATTATTCAGGGCAATTAGGACTTAAGATAAAAGATGTTCTAAGTATGATTGAGAGTCAGTCGTGACAGTGATTAACCTATAAAGACTGAGGCAATAACTTATGGAAAAATGGTGATATTTTTTTTTACTCATCAAATTTTAAGGAATACATCTTCACAAAAGCAGTGATTGAAATAAGGTAGAAAATTTATTTGGAGGTGGTTAAAATGACATTGACTATAAGGAAATTTTAATATCAGGAAAGGCCAAAGAGGTGGCCGACACTTTAAAGGTAAGAGGATAATTATAGGCGCTTGTGCCAGAGGAATACAGTGATGATGGTTAAAACTGTGAAAGTTGTATTATGGTTTGGAAGATTGACATTACTTCTGATGACTGTGCAATACCCAACCGTAATAGTAGTTGGTAAAAGTTTAATTCGTGTAATCGCCATGAACGGGCTATCTATCTTAGGAGGTCCTATCTTGGGATAAGCCAGGACCATGTTTCCAAAAGGACTAGACGAACCTTTGAGTTAAGTCTTCTATTTAAGGCATATGATTAAGAATGGTATTAACCTGCTATCGTTGCTTTGATTGAAACTCTTCTGCAATTTTTATCTGCTTCACGTCATGAATGTACGTCAGGATCAGGAGTGTTCTTCATGAATCAAGAACGGTGATCATGTTACCTCCTTAGAAGAATTCGATATGATATGAATGGACTCCGTATGGTTAGCTATTAAAACTTCATGGAAAACGAATGACTACAGTAGGTCAACGGTGGGCCATAGTAATGTAGGAATGATTCTGAGAGTAATGAGTTGATTACTTACAACCGTGAGAGTTGTATTGGAATGGATGTTGAGAGTAAGTACCACTAATCGGGTCGTGGTGGTGTATAAGTTATCATTGATAGACTAATTAAGTCAATTATCTACCTATGATATATTTATTCCTTCTTATCGATAAAGAGTAGTATTACCCATACGAAGAAGGTTGCGGTATAGAAATGGATTCTAGTAACGATGAGGTCTAGAATGAGATCCCAGATTCGATTTTCAATATCGAGGGAGTTTCAAAGGTGATTGTGTATAAGCTCGAGGAAGAGCATGGGTCCATAGAATGATGGACGGAATAGAAATATTTAGGCATGGGAAATACGATGCTATAATACTTGATGCTGATATAAATACATTTATGTTTTGTTCTCCTATGACAAACCTCTATAATTCAGAGGTAGGTTCCAAGCCAGATATTTTGTGGCAGTATATATATTTTTTTATATACAATTCTCTTCAGTTCGTTCTTTTCTCTTCTTTTCATTTCATGTAATCTGAGAAGAACAACCCTTCCAGAAGGGGAGGTATTGCCGAATGACTATCTATCTGTGTGATAGAAGCCTAGTAGGATACCATCTATTGTTTAATTGCTTGTCAAGTACTAAAGGCTGGCCACCTTCTGTACTAACTATGCAATATAACAAGTGTTCATGATCATAGTGATCTCTCAACAAATTCCTTTACTTTTATTTGATTGATCAAATTTTGGAAAATAGAAACAACTGAAAAAGGAGTAATAAAGTAGTGGTAGTATGCGGAATGGAAACACATTCGTGATACTAAGGTTGTCGTGGTCATTAAAAGGTTATAGAACGCTAACGAGCAAAAGTATAACTAGTATAATATTAGGAATGGAAGGTTGTAGCGATTACGAACTAGAAAAGAATGGGTATTGAGAAGCAAAAGCTCTAATGCTAAACGCTATAATGAGAGTCTGTGCAATAGAGTTGAAAGAATTTGGAATGATCACTTAACGCGGATTTAGTTATATCACGACAATAGATCATATGTCATTATCGAGGTGTCACCTTATGAGATCCTTGAGGGGAGATAATGTCGATCTCCCTTATGTTAGGATGAAGTTGTAGAGCGCAAGATGCTCGGACCCGCAGTAGTCCAAAGGACCAGGGATATAATAGATCTAATCAGAGGACGGCTGGTAGTAACCCAAGATGGATATAAGAGGTATGCTGATTTGACTCAAAAAAGGACAAAGAGTATGAAATAGGGGGCCTAGTAATGTTATAGGTATCCCCTTGGAAACCCTTGAAAAGGATTGATGAGGTTCGGAAAGAAAGGAAAGCTAAGTCTACAATTTGTTGGACCCTTGGATATATTAAGACGTTTGGGAAGTTAACATATGAGCTAGCCCTACCCCCGAACCTGTAGCAAGTTCATAACGTGTTCCACGTATCAATGTTAAGGAAGTGTAATTCGGATGCCAGACAAATAGGGGCATATGAGCGCATAGACATGCAACCAGACGTAACCTATATGGAGCAACCAGGAAGGGTATATAGTAAAAAGGAACGAGTGCTTAGGAAAAGGGTTATCAAACTAGTAAGAGTTTGATGGTAGAACCACAATGTGGGAAAATTTACTCGAGAGTTAGAAAGTGCAATGCTAAGAGAGTATCCCTATTCACTTTCTATCTGATTCCGGGACGGAATCCTTTTAAGGAGGGGAGACTGTAATAACCCCAATTTTTGGGAAATTTTTGAAACCCTTATGAATAGTGTTTTTGCTGAATGAGAAAACTTTTCATGCCACACTATGTAGGGGTTCTGATATGGATATTCTGAGATTTTATTAGTACTTTATATGGGATATAAGTGTATGTAAAGATCGTCAGAATCCAAATCCGAACACTTTGATTTTTCCCAGAAATACACTAGATACGGAAAGATTTGAGAAAAAGGTAACAGGATAAAAAGGATTTAAATTAAAGGATTATAGGAGAGGATCATAAAAGGAATATAATATATTGAGAAAGGTTAAGGGAACCTAAGTAATAAGATCCCGGGTATGATCCCTCAAACGATAAACGAAAACGAAAGTTAAGCGAACCGTATAACAGATCAGCGGTCATTAGGCAAACGATTAGGAAGTTAATCAAGGGGATTAGTGGGGATAATGTCATCCAACCAATAGAAAGAGGACAAGGAGGGGGGGATGACATCATGAGGATGACACAAGCATGACATGGGAAGGAAGGAGATGTGGTGGTTTTTTAACCACATAAAATCAAGGGCAACTAGGTAATTTACTAAAACAAACACAAAAATCAAACCAACCAAGCCAAGCAAATCATTTTTCATCAAAATCAAAAAGAAACCAAGGCATTGTTCTTCATGCTCTCGGCCAAAACAGAACCAGAACACTAAAACTGCTGTATCTCCTTCATTTCTCACTCAAATATTGTGTTCTATAGCTCATTGGAAAGGTATTGAGATGGCCTACAACTCTTGTTCACAAGTCTCGTCCAAATAATCATGGTAAGACCCTCATTTTTACAGTTTTTTAAATCGGACTTTTAGAAACTTCAAAGCCTAACTTTGTGTTCTTGATTTCTTTGGAAAGATCAAGCTTGTAGGAGGCTCCCTAAGGCTTCCTAGCAACTTAACACCTCCCAAGGAAGGTATAAAATTCAAACCCTAGCCTTTAATTTATTTGTTAGTAAGTTTAATGATTGGTGTTGTGAAATGAGAAGCATGGATTGTGATTATTAGTAGTTTGGTTTGATTTGGAAGTGTTTTGGTAATTGAAGCTTGATTATAGTTCATAGGTCTTGATTGTGGTTGTTTGAGTTGAAAACCTTGGAGATTATGGACTGATGTGGTATGGTTTAGGTGAAGTTTTGTTGTATTGATGGTTATGAGTTGGTTGGTGGTTAATTGGAGTAGTTTAAATATTGGTAATCGCGTAAACATAGCCGTCGTAACGTCCGATTTTCTTTGGACTGTTTTTGTGCATAACATTAGGACCCGAGAACCCCCTGATATATTATGACCACTTCCATGTTTAGATAGCTCATGTTACGAGCTTCGTTTTGATATATAGTTCGTTCGATTCCGATGCACGGTTTAGGAGAAACGACCGTTTCAAGTAACGGCGTTTCGCGAACGAAACTTTTCCCCTCGCCTTACTTTGAAACATAGGTTAAAGACCAAAAAGGGTTAATTAATGTATGAAACATTTATGGTAAGTGTGTTAGGCAATTGGTAAGACACTCGCGAAGGAATCGCCTTAAAACTCGTAAAGGTTAAATTATTAAAAATGGTGGAGCCGAGGGTACTCGAGTGACTTAAGAGAATCAGTAAGCGCAAAACAAGCGTTAGAGTCTAAGTTAGTTAAAGTATAGATTTACAAGTGACTTTGGTTTAATTCCAACTTACTTGTTGTTTATAGGTTACCAGACTCGTCCCGAGCCATTCGTAACCCTCAGTCGCTCAGGCAAGTTTTCTACCCGTATAACTGTTGTTGTGATGTATATGTGTATATGCATGATCTTGCGATAAATGCATATTGGTTATTAGCAAATTCTTGCGATATATTGTAGCATGTGATATGGTATATATGCATGTCTGTTTCATATTCTTGATTTATATATCTGTTGGTTCAAATGCTTATAGTTGCATAATACCTATGCTAGAGATAAGCGGTATTTGAGTTTACCCTTAGTATAGGGGATAAAAGGTGAACATATTTCTAAACCGGGAGGCGAGGCTCCCGAGTATAATATATATTTATATATATATTGATATAGTTTTTAAAAACTATTAATCGAATAAGGTTTATTCGATAACTTTATTTTATTTAATGAATATTATTACGAATATTCATTCGAGGACTTATGACTCCTTTTATTTTATTATTTGAATATTATTTGAATATTCATTCGAGGGCTTATGACTCTTTTATATTATTTATTGAATATTATTTGAATATTCATTCGAGGGCTTATGACTCAGTTTATATTATTTAATGAATATTATTTGAATATTCATTTGAAGATCTATGACTCCGATTATTTGCTGAGATATATTCTGTATTTTATTAAAGAATAATGTTTCGATAATCAAACTTATTTTCGATTATTCAAATAAAGATAGTACTTTCATATAAGTATATCTTTGGTTATTTAATACTCATTTCAAGTATAAGTCTTACAACTTCTACTTCAATTATTTGTATAAAGATTATTCTTTATGGAAATATTATTTAAATAATAATATTCAGACATTTTCTAAATATATTGGGACTGATTTACTTCATTAAATCAGCATTACTCCAAACACTCTTTAAAGTGTTTTCGAGTCTTCAAAATGATTTTTAAAAGTTAGAGCGGATCCCAAAACTCATTTTTATATTTAAGATCTTCCTTTTAAAGGGGATTTAAATACTCGTTCAAAACCTGAGGGATCCGGCTCTATGGTGTATTTTATATTCGCAACAAGGTTGCTGTTTTGATAAATGAATTGCTTACTTGCCCAATGTTCGGGAAGTAAGCCCATCTAATTGAGTCGGCATAAGCGACAGGCCGGGGTACGGTCTATCAAAGTGTAAGTGGCTGGGTGGCAGTCCATCAACGCGTGAGTGGCCGGGTAATGGTCTAGCGCGAGGTCCTAATGCGGCCAGGGTGATGACCGGTGAGGAATTCATCCATCTACAGTAGAAAAGGTTACTTATTGGTATCTTTTCCTGATCAGCAAGATATCTGGTTTATGCCAAAAAAATTTTCCTTTCCAAAATTCATTGGATATTATAACTCTGTTCATACTTTACATGACAGAGATTTTCAGGAAATGTATGAGATATATATATATATATGGATATATATATCAGGACTTAATGAAGTATCTCGTAACTTCATTATTTATAATGATATTTCAAAGATTGAATCTATTCAAGTCTTATCTTGTAGTCTCATCTGGGTGATGAACTTTGAAACTGATTATAACTTGAACGGTGGTAGTTCAAGTAGTATGTGGATATAAAGTATATTGGAGTATCTTGTAACTTCATTTTTTTTAAACTTATATCTAGTAAATGATTATCTTATGCATGACAAAGATTTTCAGAAAAATGTTGAGACAAGGTTAGATATATGAGATCACCTTGCAACGGTATTTTTATACAGTTATACACTGGAACTCTGTGTGTATTATGCATGGAAGAGGACTTCCAATATTTTGAAAAGTATATATGTATATATACTGAATATTTTGCGACTTCATCGCATTAAGATATCAAACTTGGTTCATTTCTTTGGACCAAGACTTTCATGAGTACTATGAGAAGGCTCATATACTATTAATCATTATACATATTATTTTGGTGGGCTTGCTGCTCACCCTTGCTTTCTTATTTCATCACACAACAATAGATAGAAAAGATGAACAGAACCAAGCTCCCGATTCGCAAGCGATTAGGAGACGTTCCGCAGTTTTCTAGAAGCATTGATGCCGCCGTAGCTGAGGTAGGAACTACCAATAGGCTAGGCTTTCAACTTTTGATGTACCAGATTTATTTATATTTATGAATTGTAATAATGGCAAAGAAATGTAAATTTATTCAGAAAACCTTTTAAGGTGTATTGGCAGATAATTGTGGAATAAAATGACTTGTGGTTATTTTTGGATGTTCATCTCTGAGACTATAACGTGTGGTGTGTGTGTTTATTGTGGGGTCACAGTACAGAGTAGTTGAGTAATTATTAAGATTGGGTGTTATTATTAAGGGAAATGGAACTCGTGACGACCCGGATCCCCGACCCCGGATCTGGGGGTGTTACACCGTTTTTATAAAATAGATTTTAAATACCCGGAAAAAGATTTTGTAAATTTCATACGATTCTTATAAATTCATAAATCAATATAAAAATAATTAGGAAGATATGACAATTATCTATATTTTATTTTGGACATATAAAAATTAAAATACTCCACTAATATTATTTTTGAATATCCAAATACTGATAACACTTAACAATTAATTCACAGAATAGATACTAAACACATATAATAATTATTTAATAGCAAAATAATTACACGATATATCCCGGATATTACAGAAGAAGAAGGATGATAAAGAAGATGACCAGGGAAAACCTAGCAAGGGCAAGGGTCAAGGTCAAGGGCAAAGCATCAAAGTTTCTTCAAAGAAACTAAATTTTGATTCTAGCAAATCTTCTACATAGAAAAAGACAAGTTCAGAAGCTGTGAATGCTCAAGTGTGAAAGCAAGTTCTGATGATCAAAATCTAATAGCAAGTTCTGATAATCAAAATCTGATATCAAGTGCTGATGTTCTGATTCAAGCTGAAAGTCAAGACTCTTAGAAGTTTTTACAAACTCTGAAACTAAAGGGAAGGGAGACTACAATCTACTATAAAGATCCCAAGATTCAAACACTTGATGAAAAGATTGCTAGAAGATTATTTCACAAGCATAATCCTGGAATGGATTTAGAGACTCTCAAGGAGGAAGAAGCTAGAGTTGCAGCTAAAAAGACAAATCTTAAGTCTAAAGCTTCTAATACAAAGAAACCTCCAAGGCCTAAGGTTAAAGGCATTGTGATCAAGGAAATCTCTGAGGCTTCAAATCCCATGACAAGATCACAAGTTGAAATTGATCCCAAGGCAAAAGGGAAAGGAAAGATTGATGAACCAACAAAGACACAGAAGATGAAGATTCCTCAAATCCTGATGAAACCAGTATGCAAAATGGTTCAAGTGTTTGATGATACAGCTGCTGAAGATGAAACTGTTGAAACTCTGAAAAGAAGGAAGATAACAGAAGAATCTAAGACAACCTCTGACATAGCTCAAGTTGTTCAGAGTGAAGAACAACAAGCTACAGAAGAAACAACAAATTCTGATCAAGTCATCAAGACATCAACCTAGGTTACTGATTTGAACAAAATGACAGTTACTGATAAGAGAAAACTCATATGGAAAAATGTTAATCCATCAGATCCTAAGAAAAGCCAGCTGCTATCTGATTTCATGACTGTTGGATTGAAAGCCAGAGAAGCAAGAGACAAAGCTGGATTAGGTTCTGAAGAGGCTAAGATCAAGACAGGAGTTCAAGTACTTACTAGAGATCCATTCTTATTAACTGACAAGCCACTTGAGGAACTTACACAAAAACACCTTGACAAGGTTATATCGTTCAAGTGGTACTGGATGCTAATGATAAAATTAATGTCAAAGAAAAGTTTATTCTATTTCTTGAAGATGGAAGAACATACAGAATGTCAGAATCAGATGTGCTGAACAAATCTCTAAAAGAACTTCAATTCTTTCATTATCTTTTGAAGATAAAGTCTGAGATTACCAAGAGATGGTCAAATTTCATAATGAAGACCATAAGGGATAAAGCCGGAATCTCTGGATCAAGGGTTACAGAATTTGTTCCAAATATAGTTGAAGATGACGGAAGTGAAATTCCAATGAAGAAGGATTCTGCTAAACTTGAAGTTATTCTGAAAGAGAAGTGTTTGTGCTATAATGAAGACTCATCTCATCCAAGAGTAATCAGACTTGGTGATGGATTGGAAAGAAATCACATCTCAGCACTTAGGACTGCAATCTACCAGATTGGAAGTCAAGATGAAGAAATGAAGCAAGTCAAGGCTATATTAGCTCAAGTCCTGAGGAATGCAGAAGAGAAGCTGATATCAAACTTTGTCAAGAATCACTTTGGATTCAGATTGACTCAGTAAGATTGGTAAGAGCTACAAGGACTGTAAGTTGTAGTTAGTTGTTTAAATAAACCTTCATTGTATTTGTACTTAAATGTTTTTGACATCATCAAATCTATTAACTTGTATATTTTTCATAATTTACAAGTTAGGGGAGATTATTTGTAATAACTCGAATTTTTGAGACCTTGTAAAATGTTTAATGAATAGTAACCCTGACGGACGGGGAAAAACTTTTTGGCCCACACTATGTAGTACATGAGAAAATGAGTTTCGGAGATGATATTATGATATTACGTACTAAATGAGTGTATGTAAACGCTATTAGTTTTCAAAGAAAACGAACTTTGAAAAACGACCATATATACGTATCATCGAGGATTACGGGAATCATAATATAATTACGAATTTAAAACCCTACGGATTTATATCCAAGTATGATAATTCAAAACATAACGAATAAATATGAAAGGAATTACGTCGCGAACTAATTACGAGGAAGTCTTGACAGTTTTAACCCTCAAGGGAATTCCGACTCTAAGTTAGTAACACCTTGCCTATTGTGTCAGGTACCAGTGGAGCCTATGAGGGAGGTTCACCCTATTGATGATGTTATGGTTCCTGAGCATGACCCTACTCCCGAGCTGGAGGACCCACCCATTGATGACTCAGACGATGACCTTACTGAGGATGCCCCAGAGGAGAAGACTGACCTTCCTGTCCCCATAGCTGATAACATAGAGATGCCCCAGGGGATGACTTAGGATGGAGGGATGAAGATATGTACCCTCTCCCGACTATTCGCTCTCCTACACCATACACAGGGATGCAAAGCCCTTTGCCCTATACTGATAATGATGAGGAGGACGGGATATATGCACAGGTCTACGAGGCTTATGACATATCCTCTTGCGACCCAGACTCAGCTCTACCACCCCCGGCGACCATACATGTATCTGTACACGACTGGATGGTGTCTCAGCTTAACGCTGAGATCACTGCGTCATCTGCCCGCATTGTGGAGTTACGTCAGGCACTGACAGCTGAGAGAGTCATCAGAATAGGATACCCAGGGGACTTCAGAGTTGCTTCCCCAGCCATAGCCCACAGGGAGATTGATGGGATCGAGCTCCGTACCCGGGTTCAGATGAGGATGACGGTGATTGGAGGATACATCCCGGTAGTTGATGCAGAGCTGATGTTGGCAGGAGCGATGAGGAGGGTGTGTGACCTCACGCGCAGTGACAATGACTGAGGGACTAGTGACTAATTATGGACCTTGAAGGAGACTGGGTGACTTGTCACCAATTTTGATAGGATAGCTAGTAGTAGATAGCATTCCTAGCCCTTCAGGGTGCTCGACATATGTATTTGCATTTCAGTATTCAGGACAAGTAATGATGTATTATAATCAGGCTATGTATGAACTCGGTTAGTTATTTTGTCCCCAAGATATAATTGGGAGACCCTAGGGTATATATATCTAGCAGTTATTTAGAAATGGATTTCCATATTATTGCACCTAATAAAAAAATGCTAGATAATAGACGACATGCTTACTTATGAATAAATTAATCCAACTGTAATAATTGCAACTATATTGACAAATTTTTATTATCAGAACAATGCCACCCCGTAGAAGAGGAACCAGGGCACAACCCGCAGAATCTTTTAACCAACAACGGAATGAACCTGACCCTGTAATGAATGGAGAAAGTGAAGGGGACCTAGACTATAATGAATATAATGAGGAAGAATATATAGAAGAAGAGGCTGAGGATACCCATCAGGAAGGGAACCCCATGAACGAGTCTATGGAAATATTAAGAGCAAATTTAAAGCAACAGCCTATTCCACCACAGCCGCATGCTGCCCAATAGACTGCAGCCACTGCCTTCAGGGATTTCAAATCTCTCAAACCCCCAGAGTTTCTAGGATCTTCCGACCCCGTTGAAGCACGGGCCTGGCTCAAAGAGATAGAAAAGTCCTTCGAGATACTAGGTATAGAGGAACGACACAAGACCATTTTCGCTTCTTACATGCTGAAAGGAGAAGCTAACTACTGGTGGGAGTCCAAACGAAACCTAGAGACTGATGCTATGATTCAATGGGATAGATTTACCCGACTGTTCTTAGAAAAGTATTTCCCTAGGTTTATGGAAACCCAGATGAAGATTAAGTTTCTAGAGTTGAAACAGGATAAGATGACTGTGGCAGAGTATGAGGCCAAGTTTACTGAGCTATCACGATTTGTGCCTGAGTTCGTGAATACCGAAGAGATGAAGACGCGAAGGTTTCAGCTTGGTCTGAAACAGTGGATTCAGAACCGAGTGGCAGTACTAGCGCTGACAGATTATGCCACCTTAGTACAGAAAGCCTCGATTGTTGAATCTGGCAGTGAGCAGAGTGTGAAGGAAAAAGAAAATAGGAAGAGGAAGATAGGAATCCAAGATGGAGGAGGAGGAGTAGGAACCGGGAATAGGAGCCTTCCAAGAAGGTTCGTCAGGGGAGTGGTGTCCCAACCTGCACGAGGCCCCGGATTCAGAAAGGCCCCAAGTGAGAGTGTTGGCCAGGGTGGCGGACAATCTAGGGCAACATTTCATAGCCAACCCCGTGCCCCAATACCCGAATGTCAAACATGTGGAAAGAGACACCTTGGAGTGTGTACCCAGGCGAGAGCCCCTCTTAAATATTACAGGTGCGACCAACCCAGACACCTTGCCAACAACTGCAACCGACCCAATATGATGTGTTTCCAATATGGGAAGGTAGGACACATGATAAATGATTGCCCAACATTAAAGCCCCCAGCCTCAGGGATGAGCAGAGCTGCATCTAACCGACCCCCAGCTGCTAGGACCTTCAACATGATCGTTCAGGATGCTGTCCGAAACATTGACGTGATAACAGGTACCCTTCTATTAAATTTCGAACATGCAAATGTCCTATTTGAATCTGGAGCAACCAAGTCATTTATATCTCAAGATTTTGCTAAAAAGTTAAAACTTAACGCCATACCCTTACATGAGGTATTACAAGTGGAAATAGTAAACAAAGAAATAATTCATGTAAATCAAGTACACCATAAATGCAAGTTGAAATTAGAAGAAAGAGTCTTCGAAGTTGACCTAATCCGATTTACGTTAGGAGAATTTGATGTAATCTTAGGATTGGATTGGTTATACAGTAATGGAGCACAAATAGATTGTGAACGGAAGAGGGTAAAGATAAGAGCGCAAAATGAAAAAGAAGTAGTGTTTAGAGGTCAACGACAGAACCAGAAATTTCTGACCATGTTGCAGGCAAAAAGATTGTTAAAGAAAGGTAACGAGGCCTATTTGGCTTATGTGGTAGATACCAAGAAGGAAGTTCCTAATATACAAGACATACCCATAGTAAACGAATTTGAGGATGTATTTCCAGAGAACTTACCAGGGTTGCCACCCGACAGAGAAATAGAATTCTCTATAGAATTAGCACCAGGAACGGCACCAGTGTCCAAGGCCCCATATAGGCTAGCCCCAGTTGAGATGAAGGAACTAGCTTCTCAACTACAAGAATTATTAGATAATGGAATGATAAGACCCAGTGTGTTGCCATGGGGAGCGCCAGTACTGTTCGTAAAGAAAAAGGATGGCAGTATGAGATTATGCATAGACTATCGAGAATTAAATAAGCTGACTATTAAGAATAGGTACCCTCTCCCTAGGATTGATGACCTATTCGATCAACTCAAGGGAGCTGTGCATTTTCCAAAATAGATTTGAGGACAGGATATGTAACGACCGAGGAATTACGCTTGTATTATATTATACTAATGATAAATTATGTGTATTATTATGTGATTAAATGTGTTAAGTCATTAAACCCTAACTGCTATGTGTTACGTGTTGTTTGTTCTGATCCAAACGTGTTTTGGATATTTATTGAGTGTTCTATCGTCAGTTATATATATTATATCAAAACCTGTACAGCTCAAAACTATGTTTTAAAAGCCCGTATTTCAAACAAAATCATTGGCCCTATTTTTTCCAAAAATGCCCTATACCGTATCGCTATTCTGAACCCCTAGACGTTTTACCAATTGACCTTTTTCGCGAAAAACGACTTTTTCCGGACCCCTTCGGGTACCAAAAACCCCACAAAAATCACATTTTTATTTTTATATGATCATGAAATTATCATATATCATTTTTCTTTGCATTTTTATAATATTCACAATTTTTGGGAATTTTTAGTATTTATTTTATATTTATTGGATATTTAAAAATTTAATATTAATACCCAAAAATTATAAAAATTGGGGCCAAATATTTTTATTAGGAGTGTAATTAGCCCCTTAATTTTATTTAGGGGTATTATTTTCATAAATATAAATACCTGATTTATTGTTAATTATTAAGTTAATTATAATTAAAAATCAGAATATTAAGAAATTTATTTTGGGGGTGAAGAACATTCAGAGAATTCAACTGCAGATTTCATAGTGATTCTGTTATCCAAATCGATCATGTGAGTAACCAAAACAAAGCTCTTGATCTCTACTTTCTATTCGTATAATCAATTTCATGTTTCAGTCTTGTGATTTTCAATTCGTTTTTCTAGGGTTTATGCTAGAATTAGGGGTTTAGGATTCTGGAATCGTTTGATGATTTTGATGATCTATATAGCTTATTCATAACCTTAGGAATGATTTGGTGTAATAAATTAGTTCGTATAACCCCGGGAAAGTAGTTCCCGAGTTCTTGAGTTTTAGCAATTTTGAATTCGTTTTTCTGTGATTTTGAAGATGTTTTGATGGTTGTTGAGTATTGAGATTGACTGTAGAACTCAGGAGCTTCGATTTTACGTATTAATCGTCGAGGTTGATCAAGTTTTGGAGGAGGTGTCGTTTTCCGGTGACGTCGCCGGAAAGCTTCGGTTTTTGGCCGGTGGAATCGAGGGAGGACTGAGCAGGAGTTGTGGATGGTGCAGATGAATTCCCATGAGTATTACGAGCTGATCCCCGTCGAAATCGATCGAGATGGCCTTGGAAAGGACTCGCCATCGAATCGCCGGAAACAGCCGCCGGTGTCGGAGTATTCGCCGGATTCTGGGCGACCGACGACTGTTCTTCGTCAACCCGAGGTCGACCCGGTTTCGACCCGGGAAACGACCCGGGTTTGATCCTGAAAACCCTAACCCTGAAACCTGTTTTGTGTTTATGATATTTTAATATTTATTCTATTTTCTAAAATCAGAAAATCAGTTTTAATAATTCTAATAAATAATTAAAAAAAAAATCAGTTTTAAATTCTGAAAAATAGTATAATTAATTTCTAAATTATTTTATTAATTTAGAATTTAGAATTTAATTATTTAGTTAATTATTTAATTAATTATTTAATTATTTATTAGTTATCTAATTAATTAATAATTAGGTAATTAATTAATAAATAAGGATTAAATAATATTAATAATAATCCGATAATTAGTTAAATATTACGAGTAACTCGTACCTATTCAAGTCGTGATTCGTTAAATTAGAATTATTATGCGATCGTTAATTTATTTGAAGAATATCGTAATAATTATTCGTATCGTATAATTAAATACCGATAGTTAAATAATTAATTAATCGTATAATTATAGTAATAATATAATAGCTCGATAATTATGTGAGGATCGTGAATAGCTCGTATTTGTACGAGTAATTGATCTTGAGTTAAATTATGATTCGAGTAATAATTATTGATTCGATAAATAACGTATCAGTTAATTGTATCGATGGATTATTTGTAAATAATCGATCTGATCGGGTAAGCGTTAATAATTAGTAAATTAGTGTAGTAAATTGTAATTAATCCTAATAATTAGGGATTAATTATTTTAAAATAAAATAATTATTAAATAATTATTTAAAAGTATAATTAAAGATTATTTAATTATAATTAATTATTTATAATTGATTATTAATTAATTAAATCTTGTTTAATTCATAATAATTCAACCGTTAGTCCGATTTGAGCAAAACGAAGACCCCTAGACTCAGAAAAATGAGACGAATCGAATAAAAATAGTTGTAAGTTATAATTTCTTCTGAAAGAAAGTGGTTTGGTGATAATTGGTAGTTCGTAGGTCCTAGTAGGGGTATAATTGAGCTGAATAAATCCCGAAAAATTATAATAAAATCAGATACGACTAGTAATGCAGGTATAAGTCCAGAATTGATTCTAAAAAATAATTATAAATCTAGAAATTAATTATGTGCTTTACATGCTACGTGCTTTATGTGATTATGTGAATAGATGTGCTGTATAAATGTATGTATATATATATGCGAGTCAGATAGAAACGCATGGGTAGACTGATAAGGTTGCGTGATATCAATTCAAGATACACGTATGTAGTAAATTATCTAAACACCTATCTTTTCATGATTTGTTCAGTGTTAGCAAGACAAAGCAAGCTAAGATCAGAAGGCAGTGAGTTAAACCAGGTTAAGTACGCGCAAGGCAAGTTTTTTCCCCTATTCTAAATTCAGAATAGTGATTTATAATTCCTTTCTATCGTATCAATTCTCTTTGATAATCATTGTTCATATACACTGTTACCCATTTATTATCACTTATTCCATTTCATTTCAATTCTTGATTTACCCAATTTATTGAATTCCTTGTTCATATTTCAATTCCTTTACCCTTGTTACATATAGTCTGGTATATCCTGGTGTTGGGATATATCAATAGCATTCCGAATATTCCGGATGCTAAGCCTTGGACTGGATGGTTACTTTACGGGCTGGGTTTTACCCAGGCCATTAATTAATAGGCCATAGTTGCCTGAGTACTCCTAATGTTGGTTGGGTCTATGCAGTTGGGTATAGATCCGCACTATATTCTGACTGATCAGCAGGTTATAGTGCATATGTTGGTTCTTGTTCCAGTCTTGTTCATTTGGCACTCGCCAGTGTTGGCAAATTATTATCATATACAGATACAGATGGTTGTTCAAACCAGCAGCTTATTGGTTCATTTATTTCTCTCTCTTTATAATATATATATATTGTTGCAGGCTTGTTGAGCAATTTTGGCTCATTTCTTTTATTGTCACTCCTATTGTTTTACAGTTAAGGTAGAGAATGAAACCCATCAGGACCCGCATAGTCAAGAAGCGAGTCAAGCAGCGGGACCCTCTTATACCAAGAGTGTTCCTTCCTATTCCCGAAGAGAGTTTTGAAGTGCCAGATCAGGTGTAGCAGGATAAGTAGTAATGTTGGGTTGAATATAAGTTTTGTGTAGTTTGAATAAAAGATTGTGTAGTGAAACTGTAGATAGAATAAAGTTTTGTAATAAAGAGAGTTCTTGAGACAGGTTTTATTTAGTTGGGTTGTAATAAAGTGTAGTGCATGATTCTTGTTTCCAAACTCAAACCTTAAAAGATCCTGAGTAGTGATAGTTCGGGGTAATTATTATATTTATATTCCGTTTGTGCAGATATAGTTGGTAATTGTTGTTAATAATGCCCCAAATCTATACCCCGGATTTGGAGGGTGTTATAGTTGGCATCAGAGCTTAGGATTGACCTTGGAAAACAAGAATGTTAGGGTTAAGATAAGATAGGAAAATAAGATAGGATGAGAGTGAGAGTGTTAGGACTGTTTGTCTATGTGATTAGAAGTTATGAGTTATAGGATTGTGATTTGATTGTTTTTGTGTTATTATTTTCATGTATATTAGATGGCTTCTTTATCATCATCTACGGAGAGGACCGAGACAGATCCAGTGGATGCACCGGTAGTAGCCCCAGTGTCAGAGCAGGTTTTACCTCCATTGCCACCTGAGCCAGCACCAGAGATACCACTTTTCCCGGAGGTACCAGGTTTTGCAGATTATTTTCCATACGTTGAGCCAGAAATACCAGATATTCCACCATTAGAGTTTCCGATGTTTGATATTCCTGATATGGTTGATCTTCCGCAGTGGGAGGATGTAGAGCCTCAGATTCATATGCCACCAGTCGAGATTCCAGAGATGCCACCGATGGAGCCAGAGGCAGAGCCGCCCGTGTATGCGCCTATGGAGCAGCCTGTCTTATTTCCTGCCCCATTAGCCATTTATGCACCTGTTCCAGGAGTTTATCAGTTTCCTCAGCCAGAGTTTATGGATGAGATCGTGGTGGATGGACCATTACCTTCTCGAGGTTCCAGCACTGATCTTCAGGAGCATCATACCGTGACTTACCAGCGCTTTCAGGCAGAGAGGGAGGAGAGGATTAGATGGCAGAACCAGTGTAGAGAGATCCTTGGATTGTATGAGACACAGATGGATGGTCCTGTCAGAGCATTACGACCGGATTATATACTGAGAGAGAGACTACATCATATTCACCGGGTTAGTTCGCAGCAGCTTACTGATTTGAGACAGCAGGATCTTAGTGCGGAGACAGCATATCGCAGAGCATTGGGACTTACCGAGGCAGTGCTAGAGGCAGTGCAGGAGGAGTTGAGCCACGTATCACCAGGATTTTGAGACCAGTAGATCAATGAGTGTTGTATTATGTATATTTTGTAGATAGAGGCAGCATAGTATTGTATGACTAGTTTGTATGAGTGTAGCTACTGACTCTGACTGATAGTAGTAGCAGTACGACTGTTATATCATAGGTTTTTGTATCAAGCACTGACACCTGTAGCTGGTGTTCTACCTATATATATATATGAGATAATCTTTTGCACGTTTTCTTTATTTTATTTCCAGTCATTTAAGCATTTACATTTATTTCAGTACCATTGCATATTTACAAATGTAGTTTTATTTACGATCATGTTGTAACTTTACAAATACAAATGTAAATTTAAAACATATCATACTGTTTTATCTATTCAGTTATTTAATAAGTTATTTTATTTTCTCGAATCGACTGTTTTAATATATGTTTAATATACTGTTATTAAATAAGATCCATTATTTATTTACCAGAAAAATGGCACCTAAGAGAAAAGCGCAGCCCGACTCATCGAATGGAAACACCGATGGCCAAAACAATAATAAACAGATGGATCAGATGTTTAATCTCATGCAACAGCAGATGTTGATGATGCAACAACAAATGCAGCAACAACAACAGCAGTTCCAGCAACAGATGTTACAGCAAGCCGCTCATCCAGGACATCAAATACCTCCAGCAGCACCTATGACTACTTTCAAGCAATTTCAGTCGGTGAAGCCACCGGAATTTATGGGTTCCACAGATCCTACAAAAGCGAGAGCTTGGCTGAAAGAGATGGAAAAGGCTTTTTCGTTGGTAAAGGTTGAGGAAGAGCAGAAGACAGATTTCGCTAGCTATTTTCTAAAAGGCGAAGCTAATTACTGGTGGGAATCAAAGAAAGCTTTGGAAGAAGGTGTGGTGACCTGGAACAGATTCACTGATCTTTTCTTGGAGAAATATTTTCCTCGTTTTATGAAGAACCAGATGGAGATCAAGTTCCTGGAGCTGAAACAAGACAACTTATCGGTTGCGGATTATGAGACTAAGTTTACTGAATTGGCAAGGTTTGTTCCAGAGCAGGTGGATACGGACGAGAAGCGGGCCAAAAGATTTCAGCAAGGACTGAAACCATGGATTCGTAGTAGGGTAGCTGTGTTTGAATTGACAACTTATATGGCTGTTGTTCAGAAGGCTATGATTATTGAAGGAGAAAGCGAAGCAGCTCAGAAAGAGAAAGGACCAGGGAATTTTCAGAATCGTTTCAACAAAAGGCCGGGATTTCAAGCTCGGGGAAAAGTAAATTTCAAAAGGCCAGAGCAGAACAATCAGAGGATGGGAAATCGACTTCCAGCCCCAATTCAGCAGAGACTTATCTGACCACTTATACCTGATTGCAGAACGTGTGGTAAAAAGCATACAGGAGTTTGCAACAAGCTAAATGTTACGTGTTTCAAGTGCAAGCAAAGGGGACACTATTCTGGAGAATGTCCAATGGGAAAGTCAGAAGTTACTTGTTTCCAATGTGGGAGAAAAGGACATATCGCCAAAGACTGCAGAGGAATTGCAATGGCTGCCAGTATTCCAAGAATTTTAGCATTACCTCCACCTCCACTACCACAGCAAAATCAGCCCAGAGCAAGGACTTTCAACATGTCAATGAAGGAAGCGGTACAAAGTCCGAATGTGGTTGCAGGTACACTCCCTGTAAATTCCGTAAATGCTTTGGTATTGATTGATTCAGGAGCTACTAGATCTTTTATTTCTGAAGCTTTTATCTCTAAGATAGATTGTGAGATTCAGTGGTTGGATGAAGTGTTAGTCATAAAATTAGCAAATAATGATCAGGTTGCAGTAGATCGAGTATGTCCGAGCTGTGATATTGAGATAGGGAGATGTCATTTTTCAGTTGATTTGATACCTTTTAGGTTAGGGGAGTTTGATATTATTTTAGGAATGGATTGGCTGTCTAGTAATAATGCTCAAATTGACTGTGCGAATAAGAGAGTGAAATTGCAAACTGAAGAAAATGAAACGGTAATATTTAAAGGTGAGAAGCAAAAGCAGAAATTCCTATCAATAATGCAGACGAGAAGATTGCTACGTCAAGGATGTCAAGCTTATTTAGCCTATGTACGGGATGTTGATAAGGGAGATTTGAAGATTGAAGATATTCCTGTAGTTTGTGAATTTCTTGATGTTTTTCCAGACGAATTACCAGGACTTCCACCAGATCGAGAAATCGAATTCACTATTGACTTGACGCCAGGGACTGAACCAATTTCGAAAGCTCCATATCGAATGGCACCTGTTGAAATGAGGGAATTAGCAAAGCAGTTGCAAGAACTTCTTGACAAAGGAATTATAAGGCCAAGTGTATCCCCATGGGGTGCGCCAGTATTGTTCGTGAAAAAGAAGGATGGTAGTATGCGACTGTGTATCGATTATCGTGAGCTGAACAAGTTAACTATCAAGAATAAATATCCTTTACCTCGCATTGATGATTTATTTGATCAACTAAAAGGAGCAGCATGGTTTTCGAAAATCGACTTACGATCAGGCTATCATCAGTTAAAGATCAAGGCCGAAGATATTCCAAAGACAGCGTTTAGAACAAGGTACGGACACTATGAATTTCTTGTGATGGCTTTTGGATTGACGAATGCACCTGCAGCGTTTATGGATTTGATGAATCGAATATTCAAGAAGTATTTGGATAAGTTTATCATTATATTTATTGATGACATCTTGATCTATTCAAAGACGGAAGAAGAGCATGCAGAGCATTTAATAACGACATTGGAGATATTACGGAAGGAGCAGCTTTATGCAAAATTTTCCAAATGCGAATTTTGGTTGAAAGAAGTGCAGTTTCTAGGGCACATCATCAGCAGAGAAGGCATTCAAGTTGATCCAGCAAAGATTGAAGCTGTGTTGAATTGGGAAAGACCAAAGACGCCGACAGAGGTTCGAAGTTTCTTAGGTTTGGCAGGATATTATCGAAGATTTGTCAAAGATTTTGCGAAGATAGCTACACCGCTGACCAAGTTAACTCGACAAAGTGAAAAGTTCGAATGGAATAGTAAGTGTGAAGAAAGTTTTCAAGAGTTGAAGAATCGGTTGGTGACGGCACCAGTATTAGTACTGCCAGACGAGCAAGGAAATTTTGTTATTTACAGTGACGCTTCATATCGTGGTTTGGGATGTGTGTTGATGCAACATGGTAACGTCATTGCATATGCGTCGAGACAACTTAAACCTCATGAGCAGAAATATCCTACGCATGATCTCGAATTAGCAGCAATTGTATTTGCATTGAAGCTTTGGAGACATTATCTGTACGGTGAAAAATGTGAAATCTACACGGATCATAAAAGTCTGAAGTATATCTTCACGCAAAAGGAACTAAACATGCGACAACGTCGATGGCTGGAATTGATTAAAGATTACGATGTTACAATTAGTTATCATCCAGGAAAAGCAAATGTTGTAGCAGATGCGCTAAGCAGAAAAGAAAGATTGAATCGGTTAACTTCATGCGAAGAATTAGCCAAGGAATTCGACAAATTGGAAATCGAAATTTGTATTCCCGATGAATCTGCAGAAACTATCTACGCTATGACTTTCCAACCAGAATTGCTGGAAAAGATTCGCCGTTGTCAAGAAGAAGTGATGAGTCAAGACGACAGCTTAACAGGAGAAGAGATTACAACTCAGAAAGATAATGAAGGAATTTTACGTTTTGTGTCAAGAATCTGGATCCCTAACGTGGCAGAATTAAAAGAAGAAATTATGCGAGATGCGCACAATTCGAAGTATTCCATTCATCCAGGAAGCACGAAAATGTATCGCGATTTGAAGAAAAACTTTTGGTGGCCGAATATGAAGAAGGAGATAGCAGAATGGGTGAGTAAATGCTACACATGCCAGCGAGTTAAAGCAGAACACCAACGTCCGAGTGGGTTATTGCAACCATTAGACATTCCAGAATGGAAATGGGAACATCTAGCGATGGATTTTGTGGTAGGACTACCGAGGACTAGGGCAAATCATGATGCGATATGGGTAATCATTGACAGACTTACGAAGTCAGCACATTTTCTACCAATTAATGAAAGATTTTCGCTCGACAAATTAGTGCACATGTATCTCAAAGAAATTGTGATGCGTCATGGAGTACCAGTATCAATTGTATCGGATCGAGATCCTCGTTTCAATTCAAGATTTTGGAGACAATTCCAAGAATGTCTAGGAACGAAGTTGAATATGAGTACAGCTTATCATCCGCAAACTGACGGCCAAAGTGAAAGGACAATTCAAACGATTGAAGACATGCTACGAGTTTGTGCGATCGATTTTGAAGGCAGTTGGGATGAACATTTACCCCTAGTGGAATTTTCTTATAATAATAGCTATCACGCCAGTATTGGAATGCCACCGTATGAAGCATTATATGGGAGGAAATGCAGATCACCCGTGCACTGGGATGAAGTTGGAGAACGCAAGATTTTGGGTCCAGAATTAATTCAGCAGACAAAAGAAAAGATTAATCTTATTCGAAAACGAATCGAGGCAGCACAAAACAGACAAAGCAGATATGCAAACCAAGCCAGGAAGGGATATGGATTATCAGGAAGGAGAACACGTATTGCTCAAAATATCGCCATGGAAAGGATTGACCAGATTTGGCAATAAAGGGAAATTGAAGCCACGATACGTTGGACCATTTGAGATTTTGAAGAAAATTGGGAAGGTTGCGTACGAGTTAGTTCTACCACCCCATATGCAGCACATTCATAACGTATTTCATGTATCTATACTTAAGAGGTATAATCCTGATACAAGGCATGTAATCGAGTATGAACCAGTAGAACTTCAGGCAGATTTGTCATATGTAGAACAGCCAATAAGAATTCTAGATAGGCAAGAGAGGGTATTAAGAAATAAGTCTGTGTCATTAGTGAGAGTTTATGGAGAAACCCAGTGGTTGAAGAATCAACCTGGGAGCTTGAGAGTGAAATGTTAGAAAAGTATCCTCAGTTATTTGCATAATTAGATTCTGAGGACAGAATCTTGTTAAGGGGGGGAGAATGTAACGACCGAGGAATTACGCTTGTATTATATTATACTAATGATAAATTATGTGTATTATTATGTGATTAAATGTGTTAAGTCATTAAACCCTAACTGCTATGTGTTACGTGTTGTTTGTTCTGATCCAAACGTGTTTTGGATATTTATTGAGTGTTCTATCGTCAGTTATATATATTATATCAAAACCTGTACAGCTCAAAACTATGTTTTAAAAGCCCGTATTTCAAACAAAATCATTGGCCCTATTTTTTCCAAAAATGCCCTATACCGTATCGCTATTCTGAACCCCTAGACGTTTTACCAATTGACCTTTTTCGCGAAAAACGACTTTTTCCGGACCCCTTCGGGTACCAAAAACCCCACAAAAATCACATTTTTATTTTTATATGATCATGAAATTATCATATATCATTTTTCTTTGCATTTTTATAATATTCACAATTTTTGGGAATTTTTAGTATTTATTTTATATTTATTGGATATTTAAAAATTTAATATTAATACCCAAAAATTATAAAAATTGGGGCCAAATATTTTTATTAGGAGTGTAATTAGCCCCTTAATTTTATTTAGGGGTATTATTTTCATAAATATAAATACCTGATTTATTGTTAATTATTAAGTTAATTATAATTAAAAATCAGAATATTAAGAAATTTATTTTGGGGGTGAAGAACATTCAGAGAATTCAACTGCAGATTTCATAGTGATTCTGTTATCCAAATCGATCATGTGAGTAACCAAAACAAAGCTCTTGATCTCTACTTTCTATTCGTATAATCAATTTCATGTTTCAGTCTTGTGATTTTCAATTCGTTTTTCTAGGGTTTATGCTAGAATTAGGGGTTTAGGATTCTGGAATTGTTTGATGATTTTGATGATCTATATAGCTTATTCATAACCTTAGGAATGATTTGGTGTAATAAATTAGTTCGTATAACCCCGGGAAAGTAGTTCCCGAGTTCTTGAGTTTTAGCAATTTTGAATTCGTTTTTCTGTGATTTTGAAGATGTTTTGATGGTTGTTGAGTATTGAGATTGACTGTAGAACTCAGGAGCTTCGATTTTACGTATTAATCGTCGAGGTTGATCAAGTTTTGGAGGAGGTGTCGTTTTCCGGTGACGTCGCCGGAAAGCTTCGGTTTTTGGCCGGTGGAATCGAGGGAGGACTGAGCAGGAGTTGTGGATGGTGCAGATGAATTCCCATGAGTATTACGAGCTGATCCCCGTCGAAATCGATCGAGATGGCCTTGGAAAGGACTCGCCATCGAATCGCCGGAAACAGCCGCCGGTGTCGGAGTATTCGCCGGATTCTGGGCGACCGACGACTGTTCTTCGTCAACCCGAGGTCGACCCGGTTTCGACCCGGGAAACGACCCGGGTTTGATCCTGAAAACCCTAACCCTGAAACCTGTTTTGTGTTTATGATATTTTAATATTTATTCTATTTTCTAAAATCAGAAAATCAGTTTTAATAATTCTAATAAATAATTAAAAAAAAATCAGTTTTAAATTCTGAAAAATAGTATAATTAATTTCTAAATTATTTTATTAATTTAGAATTTAGAATTTAATTATTTTGTTAATTATTTAATTAATTATTTAATTATTTATTAGTTATCTAATTAATTAATAATTAGGTAATTAATTAATAAATAAGGATTAAATAATATTAATAATAATCCGATAATTAGTTAAATATTACGAGTAACTCGTACCTATTCAAGTCGTGATTCGTTAAATTAGAATTATTATGCGATCGTTAATTTATTTGAAGAATATCGTAATAATTATTCGTATCGTATAATTAAATACCGATAGTTAAATAATTAATTAATCGTATAATTATAGTAATAATATAATAGCTCGATAATTATGTGAGGATCGTGAATAGCTCGTATTTGTACGAGTAATTGATCTTGAGTTAAATTATGATTCGAGTAATAATTATTGATTCGATAAATAACGTATCAGTTAATTGTATCGATGGATTATTTGTAAATAATCGATCTGATCGGGTAAGCGTTAATAATTAGTAAATTAGTGTAGTAAATTGTAATTAATCCTAATAATTAGGGATTAATTATTTTAAAATAAAATAATTATTAAATAATTATTTAAAAGTATAATTAAAGATTATTTAATTATAATTAATTATTTATAATTGATTATTAATTAATTAAATCTTGTTTAATTCATAATAATTCAACCGTTAGTCCGATTTGAGCAAAACGAAGACCCCTAGACTCAGAAAAATGAGACGAATCCAATAAAAATAGTTGTAAGTTATAATTTCTTCTGAAAGAAAGTGGTTTGGTGATAATTGGTAGTTTGTAGGTCCTAGTAGGGGTATAATTGAGCTGAATAAATCCCGAAAAATTATAATAAAATCAGATACGACTAGTAATGCAGGTATAAGTCCAGAATTGATTCTAAAAAATAATTATAAATCTAGAAATTAATTATGTGCTTTACATGCTACGTGCTTTATGTGATTATGTGAATAGATGTGCTGTATAAATGTATGTATATATATATGCGAGTCAGATAGAAACGCATGGGTAGACTGATAAGGTTGCGTGATATCAATTCAAGATACACGTATGTAGTAAATTATCTAAACACCTATCTTTTCATGATTTGTTCAGTGTTAGCAAGACAAAGCAAGCTAAGATCAGAAGGCAGTGAGTTAAACCAGGTTAAGTACGCGCAAGGCAAGTTTTTTCCCCTATTCTAAATTCAGAATAGTGATTTATAATTCCTTTCTATCGTATCAATTCTCTTTGATAATCATTGTTCATATACACTGTTACCCATTTATTATCACTTATTCCATTTCATTTCAATTCTTGATTTACCCAATTTATTGAATTCCTTGTTCATATTTCAATTCCTTTACCCTTGTTACATATAGTCTGGTATATCCTGGTGTTGGGATATATCAATAGCATTCCGAATATTCCGGATGCTAAGCCTTGGACTGGATGGTTACTTTACGGGCTGGGTTTTACACAGGCCATTAATTAATAGGCCATAGTTGCCTGAGTACTCCTAATGTTGGTTGGGTCTATGCAGTTGGGTATAGATCCGCACTATATTCTGACTGATCAGCAGGTTATAGTGCATATGTTGGTTCTTGTTCCAGTCTTGTTCATTTGGCACTCGCCAGTGTTGGCAAATTATTATCATATACAGATACAGATGGTTGTTCAAACCAGCAGCTTATTGGTTCATTTATTTCTCTCTCTTTATAATATATATATATTGTTGCAGGCTTGTTGAGCAATTTTGGCTCATTTCTTTTATTGTCACTCCTATTGTTTTACAGTTAAGGTAGAGAATGAAACCCATCAGGACCCGCATAGTCAAGAAGCGAGTCAAGCAGCGGGACCCTCTTATACCAAGAGTGTTCCTTCCTATTCCCGAAGAGAGTTTTGAAGTGCCAGATCAGGTGTAGCAGGATAAGTAGTAATGTTGGGTTGAATAAAAGTTTTGTGTAGTTTGAATAAAAGATTGTGTAGTGAAACTGTAGATAGAATAAAGTTTTGTAATAAAGATAGTTCTTGAGACAGGTTTTATTTAGTTGGGTTGTAATAAAGTGTAGTGCATGATTCTTGTTTCCAAACTCAAACCTTAAAAGATCCTGAGTAGTGATAGTTCGGGGTAATTATTATATTTATATTCCGTTTGTGCAGATATAGTTGGTAATTGTTGTTAATAATGCCCCAAATCTATACCCCGAATTTGGAGGGTGTTATAGGATATCACCAGTTGAAAATCAAACTTGAGGATATACCGAAGACTTCTTTTCGTACTAGGTATGGACACTATGAGTTCTTAGTCATGTCATTTGGGCTTACCAATGCACCCACATCCTTTATGGATTTGATGAACAGAGTGTTCAAAAAGTACCTAGATATATGTGTGATAGTTTTTATAGATGATATTCTAATCTACTCAAAGACAGAGCAAGAATATGCAGAACAATTGAGGATAGTCTTAGAAATCTTGAGGAACGAGAAATTATATGCCAAGTTCTCGAAGTGCGAGTTTTGGTTAAGGGAAGTTCAGTTCTTAGGACATGTGGTGAGTAGCAAAGGAGTTTTAGTTGACCCCGCCAAGATATAGGCGGTGTCCAATTCGGAAAGACCAACTACCCCAACAGAGGTTAGGAGCTTTGTGGGTTTAGCAGGATATTACCGAAGATTCGTACAAGACTTTGCTAAGATAGCCGGTCCACTGACTAGACTTACCCAGAAGGCAGAAAAGTTTGTATGGACAGAGAAATATGAGAAAAGTTTTCAAGAACTAAAAAGGAGGCTAGTGTCAGCTCCAGTGCTCGCTCTTCACGATGGAAAGGGAGAGTTTGTGATATACAGCGACACATCACTTAAAGGATTAGGATGTGTACTGATGCAGCACGGCAAAGTTATAGCGTATGCCTCTCGGCAATTGAAGGAGTATGAGAGCATATACCCGATGCATGATCTAGAATTAGCGGCCATAGTGTTTGCTCTGAAGATTTGGAGACACTACCTATACGGTAAGAAATGCGAGATTTATACAGACCAAAAGAGCCTCAAATATATTTTTACTCAGAAGGAACTGAACATGAGACAAAGGAGATGGTTAGAGTTGATTAAAGACTATGACTTGAAATTTTGTATCACCCGGGTAAAGCCAATGTGGTGGCTGACGCCCTTAGTAGGAAGGAAAGACTCAAAATGATAATGACATCTGAGGAATTAATTGAAGAATTTGAGAAGATGGAAATTGACGTGAGGACGACCGGTAAAGGAACATAAAGATTATTTGAGATTAAGCTAGTGTCGGAACTGACTGAAAAGATACGAGTATGTCAGGAAAAGAAGATAAGTGAAGAAAGAGGAACATTGACCGGTGAGGAAGTGAGATGCGAGAAGGACGAGAGAGGGATCATGAGGTACGCATCCTGAATTTGGATTCCAAATGTGCAAGAGTTAAAGGACGAGCTGCTGCACAAAGGGCACAGCTCCAGATATTCAATCCACCCAGGAAGTACGAAGATGTACCATGACCTTAAGGAATATTATTGGTGGCCTAACATGAAGAGAGAAGTAGCAGAGTGGGTCAGCAAGTGCTTGACATGCCAGAGAGTGAAGGCTGAATAACAGCGACCTAATGGACTATTATGGCCCCTGGAAATTCCGAAATGGAAATGGGAGCATATAGCCATGGATTTTGTGATAGGCCTACCAAGGACAAAGACCAATCACGATGCCATATGGGTTATCATAGATAGATTGACCAAGTCCGCACACTTCCTACCAATCAACGAAAGGTACACCGTAGACAAGATGGTGGATATTTACTTGAAAGAAATTGTAGTGAGACATGGCGTTCCTGTAGCCATAGTGTCAGATAGAGACCCAAGGTTTAATTCTCGATTTTGGAGAAGCTTCCAGGAATGTGTAGGCACCAGACTAAACATGAGTACCGCTTACCACCCCCAGACTGATGGACAAAGCGAAAGGACTATTCAGACCCTAGAAGATATGCTACGAGTATATGCCATTGATTTTAAAGGAAATTGGAATGATCACTTACCCCTGATCGAATTTGCTTATAACAATAGCTATCACGCTAGCATAGGAATTCCTCCGTATGAAGCACTTTATGGAAGGAGATGTCGCTCTTCCCCTATGTTGGGATGAAGTTGGGGAACACAAGTTAATAGGACCAGAGTTAGTCCAACAAACCGGGGAAATGATAGGACTCATCAGGAAAAGACTGGTAGCAGCTCAGGACAGACAAAAGAAGTACGCCGACCAGACCAGGAAGGATAGGGAATATGAGGTAGAAGATTCAGTGCTATTGAAGGTATCTCCGTGGAAAGGAGTGATGAGATTTGGGAAGAAAGAGAAGCTGAGTCCCAGATTCATAGGACCCTTTAAAATTTTGAGGAGAATAAGACCTCTAGCTTATGAGCTCACCTTACCCCCTAATCTGCAACAAGTGCACAACGTGTTCCACGTGTCCATGTTAAAGAAGTACCATGCAGATGCACGACACGTAATAGAATACGAGCAGGTAGATTTACAACCAGACCTGACCTACATCGAGCAGCCAGTAAGGATAATGGACCAAAAAGAACAAGTGCTGAGGAACAAGACTGTGAAGCTGGTTAGAATCTTATGGAGGAATCAAAATGTCGAGGAATCAACTTGGGAACTTGAAGACGCAATGAAGAATAGATACCCCCACTTATTTTCTAATTGATTCCGGGACGGAATCCTTGTTAGAGGGGAAGACTGTAATAACTCGAATTTTTGAGACCTTGTAAAACGTTTAATGAATAGTAACCCTGACGGACGGGGAAAAACTTTTTGGCCCACATTATGTAGTACATGAGAAAATGAGTTTCGAAGATGATATTATGATATTACGTACTAAATGAGTGTATGTAAACGCTATTAGTTTTCGAAGAAAACGAACTTTAAAAAACGACCATATATACGAATCATCGAGGATTACGTGAATCACAATATAATTACGAATTTAAAACCCTACGGATTCATATCCAAGTATGATAATTTAAAACATAAGGAATAAATACGAAAGGAATTACGTCGCGAACCATTTATGAGAAAGTATTACGAAAACGTTTAAGCAACCGAGCGAACGCGTAAACGATTAAATAAACGTAACGCACTAACTAACCATGGTAAGAAAGTAACCATGGTTACTTTATCAAATAGTGAGCTAGATATAGGATGATCAACCAAGGCTAAGCAAATAGTGAGCTAAAAGGGCTAAGCAAGTGGCTTAGCTTGTAATCTACCATAAGCTAGTTAGATTTGTCCCCAAGATTTGCAACAAGAATAAAATCCTAGGATATAAACTAGAGTATAACAAATCAATATAATATATCACAAGCTATCACTTGCATCATTCCATGAAGTAACCAAGAAGCATCACCAAAAACTCTCTCTTTCTCTCCCACTTCTCTCCATTCGGCCCTTCATCAAAAACCAAGGAAATCAAAATCAAAACCTCAAGCTCTAGCCATGGATAAATCCTCCCATTAATTCTCAAGCTTCCTAACAACCAAAACTAAGGTAAGATAAATCTTTAAGCTCTTTTATCAAGGTTTGATGGGTGAAATAAAATCAAGAAAATTGAGAATGAATAGTATGAATAGTAACTCTTCTATGGTTTCTTGATTTTAATGATTGTTTTAGGTTCCAAAAACCATACTAAGCACTCCCAGACTTAACCATCATCAAGAACACATCTCAAGCTCTCAAGAAAGGTAAAAATCTTTGACCCAACTTTATTTAAGATTAAGTTCAAGATCCTTTTAGTATGTAGTTGTAAACCTAGTTTTAGTAGTGGTATTGTTGAAATCTTGATGTTTAGCTAAGTAGATTTAAGGTTGATTGTTGTTGCCTCAAGAACATGATATTCTTGAGAGGAGGTATGTTGATAATGATATGTTGATTGTTGATGGTAGTATAAAGATTTATGGCGTAAACGAAACTCCGATCGTAAACGTAATCTCACTAATATGAATAAAACGTAACTTTAAGTTCTGTAGAAAGTCCCGAGAATGTAAACTGTAGTTTCTTGAAAAATACCCTTTATTATGATAGACAATGTTATAAGGATCATTAGGCGCTTGATTTCGATTTACGGATCAAAAGTTATGGTCATTTTACTAAAAGTGATTTGTGCGACAAAACTGCTACGAATTATGAATTTTGAAAATATAAAGGATCCATTTAGAATGTTCATAAATCATGAAAATTTTACAGAGAGTAGTATATTGAGTTTCCTGACGGCCATAAAATTTTCAAGTGAAAATAATGATTTTTCAATTTTATAAAAATATTAGAGCCGAGGACCGCGCGATTAGAAACTCTATAATCCATAAGAGGAGTCGCCGGCGAAAATGAAAATGGACCTTGAGATACTTTGAAAATGGAAGCGACCATAATGTGAATAAGGACCTTAAAGGAATAATAAGGGTAATATAAGTTGAGAGGGTGCATAATAAGTAGCATGAGTACGGGTAGCCGTAAATTAGAATGGGACCTAACGAAATGAATTGTGTTATGATTATAGATTTTCGAGCGGAACCTAGAGCATCCTCCACCTCGAGATACCCAGGCAAGTTTGCGAACCCAACTCCATTTACTGTTGTGTTGTGAAAGGATTGTTTATTATCATTGCATAAATACCATGCTTGCCATGATACGTAGTTATTGAATTTTCGCATACTGTAGCGATGTTGTACGATAAGTATATATCGTGAAATGTTTTATTCCGCCTATAAGCATGACGTATTATAATAAAACCAAGAGTTGGTCAGGATTTCAAGATAAAAACCCGGAAAATCATTCCGGTGATATTATGGATGATTACAGTCCATAGTAGTACGTTTTTAAAGGGATCCAACGTCCACTTTAAAAAATATTAAACACCTCGAACTTTTATTAAAACGATTTCCAAAGATCGTATTTCCTCAACTATACTTACCATTTGGACAAGAAATATTTATCTACTATTCATTTATTATGGAGAAGTATTCTCCAGTAAATATTACTTCGGACCGAGTATTCATTAAATTATTAAACATAAATTAGTTGGAGGAATATTATTTTTCTTTTAAAAGTAAACTCCTTCGAGGTTTAATTATTTATCAATTATCATTTAATTATTTATTATTTATTAAGGGTTTATTTATGATTTAAAAATCATAGACCGAATTTAAAATACTATCTGATTTTCGAAAATCATTCGAATAATTTCAGATCGTCGGAGAAATATATCCCGACTTATTTTTAATATTTTGAATATAGTTTTAAGGAGAAACTTTTCCCCCCTTATTTATTATCTTTGACAACGGTCAACTCACATCCTTAGTACTTCCCACGAAAGTTTCGGAAGTACGTATAATATATATACCCTAATGAGATAATTATTTCTATCAACAAGCAAAACGCTTGGGGAACTTCGATGCGGTTCGAGTTCTTGAGATATGATAGAATTGTTTTTAAAAGGACAAGGGAGGGGTAGACTCTGTACTATGTGTGCTAGATGGACTACCAAAGGTACCGCAAGTAAAGGTACTCGGTGTACTCAGGAACTTGTGAAGTATGTGTATACCCAAAATGGGACACGTAGCCCAATGCGGCCAGGGTGATAACCAGGATACGAAGGTGTCGTCCTTCTACTAGTAAAAAAAGGTTAATATTATCATATTACGACTGATCACGTCGTATGTGGTGGCTCCAAACAGTGTCCTATTCTTCCAATTGGAATTGTGATGCAATATCGTAAACCCAGCCTAGGTGCTGGGTTTACTATTAAGGTATTCGTAGGTTAATAAATCCACTAAATGATTGTTTTCATAAGAAGGTGTGTATCACCAGGAAAAACTATTTTCGAATAAGCAAGATTATCATATATGATATTTTACGTGAGTTTATCATACGGTCATTTTCATACTGTACATTATTATGCTGAGCATTATAGCTCACACTAATTTCTTAAATTGACACAACACAACAGTGAATCAGATGCCTACCATGAGAACCACAGCCAGGAAATGGGTAAAAATGGCCAGCTGTTCTGTAGATTGTTTGGTGTTTGTACTGCAGGTAGTCCGAATAAGCTGGATTAGTTTTCAGTTGTTTTTAGTTCTGCTTATTTAGTATACTGTGTAAGGTAATAAATAAGAAACATATATTTGGGCCGCGAACTAGCCTTACTTAAAGGTTATTCCCCGGTAAGACTTAATTAATTTGGGTTGTAATATTATCACTTCGTGATTTGATCTACTCTAGTAATGAATGGTTCTTTTCCAAGACAATAACCTGTAAGTGGTGTGTGTGATAAGTGTGGGGTCGTAAAGTGTGAGTATTTAAATATTGTGTGTGAGTATGTGGTT